>NC_045430.1:158166424-158784424 GCF_902635505.1 Sarcophilus harrisii | reverse complement strand
AGAGTCTCTAACAAATGTATTGATCAGAGTCTTTGACAGTTAATCATCATTACAACATTACTGAAACTGTGTGCAATGATCTCCAGTTCTTCTCACTTCACTTTGCATCAATCCATACAGTTCTTATTATATTTTTCTGAAATTAAACCCCTCTTTTTTTTTTCACAATTCTCTATCGCAATCATATGCCACACCTGAGCATCTTCTCAATTTCCAATACTTTACCACCATAAAAAAAAAAAATCCTGCTATAAATATTTTTATACATGTTGGTCTTTTTTTCTTTTTCTTTGATTTCTTTGGGGTATAGCCTTAGTAGAATCAAAGAGTACACACAGTTTTATAGTCCGTACATAGTTCTAGATTTTTTCCAAAATGGTTGAACCAGTTCATTAGTCTATCATCAATTAATTAGTCTTTTATAAAAGTCCTCATCCCTTCCAGAATTTGTCACTTCCGATAGGTGTGAGATGGTACTTCTGAGTTATTTTAATTAGTAATTTATGGCATTTGCCCCCATGACTATAGGTAGCTTTGATTTCTTCTTGTGAAGCATGTAACATTTTTCATTGACTTTTTTCAGGGCAATTCAGGAAGTAATGCTATTGAATTATATGTATACTTTCCATAAATCCAAAGGGTGGACATTCTACAACACCTAACTACCTAACCTAACCTTAAATTAGGTTCAGATGGGACTAAAAAATAAATTAAAATAAAGCTTCACAATCAAATTCATGACAAATATATCAACTTCAATATGCCATTTGTTTGAGAGATTATCTATGAGATAAATTTCTATTTGTAGACCTGACTCTGGGGTGTGGTGAATGGATCCTATTATATTTAGGCTTTCACATTTAGACTACATGACCTACTTATTTATATTTGGTATTCTAACTTTCTAACTGTTAATTCTAGGCAAATAACTTAATCTCTCGGTGCCTCAATTTCCTCATTGATAAAATAGACATAATAAAAATAATTCCTACTTTCCAGGGTGGTTGCAAGGATCAAATGAGATAACTACAGGACATATTGTAGCATTATAAAATTTTCAGCTATTCATTTTAGAACACTAATAATTCAACCTTCCATCCACATTTTTTAACATCCACTTTGCTCAGGATTAAAGCAATATATAAATAATTAAGAGAGGACAGTCCTTGTCTTCAAGGAGCTTTATAGGAGGACAATTTATTCTGATTGTCCATTGCTGTTACTCTTTGCTCAGGAGATGATAGTGAGCAGTGCTTCTTCTACACATTCTCCTTTTATTTGTTCTCTTTACTTGCAACTTACACTGCCAAAGAGATCATGAACAACTTTTTTTCCTCATTGATTGTACCTAAGACTACTTAGGACAAAGATTTGCTGGGTTTTCTTTTCTTTATCTTTTAATCTTTATTTTTTTCTTTATATTTAGGTTAAGGTTGTGATGAATCTCTAAAGTCTGTTTCCACTGTACTTAATTCAATTTGGCTCAACAGATACTTATAAGATGCCTATAGCTTTATGATCAGTGCTTTATGAGCATCTTAGTGTCCTCAATTGAAATATAAACCTTGGCAGAACAGGGCATTTTGAATGAGCATTGTGATTTTACTGCTATAGGGAACTCCATGGTAAGAGAGCTTCTTGTACCAGTGTAGATCAGTGCTTTCTCAGAAATTTATGGTATTAAAGAGTTATTTAGAGCCCTTAAAGGTTAAAGGACTTGTTTCGAACACACTGCTACTATGTTTCTGTGGCAGTATTTGCACCCAAGACTTTTAGCTCTGAGTCTAGCTCTCTATTCACTGAACTACACTGCCTCCAGAAAATTTAGACTTTTGTCTTATTAGCAATATCTTTTTGAACACAGCCTGTGACTATATAAAATATCTTTGAAGAAAATATGAGATAGGAATAGATAGTTTATAATGGAAGATTTTTCTATAGAATATTTATTTATGATCACTCAATTAATGGAACCATAGAAAATACAGTATCCTGCAGTATCTATTCATAAATTTACTTACTCAATTTAAAGAGGCATTTTGTTCTGTAGAACAAAATGTATTCTGGAGTTCTCCTCAATACAGTAAAATATGCAATGTACTAAATATTACTGAAATTATATATATTAAAAGAGCTATGGAGATAGCATTGTTCAATGACCCAGTTAGTATTGACATCAAGCTAAATGTAAAATACTAAGGCATACATTTGCTGTGGTGTTTTTCACCATCACAGAAGATATCCTGTACAGTATGTAACAAGCAGTTTTTTGTTTGATGGTAATAGTCTTTTGTTTGATGCTAATATTTATACTTGATATTGTATTCTTTCAAACTTTTGAATGCTACAAAGCCTCCTCAGTGGATTTCACTTTTGTTTTATCCTTGTATCTCCAGTATTGAGCATAGCATCTTTCTATGGTAAGTGCTTAAAAAATGCTTGTGAACTGAACTGGAAAGAGGAAACCAATAGCAAAGGAGAACCACTGGAAAATTTTGAGCAAGGGAAGAGAATAAACAAGATGCTTTAAAATCACAGTACTTTAAGAAGATTAATATGACTATTGTAGAGAAGATAAATTGGACAGGAATTAGCTTTGTTAGTCTCTTTTATTCAAATTAAAATTATTGTTACCATTGTATGTATTGTTTTGTCCCTTCTAGGCCAAAATATTATAATATTTTTAAAGCAGCCTTAGCATTAACCCATAAATAATAATCATATCTTGAACTAGGTGTCAGAAGACCAGGGTCCTGCTACCAGATATAAAAGAGTTCATGTGATGTTGGACAAGACCCTTGGCTTTTCTGGACTTTACTTTTCCCTCTGTAAAAAGGGGGAGGGAGGCAGAGGAAGCTAGATGATCTCTAAGATTAAATTCTCTTAGTTCTAACATGACTTGAGAATCTCATGATTTATAGCAGTTTCACAGAAGAGGAATCCATCTTGGATTCCACCCATAGTGCCAAATTACTTCCAAAGTCAAAAGGACCTAATTTTAAGGCAAATTTTTACCTAAAAGGTCACTGTACTGTGGATCTCTGAAACATCACTCCATACAATCTATAAGAAACTGTTAATATAAAAGGGAAAGGCCTGACAAATGAATTCTTCTGAAAAAGAATTTTTGCTTATTTATATACTTTGGAGAAAATTTATCAGAGCCGTGTAAAAATCCATAGGCAAGACAGTACAAGCAGATACCTGAAATAAGAAATACATGGGTTCAAATTGTTTGAGGGTAGATTGGCTGTGGGATGATGGATAAATCATTTTATCTCTCTCTGTGGGTTAGTCTCCTTAACTGTAAACTGGGGGGGGGGGGGGGGGGAGAGGGGATAACATCTGTAATATCTACTTCAAAGTCACTATGAAGTTCAAATGAACTTATGCATATAAAGTGCTATATAAACAAATATAGTGATTTTTTAAAATTCAACTTTTTGAGTTTTAGCTTCTGCAGAGATAAAGAAGTAGCCAACCATTTTCATTATGACTCTTAATTCAAAAATTATTCTATTTTATATGATATAACATTCATTTCATTAATTTATGGATTCTTATGCAAATATCTCTCTCTTTGGAGAAACAGGTCTTTTCTCATTTGACAGGGTGCAGCATACTGACAAATGCAGACTCCTTCAAGATGATGAGGTGGCTTACTTTTTTGCACATAATGATATGTATGTATAGCAAGAAATTCATCTTTGCTAAATTTTAAGTTTTGTTTCAGGTGATCAAAGACCAGTTTGGGCAATTTTCCCAGAAATTCCTTTGGGAGAAAATGACACATTTCCAAAACTGCAGAGTTCCAGTTGTATTTGGTTTAAAAAAAAATCTTTTGGGGATGGTGATTTCCTGTCTGCTTTTCAAAGGCTGTTTTGTAGATAGCCCTGGACCATGCTGTAAACAACGCATTTAAGGTTCAGGACTCAGAGGTGGCAGATTATCTAAGCTTGAGGCTGTATTGTCACAACTAACAGTAACTGTAAATTGAAAATGTTTTAATGTGTGATACTAGCAAATTTCGTGCATATTTCCTCATTTGAATCTGTAGCAATGCCCTGCTCTACCCAAATAATGAAAACCTGAAATTCTAAACCTCATAGCCAACTCTACAACAAACATGTCACTGAACAAGGTGTTATTTATGTCAGAGGATGCTCTGGTGCAATTTTGCTATTTTATTCCATTTGAAGTCTTATTAATATTATGTTTACTTTGTATTCCTGTACATGAATATTTCAATGATTTTGTGGTAGGAGCTGCCCAGTCTGTTCAGCAATAAAGAATTGTATTAGTACTATGTTCCTAGTTCCTTGTGTCCATCTGTTTCAAATCCCATTTTGCACAGATTGGTGAACTAATTTGCCTAAGGTCCCTCACAATCAAAGCAAATTACTGAAACTAAATCTTTTGTTCTTCAGTCCTTTTCAGTCATATCTGACTCTCTGGGCCCCATTTGGGGTTTTCTTGGCAAAGATGTTGGTGTTTACCATTTCCTTCTCCAGTTCATTTTATATATAACAAAATGGAAGCCAAAAGGGTTAAGTGACTTATTCATGTCACAGAGCCAGTGAGTAACCGGGGCTGCATTTGAACTCTGGTCTTCCTGATTTAAGACCCTGCTCTCAGTGTATGGCACTCTCTAGCTGCGGGCTAGTGGCTTCGAGGATTAGTAAGAGCTTCAGGAAGAAGATCCTTGAGGTAGACCAGGGATTTTACAAAGATGCATCAGTGAGTAGGAAATCCATAAGAATGGGGAACAGCCAGTGTAGAAAAGCATAAAGCACCATGTATGAGAAATAGCAAACAAGGCAGGTTTCTTGGGATGGGGCAAGGGGAGGAAGGAATGGGGAGATCATGATGCAGGTAAAGGGCAGATTTGTTTCTCTATAATATGAATTCAAGAGTTTTTAGATTATGAGCTATGTATGGGGAGAGGGCAGGGGTTAGTTCTTCTAGAGAAACCCTCTAAATTATTTGTTTAAGGAGCAGGGCTGGGCAAAGGCAGAGACTTATCTTGCTGTTTTTATTACAGCTCAAGAGAGTGAGTGTCTAAGAGGTAGGTACTGAGTGTGTTTGGATTTGATGCATTAAGCTACTTATGTACCATATAATGCATGAAGAGAATAATGTGTAGTTAAGTATGGAAAGGTAGGTTGGGGCAAGATTGTGAAGGACTTTAAATGTTAAACAGAAGAGTTTATATTGGGCTCTAGGGGAAATAAGAAGCCAGTGGTGTTTATTGAGTAAGGAAGTAATAGTTTTGTGCTTTAAGAAAAAAATCACTTTTCAAATCTGTATGGAGGATAGATTGGAAAAGGAAGAAACTTGAATCGGGGAGAGCAATCAGAAGAGAATTACAATAGTCCAAATGAAATATGGAGAAGATTTAAGCCAAGGTGGTAAGTCCGACTCAAAAGAAGGGGATGGGGAAAAATGATGTGGAAGTAGAAACAATAATGGTTGGCAATTGGTTGGATAAATGGTGTAATAAAGAATGAAGAATAAAAGATGAAAGGGAGGTTTCAAACCTGAGTGACTAAACAGTTCATGATGTCCTACACAGAAACATGTTCAGAATATCAGTAGGTTTGAGCAAAGGACAATGAGTTTTGTTTTAAACATTGAGTATGAGGGGGGTAAGAGGTGAAAAATTGGAACAAGAGGTTTGGCAATTGTTAATGCTGTAAAGTTACCCATGCATATAACCTGTAAATAAAAGGCTATTAAATTAAAAAAAAAAAAAAAAAAGTCAGCTAAAAAAAAAAAAATTGAGTATGAGATGCCTACAAGCCTTAAAAATACTTATCTCAGGAGAGATCAGGGCTCTAAAAAAAATCAATCAAAACAAAACAAATATAGATGGATAGATAGATATATATGTAAATGTGTATATAAATAAATAATGGAAAAGAGACAGACAGAAAGAGGAGTTAATATAGAGTTGAGAACTAAATTCATGTAAGATGATGAAGTAACTAAGTCAGAGTTAATAGAAAGAAAAGGCCACAATGTAAGTGAAATAACTGACAATCAATACATGAATGCAGTAGCTCCTTAAAGTTTGTAAGAACCCAAATATAATGCCTTTAAGCAATGTCTCCCCAATCTTGCTTCACCTAAGCCCAATATATTTCATGACTTTGTTTGATTACTGAAGACATAGTTTCAATTGTGTGTGGAAGCTAGCCTGAATTCATTGGTGAGAGTGAATTATTAAATTTTCAGTGTGAATATCTACATCTCAGAAATCTATAAATGCTACAAATCAGGGTTATATATATTGTTTTACTGATTTCTAGACTTAAGAAAGGGATGGAGAATATGTTAGAAATGCAGATTAAATTTGTAAGTATGTCCTGAATGCCTTTTTTTGGAAAGGATGGGTGATGAAGAGGTAGTTGGTTATTAAACATTTACCAGTACAATACTGCATGTTTTACCAACCAATCATTCTGTGTTTTGTCATTTAAATTTCACAAATGAAATCAATATCTTGGGGACCATATTGCTATTTATTCTACAATGGTATATGTCATATGTCTTAACATTTTAATTTGAAGAATTTGAGAGGTGATATACATCACCTTTTATGTGGAATTCACAATGAAACCATTAAGTAATCCCAGTTGCTAAATTAAATTTGATTATTTAAAATAATCCACTATTAAGTCTGTTTGAGGCTTTAATTATACTCTGCTCTTTTTTTTCTTTTCTTGACCACTAATACTAGGAGAAAGGTATACTCCTTGCTTTCCACTACCACTTCCATATCCTCTTGCCACCAGCATCCAGAAATCTCTCCTTTGTGCTTCAGGCTTTCTAGATTCATTTAGGTCTTTCCAGTTGTCTATTAAGCCACAAGTAACTTTTGCCTCTTTCTCAAAGAATTCTATTATCTTCATTATCCTTTATAGTTCAATTCCTATCTTCATACTTGAGAACTTCAAAGGTGCATTTTCTTGGCAAAGATACTAGGTAGTTTACCATTGCCTCTCTAGCTCATTTCAAAAATAAGAAAATTGAGGAAAATGGGGTTAAGTGACTTGCCCAGAGTCACATAGCTAGTACATGTCTGAGATCAGATTTGAGCTCAGGAAGATGAAACTTCCTAACTTCAGCTCTGGCACTCTGTCTACTCTACCACCTAGTGGCTTCATGCTTTGACCTCCTAATTCACGAACCTCCTCAACTCCCACAGCCTTTATCTCTCTATCTTAGCAATCCACAAGCATGATCATACCTTAAACTTTATCATCAACTCAAAATGATTCATCTTCCATGATCTTTACCTCTAAAGTTAAGCTCTCTCATCATAAGCTTCTATCTTTCCATATCTCTCTCTGTCTCCATCTGAGTAAATCTATTGTCCATCTTCACAGAACCTTTCATGATGTCCACCTTTCCCTGCTCTCCCAGTTTATCACCCCTAATCACCATCCACTTTTGACACCTTGAAATTTTGCTTCAGCCTCATAATTAGACTGAAAATCATCTCTTCAAGGTTACCAATGATTTTCTAATTGGCAAATCTGATGGTCTTTCTTGACCTCCCATGTCAGTTTTTGACATGTATTTTACAGTTTTTCTCCTGTATTTTCTCTCTTCCCTTGTCTTCTGTGACACTGATGCTTGCTCCTTCCTTAAATTATTTTGCATGTGTTTATTTTTATACACGTATTCCCCCAAGAGATTGTCAGTCTTGAAGGAAAGAACTAATTTGTTTTTACTATGGAATCCTTTGTGCTTTGCACTCAGAAGGCACTTAATAATTTGATAAATTAGTAAATGTCACCAAAATTAAAGAAACAACTTCAATAATAAAATTTGCCTACACAAGACACTATGTCGAGTGCTAGGGAGATAAAAAGATAAATATATCGTGATTCCTACTTTCTGGAACTTACAATTGAGAAGTGTAAGAAACCAAATTGATAGATGTTAAGAATTCACTGAACACCAACTATTTGCAAGGGAATACCATGGCAGAAAATAGGAATGTGAAGACAAAAATGAACAAAAACCTAAGTTCAAATCCTTCCATTTCCATATTACCTGTGATACATACAATAAGTGGGTAAGTTACCTACCCTAATCAAGTCCTTCACTTCTGTCTGCCTCAGTTTCCTCATCTGCAAAGCAGGAATAATAATAGCATGTATATACAGGATTATTGTGAGAATCAAATGAGATAATATTTGTATAATACTCTGCCAGCTCTTAAAGCATAGAATGCTACTTGATCAATCTGTTATCAAATGAAAAACATTTTCCTGCCTTCAAGGAGCTTAAATTCTACAGGAGGTGGGACACAAGATATAAATAGAAAAAATAAATAAATACAAGGTAATTTGAGGAAGGAAAACACCTTAATGTTTAAAGAGGATTCAGGAAATGCTCTCTATAAATGATGACTGTGTTTTGTAGGAATCTAAGTATTAAAAGCATGGAGCCACTAGGTGGTAGAGTAGACAGAGTGCCAGAACTGAAGTCAGGAAGACTCATCTTCCTGCGCTTACATCTGATCTCAGACATGTACTAGCTATGTGACTCTGGGCAAGTCACTTAACCCCATTTTCTTCAATTTTCTTATTTTTGAAATGAACTAGAGAGGCAATGGCAAACTACTTAGTATCTTTGCCAAGAAAATCCCCAATTTTTTGTGACAACTACTGTAATAGTTTGTCATTTCTTTTCTACAACTCATTTTATAAATGACGAAACTAAGGCAGAGTTAAGTGTCTTTCTTAGGATCACACAACTAGTGAGCTTCTGAGATAAAATCTGAACTCAGGAAGAAGAGTTTTCCTGACTTCAGGCCCAGCATTCTTTACCTATTTCTCTTGATACTGTAGTACCTCAGAAGAATGACACTATTCAAATGTAAGTTTTCAATAATCAATCTGTTTATAATTCTAATTTGGTCTAATGATTATAGGATAATAGGATCATAAATTTAGAGCTGGTATGAACATTCCCATTAAGTCAAATTCCTACAGTTTAAAGATTAGGCAACTGAGCCCAAAAGGGATTCAGTAATTTAGCCCATGTCACATAGCTTTTAAGTGACTGAATTAAAATTTAACCCAAGTCTTTCTTACTCTGAATTCAGCAACCTTTCCACTATGCCAAATTTCATGAAAAACCAAACAATTCTTCCAAGTAATTGGAGGAGACATACAGAAAAACCATTATTGCATGGAAAGGAAAGGCAAGAGAAAGGAAAGTAATGGAAGGGAAGGGAAGGCCAAGGAAGAAGAATGAAGCTTAAGTTCCATTCATAACTCCCTATGATCAAAATCAGTTCAAGATGCAAGCCTCAGCCTTACTCAAGAGAACTATTGGGAAATGATCAAGATAGAAAAAGAGTATGAACTGAAATTCCTTGATGAAGTAGAAACATTGGAAGTTTAAAATACACACAACAGTATAAAGTGAGAACTTCAAACCAGAATGAATATCTTGATATTATAAATGATGCTTTTTTCTTTAAGAAATTTGACTCAAATTACTGAATTTATATTCAGAGAATTACTCAGATTTAAATAATAGAGTCAAATGGCTAAACTTTGCATATCTTCTAGCTCCTAGCACAAAATAGATAATTAGTATGTACTTGTTGAATGCATTAATAAGAGGACACAACCTCTGGGACTAATGTAGACCTTGTTGAATTGTGTTATCTAGAGATGAATTTTAGCAACCTATTACATGCCCTCAAATCACAAATTCTGTATCAACCTTCACTATCTGTTGCTGTACTTCGATGATACTGATTTAATTTGAGACTGTGCTCTGCCCAATTGCTGGGATGCTCACGGGCTAACCACTGTCTCTAAGATAAAACACAGACTCTTCGCCTTAACATTGAATGCCTTTCACAAACTATTTCCTTCCTGTTAGTCTCTATTTCCTCATTTCCGTACTGCCACTGACAGGAGATAACTACTATTAAATCATCAAATTACACATTAAAATAAGTATTATATGGTAAGAATCAGAGGACTGAATGAAATATATCTGTGTTTAAAATTTGCTGAAATGTATCGTAGTGCTAACATACAAAATATTAAAAATAGAAGGAAGAAACAAGTTTCTAAATTGTCTCCCTATTCAATTTTACTAAATTAAAAGTAATAATACCAAGAACTAACACTTGTAAAACATAAACACAATAAATTTGAAACAGAAGTTAATTTAAGTGGTTTTTTCTCTATATAATTCTACAAGAAACATTTGATTTTTTGATCAACATTTTCTGTTACCTAGTTTATTTGTTGTTGTCCTTCATTCTGACATCAAGGAGATGATACCATCACATGCAAGTGAATTGGATTTAAGTGAGGGAGGATGTGCAGGGTCACCTGCCTCACTTTCTTCTCCAGAGCCATCTGGATCCAGTGGCCAGATATAGATCAAGATGACTAAGAATGCCCTGATGCAGTAAGAGACCTGGGCTTTTTAAGCTCAGGTCTTCAATAAGTCACAATTTAACTGAGATTTTACCTATTCAGTGATTAAAGCTAGGTAGCAATTGAGGCAAAGAATCTTCTCTTTCTTGAACTAGCCTAAAAAAAAAATCTACACAAATAAATAAATAAATCTGAGAGGGGAAGACCCTCATGGTTTCTGGCAGAAAGCAGAAATGACTGCTGTTTACATTTAGTCTAACTCAACCAGGACTCAAACAATGACCAAATGGGGCTTAGCCTAGGACTTATTGGTGGCCAATGGGAATGAGATTGGTTTTGGTTTAAGGTATGATTCTTAAGAAATGTAGCCATATCAGTTTGGCTAAAAATGTCTTTCACCTTCATCTTCTCAACAAGCCTTAATAATGATGGAAAAAAATCCATTTCCTAGTGAAATTCCAAGAGGCTCTAATAGATATAATTGAATACTATCTAATAGTTTTCAAGACCAAACAAATATTTGTATTTTCAATTTGTTTCTCTTACTTTCAGAGTGTGTTCTCTCAACAAATAAGTAAGTCACTACTAAGTGCAAGGGACATGAAATCATTCAGGTTTGTGTTTTCTACAACCCAGTAAACTTTTTCTGTTAATGGAGATCAACTGAATAAAAAAGTCATAGGGAAGTTACATTATATGCCCATGGTCACATAACTAATAAGTATCACAGATAGGTTTTGAAAACAGGTCTCCCTGACTCAAGGATATACATGCTATCCATTAGGCAACACTATTTCATTGTATCATCTCTGCATTTAACTCAATACCTTGCACATAGTAGGCAGCATAATTTGTTGAACAAATTAATGTATCTCTTAAAGTAATACATTATCTTTAGTCCAAAGCTAGTGCTTATTCTTTATAATTAATTATTTTACCTTAAACTTACATATCAGTACTCTTCTTTTAGCCATTTGATATAAAATATGCTCAGAAACAATGCTTCTAATATACAGACCTAAAGGGAATTATGGGAAGATAGCAGAATAAGACTAGAAATTACCCTTAATGCCGTAAAGTAAATTTAAGAGTATAAGAAACTAATAAAAGTTGGGGTAAAGCAGTTTCACTGCTTGACTATCTGAAAGTTAAGGTCCAAAATAAGAGTCTGGACATTATATTTCAAGAAAGCATTAAGGACAATTGCCTTGAAGTTTTAGAACTAGGGGGTAAAATTCAAATTGAAAAAAATTCATCAATCACTGCCTGAAAGAAATCACCAAATAAAACTCACAGAAACATTACAGATAAGTTTCAAAATTCCCAGGAAGAAGAGAAAATATTATAAGCAACTAGGGAAAAAATAAAACAACTTAAATATTATAGAGCTACAGTTAAGATAACACAAAATTTAGTAGCTTGTACATTAAAATACCAAAGGGCATTGAATATGATATTCCAAAGAGCAAAGAAGCTGGATTTGCAACCAAGAATAATATATCCAGAAAAACTGAGTATAATCCTACAAGGGAGAAAAATGGATATTTAATTAATTAAAAGACTTTCAGGTATTCTCAAGGCAAAACTAGAATAGAATTGAACAAAAAATTTACCGTACAAGAATCAAGAGAAAACATAAGATAATGAATTATAAGAAAGTTAATAAAGTTAATTTTTTATTTCTTATATAACAAAATATTTGTAACTCTTAAAAATATTATCATTACTAGAGTAGTTCAGAAGAGTATACACAGAGAGAAGGCATGAGTTTGAGTTGATTATGATGAGATGTTCCTAAAAGCAGTCTGGCAGTAATAGGAATGGGCGAATATCTAACCCCACTAAAGATCATGGAAAATAAAAGAGTCACCATAGATTACAGAAAGGTGAATGTTGTGCAAATTATTAAAAAAAAAAAAAAAAAAAAGGAGGAAGAAAACAGAATATCAATTATAGAGTCCAGGAGGCTTGGTTCCACTTATGGAGGAAAATCATAGAATAGATGATTAAAGGAATGATTTTTAAATATGTAGCAAGAGAAGTAGTGATCACTAAGCCTCAGGAGCTAATCATTCCAGGTTAACCTCATTTAAAAATAGCCAATGATACTTTGATACTTTGGTGACTCTTGATTCCATCACGTTGAATCCCCTCTATTAAATAAACTCTGTTGTTTCAGTCACTTTTCAGTCATGTATTACTCTATCTAAAAACCCCATTTGGTATTTTCATGGCAGAAATATTGGAATGGTTTGCAATTTCCTTTTCCAGCTCATTTTTCAGATGAGGAAATTGAGGTAAACAGAACTAAGTGACTTGCTCAGGGTCACACAGGTACTACAAGTCTAAGGCAAGATTTGAACTCCAAAAAATGAGTTTTCCTCACTCAGGCACAATATTCCCTCCACCTAATCACACCTTATATACATATATATATATATATCTTGATTATGTGTCACATATATATATGTGTATATATAATTTATTTCACTGATCCAGAACTCTATTTCTTAGCCAGTACCAAATGTTTATGATGACTACTGCTTTATAATATAGTTTTAGGTTTGTTACTGCTAAGCCACCACCCTTTGTATTTTTCTTTTCATTAATTCCCTTGCTATTCTTTACCTTTTGTTCTGCCCGATGAATTTTGTTTATTATTTTTTTCTAATTCCATAAAATAGATTTTTGGCAGTTTGATATGCTACTGAAAAAGTAGATCAATTTAGGCAGAATTGTCATTTTTATTATATTATCTCAGCCTATCCATGAGCAATTGATATTTTTCCAATTGTTTAGATCTGACTTCATTTGTGTGAGAAGTGTTTTGTAATTGTGTTCATTATAGTTCTTGGGTTTGTCTTGTCAGGTAGACCCCCAAGTATTTTATTTTGTGGTTTAGATAGATTTAAAGCTAGAATTGATAAAAGAGGACATTTAGTCCAACTCCCTTATTTGACACATGAGGAAATTGAAGTTAAAGAAGTTACTTGCCTAAGGCCACACATACACATCACATACACACACACACACACACACACACACACACAGTGTAAAAAAGTCAGGATTGGAATCCAAACCCATTTGGTGCCAAAATCATTTTTATTGTATTTCATGATTTCTTATACAGTCTAAATCCTAGGTTCCTATGAGGAAGCTGAAACTTCCTCCATGCATCTTAACTTTATCCTTTGGGCTAAAAAGATAATTCTATTTCTCTTGCAATTGAGGTATTCCATAATTCACAGTCACATAATAGGGGTCATGTTGGTGTTACAGAGACTGGCATTTCTGACAGCAAATACTTTGAAGTCATTAAATGCAATAGACATATTTCCCTACTATAATCTAGCCTATTCTCTTCCTACTACTTAATATGACATCAGTCAGTTTTCTACCTATAGTCTTTATCTCCTGTAAATAAAATAAAATAGACACTCTGACTTACTGGGCTATTCTTCAAACCAGATGATAACAGTGGATATAACATATGCTTTTTCTCCACTTTCTTTTTCCAAGGTAGACAGGCAATTTTTTTTCTTTGCCTCATTCTGGATTGTAATAACATTTAAACAGATTAGTAGGCTTTTTCTCCTTCTGGATGCAATTGCAGGATATAACTCATTCATGCCTGCCCATCTATGCAACTCTTTTATCCTTCTCCTCTCATAAGTTTGCCACATAATGGCTTCCCAATGTGCTAGCAATCCAATTATTCTTATAGTTTCTCCTCTTGATCTGTCCTCCAGATCTGTCATTTTTTCCTATAAGATATTTCACATTCTGTTCTATTTTCTCATTCTTTATAATATGTTTTATTATTTCTTGGTCTCTGATAGCTTCACTTGCCCAATTCTAATTTTCAAAGAATTATATTCATCTTTGAGATTCTGTACCTTTTTTTCTAGTTGGTTAATTTTTTTCATAATCTTCTTGTTTTTCTTGGATAGTTGGTTTTATTTGTTTTTGCCTTTTTTTCCCTCATTTGTCCCTCATTTGGTTTTAATTTTTGTTTTTTTTTAGTTCTTCTATAAATCTCTCTGGGGTAAAAGCTGATCTTCCCTGTTCCCATAACATGTTTCAATGGTGGGATTCTTTCTTCTTCTTTTCTGGTTCATTTTCCTTTTATTTTATATTATCTCTCCTGAACCTGGATTTGAACTCAGGTCCTTCTAACTTCAGGGTTGGTGCTCTATTCACTGTGCCTTCTATCTAGCTGCCCCTTCCTGGATCTATTTTATAGGTCAGTTGTTTTTCCAATGGGAAATTTCACATTTTCTTCTGCTTTTTTAAATTTTGTCTTATCATATCTTAATGTCTTCCAGAGTCATTAATTTCTACTTGCTCAATTCTAATTTTTAAGGAATAATTTTCTTCAATAAGCTTTTGTACTTGCTTTTCTATTTGACCTATTTTGTTTTTTAGGCAGTTATTTTCCTTGGTAAATTTTTGTATATCTTTTCCCATGCTATTAATCTTCTTTCATGACTCTTGCATTACTATCCTAATTATTTTCACAATTTTTCTTCTCCTTCTCTTACTTGCTTTTTAAAATCCTTTTTTAAGCACCAGAGGTCAATTTGTAACATTAATAATATATATTTACTTACATAGTTACTCTAAGGTTTATGAAATTCTTTTTGTTTATTATACTGCTTGATCCTCTCAATCCTATAAATTAAGTGCTATTAGTATCACAATTTTCAGATCAGTAAACTGAAGCTCAATGAGACTTAAGTGATTTACCCAGAAGCTATAATAAAATTAATACAATTTCTTTGTGAATATATGCTTTTGGAGAATCTTGTCTTCAATATGGAATCATTTATAACAGAAGCATTTCTAATGTAAAGGACTACTTTTCCTGACATTATCAGACCCCAAGTCATGATTATTCATTTGGAAAATCTCTAAGCTTTCCAGTGGATCATACACCTAAATTCAGAATAATGGCATCATTAGGGAGACAATGCAAAAAAAGTAAGATGATGGTCACAGAGAGATTGTACTCCTAATGAGAGGTAAATAAGGAATGGTAGCATAAAGATAATTATGATTAGCCAAATCAAGAATACAGTATATCAATTAGCCAAGAACCACATGGGAATGTACAATATGAGAATCCCTAACAGATACACATAGGATCACTTTTCATTCCAAGATGGCAGAGTTGTTTGCATGGACAGCCATGCTTCTCCCACACCAAAACACAAATCTTGGTGAATAGTGTCTGAAAAATCTCCAAAATCTGTGTGGGGGTGGAATGGAAGACAAAGGAGGGAGAATAGATGAGATTATACTTGTCCAAGAATATATGTTAGATTATTATTTTTATCTTACTAGTTAATTTAGTTCCAATTAAATATCATACTATTTCAATAAATGCTTCCTAGCTTGTCTGCTGGTTGTAGAAAAAAAAATGAATTTTATTGAAATTAAAAGTTCCCAGGCAACTTGGGAGGGGGCAGCCAGGCAAGAGAGATAATTTACCAGCTGAGTTAAATTATATAATTGAAAATACTTTTATGCAGTGAATCTTAATCTGTGTGAATTCTAAAGTGGAAAATATATTATACATTTTTTTTAATCCTCTTCCATGACATTGGTGAACATCTTAGATAAGCATACATCACCCACTTTTTATATCTCTTGACATCAGTACTCAGTAGACCATTAAGTAGAATTATCTCTCAAGTCATATTTATTGTATGGTTTTGCAAAACACCAGTATTTGTGTGGGAGATACCTTGTTTAAGGGGATCATTTTATACTACTGAGTCAAATGCTTTTTAAAAAATTAATAAACAATAGACACAGCAGGATGTTATTAAATTTTCTACACCTCTAACTTCTGTGTCCATGAAAATGTGGTCCACTTTAGAAAATTATTTGCAAAAACCAATCTGCTCTTTGTTCAGGTTCTCTTCAAGGATAACCTTTATGCATGCATAAACTATTCTCATAAAGATTTTATAGAGATGAACAAACAGGCCTATGTAAAAATAGTTGCTCATCTTCTCAGTTGCCTTCTTTTTTAAAGCACCATTTCCAGACTTTTCTAATATTCCCTTCAAATCCCATCATCATCTTCCTGTTGCCTATAGGATAAAATACTCCTTAGCTTCATAATTAAGGTCTCTATTCTAAATTTCCCTATTTGGGTTCTCTTTCCTTCACCTATTTTGCATTCCAACAAAAATAAAGGACTAGGGATTCCTTGAATACAACCTGCCCACCCTCAAGGATATTAGTAACCAGAAATCCCAAATCTCCTAAATTGCCCAGTGAAAGTAAGACCTGTGATAACAGACTAGAGAGGAATTTGAATATCAACTAGTCTTCCAGTTCCAAAGTTGTCACCCTGAAATGAGCCAGTCAGTCCCCAAAACAGACTCCCCATTCTCTCCATTTAATCTTTGGTTCTGCTTGACTCAGAGAAGAACTCATCAGGCTTTCATAGTTTTTGACACCATATTTCACCAACCACCCCAGAAAAAGCGACTGATTTCCAAACTTCATGGTTGCCCCCTCATTTTGAGAGTATTTTGTTTTGATAAAGCTTGTTTTCTCTGCTAGCCCCTATCTTGTGCTGTGTTCTGTCTTTTGCTTCATCTCCTTCCAGCCAAGCCAGTTTTCTTCTACTGACCAAGGAGTGAGACTAATTGCCTTGCCAAATAGTCTTACATCCCAAGTACAAAGTAAAGGTTAGGATTTCATAACATACCAATGGTGGGAGGTGCCCCACTCTGCCCTGGTCCATGTGATCCTGGACTTTTATCCCAAGGACATGAAAACGCATGTCATATACAGGAGATTGCAGTTCCTTGTACTGTATCCTGGGATCTCAAATCTACTCAAAAAAAGAAGAGAATATTCCCCTACATCCCTATAATCATATAAGTCAAAAATGCTTTGTTTTGCTACATCTTTCAGAATCTTCAAGACTTAATTCAGGCACTTCCTTATGCACAAAGTTTTACTGACTTCTCCACATTAATATTCTTTCCCACCTTAAATTTTCCTGGAACACCATACCAGGAGCACTCCTTTTCCTCCTTCATATCTGATAGTGGATGGATGGATAGATATACAGACAGACAGACAGACAAGTTTGCTCTACCCCAAAGAATATAAGCTTAAGAATATGAATTGTCACTTACAAATATCTTTATACCCTACTGCATAGTACTTTGCATATAATAAGCACTTAATAAGAGTTTGCTCACATGAATTGAAATTGACTTTTCAAGACATCTTTGAGATTTTTTACTACAAAAAGGCATTTGATTCAATAAAGCAATATACTGTTTCAAAGACTGTCCTCCAACAGGATATCTCTCATGAATGTATTAAAATTATATTAGATTTTTTTGAGCAATGTAACAATAGTGACAATTTTACTCCAAAACATTTTGGTTGTTAATATCAAGTAGGAATAGGGAACTATACGCTCACCAAAGGTTATTAGTGTTATAGAAGATGTCTAATAAAATTTCCATATGAAAGGCTGGATTTCTTATATATTATCAGATTTACCATTTGTAAATGATGTTAAATTTACAGGATCAAGCAGTGGAACACTGAAAGGAAGGAAGGGAGGAAGGGGGGGAGGAAGGAAAAGAGGAAGGGAAGGAAGGAGGGAGGGAAGGAGGAAGGGAAGGAAGGAAGGAAGGAAGGAAGGAAGGAAGGAAGGAAGGAAGGAAGGAAGAAAAGAGGGAAGGAAGGAAGAAAGGAAGGAAGGAAGGAAGGAAGGAAGGAAGGAAGGAAGGAAGGAAGGAAGGAAGGAAGGAAGGAAGGAAGGAAGGAAGGAAGGAAGAAAAGAGGGAAGGAAGGAAGAAAGGAAGGAAGGAAGGAAGGAAGGAAGGAAGGAAGGAAGGAAGGAAGGAAGGAAGGAAGGAAGGAAGGAAGGAAGGAAGGAAGGAAGAAAAGAGGGAAGGAAGGAAGAAAGGAAGGAAGGAAGGAAGGAAGGAAGGAAGGAAGGAAGGAAGGAAGGAAGGAAGGAAGGAAGGAAGGAAGGAAGGAAGGAAGGAAGAAAAGAGGGAGAAGGAAGAAAGGAAGGAAGGAAGGAAGGGGAAGGAAGGAAGGAAGGAAGGAAGGAAGGAAGGAAGGAAGGAAGGAAGGAAGGAAGGAAGGAAGAAAAGGAAGAGAAAAGAAGGAAGGAAGAAGAAAAAAGAAAAAGAAGGGAAAGGGGGTAATGGGCATTTTATCCTTTGCCTTTTTTTCTATTTTGTTGTACTTTTATTTTCTCTGAAATTATCTGTGTGAAAATGATGATATAGTTAATGTAGATAGGCATCTGTGGTTTATCAGTCTTATGATCGGGAGAAAAGTAGGCAGTAACTAAGTGTGAGCCAAATCAAGGCCATGTTTAAGGGGTTGATAATCTAGGCAGAAGTTTAGCATATCCAATCAATCAGTAAGCATTTATTTAGCGCCTATTAAGGGCTAAACATTTTACTAGGATCTAAGGATATAAAGTGAAAAATGAAGCGATTCCTGTGCTCAAGAAGTCTACATTCTATTTTACAGGATTTAGCTAATAAAATAAATGCTGCATGGCATAAAAGATAGAGCCCTAAATTTAGAGTTAGGAAATCTAAACAGATCCTACTTCTGACATCTAATAGCTGAATAATCAAATCAGTTATCTTCTACACTTATATTACCTCATCTATAATACAAGGAAATTGGACTCAATGGCCTCTAGGGCAAAGGTGGGAAACCTTTTTTTTTCTGCCAATGGCTAATTGCATATTTGTACCACCATTCACAGGTCATACAAAATTATTAATTTATAGAACTCAAGTAGTGATAGGCTGTTGTACCTAGCTTTCGGCTCATCATCACCTGGGGTTCTGTGGCTTCAAATAATTCCAAGGACTTTATACAGCCCATGAGCCTGACATTCCCCACCCTTGCTCTAGGGTTACTTTCAGCTTTAAGTCTACAAATAAGCTGAAACCAAATAGGTTCTCCTCCTACCTGTCTAACAGGGACTTCTTAATCTGTCTCTTAGGCCTATGCCCTGACTTTACATTCACTCCAAGATTTTCAAATCTTCTTTAATCCTGTTACATTCTTTCTTGGTAACTTCATCAACTCCAGTGGGCTTAATTATCATCTTTATGTAGATGACTCATATCTTTATATCCAGTTCCAATTTCTTCCCTGAGCTTCAGTTCTGAGTCATAAACTAACTATTATCTTATTACATGGATGGAATATGTAGATATACACACATACATATACATATGTATGTAAACATATATATCCTATGCATATATACATACAACACATATAATTACATATCTCAGAACATCTCAAATTCATCAAGTCCAAAACAGAATTAATTGTCCCCACCCACCCTTACTCCAAATTTTCCTATTTCACCCAAGGCACTATCAATCTTCTTGTCTCCAGGTTCTTAACCCCAATATCATCCCTAACTCTTCATTTGCACCCATTTCACATATCCAGTAAGTTGCCAAATTTTGCCATTTCTTTTTTCATAACATCTCTTTTCTCCAGTCTCACTTCTCTCTATTCACAGAGCTACATCTGGGTTCAGACCTCCATTACTTCTCACCTAGATTATAGTGACAGCCTCCTAGATGATAATATATACATATACAAGTATATGTACATATATATTTATTTATAAATGTGTATATATGCTGAACTATATAGTATTTATGAACTATATAGTGTTTGTATTGTATATATACTGTATTTTATAGTATATCATATACTATGTAATTTTACTATAATGCTAGTAAAATAATACTATTTAATACTGTATTATACATACAGTATAAATGTATATACATGTATACATTTATTATACTATATAGTGTTTATATGTGTGTATATACTGATCTATATGGAATATAGTGTATTGTTGTTTGTGTCTAATTTTTTTGTGACCCCAGTTGGTGTTTTCTTGGCAAAAATACTGGAGCGTTTTACCATTTCCTTCTTAAGTTCATTTTACAGATGAGGTAACTGAGGCAAACAGGGTTATGTGACCTACCCAAAGCCATATGGTTAGAATCTGAGGCCAGATTTGAACTCAGGCACTCTATCCATATCCATTGTACCACCTAGTTTCCCTTAAATATTGTATGTGTATACAGAACTGTAGTATATACCATTCATATATTATACACTATATAGAATATATGTCTGCATAGTATATATAAACATTTGTGTACTATATAGTATATGAATGTATATATATACAATACTACATAGTATGTGTGTGTGTTTATATATATACAAATACTATCCTGTATTTGTATATATATATATATATATGTGTGTGTGTGTGTGTGTGTGTGTGTGTGTATATATATATATATATATATATATATATACATACTGTGCTATATGGTATGTATATGTATATGATATATAATATGTATATATGCTGTACTATGTAATACATATGTACAAACACTATATATACAAGCATGATACCTGTGTATATATAATGTAAGTATGTTATATACATAGTATGTGTGTATGTATGTAATATATATGGTATGCATATATAAAATATATAGTCTATATAACATATATGCATGTAGTATATATACTATATAGTATAAATATGTATATATGTGTATACACACACACATTTTTCTCAGCACAGCACATATACAGCCAGACTGATGTCTCTGCTCTTCACACAAAGCACCACATCTCTTCTTTGCCCCTTTGCATAGGCAATCCCTATGTCTGTAACACACTTGGCTCTCATTTCAACTTCATAGAATCCTTTTATTTTCTTTCACAATGCAGCTCAAACACAGCCCTCTCCTTAAAACTCTTTCTAGTTGTTAGCTTCCTTCTGGCATAGCTTTTAATTATTTTACAATAATTCTGTATATACTTATTCTATAAATATTAATACTATATACTACCAGATAATACAATTATAAGTTTTATTCTATATACATATACACACAAACATACATATACATTTAGATATATATCTTATTGAACTCCTTGAGGTGAGGATTGTTTCACACTTTGTATTTATGTGCCCAGGCTATTTCAAAGCACTTAACACAAGTAAGTACTTAATAAAAGTTTGTAAATTGATTTCCCCTTGACTTTACCAGTGAGAACCTCAGTGCTTGTTGTTTGGCAGTTATTGAGAACACATGTTAGAAAAGCATCTACTTTGTGCTGAACACTATATAGGTACTTTCATGCCAACAGCTGAAATATGAAAAAGTGAAATAATTTGAAAATAGTTGGAATATGAAAAAGTGAAAATAGTCAAGCCAGTCAGTTTCAAAGTAAACAGCCAGTAATAATTTGTTCAATTGCAAAGCTTCCACAAAATTAAACAATCCACAAATTCTTCATAAATGTTCAATTATAAATATACATTCAGTTTTTATGCTAAGTCAGAGCATCTTGTAATAAAAAGGGTTTTAAAATGTTAATACACTGTATAAGAAAAAGAAGGTGTAATTGAGGTAGCATCTGCACCTATTGCTTTGGAGCCTCACTGTAACATTGAACAAAACCATCTAGGGCAAGAAGACTTGCTACCTTATCCTAGAGTACCAATTATATAGGGTTCTGAAAGGAATTATTTATATTCCTTCAGCAGAATAGACATCATAGCACTTTGCATCTTATTATCAAAAATTAGTTAAAATTAGAAGTTATATAGATGAAATCCTTCTTTCCCCCAAGAGTCACACAAAAGCTGAGTATTTGTCAACCTAGCCTTCCTAAACTCTTTCTTCTGGCTTATCTGGCTTCCTTCAAGACTCTTGCTGAATTTCCATCTTCTGAAAGAGACTGCTATTGTTAACTCTGACACCACTCATCCCCACTAGTGTCTTTACTCTGAGACTGAATTCTATCTACACTGTTGTTAACTTATGTATATATATTTTGTCCCCATTAGAATGTGAGCTCCTTGAGAATAGAAACCATTCCTCCCTCCACCTTTTCTTCATATCTCTAACATTCATCTTATCATTGTACCTGACACATAGTAAGAGTTTAATAAATGCTTTTTTTTTTTTTTTTACTGACTGACTGACCCTATTCCTTTCCCACTTTCCACTGTCCAATAAAAAAAACTTGATCGGGGACTTTTATGCTGTTTGTTGCTACTCCAGTGTAAATATTTCCTTTCCTTTTATGACTCTGACATCATCCTGGAATTTCCTCATTGCTGAAACCATCTCATAACAAGAACCTTCCCTAAGTAAATGTGGGATCCAAGATGGACCCAATTCATACTAATTAAGTTTGGAGAAGCCATGAATTTTTGAGCTAAAAGGGGCCTTGGACTTCACATTGAGGTTTCAGTGCATTTCTTTCTTAAAGACATAAAAGTAAGAATCCGAGGAAGAAAGAAATGGAAGTGTGTTGTATACAATATTATTTGCTGGTGATGGTTGCAGGCTTACCAGCTGTGAACTGTGTGAACTAATTAATGATTCCCAGGTAGTTATCACCATCACCAGTTCAGCTATATAAAGATGCCTTCAGAGCCGGTAGTAACACATCTCTCCATTATTTCCTAAACAAAATGGCCTGTAAAAGGGAAATGACACCTTCGGTATTATTTGAGCTGTGGAGCACAAATGTGAAAGCTTAATAGGTTTTCACAGCATTTAGAAGATATTTCTGATCTCAAAAGCAAAGTTCAGAAAACGTACTATTACTCTGAAAGAGAAAGCATGCCAAAGAGAGCAACACATTTCTCTTAATGATGCATCTTTTAAAAATATAATCACTGGTTTGTTTTACTTATTTAAAAAAAATTTTTTTTTTGAAAGGACCAGAGAGGACTTAAGGGTCATGAATGCAACACCATTGATATGCCTTGATTCTGCAGAGTGAATGACATGTTATAGATGCTTTATAAATATTAATAATTAATAATATAATTAACAGCATTAATAAATAGCCTGTTGATTGATTGTAAGTCTAACAATCAAAACCAAAATATAAGGCACATTTTTCTTACCAGTCACAAGGAAAATGGTGACAAATTTCCAAGTATTTATGTGAAAGAAGATAGTTTTTAACCTCATTCCTCTCAGGTTGTTCTAAGCCCCAGTCCTAATTTCAGCCGTTCATTTAAAACATCAGAAGTACCCTTGCCCAGAAGGCTGCTTCTTCTGATTGGAGGGCTCCTTCCAGAACTTCCATTTAAAGTGGGTACCCAGATAAGTCATGTCTCATTACTCTCCAGGTTACATTGTGAACTTCCTCTAATTTCCCCTCATGCTAGTTATCTTTGACTCCCTTCCTCTACCCTTCTTAGCTTTATTTTATGAACTGTTTTTCCCTGTTAGAACATACACTGTTTGAGGGTAAGTATTGTTTTTTCTTGTATTTGTATTCTCAGAACTTTAACATATCTGGCACATATTAAGTGCTCAGTGAATACTTATTGATTGACAACTGTATGAATTTTAATGGATTCATTTTTTAAAAATACAATAATAGCACCTGGTCTAAAAAAGGGAAATATATGTATTATTTTTCATAAAAGCAGCATATTTATATATATATATATATATATATATATATATATACACACATTTCTTCACAGAAAAATATGAAAGGTAAGAGTTTCATTTGAGACATAGAGTTAGAGTCAAAAGATCTAGATAGAAATTATGGATCTCCATTAAATTAATTTTGTGACCTGATATAAGTCACTTGGCCCCTGAGACTGTTTCCTCATCTATAAAATGGGAATAATAATACTTTCATTGCCTACCTCTCAGGTTTGTGGTGAGAATAAAATAACATATGTAAAATGTTATATAAAGATAAGCTATTAGTTTCTGTGTCAGTTTTTATAATGCAAAGTTGAATTCTCCTGCCTCACCTTATTTTGTCAAGGGCTTCCTGTGAGATTTCCAAAGAAGAATAATTGGGCAAGGGTGTAACCTAAGTGTGAAATTTTATTATTTTTACTATATTGTGTCACAAAAGCTGGTTTAATTTTGGTTCACTGTTGTAGCATTAATATCCAGCCTGCACAGTACCACAGGAGGCAGAAAAGCAATGAGTATGTGATTTAATATTCATTTATGTTTATTTTAAGCTCCCATAGATAATAGTTATAAAGTTCACTTATTTCTGTAAAAAATTGTGTTGTAGCATTGTCATTTAATATTTTCTCTGAACACTTATTAGCAAGAAAGGAGATATGTACAAGACATCTTTCCTGTAACAGATCATTTCCTGCTCTACTAAAACTGACCATGGAATGACCAGGTGGAAATTAGAAAGGGGGGAAAAAATCTAGCCTATATGTTTTTTCTTTAAAAGTGGCCTTGTTGGGATGATCCAACTGGGGATAAGGAAGATATCTTAAAATGACTTAGATAAAAACAAAAGGCACCAAAAAATAAAATTGAATAAAAAATAATTAAAATATTTTAAAAGGACAAGAATTTTGTTCTTAGCTGTTTCTTCATTTTTTCCCCTGTCTTTACTACTTTATCCTCTCTCTCACTTTCTTGCCATTCTCATTCCAGAGAGCTTCTCTTCATTATTTCCACAAGCAGAATTTCTTCTGGTTATTAGAACAGAGTAAGTCAGGAAGTAAAAATTTTAAATAAGAAGAAAATGCTACTTTAGTCCTTAAACTTCTCACTTGGTATTCGCCTACTCTCTCTAAGTCAGCCATCAAATGCCATAACCATGGAGACCTAGAAGTCAATGTTGCTGATGTCAGTACTTCTCTTTGAGTAGGTATCATATTCATTGCCCTGAGGGCCAGAGGATTTCTCTGAGCAGCCAACCATTAATAACCATTGCTAACCACCTACTCTGGAAATTACTGCCAAGAAATAACAGCAACTCTTGCCAATGCCAATTGATGATGTATATGACAGACAGAGGATTTGGTTATATTTTCTAATTCACTGAGATTTGGAGATTGTTACCTCCTTTTTTTTTTTTTTTTTTTTTACATTTTTCTAAAGATTAGTGAGCATTTCCCTTTTGCCCTTCTCCACATAATTCTTAATTCTCTTTTTCCCCCTCTCTGCTTAATTCTTGAATGATACAGATTTTCTGAATTTGTTGAATCTCTCAAATCACTTTGTTCTGAGTTGATTTTAAATTTTGCTCAATTGGTATAAAGCCGTCCAGAAGAGACACAGGACCTGGCTTTGAATTTTGACTCTGCCAGTGCTTTTATATTGCCAGCATCTGGAACAAGACCTTAAAAATAGTAGAAGCTTAATGAATATTATTTGCTAACTATATGATAGCTTCTGTGCTTTTCATTTTCTTCATTAATGGATGACATATAAGTTCCCTTTACTTAGTTATTTCAGTCTACTATTTATTAATTACAAATAATTCTTTTTTACTTTTTAATATAGTACTTAGTTGCTCTCACCTTGTCAATGGCTCAGCTAATATGTCTCTGAGTTCCATCTATCATTGACTAAAGTATCTAAAACATTTAAGTTATGAATACAATTCTAATCATACCAATCTAGAAACTAAAAATACAGGTCACTAAACTCCTACACTGATATAAGTTTGACAGGAATGTCTCTCCTTTGAAATACTCTACAAACCATTTAAAATTACGTATCTTTGGGAACTTAAAAAAAAAAAAAAAACTCCCTAAGAATGTCAAATAGACATTAATAATACAATCTACAACTAGGAAAGATCTTAGAAATCATTTAGTAATAACCTATTATTTTATAGATGAGCAAACTGAGCCCAGAAAGATTAAGTGACAAGGTCACTGAAGTATTAAAAAGCAAGCCAGGACTTAAATACAGGTCCTCTGACTTAAAACCCAATCTTCATTTATCTTTTTGGCTCAAGGCTAAAACAAAAGGCCCTAAATTGTTCTTTACTCTTATGTGAAGGACAATAGCAAGTATATGTTCAGTTTGTAGAACTTCTTCCTAACATGTACAGATCACAACTCAGCCATTGTGTCCCATTAAGCAGACCTTTATCAATATTTTAATTTTGTATCTACTGGTCTCATTATCTCTTAAATTTGTGCCATCCTTTATTTATCCTTTGTTTTCTGAATCCAAGTAAGAGGTCATAAATTGTGGAGTGGAGAACATGGTTTTGAAAAGTATTTGTGCATCTATGTTTTGGTCTCTCTTTTTAAGCTCATGTAATAAAAAATTGTCTTAGCAAATACAGAAAAACAAATGCAAAATACTGAATTAAATTCTTTAATAACACAATCCAAGGAGTGCTGTTGCTGGGTTGTTTTTTTTTTTTTTTTAAAGAAGATTAGTATAGCAATAATGTGAAGGGAGGTATGAAGAATACTAATCCAATAGATATTTTTGTATTTAAAAAGAAAAACTAAGAGATAAATTCAGCTTATCCTTCTCTTATTCTCTCTTTATAATACCATTATTCCAAAAAATTGACTTTTCTAGGGTAAGGTCAGCACTTAAGACATGACCCAAAGAATACACAATATGTATACAGAAATACTCTTCATGAAATGACTTTTTCAAAATTCTATGGAAAGCTTGCAACTGACCTTATTGAGTCATATAATGACCTGTAAAACATGTATAGAAAATCAACAGGGACAAATTCAAAAGGATCCCTTGTAAAATTTAAATGCATTACATAATGGAGTCAAATATATGCCCCATTCACATTGCCCCTGAACTGAGATTAAGCTAATAGATACCACAATAGAAAACATTTCATTCCTTCAGTCTGGGTAACTCTCCCATCCTCAAACCCATTGTCCTTTCACCTGTCATATTTTTACCCCTTCCAATAAAGAGCCATGTGGGGAATGTCCTAAAGGGACTCAGGCTATGGATAAAAAATGTATTTCTAAGAAAAAGGAGAACAGCCACCCATCTGAAAGCCATTGGGTTAGAAAAGAGGCAAGGCAAAAAGTCAAGACAATCCGTGGATGTTCAAAGACTTTCTCATGTTATGAAAATATTTCTGACATTTGAAAATGTTACATTTTTCCAGCTGAATGGTATGCTCTCAATTCTCCTCTGCAATACTTATGTAAAACTGGCTTTTTACAAGAGAGGTCAGGGAAAAAAGCAAACAGGGTGTTGACACTTCTGTTTCTGCCTGATGCCTCAGCAACCAGCTGAAAAGCAGGAATTTCTATCATTTGGGGTGGGGCATGGGGGAACCTAACATGTCTCTGATGGACCTTTACTGAATTAATTTCATTTTTTTATTCATGGATTCAATAAATAACCGATGTGAATTTATTAGACATATATTGAGTACCTACTATGTGCAAGGTAAGCTAGAGGTACAAAGATGAAAAAAGATCTTCAAACTCCCAAAAGAGACATTCTGTTGGGAAGATATAACACATAAACAGCATAAAGTAGATTTGGAGGAAATTGTTCGTTTTTACTAGAAAAAACATAACCATAAACTTTAAGCAAAGTTTTTCACCTCTGCTCTCTGAGTTTCTAGACATTTTGTGTTTACTTCTGAATATGACTATGGATTCATCTTTTCAGAAGTTATTATGCTGAGGGAGAATCCATGATTTCAACAGTAGTTGTTACTTTATGCAGATCTTAATTCTAGTCTTACCTTTTCACCCAGCGTGAATTAATCCTCCATAAGGGTACACATTTAGCACTTAATAAATGATTTTGTAGTGAGAGAAATGATTATTAAGAACAAATAATTAAGATTGGGGAGGGGGAATCCAAGGTTTTTTTTCCTTTTATTTCCTCATTTAAAGACTAGGTAAAGGTAGCTTCTGAAGAACAGGGATGAAATTAGGTTAACATTCTTCTCAGTCTTGGGTAGGGCCCCACCCACCTGTTGGAAAGCTTATTTTCGATTAAAAGAGGGGTAAACTATGGCCCTTTGTTCAACTACGTAAGTGGTCTGGGTGGAGGTGGATATCTGACTAGATTATCAGAAGCTGGGTGTGGTCTGGGTGGTAATGAGTCTAGTTGTTTAAGAAATAACATGATCAAAGTCACATTCTCCCTAGCCTCTCATTAAAATAGATCCACTTCTCATTAAAATATTCATTCTCTCATAAATTATTAATGAATCAGAGTTGATTTTTATCTGTCAGGAAGACCCACTTTTCCAAGGATATTTAACATTTAGTGGATCCAAGGTTTCCCTTTGGTTTCTGAGATGGCCAATAACCTCAATTTATAATTTGCTAGCCATAACTAATAAACAGTTTACTGATTATCCAGACTGTCTCTCAGAGTTTTCATTCATCACAGTAGAGTGCATGTACTTCCCATATAGGTTATATATGTGTTCACAGAGGCTATAGTTTACAGAAAGACCATGGCAGTATCTATCTTTGGAATTTTATTGAAATATATCCAAAGAAGACTTAGCTTCCTGCCTAGAAGAGAGCAGAATGGGTTAAATGATGGATTATTTTGTTCTCTGAGAAGTGGAACTAAAATAGATTCATATCTGTTTCCCTAAATATTGATGGGTTGGGAGAATTCTTTTTTCTTTTCTTTCAAGTTGCTTTCTGTTTATTATCCCTCAAATAAGAAAGGGTAACCCCAAGCTTACATGATTAATTTCTTCACACCAAATGCTAATTACAAAAAGGCCATCACCAATAGTGAATTTGTTGTTCAATCACATCTGATTTTTAATGACCCCATTTGGATTTTCTTGGAAAAGATGTGGTTTGCTATTTTCTTCTCCAGTTCATTTTACAGATCAAGAACTGAGGCAGAGTTAAGGAAATTGCCCAGGGTCAAACAGATATTAAGTATCTGAGGTCACATTTGAACTCACAAGGAGAAGAAATCTTCCTGACTCCAAGCCCAATTCCAGTGTGCCATTAATTCATTTGTCCTAGCAGGTACCAAACAGAAATTACAGTAGTTGAATATATTAGAATGTGCCAAAAAATACTTAGTTCAAGAAAAAAAAGAGGCTCTAATCCTATCTCTAAAATCTCAAGGGAGAAAAGGCAGAAATCAGGAATAGGCAAAGGAGCCAGTTTTTTTCCTACTATCTACATTCTTAAAGGCTTTTATTTTCCTCGAAGAATCTGGAATTGCATGTTTCTCTATATATCTCTTCCTAAAGTTCTTGGGTCAGTTCCACCCCTCATACAGGTATTCAACATCAAGTCATCATTCTGTCTATCAAATTAGAAGTCTATGTCCAAGTATCACCACCCAAAATGAGACTAGAGACTCAGATTACATTTTTTGATTTTTTTGATAATGGAGATTCCATCCAAAATGTTAGAGGCCTTCCTTTACATATCTGGAGGAATACTAGTACAGAATTCAGGCTGTCCCCATTATATGTTGTTTGCTTTGCTTTTATATTCTCTAATACAAGTCATTTTTTTCCCCTTTGGATAATCTATAATTTTGCTTCCTCTGAGATTATGATGTCTCATGATTCAGTCATGTCGCATTAATGGGAGAATATAAATGTTAAAAAAAATTTTTTTTTTTTTAATTTTACAGTGAATAGCTAGGGATGACTGAAAATTTCCCAAATGTGATCCAGCCTGACCCATTTCTCCTATTCCATTTTTAATATGTTAAAACCTCATTAATTTTGACTTGTAACAATTCAGAACGTGATAATTAGCCTGGGCTGGGTTGTCATTTACCTCTGCATTGTGGAGAGAGGGATTACTAACCAAATTTGTGCTATTAAAGAAAGGGGGGGAGGAGCATATCTAACTAAGTAAGAAAAGAGCCTCTTTTTAAGAGGTTTTTTTTTTTAAACATACAAATGGATGCTGCTAATTACAAATGAGTCTTAATAGCTCATTAAAGCAAGGGCCATGGGACTTCTACTCGAAATGACTTTGTTAGCAATTAGTTTAAGTAATTGTATACTTGAAAAAAATAAGAATCTACTTCTTTAAAAATATATATTCTAATTTATAAATTTTTAACTAATTCAGATTAGCTTTTTGTGCAATTCTTCTAATATAGATTTTACTTTGATAGGACTTGCCAGTTTCTACTACATATGGTACAATGGTTTTCAAAAATATTGAGGTTGTAAAAGAAATACTCTGGTTCTCTTTTCATGACCTAGAATCTTCATGCCTCCTGAGAAGCTGCAAAGATGTATGGGCAATGGGGCAAACACATTAATTATGTCCAGTTTGACCACAATTTCTCATTTCCTTGTGTGCTCTAATTGCTTTCTCTGGTTTCCCATCTACTACAGCTGGCAAACCACTGCCATACTCTACGAGTTTTTAAAAAGTATTTTCAATCTTATTAAATTTTCTCATATGAGATATGACTTTCATAGAGAAAATGTAACAAGTTTGAGATTGGGAATAGCATTTCTTAGCAGAAGCACAATTCATAAGTAAAGCTAATGCTGTATGGATCAAAATAGTTTTACAGGATAAATTGTTTCTTTCAGGAAACACAGGTATTGTTTGGCACATCTTTGCAGGCAGTAGGATCACTGAAAGAGATAATGGAAATATAGTAAAGTGGCTCAAAACATATAGGGAAAGAGTTACAAGTAAAAATAGCTTTGAACAGGTAAAAACAGGTCAGCTCATAACAGCAAATGAAAGATATTGTGCACATTTATTTACAATGCTAGAATTTATTGTATCAACTACTGTTTGCATTAAGTGGGTCATGAAGAAATATTTGTTGTAGCAGGTATAGACCTAAAATACAATTAAATTCACTGTCTAAATTATAGAAGGGTTTTAACTTATGTCAATGGAAGGAATAGCAAAAGTGAAGATAGCTTAGATATCTGGATATTTTGAGATAGTTATATCTATTTCTCGATAGTCAAGTAGAATCACAGATTCTTACTTTAGATTAGAAACAAAGAATTCAGTTAATTCAACTCCTATGTGAAGTATGAATCCTTTCTATGAGTAACCTAGCTTCTGTTTAAAAACCCCATTCAGGGAGAATAGATCCTTTAAAAAAATGACATATGAATCAAAATACATTTATGAGACAAAATCTGGATTAGAATAAATTTCACCCGTTGGTTCTAATTCTGCTTTCTTTACCTAACCCTCCCCTATAACATAGGCTTTCAAATCCTTGAAGAAAAAATTGCATTGAACATTTTTTCCTCTAGCCAATATCACCTGTTCCTTCCACCAATTCTTCACATGACATCGTTCTAAGTTCTGTCATCATCCTGTTACCATTCTCTCAACATTTTAATGCTTTATATATCCACAAAATTAGTGTGAGTATTTCAGCGACCATCTAATGCAACCCATTCCTTCAAAAGAATCCTCTCTACAATGAGCCCAAGAAGTAATCACCTACCTTTGTTTGAAGATCTTCAAAAAGTAGGAACCCACCATCTCCAAAAGATGTCAGAGAAATATATATACTAAAATATATTATGCACAAAAGTATTAGCAGCAACTCTTTTGTGGTAGCAAAAAACTGGAAACTGTATGTCCATCTACTGAATAATGGGTGAATAAGTTGCGCTGCATGAATGTGATGGAGTACAACAGTGCTAAGAGAAATGAAGAAGTAGATTTCCAAATCTCCAAAAGATGGAAAAGATTTTTATGAACAAATACAGAATGAAGTAAACAGAACCAGAAAGAAAATTTATATCAATATTATAAAAATGAACAGTTCTGAAAACTTTTATAAAATGATAGGGGATAAAATAAGAACAAGCTAAAAATTTTATACAATAGCAGTACTATAAAAACAAATAACTCTGAAACCTGATGATACTATGATCAATAGAGTGACCATAAGTGCAAAAGAACAAAGATAAAGCATGTCATCCATTACATAGAGATGATGAATTTAGGGTGCAGATTTAAACACATACATAATTTTTATATATAGCCTATAAGGAAATTTATTTTGCCTGTCTATGAATGTTTCAGAAAAGAATGATGGGGAGAAGGATTGTTACATATATGAAATATTGCATACATTTTCAGATGAAGTCATTCTAGCATTAATTTTACTGAACAGTTTTTCTTTGTTGCAAGAGACTTCTCAAGAAGTAAAAGGAATCTGGAAATATTTGTAAATTTTTTTAAAAACCATATAAAAAAGACTCTTAAAAATTTAATTAAAAATAGAAAAATAGACTGTTTTAATATAAACAACTTGCTATTGTGTGCTGATGACTCATTGCCACTTGATATCACTTGGTATCACAAGTACAACACAGGTTGTCACTGACCCCTGACTTCTCAGAAAGGTCAAGAGCCCTCAGGGAAGATGGGGAGCGAACCAGACATTGCCAGCAGATTCCCTCTGGGCTGAAGTGTCTTATACCTCAGTCAGAGTTCCCTCACTGTTTGTGGCTCTTTACATTAAGCCTAACTTTTAGGCTTCTCTTCATTCTACCCTCCCTCTGACTCTAAGTAAATCTAATATCTCTTCCACCAACTTTCTCACAATGGTCTATCTAAAATGTGTTAGCAAGCTAAGACTAACATAATATTTAAATGTGGTTAGCTTCAAGATTAACATATTATCATCTTTCCATTTTGGAAGCCATGTTGTAATAAATGTAACAGAGATCATTTCAAATGTTTTTGGTTTTATTTTTTTGGCTGCCACATCACACTGCTTATTCATATTGAACTTGCACACCATTAAAACTTCAAATATTTTTATATTTTTCAGTTGTTATTTGAATTTGCTAATCTAAAAATATAAGTTCTCTGATCTAGTGATGTTCATGTTAGTGCTATTAAGATTTGAGCTAATTCTCACAACTGGACCTGGTTATTGTCATAACAAACTAGAATTGTTATTAAGAGATATTTTGTAAGAAAATTTTAAGGGAGAACGGGATCTCTGTGTGTGACCTGAACTAGAAAAACAAATCCACTAACAGCTGTTCTGAAGTTCCATTCATTCCAATATTCCTAAGCAGAGAAATCTCCAGAGGATCACAGAATTGTATCAGAGGATGTTTCAGTGACTGGATGACTGGATGATATACATGAGTAAGCATGACACCTTTATCATCATCATCCTCTCCAATTTCTAATCAACCTGGTCTGAGACTGCAGAGACTAGAACCTCATATCCTCCTTTTCAGTCTCTTACTTTGGCTTTGCTCTCTTATAAATCAAATAACCCACTAATTGTAAAGCTTCATGGTCTCTATTATTTGCAATTCAAATGACAATTCAAAATGATACCTCACAATACTGGCACATACAACTTAATCAGAAATCACCAAAATGTTATTATTATTTCTCCTTCTTCTTCTTCTCCTCCTCCTCCTCCTCTTCCTTCTCCTCCTTTTCTTCCTTTTCCTCCTCCTCCTCTTCCTTCTACTTCTTCCTACTTCTTCTCCTTCTTCTCCTCCTTCTCCCTTCTACTTCTTCCTCCTCTTCCTTCTCCTACTTTTTCTTTCTCCTCCTCTTCCTCCTTCCTTCTACTTCTTCCTTTTCCTCCTTCTTCTTCCCTCAAAATCTCATTGAAAATGTTTTAACTATTAACAGATTTCCTCTATACACAACCGTTATTCCAACATTCATTTCCCCCCTTACCTCCCAGTCTGTAGATAAACCCAAAGGGAGAATATCACTTTTGGAATTCAAGGAAATAAAAAATAAGGTGAATTTTTCCCAGCAGAGTCTATGCTGGCAAATGAGTCAGACTTGGACACAATTTCAAGAACTGATTTGGGCACAATAATAATATTTTTTGGTAAGAATTCAGTGAAAATTCAGCTTATGCTGCTAGATGTCCATCAATGGATGTGATTTGAAAGGCAAATTGATTAGAAGTTTAACCAATTGGACAAGTGGCTGTCATGCAGGTTGCCACAGAAGTGGTGTCTGGAGTAACTCACTGTTCCTTAATTGAATCTCTTATCCCTTGTGTATCACAAAGACACCCCCACACACACACACACACACAAACACCTTATTAATACAAAAATTATAGCTGATGACAGAAGATCTGGGAAGGAGTAACTTCTCTCAGACTCACGGAACCTGTTTAACCTCATACTGCTCTTTCCACTTTACTACAAGTTCATACACAGTGAATAGTTGTTTCAAAATAATGGCATTAAAAGATACATGAGTTTCCAAATGATCCCAAATGACATCCATTTTATTGTTCAAAAGTTTCATTTCTCCTCTCTGGGTGAGAGAGATTCTAATTCCTCAAATGACAGTGCTATAGCATTTCACAACACCTTGTAATTGGAACTCAGCACAAGAAACCACGACAAAGATCCAGTAAGAGGATTTTACCAGTTTTTTCTTTCAATAGTAAATTATTTGCTTTTATTATTATTTTCCAGTTGAATATTTATATATATATATATATGTATGTATGTATGTATGTATGTATATCAAACATGAATTCATACGAAGTCATTTATCTTATACTGTTGACTTTTTCTTGCTAATCATAATGGTTTATGTAGTGCTTACCATATGCTATGTTTTTTTCTATGTATGGAAAGTTGCTTAAGTCTGTTTTTAGAAATACTTTAAAATGCTTATTCTATAATTTCCCAATTTTGTTAGTATTCCAGGTCAATTAAAAAAAGTAACTATAAATGACTGCATTTTGTTCAATTGTATTCCTACACTACAATGCTCATCCTTTATGGCATTCTGTCAGGCACTCTGTTAAGTACTTCACAACTATGTGTTTCTCCCAACAACTCTAGAAGATAGTTGTAAATGTTTATTATTCCCTTTGTACATACAAGGATTGATTAGATTCAATATTTTCTACCCAATCAATTTTGATTTGTAATTAGTGGCAAGCAATTCATAATAACAGTTCTAACTTCCCACTATGGCTTCTTTGTTTTACTCTGTTACCCAAAGAGCCAAACCAATTCCTTTGAATTTTTCAACCTTCTAATCCTTTAGTGTGCCTATTTAAACCAGAGCAAAGAGATAATCCTTTCTTTATCAACCAATTAGTTAACATGTATTTTATTAAACTTATTTTGTAGTCTTATATTGATTGAGGAAGAAAGACATGTAGCACTATCAAAAGGCACTGCTTTAAAGATCCTCTCCAAAATTTTTCAAAACTCCAAAATCCTTTACTATGAATCCCTGAATTTATGCTATGTCAATGCAAACAAGAGTACAACTTTCTTTACCCATCTATTCCTTAATTTTTCTTATTTCCTTATGCAACACTAATCTTTTATTCTTCTATTTAATCAATTTTTCTACTAAACCCCTTTTTGTTTTTTTAGTAGGTACAAATGCAGTTCATATCAATTTCTTTAAGGGCTTTTAGACAATTAGAATTAGCTATAATCACACAGTTTTTTGTAAATGATGGGCAAATGGACCTCTAAAACAACCCGCTCAGCACCAGCTCCTCATTGCAGGGTGTCACAGATTTCAGTAAGCAGAATGACTTTGAAGAAGAAATCATCTACCTCCTTCTCAAAGTTAACTATGCTTGAAGGGCATTCATTCAGGTATTTTGGCAATAACTAAGGGGATCAGGCAAAGCCCAGCCATGGCAAAGGAATGTAATAGGAACTGTATAACTGGAAAACTTTCTAATGGAGATTGTATTTTTCTGAAGGGTTCAAAGTGTAACTTCTCTATTTACTTTCAGATCACTAAAAGTTAAGTCCATTTTTAAAAAATAATTTGCAAATTCTGCTTTCTCCTATCAAAATCTCAGTATTTTATACCTTTAGAAGACACATGCTCATTTTAATCTGAATATTCTCTATTAGGTGTGTATGTACTTAATTTACTTGTACATCTATTTTTATATATAGTCTTAACTCTATTCTTCAATGATTCTTTCCCTAACTTCTCATAGCCTTATTATATAAGTTAAAGTTATTTTCACTCATCAACTGATTTCAACACAAGTTTTAATGTTTTCCTAATTTACCTAAACAATTGATTTAACTGCAGTACTATCATTAAATTTCACTTACTTTCTAATTTCAAAATAGGTTTTCTTTTTCTGGGAACACTTTGGGAATCATTTTCAATCTGAGATCCCCATTCAGGACTTGCTTGGTGCTTTTAGGTAGATTCTTTAAAAGAAGTAAACAGAAGAGTAAATGAACTCCAATTCTATATACACTTTTATTCTTTTCTGAAGATAATCTAAAATTTTCTTGTTCTGACTTCTAATAATAAAAATTTCTTCCTATAATAAATTTGTCCCAATTCTAAACATAGTTTTAAAGTATACCTTTACACTAAAAATTAAAATCAATTTCACAGATTAATCTCCAAAACTTCAGATTTAGAGTTTGGCTAGTAGAAACTTCATTAAGCTTAATTAAGCAAGTGTGTTATCTTTTTAAATTCTGGGTTGTAAAATTATTTAAGCTCACAAGATTTTTAATCTAATTTCATCCACTGTTTCCTAAATCCTGAATTCCTATTTCGCTGACTCTCTCCTGAACTTATCTCGTGACTAATAAGACAGTTCTTAAAATCCAAACTTCAGCTTTAAATCAATCCCTAGTCATTTTAAAGTCTTCTTTTAAGGAATAACTGAGCTGTGACTTTGTTTGTTTGCTTTCATCAAATTCTGTAGTGTTTGCCAATACCCCATAAGCTCATCAAAATATAAAGACATGCAAATTATAATTTTAGAATAGAAATAAATTTAGTTCTTTCTCACAAATTTTATTTTCAATCTTTTTTTATCTTAACTTTCTATTGATTTTTATATGTCTTTCATCTCAGCCATCTCCAATATGACTAATATTAGAAAGAGAAAAAGAGAGATTTGTCCTCTTTGAAAGCTTTTTTTTGAAAATTTACTTTTTATAGCCTGTTTCTTTTGGCTGGTCATGCCAAAAGAAAATGCATAGGTAAAACACCAGTTGGCTATGAGTTAGCATGAACAAATGAAACAAAACAGATGCTTATTTCCCATTTTCTTAAAGATTTTCCTAATTGCACGAATTCCCTTTGTATCTGAAGTAAGGAACCCACTATTCCTAAACTTATTTTCAAACAGAAATATACAGACCATATAACAAGAAACATTAAATTAGGCTTGAATTTTTCCTAACAGATGTTGAAGTCAAGATCTTACTTCTTTCCTCTAATAAGTATAGAACTTTGGACTAACTTGTGACTGAAGGTCCTGCCAGCCTAAAATGATTGTTCTGTTTCCTAATTATGTTTAATGCTTTTAGAATCTTATCAATAAAATATATAATTTAGTAACAATATAAAATTGCTTTAGTCTTAATTGCCAATTGGATTCATCCATTTAAAGCATTTTTGTACAAACCCTTAATAAATAGAAGAATTCTTTGGTTAAATTTTTTTCCTCTAGACTTTTTGCCAATGTATAATCTCAGGAAGAAAAGCTGAGAATGATGAAGGGTTTAGCAATATTAATAATTCATTTGTTCTAAGCTGATTTGGGGAGATTATTCAATAAAATTCTATAACATTCTAAGTAATCAAAAGTTCCAAACTTTGGTTAAAACAATCCCCTAACTTCTTTGTATTTTCAAACCAAAATTTACACAGCTTAATAGTTCTTTCTTTCTTCCTCCCTTGACAGAGACTTCCTCTCTCAACTGGGATCCTACAGGATGCATTTCTCCTCTTATGCCTGATTCCATCTCTCTTGTGGGTATCCTGATTAGAAGTAGTCCTCTGTGAAGGAACTTATCCTGAAAGAAGGACTACATTCAGGTTATTCTGTCTGAGAAGTTCCCCAACTGAAAGCACTAGAAATGATACCTCACCTTAGATTATGAATCATGGGAAGTAATCTTCTACCCACCTGACTTCAATCTATATGTGGGTTTTTTTCTATAATTAACACTGAAATATGCAAGGATTTGTTTCAGCAAATTCTCCAATATTTCCAATTCGTAACCTCTAGGGCTTAATCTCTAGGGTCTTAAGACTGGCTTAAAGTTCTTTTATATGTGAATATTCAGAAAAATTTATACCTACATTCCTTTAAGACCTTTAAAAAATTTAACTCTGACTTTCAATAAATGACTTAATCCTAAATATAATTTAATATAATTTAAAATGTAAATCTTTTCCTTTCCTCTTCTCTGTAAAACTGAAAGGAACCTTCTTCTCAAGTCAGAAGAGGGTGAGATGATTTCCACGGTGATCACATTCATTGAAGGCTTATTGTTGGAGTAGAAAATCTCTCCCCTAAAATGATGGGATAGCATTTGAATTATTGTTCCCTCAAGATAGTATTAGAGCACACAGTGGAGAATCATTTCTGCAAGTCCTATCTATCCAGTAACTAGTCTTGGATCTTTTAGATGGGTTCCTCAACCCACAGTCACTGAAAATTCCCCTTCAACCCATTAAAGAGATTTCTCTACTGTAGAAATCTACAGATTTCTGTCTACTTGACAAAAATAACTTAATTACTCCTTGTAAAAAAAGAATTTAAAGACAAAAAAATTTATTTTACCCTTGCCAACAGGAAATTTTATCTAGGTGATCAGATAGCTGAAAATGAGGAACTAGCAATTCCCTTGATGGTGCACTTCCTTTTTGGATCCCTTGTAGGTAGGGGATGGCCAAAAAAGCCTGAGGTTCTTGCACTGCTATCCCATCTCAGGATGCCATTATTGTGTGGAATAAAATTGTCCAAATGAAAATAAAAGTGAGGCAAAACTCTGAGCCAATTGCACTTTATTAAAGGGACCATGGCCTCCTCTAATAAAGTAGACCTTAGATCTTCTTCATGATCTGAGATGCTCCCCTTTTCCAGAGCCTTTTATTTATAAAGCTTGAAATCCAAATATGCAAAAGCGGCAAGGTGAAATACAGAATCTTATCAGTTGATAGACCTTGCTCTTGAGGGATAGGGAAGGAAAGGGGTACATGGTGGGAGATGTCACAGGTTTAATGAAGGATGGGACACCTTCATTGACTAAGTGGTCATAAGATGGATGGGCTTCTCTTTAGGTTAGACAGTAACAGATAATACAAGCTATCCATACATTCCAAGAATGTATCTGAGGGGACTTTCCGTAATCATGTCACCAAATCATGATTAGTTTAGTCATGGAATTTGAGCAAATCAAGATGGAGTTATTTTTGACAGCATTTTTGTGGTTGTATAAGTAAGCTCCATGATTGATAAAAAGTAATGGACATTACACTACAGTTTGAAGTCTATTATAGGGCTCTTCCATTAAAATCTATGTTTTTAATGTGACTTAGAAAAAATATGGATTAATACATTGCTTATTCTTATACCTATTATTAGGTGATTGACTAGACAAGTATTACTAGATGAATATATTAAAATAATCACTAACAATCATTATGTAAGAGCTCACATTCTACTATTCATACTATTTTTCTCTTATTATATTAATGATTAATAATATTTAGTTCCATTAGTATCGATTAGTAATAATTCTATGTATTCTACTAACACTGCAAATATAAGATAAGTAAATACATCATTCAATTAATAATAATTTTTATTATTACTATGTGCTAGATAATATACTAGATATTATGGATCCAAAGAAGCAGCAAAAATAGTACCTGCCCTTGAGATGCTTACACTCTAGTGGGAGAAATAACAGACAGACAGACAGACAGATAGCTAGATAGGCAGATAGATGAATAGATAGAGGTTTTTACATAACAATACATACAAGACAGAAACAATACTATGAACTAGCGAAATTGAGAAAGGACTTTGCAGAAGGTTGAGTTTAAATTGAGTCTTTAAGAAACTTAGGGATTCCAAGAAGCAGATGGAAGGAGAGGGGAAGCATTCTAGATATGGGCAGCTGTCAGTACAAAGGAGATAAAAGATTTCCTACCATATACGTGACTCACATAGGCCAGAATAGCTAACTTACAGACTTTGTGAAGGAGAGTAATGTGTAAGAGGACAGGAAGAAGAAAACAAGTATTTATTAAATAGTTGTTATATGTCAAGCACTGTGCTACATACTTTAATAATATTTTATCTGATCCTTATTTTACAATTGAGGAAACTCAGGCAAACAGAAGTTGTACAGGGTAAGTAAGGGAGTATCTGAGACCAGATTGGAACCTAGGGCTTCTTGATTCTAGAGTGAGCACTATACCACTTAGCTGCCTCTAGATAGAAAGGGTCCATATTGTGAAAAAATTTTAATGACAAACAGAAGAGTTTTCATTTGATCTTAAAGGTATTTGATATCTGAATAATTAAAGGTCTTGATTCCTAAATATCTAAAAATCTTGAAGCCTAAGGTAATTTGATACCTAAAGTAAGAGAGAAAATATGTTGAATTGTAATGTGACAAAATTTTCCTACTTTTTAGAAAAAATACTTTGGTAGTTGAATGGAAGAAGTAATAGAGTCATGAAAGAGTTGAGTTAGGGAGACTAATTAGGAGACTATTGCAATAATTCAAGTGAGATGTGATTAGGGCTGAATTAGTCAGGTTATATGCAGCGGCATGCTGGCAAATGTTTAACTCTGATAGAAAATATATGTGTAACATATCTAAAAGTATTTAATTTATTAATATTTTCTCCTATTTAAGTATAGATAATAAACAAAACAAAAAATTAAGGTATGATTTGTAGTATTTGGGGACCCTGAGAATTTAACAATTGTTTCTGAAAAAGTGGTCTGAGTTAGCTCCAACATTTTTCAGGTCATGTTCATTGATATCAAATTCAAATAGAAATGGATCCCTGCTGCTACTTATTAATTTAGAAAACCACAAATTAACATTTTGTTGTATTGTGTTTTTAATTATTTTATTAAGCATTTCTCAATTAACATTTTAATCTGGTTTGTTCACATTGGGGAGTTTTACTGGCCCTAAATTTGACATCATGTGTATATGGATAGAAACAGACATATATCTGAGATATGGAGAAATAAAAAAAGACCTGCCAAATAATGAAGAAGAGTCAAGAAAGACAAGGATTGGGGTGGGGGAAGACATTAAATTTCACAATATAATATTGCAATCACTGGTCATTTTGGAGAAAGCAATTATCTGTTGAATGATGAAGGCAAAAAGTTTATTGCAGAGGACAAGATCATGTGAATATAGAATAAATACTAAAAACAGAGAGATGGGGAGGAAAAAAAGGGAAGTATCAGGGGAAAATTCCTGATAGAGGTAACACCTGAACTGAATCTTGCAGTAAGCCAGGGATTCTATAACATATTAATGAGCATGGAGTATATTCCAGCTTTTAGGAAACAGAATGTGTGAATCCATGGAAATAACTGATGGCATCTCAAGTGGATCTAGTAGATCAGTTTGACTAAAATGTAAAGTGTATTAAGTATAGCATGAAATAAATTTGAAAAGGTAGATTGCAGTCATATTGTTGAAGACTGAGAAGTTTCTATTTTATCCTACAGGCAAAAAAAAAAAAAAAAAAGCAACTGAAATAGAGACCCCAGGGCCTGGAGAGGTTAAGTGATTCACATGAACTCACAGGGATCATATTATTCCTAGTACTCAGCCATGATCTTGACAAGCCGTGATGGGAACTATGGCAGGCTACTCTTTTTGGGTATTCTCCACTGAAGGCATCTTAAGTGAAGTGCTAGTGTCTGCTTATAATCGCATCCAATGCTTGTTGAAAATCATTTTGTATATTTCATTTTCACAGAATGCCATAGTATAGATGCTAACTGTATACATCATTGCCCTAGCTGGTTCTGAATCTACATCCTAGATGATAATTAAAATCACAAGAACATCAATATTAGGAAATAGAGAAGGTGATAAATATAGCTAATCTCTTGGTCCATTTTTCCCTTCCTTCTCATTCCCTTTTTGTTTTTTGGAATTTCCCTAACTTGGGATACAATTTATTGAGTGGAATAAAAATTTGCATCTCTCAAGTTTTTCAAAGAGAAAAAATTAGCTATTCTTAAAATAGTAGCACTTTTAAGTAGACCTTCTAGTAAACACTCAAACAAGGACAATGATTCTTATTCATCTAAGCTAGTAGGGGAAGAGTACTCATCTTAAATCTTGCACAATTACAAGTTTCTATTCTTCTTTACTTTCAGGCTCTGATACTCATCTTCTTACCCTGATGCTCTAGAGATTCATTTTTGCCTATTATAATTCTTTTTGAAATTTAGTTTGTAGTTTTTAGCCCACATATTTTGAAAATAATAGAAATAAAAAATGTAAATGTTCATGATTCTTAGACTGCTTCCCATAAAGCTAAAGTCTTTATTTTTAGGAGCACAGAGAAAGATGACATTGACTTTCTCAAAACAACCTAGAAATGGTTGGCCTGTCCAGCTAATATAGAGTTGAAAAGGCTCTTTCATTTCCTAAAGGTACAAATGGTCTCCATGAAGAAACAGAGCATAGCGTACCATTTCATTCCCCAGTGTATTTGAGGTTCACTCTTCACTAGAATCACCCAAGGGAATATAAAAGAGAGTGATTTCAAATAGGCTTCTGCAGTAGAGATCCATTGTCTCAGTCAAGGATCTGAGGGAGATGAATGATCCGGGATAAGGCAGGTAACATAAAGGCATACTTTTTTTTTTCCCTTTTTGAACTTTGGAACCATTTAGATGGAAGAAAAAAAAAAAAAACTAACCTTAATGTGTAGAAAGAAGATAGTCCTTAGTGGAATTGGACTTGCAATTTCAAATCCATAAAAAGAATCACAGTCTCCAATAACACCAACACATTTAATTCCTAGGTATACTGGATAGTACAATTTTGTTTTTTACTTCTAAGTTTGCACTAAAATAATTGGTATATCTAACATAATTTTCCTTTGCCCCACTTTTCTCACTGTGTGTAGTATTTGTCATCTGTACCTAAAAAGAAGATTCCTTTTTTTTAACTTTTGCTATTTAGTTTGATTTATATTTTAATAATGTGTTTCATTGTGTGTCTAGAGACAGAGTAATCCTTGATATCACCAAAGGATAACTTTAGTAGCAGAGAAAAATTGGCAGTGGGTTTTTTTTCTAGTAAATTTATTTATTTTTAATACATAGTACTTTATGAATCATGTTGGGAGAGAAAAATCAGAACAAAAGGGAAAACCATGGAACAGAGTAAAAAAAAAAAAAAAAAAAAAAAAAAACAGAAAAAAGAAGTGAACATAGAATGTGTTGATTTACGTTCAATCTCCAAAGTTTTATTTTTTGTTTTTGTTTTTTCTCTGGATACAGATGGAATTTTCTGTCCAAAGTTTACTGGGATTGCTTTGGATCATTGAGCCATTGAAAAGAACCAAGTATTTCAGTTGATCATCACATATTCTTCTATTACTGTGTACAATGTATTCCTGGTTCTACTTGCACCCAGCATCAGTTCAAGTAAATCTTTCCAGACCTTTCTTAAATCAGTTTGTTAAAAATTTTTTATAGAACAATAATATTGCATTATCTTCATAAAACACAATTTGTTCAGCTATTCCCCAATTGATGGGCATCTATTAATTTTCATTGGATTTTTGCACATGGGGGTCCTTTTCTCTCCATTAAGATTTCCTTGGAATACAGATCCAGTAATAGCACTGGCAGTGCTTTAAAAAAAAAAAAAAAAAAGCAGCAGGCTTCTATCATTAGCTTCACTATTGTTACTATTAGTGAGAGAAATAAAAACACTAATAATAACAAACTGCATTTCCATAGCACCTTCCTTTTGGAGAATTTATTAACTTGTGCATGCTCTATTCATGATTATATTTTCTGATTAGTTTTCATATATCAATACCCACATTACCCCTTTGAAGTATGTAACAAGTACAGAATAATAGGAAGTTAAGATCTAAAAAAGGATTTAGAGATTATCTAGTCAACATCAACAGCATTGAAGTTCAGTCATTTCAGTTGTATCCTAATCTTTGTGACACTATTTGGGGTTTTCTTGGCAAAAACACTGGAGTAATTTCCCACTTCTTTATTCAGTTCATTTTTACAGATGAAAAAACTGATGCACACATTGTTGAGTGACTTGTTCAGCATCACACAGCCAGAATTGAATTCCAGAAAATTCATCTACCTGATTTCAAGCCTAGAACTCTTGCTACTACGCCACCTAATTCTCATCAGAAAATTGAAGGAGAGAGTGATTAAGTGACTTTCATATAGATATTTAATGTCAGAATCAATATCAGCACTCAACTTTTCTCACTTTCAAGCTATAAACCATACTGTTTCTGTTTCTTCAATTATAAAACAAGAGATTAGGTGTGATGTATTATAAAGTCTCTTCCACCCCTAAATCTATGATCATCTAATCCACTAGAGAATGGTGAAGCTAGAAAAAATCATCATTAAGAATAAACTTAAAGGCTAGATTCAGTAACAAATCCATGTAATCTTTGTTGTTGGAGAAGCTGAAACTAGTGCTTCACTTGAGCTCAGAAATTCTGAGTTACTGCAAGAATAAAGTCAATTGCTTTATGTCTGCACTAAGTCTACCCACAATATGGTGAGCCCCTGGAATCTGAAGCTACCATATTTCTTAAGAGGGAACTCACCTTGGGAGAAAATAAAGAGAATAAAAGTTTCCATACTGATTAGTGGTAGGGTTAGATCAGTGGACACTGCATTTCCAACCTAGGCATGTTAACACACTTAAAGAAAGAAAGAAAGAAAGAAAGAAAGAAAGAAAGAAAGAAAGAAAGAAAGAAAAAGTCATATTATCCTGGCCAGCAAAAATGTCTAAGAAAAATGATTGCCAATCTCATTTTTTCCATTGTCAGTTAAGCTCAATTTTGTTTGTTTTGTTTTGTTTTGAGAACATTGTGCTAATCAAGTGAACATTCTAATTTTGATCCCCAAATGGATTGGCTAGTTTTATTCTCTTCCTTAACATTCTTTACTCTGATAGGATGAATCACAAATTTTGGCCACTGGTCAAAAAATTCTGGTTTGCTCAGATCAAAGTTTTTGGAAAAAACAATCCAAAGCCCTAGTGATAGCATGCTGATTCTATCATTTCTTCTATGAAAAAGAAAAAATGAGAAAGATCACAAATACAAAAGATTAGATAGTCTCCTCAAGGGCCCTTGGAGTGCTATATAAAGCTAAGCTAATTATTATTATAATTACTGTCAAGAAATCAAAAAGTTATTTTTATTATGATAGCCTCACAATGCCTAAACTACCAGCTGACAAGCATAAATTAAATGTTTCCTTCACAAACAAGCTTGGTTAGCTTCTTCCACTGAATTATTGAGTTGACAAGCTGTTTGCAAGTCAAAAATACAAACTATATCTCCAGCCTCCTCACCACCAGGTAAGTCTTTTTATTCAATACTTGATAGAAATAAAGCTACTCAGTATCTAAGCAGTCACAGGCTATAAGTTATAAGTAATCATAAGAAAAGTTTCAGAACTTCCTCTATAGAACTTGGTACAAAATTCAGTGTTTTATAGAAAACTGCCCTTATGATAATCCTTAAAGTATTTGTATAAAAAGGGCAGTGACAATAGATCACCCACTTTATCCAGTTCCTTCCTGTTTTGATTGATAGGACAATTTTTATCAAGCCAACCAGCAAATAACAGGCTTAATTTTAGGGAGTAGCCAAAGGAATCAAAAGGAAGTGAAAAGATAAATAATATGCCTAAGAACTCCTTAAACAGATTATTTCCAATTCCAAATTAAACACACACACACACACACACACACACACACACACACACACACTGGAATATCTCTTGGAGATATGATTTAAAAGAGCTAATAGAACCTTTCTACTATGGAGATAAAGATACATAGTAGCTAAAGACCAGTACAATAAAAATGAATACAGAGAATAGCCTAATAAGTAAGCATCTCAGTAAAGCATCCTACAACTCAATGATAACACCAAACCAGCAAATAATATCTATACTATATAGGAGGAGTAGCAAGTAATCAAATCAAAAATAAATCAAGTTTCAAGCTGGCATACATTCCTAGGACCATGATTTATCCTATACATATAAGTGTGTGTGCATATGTATGTGTATAATGTAATAATAGAAAATATATCATATATAAATACCTGTTATGTGTACATTTATATATATAATAATGTAAAATATGTCAAATGTTATGTATACATATTATATATTATGTATATATATGCATAATGTAAATATTCATGTTTATATATAATATATATTATATACATAGCTATACAATATAATTATATTTATTACATTTGTTATTATTCCATTATACACATGTTTACATTGTGTCTTCTCTCATACATTTTCTGGAAAGGTGCATTTCTCATACTTATCCCTTCTTAGTAATCTGCAAAATAGCATTGTTGTTTTCATCATTCAGTTGTATATTTGTCTCTTCATGACCCCATGAGTCATATTATTTTCTTGGCAAAAAAAAAAAAAAAAAAAATAGAGTAATTTGCTATTCCTTCTCCAGTGAATGAAAGCAAACAGAGGTAAGATGAAGTATCCAAAGTCACATAGCTAGTAAATGTCTGAAGCCAGATTTGAACTTAGGTCTTCCTAACTCCAGGACCAGCCATCTAGTTATCTGTAAGAGGGTATCTTCCTCCATAAATAATAGAATATTTTTATCATGTTTTATCACATTGTTTTACTAAATATCATTTGCTTTTACTAAATATTACTCCTGGTTGAGCTGTTGAAATAGATATCACTGGGGGCTCATGAATTATACTTTAAATAAAGTTGACCCAAAGTATGAAAAAAACCTGAGATAACTTTTTAAAGGATTCACATGGGAGGGAAAGCCCCAGGGAACACTGAAAAGATATTATTTAATCATTACAAACTCTCTCTGCTATAAAATAAAGTCAACTCCTATTATATGAATAAAATAATAATTTATACCACAGACACAACATTCGAGTTTGGTAAGAACCAGATAAAATGTAAATTGGGGATTATTTGACAAAATAGATAAAAATGTAATAGGAGATAATTACTATGTGTTTTCCTAAGTTAATATGTGGTCACAGAAAACTTTATTTATGCTTTAATGGCTCCTGTTTTTATTTCACTTTATCATCATTATTCTATATCAGGGTTTCTTAAATTTTTTTCATTCATGATCCCTTTGAATCTGAGATATATAATATATAAAATAGGTATACATTCCCTTTATATGACTTTGTCTCTCAAAAAACTAGCAGATTAAATTCCTAAGCAGCTAAGATTCTTAACCTGGAGCCTACTGTTGTTGTTTTTTTTTAATATATTTTAATAATTATATTTTATTATAAATTATTTCCTTTATAATCTTATGCATTTTATTTTATATATTTAAAACATAATTCTAGAAAGGGTCTATCTATAGGCTTTACCAAATGGTCAAAAGATATCATGACATCAAAAAGATTAAGAGCCCCTACTGACCAGGAGAGTCAACATTTCAATAGAAATTAAAGCCATAAGTTAAAAATTATGTTAACGGGACAGATATATGAATTAAAATGATGTTAATTGTAATTACTGATGCAAATGAACTTCCAAGCCTTATATGATGATAGGTTTTGATAGGGCAGAGAAACGAGTGAGAAAGGATAACAGCACTGGACACATAAAGTGATGAAGATAATTAAGCAAGATAGAGGCAAAGACAAAGTTAATCTACTTCACGTTGCCTAGCACAGTCTTGCATAGGCTAACCTAACAATTGTTGACTGTAGAATTATTTTTGAGCATACAAAGTTGCTATAGCTAGCTAGCTATCATATCAAAGTTTCTTGCTTCCTTTTTATGTGAGAATTTTTATTTATTAACACTGATGAATTATACTCACCTAGAAGTCTACTATAAATCTAAGAAATTCTCCCACCATATTGGTACCAAGTCTTTCAATACCTAATTCAATACCAATTCAATATCAAATGTGTCTTTGTCATTCATTCTATGTCCCTAGAAATCTTATGCTGAATTCCTGTTTTAAGACATTATTTCTAAAATATTTCATACTTCATTTAATTGTTCATAGTATTAATAACTGGCAATCTTCATAGTTCATGTTCAACATAGCCTCTTAAATTTTACAAAATACTTCACAACATCACTATGAGGAAGGGAGTTCATTTTTTCTCATTTCAATTTTAAAATTGAAAAAATTGAAGTTCAAACAGTTTCATTCAAGATCACACAGCTAATAAGAATCAGAGCCTTGATTATAACTCAGGGCACCTCGGTTCAAGATTGAAGCTTTTTCTACTATTCCATATTGCCTTATATACAATTCCAACATCAGAAGATTTAAAAGTGGCTGCCACATAAGTCATTTGATTAGAATTTGGTGCTAAAAACATAGAGGTTTTAACTGGGATTCCCAACCAGACCAGTTAAGTCTTATCCTTTTCCTTAGTTAACATGCCCCTTCTTTACGCCTAAACTAAATATAGCTTGCTATGATTTAAGGTTATTTCCTTCAGGCTCCTGTGGAGATGAAGAACTGATCAAGCCCTCTTTATGATAACCATTCATATACTTAAAGCAATTTTAAAAATTGTTCCCCAGCCTCATCTTCTTTAAGGCTGAGTTGTTTCATTTCCTTTCATCTTTACTCAAATTATCTATTTTCCATCCCTTTCATAATTTTGCAGAACTCCTCTAGATTCTCTTTAATTTCTATATAGTGTCCTTAAAAATGGAGAGATCAAAATTGGGCACAGCTCTCAAATAAGGGTCTGCCTGTTACCAAGCATGCTGCAGGAATCATTTCCCACAGTCTTCATACTGTTGCTTTTAATACACTCTAGAATCAGGTTAACTTTCTAAAACTAGCCTTGTAGCCACCCACATCCAGTCATTTGCCAAGTCCTGTCAATTCCGCCTCTGAAAAATCTCTGGAATCTGTCCCCTCCATTCTGTCCTCTCCCACTATCATCACTCTGGCAAGTCTACTTTATTAAGGATATGCAGAATATATTACACTGCTATAGGGGATAGGGAAGATATAATGATTAGCTAAAATCCAGCTCTCTTGGATTTTCTAAGTAAAGATACTGGAGTGGTTTGCCATTTTCTTCTCTAGCTTATTTTACAGATGGGGAAACTGAGGCAAACAGGGTTAAGTGACTTTCTTAGGATCATAGAATAGTAAAGTGTCTGAAGCTGGATTTGAACTCAGAAAGATAAGTCTTTCTGACTCCAGGCTCAGCACTCTGCTCTAGGGTGCCATCCAATTGCTCCATTTACATACATACACGCACACATATATAGAGAGAGGTACACATATATAATTATATATATATATACATGTGTATATATGAGTATATACATATATGTGTACATGAGTATATGTATATATATATGTATATACTACTACTATTACACACACACACACACACACACACACACATACTCCTTTCTAAATAGGCAGGTACTCTGAAGGGAGCTGGTTCTGGCCAGTTTTTCAGTAGTTTTATATCCAAAACTACTATTCACTCTCATAGCCTCATGCTTCTGTTCTTTTTTCACCTTAATTCCCTAATCCCCTTTCCCATATAAAGCAGGATGGGATGAGGAAATATAGGTCACAAATGAAAGAGGTCAGAAAAAAGGGAAGAAAAACAAGAAACAAATTTCACAATCTTCATTATTTTACTTATATCTTTTTTCATAGAAGTTTAGAGTGGATAAAGGAGTCATTTAAACAGCATTTACAAAGCACTTACTATGTATCTGCCCTATGCTAAAAGAAAGCAGAGACCATACAATTTCTGTTTCTACTTTTAATAGTTCAAGTGTAGAAATCAAGGGCATATAATAATGATAACATGTTAAAGTTTGCAAAACAATCTCAAACCATCCTTACAACATTGAAAAGGAGATGCTATTATGACCTCCATTTTACAGATGAAGAACCAAAGCTGAGATAATTTTAATTGTTTAAGTGACTTGCCCAGGGTCCCACAGTTAGATGACCTAATATCAATAAAGAATACTCCATAAATCATTTTCTAGCCTCTCATCTCTGTGTCATATGATAGCAATATAGAACCTTAGAAATCATCTCATTCAAAATCCTTACTTTTCAAATGAAATTTGAGCCCTAGAGAAGAGAAGCAGAATATCCAAGTACTATATAATGGAGCCTGGATGCCAATGCTGGCTTTTAAATTTCCAACCCCTTGCTTCTTCTACATCCATGTTTTTTCCCCATCCTGACCCACAATTTGCTTTTACAAGTATTCTAGACACAAATATCAACTTACAACAAATTATGCTGGGGCTACTTTTTCCAACAATTTTAAGAAATTCTTTGCCTTAATTCCAGAGCAGGTTCTTCCTTACCTAATGAAGATGTCAATCTCATGGACAAGAAATATAAACCCCGAAAGCTTCTCTCCTGACTGGCAGATCTGTTTTCAAGGAAAGGTTAAAGCACTCAGGCCATTTATTTGCCTCTACCTGCTCTATTATTAATCGACTTTGCATGTGGGCCTGTCAATCAGTGAAGGCAATTATAGGGATGGGGTTGCATCCAGAGCCCCAGAATTTATTCCTCAGAAATAATAACTAGAATCAAGTGCCATCTCTACCCAAAAGAATGTGCGTATATGTTATCAACAAAATGTGACCTTGGTCATTGAATTTGTCCACTCCCCCCACGAAGGCAGCCGCATTAGAGATGAGAGCTGCTTTAAGTCCTTAGGTAGAAGTAGAATGGGATGGTAGGATACTTATTGTGACATTTCAGTTTCTTATAAGACATCCAGACCTGAAGACCTAGTACCACTGGAGATGTTTTTTTTTTTTTTTTTTAATTTCTTCCTAGCACCCTTGCACCTCAGGTAGCTGCCTCCAAGCAATTAATACTGTCTGATTATGGTCACAAAGGCACACTAGTTTACTTCAAGCATGGATAAGGGACAGGAACTGGGGATATACTATTCAAAATGCCAAAATCCATCCAAATTTATCTTTTTAGACCTCCTCCAAAAGGATTTATTTAGTCAACGGCACAAAAATTCTGCCTGAAACCCCTGGGATGTTCCCAGGTAGAACAAGGATGAAGAAAGAAACAAAAACTCCTAGGTACCAATTATATATCCAATCAATTTAACTGTAATAATTAATACTTCTTTAAATATAAGCTTTATGTTTTATACTTTAAATATGTTCTTCATAGTTTTCTATCCTATGTATTGTGCCTGACATTTTAAAATGTTTTTGAGCCTATTTATTAAAACCAATTGTTCTTATTATTGTTGTGTCTTTTCAATTACCTAACTCTTTGTGACCCCTTTTGGGGATTTTCTTGGCAAAGATACTGGAGTGGTTTACCATTTCCTTCTCCAGTTCATTTTGCAGATAAGGAATGAAGCAAACAGGGTAAAGTGAAATTACATATAGTCACACGGCTAGTATCTGAGACTGAATTTGAACCCATGATGATGGGTCTTTTTGATTGTAAGCTCAAGTATCTATATAATGCATCATATAGCTACTCATTACAGCCAATAAAAGATGGGATTTATAATATAAATATTAATCACTTTCTTTAATTTCTCTCCACCATCCTAGGACCTAAATACTGTCTCCTTTGTTGATTTTAAATATTCCCACCTACTATCCAAGTTTCTGTCTTCTTTCCAAATATTCTTTTTAAAAGAAAGCACTAACATTATTAAATATTTCCCAGTTATTCTCAAATCATTCATCCAGGGATCCTTACTGAATTTGAATGATTCCTCCATTTTACTACTTTCTTTTCCTTAAAGGAGTCAGACTAGAATCTCTGAAATTTTGCAGCCTTCACATGAAATGTAAGTTTCAAAAAACCTAAAAGACACTTTTTTTCAAAGGAGCACATTTAGTAATTGGAAAGTTCCAAATAAAGCCAGTGAAATTAGTTGAATGTTTAATTCCCTCTATGTAATAACATAATTGAAATTTATGGTTACATTATTATAAAGTTTCTGTATTGTAGATAAAGAACAAAACATTGTAAATATATATGTGTATATATAGGTAGGTATATAAGTATGTATGTAAATGGATCCACTAAACTCCTATTAGTCAAAAAGCAAGCATTTATTAGATACCATCTATGTTATAGACATTGCTATATCCTGGGGATACCAAAACCAAGATGAAATAGTCCCTGACCACCAGAAACTTACATTCTATCTGGAGAAGTAATTTGTAAATATATAAGTATAAATAAAATAGATATAAATTAGTTAGAAGGAAGAGTACACTAAGAGTTCTATCTCATAGCTCTAGAACTGAAAGGGTCCTCAGAAGTTATCTAACCTAATTTCTTCCTTTTATAAATAACAAATCTGAGTCCAAGTAGAGAAAGCCATTTGTCCAAGATCATCCAAGTACTAACTATCAGAAGCAATATTCGAACAAAGGTCTTTGATACCAGAATCACTATTTCTTCCCTTATACCATAAATTCTACTTGGAGGCAACCTTTGATTTTTCAAAGCTAGATCAACAGAGCATAAAGGTAGAAAAGTTTACAATTTATAAAACTGAGAAGTTTTCAAATTCGGGTCCAGCAACAGATTGTATGTCTGTCAACTGAGCACCAGCCCTAGCTCAGTTTGGAAAGACTTGTCACCAGAAAATTGAATGCCAAATGATGCTTTTTTGGGAGTAGGGAGGAATTCCAACTCCCCAAATTGTGGATAGGTGGCAATCTGTATTGAATAGAAATGAGGGGAGTACCCATCCCAAAATTATAGGAAACTGCACCAAAATCCCTGATTTGTTGAAGTAATAAAATATAGGTGAATCTTTGAACTAATAAAATATTTTGCTCTGTATTTTTTTTTCATTTTACATCTCTTTGCTTCTCTTCAGATAAAACAGAGAGAACATCAGGTCTAGTCAAATGACCAGAGTTCAATACTTACCTCTAATATTTACTGATTTTTTTTCTAGAATATTTTTTCATGTCTTGTCTTTCCATTTAGATTATAAGCAGGAACTCTGTCTTATACTTCTACATATGCTATGTAATGTCAGTGATTACATAATTAACACAATTAAAAACTAAGAGTCATAGATTTGGAACTGGAAGAGATTTCAAGGCCATATAATCCAACCCCCTCATTTTTACATTTGAGGAAACTGAGACTCTAAGGGGTTAAGCGATATCTCATGGTCACACTATTAACATTGAACACAATATTTGAACCTAGGACTTCTGGTTCCAATTGTCCTAAATTCAGATTCATTGTTTTGTTTCATCTTGCTCTCTTTTTTTCCCTTCCATTATGGTTATCTGACTTAATTTTACATATCCTTTTCAGATCATGAGCTGGAAAAGATTTTTTTTTTTCAATGATCACCTAGTCATAGGATTATAGACGGTGTTAATCTTGGCTTACAGAAATACTTTTCTCACTGGAGAACTTCCTAAGACAATAAAACTGTATTGTCAAATTTAAAAAAAAAAAAAAAAAAAAAGTTCAGTACTCCAAGGTACTAAATAGCTTGTGGAATCTATACTATTAATATGTTAACATAATCCCTGTATCATTTGTTGTTTTTACAGATAGCCACCTTTAGGTAGCATTCTCCCAATTGCTTAATACCCACCATTGGCATTGCTCTACCTACTTATTATCTCCAGACTGTATGTAGCTAATCTGCTGGCTCATAGTTCTCCTTAAGTGTTAATAGCAGAGTCAGGAGATCTGAGTTCAAATTCTGCCTCAGACACTAATTGTGTAACTCTAAGAAAGTTAACATCTCTCAGACTCAGTTTCCCCATCTACTAAATGAGGATGATAATTGTTGATAATTGATAATATGTTTGATAATATGATGATTGTTGATAATAATTGATAAAAACATAAGAATCAAATGATAAAGCATATATAAAGTGCTTTATAAGTCTTAAAGCATTATATTGATACTAGCTATTGTTATTATTTTTATAGCAGCCCAATAAGCTCAAGACAAAGAATAAAAGTCATTTCATGAAGAATGCCTGAAAAAAATGGATGTGAATATATGAAAAGGAATATTATTATACCATAACCAGCTTAAGAAATTCAGAGAAACCTTAGAAAACTTTTCTGGAATAATATAGAGTGAAGTAAAACCCAAAGAACAAGATAAAGTATGACTATAGAAATTAATTATAATGACCCTCCTCAGTCCCAGAAAAGTTAAATGTAAAAAGGAAAAGTGAAATGTAAAAAAACCAATTCAACCTTTTTTGGTCTTCTGAGCTATTATATAATATAATAGTTACATTAAAGGTGACTTTTTCCTTTCAATATTCAGCATATTTGGCATTTATATATATAAAAAATCCTTAATCAAAATACCTATCATCACTGAAATATTCAAAATGAAGATATGCATTTGGAATGTATCCAGTGCTCTCTTTGAAAATTGGTTAATTTAGGTGGTGATGGCATTATGTTCACGCTAGCACCATGAAGATCTATACCAGAACTTCTGATTTCAGAGTGGATCTGTTTAAAACTAATCTAATTGGCATTCACTTGAAACCTATTAGTCCCTGTCTATAAGGGCTATTCCTTGAAACAACATAATCTTCATACATAATTATATTTTGATAAGGTAATATGTTTTTAAATGGAAAGGGTTGGTACCTCATAAAGGAAAAGAAAGTCTAACAAGCTAGCTTAAAATCTATCCAAACTTGACATTCATAATCATTTCATTTGTCTCAGGATAGAGCCAATATTTTAGGAACAGGTTGGGGAGAGGGAGGAATCATCATTGCTCTTACTAAAGCAAGCAATAAGCTACTGCTGAGAATAGATGATTAATAACAGAAGAGAAGTAGAGATGCTCAATCAATCTCTAGAGCTGCTTAATATAAGCCTGCTCCAAACCGATGGAAATTACATATGTCAAACGCAGTGGATTAAAAAGCATCTCTCTCTACTCATATGAGAGAGTGGAACTGTATCTTAGTGGGGCATTTGAAAGCCATGGAAATGGTAGTTGTTAAGGTATTTGCATATTTTTACAAGAAGGGCAAAGGGAATGACTACAGGCAGTGATCTGTTCACCTGTGGCTATTGTCAATATGGGTTTAGAATGTTCAGGTACAGGATTAGTCTAATACAATACTAGAACACCACCCAGAAAGAGGAGGATTCCCCAAACTAAAGGATTACAAACCTAACAAGGTATCTCCAGTCAACCTATATGAAATCTAAGTATGCCTCTGAGGACCCCATAAGTCACTGGAAGGTACAAGTCCAGGAATTGCATGCGGGCTGTACTTAAGTGACTAATAATTCATGCTTCTTATTTTACCTTCCCCATTAAAAAAGGTAACTAAGTCACAAAATAGAGTTCATATTTTGGCTGTTGGAAGTCTCAAATGAGAAAGTTACAAATCTTAGAATGCCATGAAAATGTCAACTACTCTTTATATAATTATTAAAGGTGAAAAATGATACTAATGGATATAAAACTCCTTTAGAAACAGGCAAATGAAGGCACAGAATTTTTTTTTTATTTCTTTCCCCAAAATCTGATGAAACTACATTTTAGATCTTCAAAACTAGTAAACTGGCATTGTTTTAAATCTTATTTTGTTTTATCAACCTCTTTGGCAGTTCAGAGTAACCTGAGGACCCATTCTTAGGATGCTGATAGCATTTTAAAAATGTGTTAAAAAAATTATAGGATTACAAAGAAACCCCTTATTATAAAATAAAGATATAATTTCTTTCCTTTCCTACTTCACAAACTGTTTTTACCCACCCCCTTTATTTCTTCTCTGTAAATAGATCCATGGATCCTTAATTTAAAAACTTTGTTCAATGAGTTTTAAAAAGTAAGAAGTACATTCACAATTGGTACTTCCTCTAAAATTGAGATATTCTCAAGGGTTTTCTATATTCTACTAAATTGCAAATTCACATGTATACTAGGATCTTGAAAAAACAAAAAACAAACTTTATATCTCCCTATTAAGTACCGCAGAATACAATTAAGTACCTCATAAGTGGTTTTTCTGTGAAAAAGGAAATGAACTAAGAATTTATCCAGAGCTTGAATTGTTTTCAGATAGCAGATTTCTTACCTGGATCTGCATTCTTGCCTACAGACTCTGGGATAGGGATAAGCACCTTAACATTGACCCATATTGGTATCAATATGTTGGAGATGCCTAGTTGCTCTCTATATTTCTCTAAGAGAAATCCTCAAGATGTCGGGGGGGGGGGGGGGAAGCAAATTACTGTACATGTACTCCCACCTCTCAAAATTTTCCAACTACTGAAAACTATGAAAATATGGGCTCAATGGAAAAAAAGAAAATCCAGCATTTTCTCAAGCAATTTTTAAGGGACTTAAAAGAAATTACTTTAGCTTTTGCAATGCCCATATATTCATATTTTTGAAAGCTTCCATAAGCTGGTTCTCATCTAATTCTTTAGTTTTAACTTCGTATTTCTGCCCTTCATAACTCTTCATTGTAGTTCAAACTGAACTGTTATTATTCAGCATGCAATTCATTTCATCCATGATCTCCATGTCTTTTTTATTGCTGGTGCACCATGTTCAGAATACACTTGTTCCTCATCTCTACCTTGTATAATTCACCAAACCCTAAAAACACCTCTCAGACAAGTCTTTCTTGACTTCCCATTATTATTTCTGTCTATAGAGTGAGAATAATAAGATCACCTATGTCCCAGATTTTTTTTGTGAGAATAAAATGATATATTTATAAAGCATGGAGAAACTTAAGCAGGCAGATTAAATGAGTTGCCCAAAATCACACAGCCAATAAGTGACTATGGCTGAATTTTGGACTCCATTCTTCCTGCCATTTCAATTTGAAAGTGTGTGAACCTACATAAATTTAAAACTAAAACTGGTGTTGTCCTCTCAGATTGGCTAAGATGACAGGAATAGATAATGACAAAAGTTGGAGAGGATGTGAAAAAACTGGGACACTGATACATTGTTGGTGGAACTGTGAATGAATCCAACCATTCTGGAGAGCAGTTTGGAATTATGTTCAAAAAGTTATCAAACTGTGCATATCCTTTGATCCAGCAGTGTTTCTACTGGGCTTATATCCCAAAGAGATCTTAAAGGAGGGAAAGGGACCCACATGTGCAAAAATGTTTGTAGCAGCTCTTTTTGTAGTGGCAAGAAACTTGAAACTGAGTGGATGCTCATCAGTTGGAGAATGGCTGAATAAATTATGGTATATGAATGTTATAGAACATTATTGTTCTTTAAGAAATAGTCAGCAGAAAGATTTCAGAGAGGTCTGGAGAGAGACTTACCTGAACTGATACTAAGTGAAGTGAGCAGAACCAGGAGATCATTGTACACGGCAACAACAAGATAGTATAAGGATCAATTCTGATGGACTTGGCTCCCTTCAACAATGATGATCCAGGCCAATTCCAATGATCTTGTGGTGAAGAGAGCCATCTATACCCAGAGAGAGGACTGTGGGAACTCATAACTGTGTTACGAGTGTGGCTCATAACATAACATTCTCACTCTTTTTGTTGTTGCTCACTTGCATTTTTTGTTATTGTTTTTTTTCACTAATTTTCTTTCCTTTTTGATCTGATTTTTTAATGCACCAAAATAATTGTATAAATATGTTTACATGTATTATATTTAATATATATTTTAACATGTATAACATATATTGGATGGTTTGCCATCTAGAGGAGGGGGTAAAGGGGAAAGAGAGGAAAATTTGGAACATAAGTTTGTGTAAGGGTCAATGTTGAAAAGTTATCCATGCATATATTTTGAAAATAAAAAGGTTTCAAAAAAATAAAAAATAAAATAAAATTGGTGTTGTTTAGTCTTTTTTCAATTGTGTCCAATTCTTTGTCACCCAATTTGCAGTTTTCTTGGAAAAAACACTGGAGAGGTTTGCCATTTCCTTCTCCAGCTCATTTTATAAATGAGGTAACTAAGACAAATAGGGTGAAGTGACTGGCCTAAAGTCAAAGTAAATGTCTGAGGTCATATTTGAACTCAAGAATATGAGTCTTCCTGATTCCAAGCCCTATTTCTTATCTATTTTGCTATCTAGCTGCTCCAAAAGCACTTCCTAAATACTTCCTTCCAAGGATTGTACAAGTAGCTTAGAATGAGCAATAACTAATTCTTTGAAATATCCAGTGTTTTATCTTTGAATAAGTTTCCATTGCTGTTTGTTTGAATTTGTGATGGGTACTGGTCCTGTCTAAGATCACTTAGATGTTTTAGAATAGGCCTCTCACAAGAGCAAGAAGAAAAAAAAAGTTTTTTTAAGAGTTGGTTAAGGGATATTTAGAAATTGGTTTTAGATGAAATATTTACTCATCTTTCCATAAGCCTCAGGCAAATACACATCAGAATAGAGATGACCAAGAGAGAGCATATCTTGTTTAAAATACTTGAATCTAGAGATAATCAATTCACGATATCCCACAAGACAATCTAGCTCAGATCCTTGGAACCATGGTACTAGACTCAGAATCCAGAGACCCAGGTTTGAATCAGAGCTTCAGTATTTGTTGTGTGACTTCAGGCAAGTTACCTTCACTTTTGGGCTCCATTTCCCTCACCTATTGAAAGAGGAGGTCTCTTGGCTTCCATCCCAATGTTCTTGTTCTTAGTTCTCAGGAAATGTAATATATTTGACACAAGACTTTGTCTATCTGAACAAACAATTCTACAGAGTATCCCGAAAGTCTTGGCACTATAGTTGCATTAAGATTTTTGGGACACTTTGTGCTTTTTTTTAATGATTTTTTTAAGTCATTCAGATTAACTTCAATGCTGGACTTTCTTTTTCAACTCACTTGATCTGACAACAAAGTCATGCCACCCTGTGCATGAAAATAAAAGCCTTGATCCACCAGATTTATGAATTATTTAGTAATTTAGAGACAAATTATTTGATAAATGAACCAATTACTGTAATTGAAATGCATGTTCATTTTATATCACTGACTAATAACAATCAGAATTTTATCCCAATTTGTTGAGGATACAAATACATTTTTCCCCTAACTCCAGATATAACTGGACTTCCCTTATTTCTTAATGAAGATACAAATCTTCCAAGATCAGGTGTAGCCCAACAAGCTTTAGTTTCAATTGACATTCTGATAAATCAGTCAATAAATGCAGAGTTGACAGACCTGATGGAGAAGCCATCATGAGTATCATCATCTATATTTTATTATTTGTTACAGCCATCTTCTATTTCTGGAAAATACTCTCAGCAGCCTGCAGCATAGCTAAGAGCTAGAGTGGGAAAATATGTTGTTTTCTCATAGCTTACAACCGAACTTGCCCACCAATCATTATGCCATTTAGACATGTTGAAATATAACAAGAAAATCCTTCGTAGACAGTATCAAGTTTTATTTCAATAACTCTATTTCTGATCTTTTTTATTTCAAGTTTCTGGAAGACTCATTTAAAATGCTTCTTCTGCGGCATTTTATGACCTTGTAATAATCTCTCCTCATACCAATTTATTTCTTTAAAATCTATAAGTGGAAATGGCAAATTTCCTGGAACAAATTAATCATTCACACACTCACACTCACAGCATATATATATATATATATATATATATATATATATATATATATGTATATCCATGTGTAATATGTATGCATTTGTATTAATGAATACAAGTATACAAAAACATATACCTATACACTGTCACCCTCATATATATATATATATATATATATATGTGTGTGTGTGTGTGTGTGTGTGTTGTGTTATGTATGTGCGTGATAGGAAGAGGGAGATAGGTAGACAGAGAGAGAGAGAGAGAGAGAGAGAGAGAGAGAGAGAGAGGAGGGAGGAAGGGAGAAGGAGAAGAGGGAGAGGGGAAGGGAGGAGATAGCAGGAGGGATAAGGAGAGAGGGGAAGAGAGAGAGAGAGACAAAGACAGAGACAGAGACAGAGACAGACAGACAGAGACAGACAGAGACAAAGAGAAGGAGAAGTAAAATGGAAAAATGGACAGATAGAATAATGGTCAAGAAAACATGAACTCTATCACAAGCTAGCTTTATGGGCATGAGCAAGTCACTTAACCTTTTAAAGCCTAAAGCAATTCTCTAAGACTACAAGTTATAATAATAAAAATGCAGACAAGTTATTGGTATATATCAATGGAGAAAATCCCATACCTAGGGTTCTCTATAGTGAAATTATATATAGATATTATTACATATATAAATATATATATATTTGTACAATGTGTAACACGTAGAAATAATATTATATAATGCATATTTATATATCTTGTCTAAACAACAGATTTTTTTTTTTAGAAAGACACTGATAAAGCTTGGAGACTATTAGGTTTATTTTTTAAAGGGCTAGTACACAGTGTCTAGAACAATTTATGTGATTTTAAGAGCACTATCCTTAATAGTCTCAGAAAGTGAATGATATTCTAGAATTTCAGAGATGGTACACCTTTGACATCAATTTGAATAGAAGACAAAATTCAGGTCTCTTATCTGAGTTTTTGGTTTTTTGTGTGTTTTATACTATCCTAAAAGGTTGGTGGTCAAGATTTTTGTTTAGCGTCCTAGTTTTTTTTTTTTTTTTTTTTTTTTTGAACTAGTCTAAGGACCAGGGAGTGAGCAGCAAATATCATATTTCCAAAAAGACTGTCTAGTGGCTAGGTCTTTTAATCTAGTTTTTGTAGTGCCACACCAATGTTAAGCATTCTTATAATTATTATTAGGTGTTATGGGAGTTTAGTTGAGCTTTCTTTTGAAGATATTGGCTTTGTGACCTTCATTATACAATTTAATATTTCTATGCTTCAGTTTCTCCATGAGTAAAGTGAAGACAGATAATGGTCGTAATAATTTGTTTTCTCAAGATTTGAAATTTTATTTAACTATACAATCAACTTTCAATTATTACTGTAGTATAGAGGGAGCTAGGATAATTAACATTTATAGATAATCTATAAACTTCATTTTAAACAATAGGGGCAGGTCCTGAATTAGTTGTGCTTGACTCGAAAATTTCCCTACCATGTGAAAAATCAGTAGGCTGTATAGTACAGTAACCACAGAAAATTCGCTTTTATTTAGGCAATATATGCTTATGAATTTTCACTTCTCCTTTTTCCTTTTCTTTCATAGTACTACAGATTGCTGCCTATAATCTCACCTCTATCACACCCCCAAAGTTAGTCTTGTTTTGTCATTATGACTCAGTATTAGTCTTGGATCAGTCCAGGATAAGATCCATGTTGGCAGGAATGGCAAGGTACAGGGAATCATAAAGGGGAATTTTTTTTTAACTCTATGCTTGTTCCTGTTATTTCTTAAAATAAAAAGTCTTAGATATATCAAAAAGATATATACTTTCTGGAGAGATACAAAAGTAAGTGAAGAACTGCTAGACACGCTTCTATTCAGACTTGAGATGAGAAGAGAGAAACCTTGCCCAGAGAAATCTTGTCCATTTTTGCAGTGGAAAGGGAAACAAAGAAATATATTCCTGAGGTTCCTAAGAGATGAAATTCTCACCATCATTATCATCATCATCACATGATAAATAAATTTTTAAAACCTACAGAAATAAGCAAGTGCATGCCACTGGATTTGTCAAATATAATCCAAATGTAATCCAATTTTCCTCAAGAAGCCAATGAAAATTTTAAAATCAGAGTAGAATCAAAAGGTCCTTCATGGTTAATGTTTGGATAAATTCAGACAATAATATGTTGGCAAGAAAGCAACAAATAAGTGACTGAGACATGATGATTTGTTTGTAGAAAGAGAAGAATTAATAATAATTCAGGAATGCATCTTGCCATCAGAAAGATAATTCCTAAATTTATTTATAGAGTGATTACAAAAGAATTATTCTTGAGATTTTTATAGCATTGATTACAGAAGAGTTAATCTGAGAAAAACTTGACTTAAATGTAGATGTTTTATGTAAAATGTAAATTCTGTAATGTAAATGTAAATGCTGTAAATGTAAAGTATCACAAAAACTTAATCCCTCTAGAATGACTAGCAAGAATAACTAAGAGTGTTAGAATTATACCACTCAAGTTCACTATCTTTCATGGACTGATAGATGACAAATCCCCATACTACAAATGTAGACCTCTAAATATCCTGAGAAATCAGCCAATAAATTATTTTGGAAATGGACCATTAATACAGACTGAACTTTCATCTATAATTGTCCAGATATAGTAGTGATCCATAAAAACATAACAACAATGTCTTAAATAGATGTCACCATAAGAAATTTACATTACCTCTGAGCAACATAGAATGAAAAACTTTCAAAGTGTAAGACCTAGGAAAGGGGTTTATTGTGGGCCAGGATACTGATGGAACTGAGGAGGTATGAATTAACCCCACACACTTTCATAATAAGACTGTTGTAACCAAGGACTTTTTGCACAGATCTTAGGCAGTTAGGGTTAGGGTTACACCTACATGGATTGACTTGGGGCTCAGTTTGGCATCTTTGAACAAAGAAAGTAGAAAAAAGTAGTTTTTAAGACTTTGGAGGGGAACTCCTGAGATCCTAGGGAACAACCTTCCTACCTGTTTTCAACCACCAGGCTTTTATCTGCTTTTATCTACTTTTATCTTCTTAAACTTTTTAATATCCATAGTTGTTTTATGATGAGACATTTGAATATAATTTTGTTAAATGGATTATTTATTTGGATTAAATGGTATTTAGAATGATCTATTTTGGCATTTGTAGAATATTATCTCAGACAAGAAGTGACCAAAGCAATATCAGAACAAGATGAGGCGCTTGTCATCTCTATTATCCCATCTGATGCTAGATCCATACTAAGAACAGTGAACCTACAGAAAAGGCACTTATATTCTCATACTTTCCTTCCACAACAAAAATTATCTACTTGTAAAAGAGTCCATGGAATATTAAATATAAAATAAGAATAACAGAACACAACTTTCCATGAAATCATTTCTATCTGAACCACATTGAGAAAGATAAGACAAATGAAATAATAATAATAACCTCCTTAAAGTCAAATCCATCATCCATGTTGTTGGAGAAGAGAGGCTGAGGGAGAACCATAGCAAAACTAATTTTTTAAATTGTCCTTTTTAGTCATTTTCTAGTTGTGTACAACTCTTTGTAACCCACAGGGAGTTTTCTTGCCATTTCCTTCTCCACCTTTTACAGATAAAAAAAAAATTGAGAATTACATGGCTAATAAGTGTCTGAAGCCATATTTAAACTCAAGAAAATGAGTCTTCTTAACTCCATACGTAGCATTCTATGGGCCAACTGGACTACCTGGCTGTTCTGCTATAATTGGTCTGCATTTTGGATTCATATCACTAGACAAAAAAGGGTCATTCAAAATTCTGATTGGCATTTGCAGTAAGTGAAAGATTTTTTTTCTCTCTTTAATGAATGAGCTATTCTGTCAAACAGAATAAGGCATTTGCATATGATATTTATTCCACCTTTCTCATAAGATTGTTATGATGATCAAATGAGAAAAATATAGGTAAATACACTTTATAATTGTCAGCTATTGTTATCTTGTCATCTTTTTCAATGGAATTCAAATCCTGTGATGACTTACTAACTTGCTATTATTCTTTTATGATTAATGTTCCCTGGGCAATTGTCCACAAGTGGACAAACTAACTGTCTTTTTTAACAAAATGAAAATACCGAGATATGAGCTCATCTTCTGTAGCTTTACTGAAAGTTTATTCATATCAACTCCAGTAACAGGCAAGACAAGATTGAGATGTCTTGCCCAAGGTCACATAGCTAACACATATCCAAGGCAGGATTCAAATTCAAGTCAATATAAATCATCTACTAAAGTAAAACTGTAAATATCTATAAATAATACTCATCTATAAATAATACATGGCCCAAATCAAAAGAGATGATTTCATATTTTTGTCCATCCCAGATCAAGACCATTATTCCAAAATGGTCTTTAGAAAAGTCTGATTAAATATTCCTTAACAAGTTATTCTGAATCAACTATCTGATATACTGTATTACTTTGCAGCAATGGCCTCTGAAAAATTCCTTGTCAAATACTCCTTATAGCTTTCCTTTTAGATTTATAGAATGACAGAGCCTAAAATGAGTGTTATGAATAACTTCATTGTATTTCTTCAAAAAGCTATAAGGTCCTAATTCTTACTTACATGATGGTTGGGCCACCACAATTGATTTCATTCATACTCAGATTCCTAGTAAGGCCTCACATAGCAATTGCTATTGACTTTTCCTATAATCCCTCTATGATTCAAGTCACTTGGTGACATAAGTCCACACTAGTTTCTTCCGTATTTACAACAGCCAATATAGAGCCAGCCATTTTCAGTACCTCAGGCAAGAGAGATCTATATATTTTTAAGATCTAGAAATAAAAAATGTATTACTTCTCAAAATACTGCCTCAGCTACATTGTCAAATAAATAAAATATTTCACTACCTTTTTCAACAGCAATAGTTTTTTTTCTTTCATCTTTTAGAAAGCTGTGAAAAAGTTGTAACATAGTTAATAACCACTTTAAGCACATCTGAGAGCTGATATATCTAACTTAAGATAAGAAAACTGTGAGTTATTATGAAATGACACCCCACAATGGTGAAGGATACAAATAAAAGCTAATTTCTTCACCATTTATTCTAGGTTTTTTATATTGTTTGTTATCCTACTTAAGTATATTAAATGTTCACTATAACTATGCAGCTGGTTATACAAAACACAACAATATGACACCATGAAAGATTATGGCGATTGGTGCCTCATCCTATTCAGAAGTTAGAAATAAAGCATGATCTGTTAATTTAAAGCTTAGCCTTCTCTGTCACGCACATCACCCAACACTAAGGGGTTCTCAGTCAGGCAATCAATTAGCACTTTTCAGTGCCTACTATGTGACAAGCACCATGCTAAGGGTTCTCTGATGTAATCAGAGTTTCTGTTTCTCAAAAAATGATATCCTAATCACTCTTTGTGTCCTTTTAACTCCTGTTCCTTTGTGTGTGGTGATTATTTTTGTCTCCAGGTTGATCCTATAGTGTTTCTATCAATTAGATCAATAACTCAGTGTCTATAGGGAGAGTTAGGTGGCACCGTGGATAGGGCACTAGGCATGGAATAAGGAAGATCTACATTTAAATCCAGCCTCAGACTCTGGCTGTGTGACCTTGGGCAAGTCACTTAACCTCTTGTCATCAAGAAAAAGAAATAGGGAAGGAAATGGCAAACCACTTGAAGTATTTTTTTTTTATTTAATAGCCTTTTATTTACAGGATATATACTTGGGTAACTTTACAGCATTAACAATTGCCAAACCTCTTGTTCCAATTTTTCACCTCTTACCCCCCCACCCCCTCCCCTAGATGGCAGGATGACCAGTAGGTGTTAAATATATTAAAATATAAATTAGATACACAATAAGTATACATGACCAAAACGTTATTTTGCTGTACAAAAAGAATCAGACTCTGAAATATTGTACAATTAGCTTGTGAAGGAAATCAAAAATGCAGGTGGGCATAAATATAGGGATTGGGAATTCAATGTAATGGTTTTTAGTCATCTCCCAGAGTTCTTTTTCTGGGCATAGCTAGTTCAGTTCATTAGTGCTCCATTAGAAATGATTTGGTTGATCTTGTTGCTAAGGATGGCCTGGTCCATCAGAACTGGTCATCATATAGTATTGTTGTTGAAGTATATAATGATCTCCTGGTCCTGCTCATTTCACTCAGCATCAGTTCGTGTAAGTCTCTCCAGGCCTTTCTGAAATTATCCTGTTGGTCATTTCTTACAGAACAGTAATATTCCATAATATTCATATACCACAATTTATTCAACCATTCTCCAACTGATGGACATCCATTCAGTTTCCAGTTTCTAGCCACTACAAAAAGGGCTGCCACAAACATTCGTGCACATACAGGTCCCTTTCCCTTCTTTATAATCTCTTTGGGATATAATCCCAGTAATAACACTGCTGGATCAAAAGGGGTATGCAAGTTTGATAACTTTTGAGCATAGTTCCAAACTTCTCTCCAAAATGGTTGGATTCATTCACAACTCCACCAACAATGCATCAATGTCCCAGTTTTCGCATCCCTCAACAATCATCATTATTTTTTCCTGTCATCTTAGCCAATCTGACAGGTGTGTAGTTGTATCTTAGAGTTGTCTTAATTTGCATTTCTCTGATTAATAATGACTTGGAGCATCTTTTCATTGACTAGAAATAGTTTCAATTTCTTCATCTGAAATTGTCTGTTCATATCCTTTGACCATTTTTCAATTGGAGAATGGCTTGATTTTTTATAAATTAGGTTAATTCTCTATATATTTTGGAAATAAGCTTTATCAGAACCTTTGACTGTAAAAATATTTTCCCAGTTTATTACTTCCCTTCTAATCTTGTCTGCATTAGTTTTGTTTGTACAAAAGCTTTTCAGTTTGGTATAATCGAAATTTTTCTATTTTGTGATCAGTAATGATCTCTAGTTCTGCTTTGGTCATAAGACCTTCCCCTTCCACAGGTCTGAGGTAAACTATCCTGTGTTCCTCTAATTTATTAATAATTTCAAATCTTTTACTGGGTCATGAATCCATTTTGACCTTATCTTGGTGTCTGGCGTTAAGTATGGATCAATGCCTAGTTTCTGCCATACTAGTTTCCAATTTTCCAGCAATTTTTATCAAACAGTAGTTCTTATCCCAAAAGCTGGGATCTTTGGGTTTTCAAAGACTAGGTTGCTATATTTGTTGACTGTTTTATCCTTGAACCTAATCTATTCCACTGATCAATAATCTATTTTAGCCAATACCAAATAGTTTTGGTAACTGCTGCTCTATAATATAATTTTTAGATCTGGTACAGCTAAGCCACCTTCATTTGATTTTTCTTCATCAATTCCCTTGAAATTCTTGACCTTTTGTTTCCATATGAACTTTGTTGTTATTTTTTCTAGGTCATTAAAATAGTTTTTTGGAGTCTGATTGGTATAGTGCTAAATAAATAGATTAGTTTAGGTAATGTTGTCATCTTTATTATATTTGCTCGCCCTATCCAAGAGCATTTAACATTTTTCAATTGGTTAGATCAGACTTAATTTGTGTGAAAAGTGGTCTGTAATTTTTGCTCATAAAGTTTCTGATTTTCCCTTGGCAGATAGATTCCTAAATCTTTTATATTATCAGTAGTTACTTTAAATGGAATTTCTCTGTGTAACTCTGACTGTTGGATTTTTTAGTGATATATAAGAATGCTGATGACTTATGTGGTTTATTTTATAACCAGCAACTTTGCTAAAGTTGTGGATTATTTCTAATAACTTTTTAGCAGAATCTCTGGGGTTCTCTAAGTATACCATCATGTCATCGGCAAAGAGTGATAATTTGGTTTCCTCATTGGAATATATTCCTTTAATCTCTTTCTCAGCTCTTATTGCTAAAGCTAGCGTTTCTAATACAATATTAAATAACGTGATAGTGGGCAACCTTGTTTCCTCCCTGATCTTATTGGAATGGTTGCGGTTTGTCTCCATTATATGGTTACTGATGGTTTTAAATAGATGCTGCTGATTATTTTAAGGAAAAGTCCATTTTTCCTATACTCTCAAGTGTTTTAATAGGAATGGATGTTGGATTTTTATCAAATGCTTTTCTGCATCTATTGAGATGATCATATGGTTTTGTTAATTTGGTTATTAACATGGCCAATTATATTGATAGTTTTCCTAATTTAGACCAGCCCTGCATTCTGGTATAAATCCTACTTGATCATAATGTATTATCTGGAGATGATTTTCTTAGTCTTTTTGCTAATATCTTATTTAGATTTTAGCATCAATATTCATTAGGGAGATTGGTCTTAATTTTCTTTCTCTGTTTTCAGCCTACCTGGTTTAGGTATCAGTACCATGTCTGTCATAGAAGGAATTTGGTAGGGACTCCTTCATTCCCTATTTTATCAAATAATTTTATATGATTGGGGCCAATTGTTCTTTAAATGTTTGGTAAAATTCAATGTAAATCCATCTGGTCCTGGGGATTTTTTCTTAGGGGTTGTTTAATTGCCTGTTCTATTTCTTTTTCTGAAATGGGACTATTCAACAATTACTTCCTCCTCTGTTAGTCTAGGAAGTCTATATTTTTGGAGGTAGTCATCCATTTCACTTAGGTTATCAAATTTATTGGCATAAGTTGACAAAATAACTCCTTATTATTTCTCTAATTTCCTCTTCATTGGTGGAAAGTTCTCCCTTTTCATTTTAAGACTACTAATTTCATTTCCTCCCTCCTTTCTCTAAATCAGATTTACCAAAGGCTTATCTATTTTATTGGCTTTTTCATAGAACCAACTCTTACTTTTATTAATTAGTTCAATAGTTTTTTACTTTCAATATTTTTAATTTCTCCTTTTAATTTTAAATTTCCAATTTAGTATTTATTGGGGGTTTTAATTTGTTCTTTTTTTAGTTTTTTTTTAGTTTCAACCAATTCATTAATCTTTTCTTTCTCTTTTATTCAAGTAACCTCTAAGGAATAAAATTTCTTATTACCTTTGGCTGCATCCACAAATTTTGTATGATGTTCATCATTGTCTTCTTAGGAAATTATATTGTATCTATAACTTCTGCTTCCCAATCATTCTTTAAGATAGATTTTTAGTTTCAATTATTTTTGGTTTATTTCCCAACTTTTTGTTAATTAGTTTTATTGCATCATGATCTGAAAGCATTTACTATTCTCTTTCTTGCATTTAATTTTGAGTCTTTATGTCCTAAATATGGTCAATTTTTGAAGTTCTATGAACTGCTGAGAAGAAATATATTCCTTTCTATTCCATTTCAATTTTCTCAAAGATCCAACATACCTAATTTTCTAATATTCTATTTACTTCTTTAATTTCTTTTCTTATTTGTTTGTGGTTTTATTTGTCTATTCTGGGGTGCAAGGTTGGATCTCCTACTATTACAGTTTTGTTGTTATTTCTTCTTGCAACTCTCTTAACTTCCTTTGGAAGTTGGATGCCATACCATTGTGCATATATTTTAATATTGTATTTGTTCTTGTTTATCCCTTTGCAGGATGTAAGTTTCCTTCCTTATCTCTTTTATTAGATCAATTTTACTTTTGCTTGGTCTGAGACAAGGATGGCTACCCCTGCTTTTGACTTCACCTGAGCATAATAGATTTTGCTCAGCCTTTTTACCTTTCTCTATGTATCCCCTGCTTTAAATGTGTTTCTTGTAAACTTCTTATTGTAAGGGTTCTGACTTTTGATCCAGTCTGCTATCTGCCTCCTCTTTTGGAGTTCATCCCATTCACATTTCAGTTTAAATTACTAAATCTGTTTTCCTACCATCCTAATCCCAATTGTGCTTTACTTTCTTGCCTCCCCAGCCCTCTTTCCCCTTTAAACTTATGTCCCCTCTTGTATCAGATGCTTCCCTCTTTTATCCTCCCTCCCCCCTTTGAATCTTTTCCTTCCTTCCTTATTCCTTTTCTTCCTTTTCCTCTCCCCGTTTTTAATTGGGGGAAAATTTTCTCTAAAACAAATGTCAATTATTTTTTCTTTGAGCCAACTCTGATGAGAGTAAGATTTACCAATGTTCCTCCCCTCTCTAGTTTCAGATATGTAGTTTCCTTTGCCTCTTTGTGGATGTGGTTTCCCTCTTTTATTCCTCCTTCCACCTTTTCTGACATACCTTTTCATATCTACTTCCTTTTTATGTTATATCATACAATCAAATTTACCTTTCTTTTTGTATATCAAACAGAAATACAATTCTCAAAGAGTTATTTTTACCTTTTCTGCATCTTTGAGTTTTATTTGGAATCAAATTTTTTTTAGTTCTGGTTTTTCTTCAATAATGGAATTATTTGTTTCATTAAATTCATCTTCTTCCTGGAAGAAAATGCTCAGCTTAGCTGGTGTTTATTCTTGCTGCATCCCAAGTTCTTGTGCCTTTCGGAATATCATATTCCAGGCCCTTCTTTCCTTTAATGTAGAGCAGCCAGATCTTGGGTGATCCTTATTTCCCTGGTATTTAAATGGTTTTTTTTTTTGCTTGTAAAATTTTTTCCTTAATCTGATATTCTGTTTTGGCTACAATATTCCTTGGGTTTTTATTTTAGGGTTTTCTTTGAAGGTGTTTGATAATTCTTTCAATGCCTATTTTCCTTCTGATTCTATTACATCTGGCAGTTCTCTTTTGATGTTCTTGTAAAATAGTATCTAGACTCTTTTTTCATCATAGTTTTGGAAATAATAATCCTCAAATTATCTCTCCTGATCTATTTTCCAAGTCTATCGTTTTGCAAGTAGATAATTCTGTTTTTTCAGTTGTCATTTTTTGTTTTGCTTGACTGATTCTTGCTGTCTCAATGAATCATTAGTTTCTATTTGTTCAGTTCTAATTTTTAAAATTTTTCTTCATTTAGCTTTTTACTTCTTTCTGTATATGTCAATTGAGTTTTTAAATGTATTGTTTTGGTCTGTGAATTTTTTCATTTCACTATTTTTTCATGAATTATTTTCTTTTCCAAATCACAGATCCTACTTTCTTGCGTATTCTTTGTCTTTCCAATTCCGATCCTCTTTCTTGGGAATTCTTTGTCTTTTCAATTCACAAATCCACTTTCTAGTGAATTCTTTATTTTTCAATTCACAATTCTTACTTTCCAGATTTTTACTTTTTCAATTCGTATTTCGGAAGTTGTTGCTCCTCTTATAAGGCTTCTCTTTCCTTCCCATTTATCTTTAACTCTCTTTTGAGACTTTTAATGGTCTCTTCTTGAGAAGCATCATGTAAGGACACTGATGCATGTTTGCTGTTTGGGTCTCTTCAGGTTGCTGACCTGCTCTTTTCTGCATAGAAGCTGTGGATCGTTCTTTTCATCTTTTATTCATGTTTAAAAGCCTTGGGGTGGATTCCTGGCAAGGGGTTACCGCTTCTTCTGCAGAGCAGGAAAGATGTAAACCGATTTCTGCTCGAGGTTGGGGAGTCTCTGGTGGGTTTTCCTTCCCCCAACAGGAGTGGATTCAGCACTGGCGGAGCATCCAAAGTGCAGTTGGGCTGAGTGGGTTAGCGATTGCCCTCAGCTAGAGACTAAGGGGGAAAGTGTCCTGCCCCAGGCGGGCCTCTTTGGGACTGTGGTTTAGCAGCTGACCGCGGCCGCAGGCGGCCCAACTCTGCCAGTGTTCTGCCCAATGCAAATCGGCCCTAAAAAAGCTCTTGGCCCCAAGCCGGCTCCCCCTGCAGATTGGAGGCTAACCGGGCCGTCCTCTGTGTGAAGGATCACAGCTAAGGAAAAGCCCCATACTGAGGGTTGGGGCTGCGAGCTTGTGCTGAGATCTGTGCTTTCACTTTCGGTTTGAGGCTCTCCTCAGAACCTAATTTCTCTCCCAGTCTATGCTGATCTCCCCCCTGGCTCTGGAAGCAACCTTTTTTTGGCGAGACTGCAGATTTTCTTCAGCCGGTGAGTTGTTCTACTTCTTATCTTTACGAATTGTAGCAGTCAAGACTATTTTTGAGGCTCGATATAATATTGATAAAGAGGGTAAGAGAAGAGCTTAGAAAGTCGCTTGTGTCTTCTCTGCCATCTTGGCTCCGCCCCCCCACTTGAAGTATTTTTGCCAAGACATCTCCCCAAAAATGGATCATGAAAAAATTAGAATAAATGAAAATGATTAAACAACAATTATAGTATCTGTACTTAGACCACTCTTCTTTATCCTATTCCCATTATATTTCCTAATTACTGACATTCATGGTTATAACAGCAAATTTTAATTCAATTAACAAAAGCATGGTAAAATTAGTGAGGATTATGACGATATTCGCCTATGTAAGAGGCACTTAATAATGACAAGATTTAATTTCCCAACCCATTCTGTCTTATCTTCCCAATATGGACTGGAAGTTGTGAGTATAGCCCAAAAGTTGGGAAACCCCTTTGCCCCTTCCCTGCAGGAAATATAAAAGCTACACACTTTACCTTGTTACAGAAATTATGTTTGCTGTGGTTCTGATATTACTTTCTGTGATTTCAAAGTCAGTTCTGCTCATTGCCATGACTTTTGCCCCTGCAACTGCTGCCTCCAGTCCTGCCTTTGCTGCCTACACCTGGAGCTACCAAAAGGGTATCACTTCAGCATTAAAGATATGTTTGCACAAGGAAATGATTAGAAAGAACACTAAGTTGGCTCTGTCCCAACTGACATGATTCTCTCTCCTGTATTCACCTTCAAAATTCCCTGCATTCCTCTGAATCTAATATCCCTGTATCAACTGCATACCTTAAACCAAGAAAGACAAATTTACATAAGGTTCTGTCACCTTGGTTATTTAGCTCTCATCCCAAGAGAAGCAGAGACTGTCCGCCAAAGTGGAGACAATGGGGAGTTGAGAAACAAAAAACACTGTATCATTGAACAGGAATGGGGATGCATAGTGTCTTCCACTCATCTCCCACTAAAGGATTTTTCCAAACCACAGCTCATTATAGTCCTATTCAATAAACTCCAAAAACTATTACCTCAAGAATCAAATAGAAAATCCTCTAATCCTTTCAGAACCTAGCCCTTTCCTTCTGTTCCATTCTTCTTATACCTCCTTCCCCCTCTATTCTACTATCCAACTACACAGACCTATTTGCTTTTCCTCATACTGATCACTCTTTCTTGACATCCTGAATTTCATTGGCATTTTCCTATGCCTAGAATATTTTCTCTCCTTACCTCCAATTCTTAGATTCTTTGGCTTGCCTTAAGGTTCAAGTCAAATCTTTTCTTCTTCACTAATCCTTCCTCTGTCTTCCCCAGTGCAAGTCTTTTTGCTCAAAGTTCAGCCTCCAATTATTCATGGTTATTTTATCTGGTCATGGTTATTGTTATTTGGCCTTCATTTTTTAAAAAGAACTAATGACAAGATAATAGTGATGGCCTGACTCCTGTGTAAATTGGATTTATGTGAGGCAGAATTGTACAAAATGATTTTTGTGGCCATTGGAACATATTGTTCTTATCCCATCCATTCTACTAAGAGAAGTCTTCACATGTTTCTCGTAAATACCCGTCTAAGCCATCAATGAGTTAAATCTATTCATTACCGGCAACCTGGTTTAGCCCATGGCTGAGAGAGATGTGGCCACTGCACATGATACAGCTTCTTAGAGCTACAGCTGAGAGTATATAGTTATTTTCATATTGTCTTCCCTATTCTGATCTTTCTTTGCAGCTCTAAGTCTTATTTACAAAGTGCCTGGAACATAGCAGTTTCCCTGGACTGAATGTCCAGGAGAATTTCCTCATCTCTGTCTTTTACAATCCCTAATTTTGTACAAGAGGTAGTTCAAGTATCTTTTACATTAAAACTTCCACGATCCTTGTGGCTGATGGGTGCCAATATCCCCCAGTTACCCTATAAGCAGTAGAGGGCCTTGCTGGCCTCTTCTGAAAGAATATAAATGTCATTAGGTGGGGACTGTTTCATTTGTATCTTTGTGTTCTTAGTACCTAGCTAGCTCCCTGGATGCCTCAGGATCAGCCAGAGTCAGGATAAGTAAAAGTCCTTAGTCTTTAGGGAGAGGAGAAAAAGAAGCAGGAAAGCTGCGAGGAGTATTGCCAAAGACCTCTTCATGATTCTGGAGTCCAGAATCTCCACCTTTCTCCTCCTCATCCTGCTGCCAAGTGACTCTGTGGCCTCTGTCACCCCGCCCTCTAATCCTTGCCTATGATTATCTTAACCCCAAACATTGAGCTAGCACCAAATAGTGAGAAGGGCCATTTATGCAAACACATACTAATAGATTTGTTGTCTTATATTGAATAGGTAATTAGCCTTAAATGCTTTGTTGTCTGATTCAAACACACCTTTTTCAGAGTTTCAGCCCTTTACACCTAAGATATTTCTCCATACATATAAGGTACTTAATAAATGTCTCTTGATAGATTTAGGAGTGCCTTTCATATTGACATGTGAAGTTCAACCATACAAAAATGTTTAGGGCATAAAACATATTTCCATATTAGTTATATTGTGAAAGAAGAAACAGACCCCTTCCCCCCCAAAAAAACCCTCAAAATTAAAGAAAATGAAAAAGAATATGCTTTAGTCTTTATTCATATTCCATCAGTACTTTCTCTGGATGTGGATACCATTTTTCATTGTGATTTCTTTGTAATTGTCTGGGATCATTGTATCATGGAGAACATCATTCACAGTTGCTGTATATAATGTTCTGGTTTTGCTCACTTCACTTTGCATCAGTTCATATAAGCCTTTCCAGGTTTTTCTTAAATCATTCTGCTTTGTCATTTCTTATAATAAAATAGTATTTCATTACAACATATGCTACAACTTGTTCAGTAAATCCCAACTAATGAAAATCCTGTCAATTTCCAATTCTTTGCCACCATAAAAAGAGCTGTTACAGATATTTTTGTACAAATATGTCTTTCTCCCTTTTTAAAAATCTCTTTGAGATACAAACCTTATAGTAGTACTGTTGGATTAAAAGGTATGCACAGTTTTATAAGTCTTTAAGCAAAATTACTTTTCAGAATGGTTGTATCAGTTGATAACAAGTTCACGTTGAAATGTGTGAGAAAAGATACAAATACAATGGTCATTGGCACATGGGCAAGAGTATCTCTGATGCTACTACTCCCTTTTCTAGAAAAGCCTAATGACCTGTTTTTAGGAAAATTAATCATAAATAACAATGATGAGCATATATAGTACTTTAAGAGTTAGAATGAAATTTACAAATATTTTCTCATTTTATCCTCACAATAATCCTTAGGGATAAGTGCTATTATTATCCTCATTTTACAGATGAAGAAACTGAGGTAAACAGAGGTTAAATGACTTGCATATAGTCATATAACAAGTAAATGCGTAAAGCTAAATTTGAACTCAGGCATTCCTGATGCCAGGTCCAGTGTTCTGTTTCCATCTATCTGCATCCTGCAATTAGTTGAAATAATGTATAAAGGAAATATCTTGGAGAGACTTTGGAACATTCATAAATATTTTGTAATTGGTTTGAATCTACTAATGATATCACAAATAACAGCTTTTTATACTGCAAAGGTACACTGGGTTTCTCTTCAAAAATTACTAGCTAACTACAGTCTCAGTCATTATATTTGCACATTATACTCTCTTTTTTTTAGTAAATCTCTGGCCTTAATTTGACTTCTTTGCTGATAACCGGGAAGAGACAATAATGAAAAAGGACAAGTCTTGGACCCTCTCCTTTTGAAGGAAACATGATGCTCCAGCAAAAAAAGGGAAGGGGTATTAGTCTTTTGCCTCAACTATTTGCTCTTTTACTTTAGGTGAAAGAATAAGAGGGTTTGTTCAAGTTTCTGAATTTCAAAAGAGCAAGCATTCTGGAAGCCCATGAGTCAGGGAGTTGAGTCTATGCCAGTCCAGTATCAGTTCCCCAAGGAGAGGAAGTGAGCTTTCTCTTCTAGCCCCAGGATGAGATGAGGACTCATCTGGCAGCAATGCTACATTTGGACATGAACTTGATGGGACAAATGGTACACAGAAACTGTGCTAAATCTGAGCTTACTCTCCCCAGAGATCTAAAAGGCCTAGGGAAGAGCGTGTCTCTGAGGTATTGGAAGAAAATGTCTGTCCTTTTGTTTTTATGATATCTTCAAAGTAAACTTCCCTTTGTTAAAAAAAAAAAAAAAAAAAAAAAAAAACCAACTGATTAGTATTAAGTAGTTAAATGGACCAAGGCATTAATCATTCATTGGTGGTTGATTGTAAAGGGAGTCTTTAAAAATTAATAGCTTAAAACTACCTAAAGGTTGGGTGGACATTCTTTTTTTTATTTTGGAGGTAATAGGGAGTTTAATGGAACAGGCAAGTCAGGTGTGTTCTATGGGGAATGTACTTTGGTAGTTGTGGATTAGGAATCAGGAGACCCGGGTTCAAATCTCTGCCCTGCTACTCTTAGTGTGACCTTGGAAAGGTGTCTCAGTCTTGGCTTCCACTTCTTTAAAAGAAAGGGATTGGACTAGGTGATCCAAGCTTCTAGCTCCAATTCTGTGATTCTTTTCTTTATTGCCATGGGACTGCAAAGGTAATGTCATTTAACCTGAAAATATGACAGCAGAGCAGATAATGCTTTCATATGGGAATACAGCTGTCACTTGAAGGTTAAATACTTCAAGTCAGTGATAGATAGTAGGAGAACTTGAACTCCCTCTGTATATTGTTCTCTCTTTAGATCGTATTAAATCCAGGAAAGTCTTGCAACTCAGTATACATAATTGCTATCCATACCAGGTTTCAAGGAGATACAAGAAGTCATCTATTTTTTTTTACAGAACTTATGTCATTTGGAAAAACAGATGCCAAAGATTGTGAAAATGCTGGTTGTATTGCATTTTGGCAAACAAATGAGGGACATACAAACCATCAACAAGTCTTAATTTGATTGATAGAAAACAAGTACATTTTATAGCCACAATTGCAATGACTCAAAATATGCAGAAATACTAAGAAATTCCATCAGAATACCACTACATATCACTAAGATATCCCTAATCATACTTTTATTAATGTGTTATAATTATATATAAAACTGATAAGCAAAGGAACCATAACTGAGTTGGCATAGGACACTTCTGATGTGAAAATTCTACAACTTGATAGATAAGTTTTGGGTTGATACTTGATCCTGTGACTGATTAAGTCCAGAAGAGTCACTAGAACAATCCCTCGGACCCTAAGTTCAGCATTTTGTCCATTTTGTCTTGCTCCATTTCTAATAATCACAGCATAAAAGAACTTTTCACCATAACACAACTATTTTTATTACAGAGAAGGAATTACTCTATTTCTGTTATTCTCATGAGTGAATGCAGATCCACTGTCATTAAAAAAAAAAAGTCTACAATAATCTTTGTATTGCTAATAACTGCCCCCAAGCTGTGACTAATATAACAGAAGTTTAAATAACTGAAAGCAGTCTTGAGGAGTCCACCACAATCAAGAAAATCTTCTTGAATGTTTTTGAAAAATCAGCATGGATTCTTGACAAAGACTTCCTTATCATTTCTCAATAAAGAAGCTGGTGCTTTTGGAGTTTTGCTGAGTAGCCTAGCACATGCTGGGACATGTTACATTTCCTTTTCAATATATAAATCAATTGCAAGAATAAAGATGGTACGTTTTTTAAAAGTAAAAACAAATAGCAGGTGGTAGAAAACCAGCCTGGAGTCAAGAGGACCTGAGTTCAAATGTGACCTCAAACACTGGACATATATATTAGCTATATGACCTTTGGGAAGTCATTTAAAACCTATTGCCTCATCAAAAAAATTTTTTTCTGCACATAAGCAGAAATTGTTAAGTGATTAATATTCTAAAAAGCATCTTCATGATGAGTTCTATTAACATAAGACCCTTCATTTTTCCTAGTAGATGATGATGAATTGATTCAACAACAGTTACTTTTGTGGAAGAAAATATGGTAATGTCACACAAGCATCCCCATTGTTTAAGCTAGTTAATTGCAGAGCTTCCCAGATAAATGATAACTGGCAAGTCACTTGACCTCTCTGCTTCAGTTACTTTATCTTTAAAAGAGAAATAATAACACCTGTAGCATTTACCTCAGAGAGTTGTTTTGAGGCAATTATTTTTAATTAGGCCTATGATTTCTTAAGTATCAGGAATACCCAGTTCAAAAACTCCTTCTAATAATATAGATTGGCAATTGATCACCAATTTTTCAGTTTAGAGAGGTTCGTAGGACATTGAGTGGTTAAATATCTTGGTCAGGGTCACAGCACATTCGTAGTAGGATCTGAATCCAAATCTTCCTATTTCTAAGACCAGCTTTCTATCCATACCACTGGGCTTCTTCCTCTCCTGTCTGAGAATCAAATGATAAAATTTATATAAGCACTTTGAAAATGCTGAAGTTCTATGTAAAGGTCAGTTCTTATTTCAACCCTTTCTACCACCCAATATTGCCACAATGTGAAAGCTGCAAAACTATCTTTTCCTCTTACTGGCAAGAAGTACTGGACCAACCAACCTCCCATTTACATCATGCCCTAGTCTCCAAGTAAACAATGTCATCAATTTTTGGCAAAAGGACTTAGGAAAAAGGATCATGCAAGAAATTAAAATTAATACTAAAAAGGAATAATATTAGCTATATGGCATAGATATCAGTTGTAGAACTACAGTGATATAATGTATGCAGAGTTCTTTGTAGACCTTAAAGTTCCATATAGATGTCAGTTATTGCTGTCATGATTAGGTTGTTATTGACACTGCACAATCAGAGTCAACTTCCATCTCATACTCATGAGTGCTCTTGCAAACACTGCAGTGTCCTGAGGCATTGGCCCTACAAATATGATGCAGTCCTGGGGTTTTACTGTCATATGAATAATCAAGGTCACCTTATTCCGGGTGATGTGAACTGCTATGACAATTCCAGGGTTTCTTTCTAATGGATTTTGAATGGCGTACTCTCTCAAGGTGGCTCTTCTTGCAGAATCTGCACATTAGAAACCCAAGGGAACACAGGCATGCCACGTAAGCTCCTGACTGTCTTTCCTAGCCAGAATTAGAGCAACAAGAGCCACATTCCACCACACTAAAAGAGTTGGAAGGGAAAACCAAAATCACCACAATGGAATTGATTCAAGCTTTTCAACTCACTTTCCCATTGTCCAACACACTATTTTATAAAACAACTCACAAAAGATGGACTGCTCTAACCAGCAATTAGGAGAAGTACAAAAGGAACTTAAATACTTGGGTCAGTTTTCCCTGTAAACCCTGTATGAATAGTGTCTCTGAAAATTTTCTCTATTGTACAAGCTCCATCTACATTCTTCAACCGTCACATCTGCTGCTAACTATAACATTCTAACCAAGTTGTTGATTCTCTAAAGTTTAACTCTATGGAGAATAATGTGTAAAACACCATATAAAGGAAAGGGATTACTATAACCTTGTTCAAGATTGACATTAAGCTATCATACTCTCGTAAATTCAACTTCCCAACAGAATAAGAGTAGAGAAATTTCATCTCTTTGCTGTTATCTCTATTTCAGGTTAGAGAAAGTAATTGACACCTGGCTTCTTTAAGTCCCAACTAAAATCCCTTTTTTTCCGGAAGCCTTCCTCAATCCTTTTTAATTTTAGTGCTTCCCCTCTGCTAATCATTTCCTATTTATCTTATATATAGCTTGCCTTGTTTTTATTTCTTTGCATGATTTCTTCCCCATTAAATAGCAAGCTCCTTGAGGGTAGAGACTTTTTTGTCTCTTTTTGCATTCCCACTGCTTAGCACAGTCCCTAGCACATAGTGGAACCTAATAAATATTGATTGAAAAAAAAAAAAAAAAAAAAAAAAGAAATATGCATATATAGCATAGAATAGGCAAGCTGAAACTTAAAGTTTATCTACTTTAAATTCCATAACTTGATAAACATTAGATATCTTAACCAAAGTAAATAGAAGTAGTTAAGAGGCAACTCTCAAATTGTGAAGAGAGAGCCTTGGACATCTGCAAACAACTTTTGCCTTTGGCCCATACTAGTTAAGGAACTATAGGCAAGTAACCTAAACTTTCAGAACCCTTAAACAACTCTCTAAGACTATGAATTGGACATTAGAGGAGAGAGTTTCCACTTTAGGATTCATTAGTAAAATCACAAGTGGAACCTAAACAATAAACCAAAAAGGGAAAATGTTGCTAGCTAGTACAGAATTGAAACCAGAATCTAGGCCTCCTAATTTTTAATCAGTGGGTTTTCCATGCCAACATACTGAATCTCAGGATACCTCTCCAAAAAATCTTATTGTAGTTTTAAACTTTAATAGCTTTAAAATGCACTAAATTTGGAACACTTATATATAACTATTAAAAAGGTCAAGTATGTTAAGTATACCAATGCAAAAACATGTTTAAAATAACATAAAGAAAAAAATAAAATATTTTAAATTCATATAGATTATAATTATGCATAAATATGTGGACAGACATTATTTAAAGTACATATGAGATAAACATTTGCCAGCTAATTAAGAGTGTAAGTAGCAGTGCTGCCTAGAAATGTGCTTTTTGCTTTAATAAACAAAAAAATGAATGAATAAGAATTAGAGGCACCCACTATGCGCCAGGTACCATCCTAGATACTGAGGATGCAAAAATATAAAAGTGAAACAGTTTACATTCTAACACTTTCAGAGATATCCACAAGTTCTTACTTAGGAGTTATGTCAAGCAGAAGTGCTAAAGGATTTGACTGATCAGGACATCTGATTGGACCTCTGGGACTATAAGGAATTCATCACATTTCTAGCTTACCACCTTCTATTCTGCTTACTAAAAAAAAAAGAAAAAAAAAAAGATAGCTCTCAGACTCCCAAAAGCCCTGGCAGACTGGCATCAAGTTCTTAAATGTATCCCAAAGGAACATGTTGGCTCAGACTTTTGGTGAAAACCACCTTCAAAAGCTTAACAGGAGTGTCATCTCCTTGTCCGCCATTGTCTAGCTTTTTTCAAGCTTTCAGTGTCATGATTATAATGGCACTGTGTCAGATAGGATCATCAAGGCAAGAGCTTACACTGAAGATAAGCCAATAGGGATAAGAACAAGGACTGGATCTATGATTTCACTAGTATGAGGGACTCCCCATGAGAAAACATCCTCTACCAATGTTCATAAACTTCCACTTTGGAAATTACAGGCTTACGGAATTGTTTGGGACACTGAAAGGTTTTGCACAAAGTTACACTACTGGTATGGAGCAAAGCCCTTCTTTGAATAGTCTTCCTGTTTACAAAGCAACCAGTATTCCATAGTGCAACAATTACACCTTGTTTCCTCTTCAAATACAACATGATTCAAAAGAAACAAAATAGCTCCTTGCATCATAGTACTGTAGCATACTTACATCACCTGGCCAAATTGGACCATAATCTAATATTCCAAAGTAAAAAGTTTATTCATGTTAGATTTGTTCCCTGTATAACATTTTAATATGCATAAGAATGAAAGCTTTCTTGAAGATAACACACACACACACACACACACACACACCCAAAACATGAATATATATCAAAAGAGCAATCAGAGAAACTCGAGACACAGAGCTAAGAAATGCTTCAGCCAATAACATAACTAAATTCTTTAAGCATTTCTAAATCAAGGATACATTGTATGTGTTTGGTTGTGTGTGTTTATTTTTATTTTTCCCCATCAGTGATAAGACCATAGAAACCAAAACAATGTCTGAGTAGCAGTTCTGTGCAGTGAAGGGGAGCATTTTAGAGGCTGGAATGTGGTTCCATTTCTGCTTGTCGGAATTCATTGAGGTTGAGAGGCGAGGGATTTGAAACTCAGAAAGGACAATGTATTTTGGTGACCAGCAGCAACCAGCTTCCCCTGAAACTACAAATCAACCTGCAAAAGTAATGCACAACCAAGCACATTATAGAGTTAAAGGTGGCTGGTGGTGCTTTCTCGTGTTGTGATTAATGTGACTGCTCAGAAATGATTCTCCCTGGCATTTCAATCCAGCTATGATGACTAGAGTGACTTAGTAGATATTCAGTATACTTCCATTTTTATAACCCTGGGAGTTTTCACATTTGGAGGTGGTTGTTAAAACTAATTAATCCCTCAGAATTAATTCTTGTAACTGTGCTCCATGGGAAGAAATTTCTGAAAAGGAAACTGTGAAGTTATATAATTATATTAAATATATAGTTACAACAAATACAATACAATGCCACACATTTACCTTAAAAAAAAAAAAAAAACACTAGATAGGTAAATAGAAATTTACCAGAGAAATGCCTATAAAAAATACATTCATTTCATAAAAAGACTCTTAACTTCAGAAAAAGCTTCACTCCAGTGCATTTAAGTGTTTGTTTATAGATCATTCTCAGTGATACATCATTGTTATGTCTCTTGCTGAAGATGCCTGGGTGGGTGACATATAGTAAACATATAGACAGTAACTGAATACATTTAACAAAGGCTATTCCTCCCAACCCAAGAACAGAGGAGCAAGTTGTCAAAACACCCAGGACAAAAAAAAAAAAAAAAAAAAAAAGGCACAAAGTTATAAGTGTGGAATAGAGCAACAGAAAGCTGTAATTTTTTATAGTCATAAATCTAAGCCAAATCTTTCCTCTCTCTCTCTTTATATATAGAATGTACATACTATATATGCATATACATACCTAGATATAAACACAAACATGTATTTACAATATTTGACATACAATATATAGAAATGTCTTTATACATATGTAGACCCATTATGGACACAGAAATAAGAGACTGTATGTATGTTACATACATTGAAACACATGGGACCAAAGCAACTTATACCTCTAGGACTTACATAGCTTTCCTCTGGTGCCATAATTACTCTCCTCCTCCCAGGATAAAATGTCTTTTGGTTGAATGAGTTGTTGCATTGTACTTCTTAGGCATGCTCTCTTTTTTTTTCAAAACATTTCCATAAAAGTCATGTTGTAAAAAAAAACAAAACAAAACAAAACAAAAAAAAACATAGATCTTCCCCTCCCCCCCCAAAAAAAAACCCTCAATAAAAGTACAGTTTAAAAAAAAGAATATTCTCCAATCTGTATCATACAGATTTGGTTCTTTGAGTATGGAAAGAATTTTTCATGACAAGTCCTTCAGAGTAGTCATGGATCATTGTATTGCTGAGAATAGCAAAATCATTTATAACTGGTCATTCCAGAACATTGCTATTATTTTATACATAGTACATTTCACTTTTCTTGAGTTCATGGAGGATGTAATAGGTTTTTCTGAGAGCATCCTGTTCATCATTTCCCATAGAATAATAATTATTCCCTTATAATCACATCCCACAATTCATCAAGCCATTCCCTAATTAATGAGTATCCCTTCAATTTCCAATTCTTTGCCCTGAAAAGAGAGCTGCTATAAATATTTTTGTATATATAGGCCCCTTTCCTTTTTAAAAATCTCTTTTGGGATTTATGCCTAAAAGAAACTTTGGATGCAGGAGCTTTAACTTTGTTATCTTCTTCTGAGTATGTTTTTTCATCTTCCTTATAACCATAGTAATTTTCTATAATTAAAATTTTTTTCTGTTGTTTGCTCATTTTCTTCTATTTATTACTTGACTTTTAACTCTTTGTTAAAATAGGGCTCTATTTCCAGGGTGGAAGGTCCAATATCCCAAGCTTCAGAGGTTTTGTGCAGCTGTTTTCATAGATCTTCTAGGGATCTGATCACAAGCACTCTTTTTGGCCTAAAATGATGAGAAGTGTCCCCGTTCCACTGTAGCTGTAAGTTCCAGTTTGCTAAAGCAACTGAGTCCTTCCTCAGTGCTAGTAAAGAAACCTCCTATGAGCTGAGACCTCCAGAAGCTGCCCCTGCTGATCATACCTCCTCCTGGTTTACTGGTTTCCCAAAGCTCTCTCATCTTAATGAGACAAATCTTTCCTGCTGATCTTGCAAATGCTTTTTGATGTCTCTGTGCTGAGAGATGTGAAAACCGTCAGTACTGACACTGATTTCAAGGCACCAAAGTTTGTCATCTGCATTGTTGGTGCACAGCCTGGGCTGTGCTGGGACTGCACTGGACTCCCACCCTGGTACAACAGATCCTTTCTACTCATCTTCCAAACTGTCTTTGGATAGATAGAATATTATTCTACTCTATCCTTTTGTGTGTCCTAACACTCTAAAATTTGTTTAGCATCATTATTTAAAGGAATTTGGAAGGGTTTGGGGGAGAGCTGGTAAGTCCCCACCTTTACTCTGCCATTTGGCTCTGCCTCTTCCCCTGGGCATGCTCTTGAGCAAGTTCCTGGACTTTTCCCACTAATTCAATCTGTCTTCACTTCATAGCTAAGTTCCCTGATTTATTAAATTCTACCATATATTTCTGCTATAAGATGCCATAGCCAATGGAATGAGGAGGAAAAACAAATTATACATACAGCTCTTGCCACAACATCCAAGAGACTCAAGAGTGAAAAACAGACTTTTTGCTCAAAAGTAACTATTCAGATGTGACTTTTTATCGAGGCCACAAAAGTATGGCTGTTATTCTTACCCAATCATCAGGCATTTTTTGTGTCTATTATATTGTCTCCATCCAATGGCCAACATTTTAAAATTTCATCAGGTTGAATGAAGAACTTCTTACTTTTTTCATTAAAATTTCTTAGTTTCTTAGTTTGTCTAGTAATCCATCTTTTTTTTGTATTCAGAGAGACTTTAATTTTTTTTCTTAATAGTATTTTATATTTTTTCAAATACATGCAAAGATAATTTTCAACAAATCACTTGAAAACCTTGTGTTCCAAGTTTTTCTCCCTCTCTCCTCCCCTTCTGCTACCCAAGCTAGCAAGCAACCTGATATACAGTAAACATGTGCAATTCTTCTAAACATATTTCCATATCGTACAAAAATTGTTGTACAAGAAAAATGAGATCGAAATGAAAAAAAAAACACAAAACAGAAGAAAAACAATCAAACAATGATTTAAAGAATAAGGGATGAAAATACTATGAATCAGTCTTCAATCTTCTCTCTGGATGCAAATGGCACTTTTTATTACAAGTCTATTGAAATTGTTTTGAATCACCTTATTGTTGCAAAGAGCCAAGTCCATCACAGTTGATCATCACTTAATTTTGTTGTTGCTGTATACAATGTTCTCTTATTTCTGCTCATTTCATTTAGCATCTGTTCATGTAAGTCTTTCCAGTTTTTTTTTTTTTCTGAAATCAGCTTGCTCATAATTTCTTATAGAATAATATCCCATTACATTCATATACCACAACTTATTCTGTCATTCCCTAACTGGTGGGCGTCCATTCAATTTCCAGTTGCTTGCCACCACAAAAAGAACTAATCCACCTCTTTTATATACATAATACAATTTTATTAAGCATCTACTATGTGCTGGTAATACAATTAATAAAAAGAAAGACAACCCCTGCCCTCAAAGACTTACAACTCTAAGGGTGGAGACAACCCAAAAAAGGAAGCGGGAAATCAGGGATGGGGAGCCAGCAGGGATTACTTAATACACAGTCATCTTGTTCTGTGGAGTTGAAACCAAGCAAAGAAGCATATCCAAAGTGGAGTAGGCTGAGAATCACTTTTCTGCCCTCTATAAAAGAAGAAATGAGAGAAATTTGGTATACTTTCCTTCAATCCTCTAATCACAATGTAGAGGAGACTGAGTGATATGATATTAATCAAGATTTGAGTTAGAAGCATTGTTGTAAGTTTAGAAGAGAAGAGTTTATGCTGAGAGAAACATTTCATGGAGATGAAACTAGGCAAAGCAGCAAATGCAATTATGCTACTACCCTTAATAAACAATGTGTTTCCATCACATCCTTCCCTAGCATAACTTTTCTTCTTCTATAGCTGAACTTTGCTATGCCCCTTACATAGTAATTGATAATTGAAATCCTATACCAAAGACAGATCACAAATTAACTCTTTCATCCCACCCCCAAGTTGGAAGTGAATATTCCTTCCTCTGAACTCTTTTCAAGCACTTTTTATATTATCACTTATATTATTTTTCTACATGTATTATCCCATTTCTAATACCTTATTAGCTGTATAAACATAAGCAAATCACTTAGTCTCTCTGAGTCTCAACATAAGTATCAGAAGGGTTATCTGGGTCAATAAGGGAATTTCTCACAGTGAGAAAATCATAGATCCTTGACCTATAAAACCTTTACTAGATTTTTGCTGCCTGAAAGGCAGAGACTGTGTCTTATAAAGCTTGATACAGTTCTTTATACATTAAACTTTGACAGATCTATGATCACATTGATTAAGGTTTTCCCTATAACTGTACAAGTTACAACCATTCATCTCTTCTCATGCTATCCCACTTTTTTCTATGTCCTCTTTCAATTCACACAGGGTAATCACCTAGTTTTGGGGGAATTTTCTTCTACATCTTTTGAGATTGCATGTATATCAATAAGGCACATGTACCTCTACCAGTTTTCCCTCACTCTTGCTTCATGACTTGCTCACTTCCTTTCCTATTCAGGCATATCTCAGATGATATATTATACATTGCTTCTCCTAAGAATATTGTTATAATACATGATGGCCTATCCATACCCATTTTCCCTTGCCCTTTGACTGACTCACAATTTTAATGATTTCAAGAAGGTCATATAGAATCACCATGAAAAGATTGGTTTTTTTTTTCAATAAACTTATGTATTAGGGAGGATCTACTGGTCATTAATTAAGTGCACTACACACTATCCCAAAGGCAATCTGACTCATTCTCTTCCTTTCATTCAGCTTTGGGATTGATGCATTGTCCATCTGCAGAGTATTTCCAAGTTATGTGTGCCATTGATTGGCATCCTAGGATTTGTAATTCAAAGTAAAAACATTTTCTTTCAACCTTGAGAACAGGTTTGGGACTATTGCAGTTCTGAAGTCAGAGGGGAACTTCAGTCACACCTAAGAGTTCTGGGAGTTGAACACACAGTCTTTGAGACATGGACTCAGAGGAAGAAGTAGGACTATCAGGATTGAGTAGAAATAGTCTTTAGGAGACAGAACTTCCACCAAGCTGAAATGGAAGAATATAAAGGGGCACCAGAAGAAAGAAGAATCTGAAAATTCACTTCTTTGACTTAAACATTTCTAGTATTCTGATTTTTGCCTGGAGCATAAAGAGCCCTTTATTGTTGTTATAATGATCATTTCAGTTATAAAGGGCTCTTCATTAACCCCACTTGGCAAAGATCCTAGTAGTTTGCCTTTTCCTTCTCCAGCTCATTTTAAAGATGAGTAACTGAGGCAAACAGGATTAAGTGACTTGCCTAAGGTCACACAGCTAATAAGTGACTGAAGCCAGATTTGAATGCAGGAAGATGAGTTTTCTTGATTTCAGGTCTGGCACTTTATCTAATGTACCACCTAGCTGCCTTCTACAAAAAGGGTTAACAAAAGATAAACAATAATTTAAGTTAGGTCAGACAGATAAACTTTTGTGTGAATGTTGGGAATTTTCCTAACTGGTCTCTCTGAGCTAGTGATGGTATTAATAGTTTTTCTTCTGATATATAAACTCTATTAAATAGAGAAAGGACCAAGTGGCCCTGAAGGCCATTATATTGCCCCTAGCTAAAAAGCAAGCTAATTGTCATAACAGAGTATGGTTGATTAAGTCTCCAGAGAGGAAGGGGAAGACAGAAGAGGGCAATGAATAGGGACAACATGACTCTAAAACATCATTCCAAATCATTCTCCAGGGAGGAGATAGGACAAAGATAGGCCTTTATCAGCATCAACAAGAGAGCAAAAAGGCTAGCCAGCTCTATCTCCCACACTACCATCTACCAGTATTATCTATATATTCCAACAGAACAGCTCTATGGTTGGTCTATGTAACTGTAGTCTAGGTAATGATCATTCCTTGTCTACTTGGGTTATTATTTTTTTTTTTTGGTCTAGATAATGAGTTTACTTTTTCAGTCTTCTTACTTACTACCTTATTTTACACACACACACACACACACCCCTAATTACCTTACATTTTAAATTTTCACTCCAGTAATCTTGCCCTCTTTGCTGTTTCTCATGCTAGATAGTAGCTCCTCACTAAGAATCTTCACTTGCTGTACCCCATACCTAGAATCCATTCTCTCATTTTCATCTCATAACTTCCCTTACTTCCCTTAAATCTCAGCTAAAGTTTCACTTTTGTAACAACTTCTTAAGATTAGTGTCTTTCTTCTGAGTCTACTCCCAATTTATCCTATATATATCTTGTTTGAACATAGTTTCTTGCATTCTTTCTCTCTCATTAAATTGTGATTTTCCTTGGGAGAAAGAATTATTTTATTTGAACACAATGCCTGGTACATAGGCACTTAATATAAAGCATGTGACTGACTGAATCTTTTATTACTGACTTATTTAAGAGGTTCTGCAGTGTCATAGGATTTGATGTAGTTATTACAATGTCATGTGCAAAGAAGAACATTCAACTTTCTCCTATTAGGACTCTTCCCTGGACATAACAGTTTGAAATGCCTTTGGGAAAATATGTCTCATTTCATGACTTTCTTGTTGAAGATGTCTCTCTCTCTCTTTTATCTTTCAAGGAATCACATAAAATTTTGACATATGGACGGGAGATACCTTGTTGGAAGACAATTGTAAAGGCAGTATTTGCTCTAATGAACCAAATGCTTTCTTGTAGTCAACAAACAATATGTGAAATCTTGTATACTGAGTACTTCCTAGTTACTTGTTATAGTAAAAAGATGGTCTGCTAGAGAATATGATTTGCAAAAACCTGCCTATCCATTTTTCCCTCAATAGTATTTTATTTTTCCAATTATATGTAAAAATAGTTTTCAACATTCATTTTTATAAGATTTTGAATTCCAAATTTTTTCTCCCTCCATTCCTTTTTCTTCCCTCCCCAAGACAGTAAATAATTTAATATAGGTTATATATGTACAATCAGTTTAAACATTATTTCCATTATTTGTTATGTTGTGAAAGAAAAATTAGAACAAAAGGGGAAAAAACAGAAGGAAAAAAATAACCAAAAAAATAATGAAAATAGTATATTTTGATCTACATTCAGTCTCCATAATTCTTTTTCTGGATGTTGTAATGGGCTGAGGCTTGAGTTGATGCACTGAGGTCTCAAGCACGTGAGGCTAAATAGTAATTGGATTGTACTCTATTAATATATATGCTTGGAGAAAGAATGGCCCCCGCCCACTCTCTGTGCAAGTCCTGATGTGTTGTATAGGAAATGACAATTTTGGTGGGTGGAGGCAGCGAGATAGGAAGAGAGGCAGAGGGAGATTGCTGGCTGGGTTCTGTTCTGGTGGCTGCTGGTCTCATGGCTTCTGGTTTGGCTAGCTTCTTGACTCAGCTGCACACATTGCTGTTGCCGATTCCCTTCTACCTCCGATCTTTCTTCTTCTCTACTGAGAATAAAAGATTGAAGAGTTTCCCCTAACCTGAATTCCTGACTCCGTCTGATTTTAAAATATGTGGTCATCACAGGATGTAGATGGCATTTTCCATCCCAAGCCTATTAGAATTGTCTTGGATCACTGTATTGTTGAGAACAGCCAAGTTCATCACAGTTGATCATCACATAATCTTACTATTACTATGAACATTGTTCTCCTGGTTCTGCTCACTTCATTCATCATCAGTTCATATAAATCTTTCCAAAGCCTGCCTATTCTATGCTCATGCATTTACAAGGGTTTTGATGTTTTGATGAGAAATTAGGTAAATGGATGAATAATTATAGATATTTTCTTGGTTGCATTTTTTGAGGCAATAATTAAGTCTGTGACTTTCCCTGTAGTGTTTGATGTTCTTTCCTATTTAAGATATTAAATTATTCAATGCTCTTATAATATTGTTGTTTCCAATATAGAACTCCTCTGTACAAATCTGGCTTAAACCAGCTGCTCTTCCCATCTTTTTTTTTTTTTTTTAAATATTCTCCTTTCTAGAGCAGGATATTAAGAACCTTGATGTTAGTATCCAAAGGTGGTAGTTTCTGTGCCATTGATAAAAGGCCATTGGTAGGGTAAGGGTGGGATGAAATTATGCTATAGAAATCTTTAGAGATTTTTTTTCAATAATTCTCACTTCTTGTTATTCCAGTTTCATTTTTAAATTCCCTCAGTATAATCAGATTTAGTTGAGTCTCTTATCAAAAGTTCTATGAACCTATCTTTTCTGCCCCTATTTCTCCCTGATTCATGAAGGGATACTGCTCATAAATCCCTACTATCATTCTACTGAGATTTTTACAATTACTTTTATTCTAAACTGATTCTCCCTTGGCTGCCATATCTTTCCACAAAGTAAGTTAAGCAATTTATAGGTTCTTCTAGCCTCTTCCTTGTGATGAACGATTTACATTGGTTAAACTGGGAAAGAATGATAAATGGTTTCATTGTCTGCTCTTTAATTAATCTTCCCTCCTCCCATTTTTTCCCTTATATCAATAGCTTTAAAAAAAAAAAAAAAAAGATCAGATTTACCTCAGTTGCTTAACTTTTATTTTATTGGTATTGATTTAGATCTCTCCTCCAACAAGTTGATGATGCCACTACACAGACAGTTCAAAAATTACTCTCATCATTAACTAGTTATAACCTCTCTGTTAAAATATAACCATTTTTGTACTGATTTTATTTGGAGTTCACCATATTCCTTGTTTCCCAACTCCCTTATTGAGAAAAATAATGATGATAGTCATGAGTATCAGGATAGGCAATTAAGTTATATAATGCAGACTTCTTAAACTTTTTCTATTCATGACTATTTTTGCTCAAGAAATTTTTATGCAACCTTGGATATATAGGTGTATTTTTGTTATACAAATCTAACATTTACTAATAATAAATCATAAAGAAATTTTTTTTAATTTTGGCACACAAATAATTTTACCATATATTGGATGACAGCAAATTGGCATACTAATGAGATGGGTGTGCTTATTTATTTTTACATAAAGAATTAGATCTTGATGGAATATTTGATATCTTTTCCTATTGCCAAAATTTTCACAACCCTCTCATTTAGTTGTGATCCCATGTGTTGTTACAACCCACAGTTTAAGAAATTTTGATATAATAGATGCTTGGCTGGACTTAAGAGTTAGGAAAACCTGAATTCAAATTCTACCTTAGATACTTAGTAGGTGTTTTGTCCATCAACAAATTACTTAACCTTTCTCATCCTCAATTCCTTTCTTTTGTAAAATAAGGATGATAACAGAATTTAACTTATATAGTTGCTATGAGCATCAAATAAGATAACATATTTTCCAAAATTTTTTTCACCATCCTCCTTTCTGTCTATTTTTTCATTGGAGTCACTAAATACTGCATTGGAGTCACTAAACATTTGCATTGGAGACACTAAGCCTTCTGTATTCCCCCTCATCCTATATTAACTGTAAGTATCTATGTGGTAAACATTATGCAAACGTTTATCCCAAGTTTTGCAATACAAGATGACCAAGAATCCCATGAAATGCTATTTCTTATTGCTTTTGAATACACAATAAAAACCAATTCTTTAATTTGCTCTCCAAAGAGAACCTGTGAATGAAGAAAGAAAAGAGCATTCTAATTTTATTTAAAGTGATAATATACTGTTATATTTTTCTACATTGTCAGTAGACATTTCACCTACAGAAAGATTTCACCTACAAAATAATGACTGTTAGATAAACTTTTGTATTTGTATAAAAATTGTGATAACCTTAGTACCTTGTGCTTCCTCACCCTGTCCCCCTTCTCCCACTCTGTTTCTCTCACTAAGGAAGTATAGTAATAGTACAGGACGGGGGTCCATTTTGTATTTCATGGCTTGCCATAGGCAAAGAATATAAAGTCTGAAGTCTAATTTGCTTTTTATAAGCATCTCTGTATTTAGGTGGGCAGGTCCTTGAAAAGCAAATATAGTCAGTTGCTGAGACCATATTAAAAGTCTTTCTAGCATGTAGTATAGGGTGAATGAGGTGTTCAAGGACCACTATCTCTGAGGTGAAGGTCTGCAAAGCCCTTTTCAGGCTGCTCCTCCAACCCTCGAGTCTACCTAGTATCCAAGTCTCACCTATGGCTCCAAAAAAGCTAAAGCATGTGCAGCAGCGCACCCCATTACACCATCTCACTAGATGGGCTAAACCAAGTGGAGGGTAACTGGGGAGACTCAGACCCATCAGTGACTTAGAGAGGTGTGAGAACAATTTGTTCCAACAGTCAGGAAGATGAGGGAAACAGATGCTTTGGAGTACTCAGAGGCCAGTCAGGCACTGAAAATGCCAAGGTCATCCACTGCATCCTGGGTCACTGCCAGTCATCTTGCCTTTTGTCTTGCCACTGGACTTCAATGGAAAACAGCAAGGCTGACTGTGCAATTCTGCCTCACTTAAATCCAATTCATGTGCAAATCAAGACATCACCCCACGATGTCACTGATTTTCTTTGAAAACAAAGAACAAACAGCAACGTATTGTTGCCAAAACCTGCCAAAAGTTGTGTTCCACTATCCTGACCTTCAAGATCCCGGAGGCATTTCTCTAAGAGTAAGGCTCTGCAAAATAAATTTTGGTTGAATGAAGTCCATGGGGCCTATTTTGAAGTAATTAGGATGCTTTCACTTAGGATTCTTCAAGAATATGTATCATTCTTCTTCAAAGGATAAAATTAATGATCTGAGCTAAACAATGCAGGTAATATAGATATCTGAAGTTGCTTTTCCCACAATAGAAAAGTTTTACCTACTTGGTCCCCTATGTCCCTGTGTGATGAACAAGGTGAATTTTTGATGTACTGATATCTATTTATAATCAAGAAAGCTGGATTTAGAGTCAGAAAACCTGAATTCAGATCCCATTTCTGCCTATTACTACCTAAGTGATATGGAGAAAGTCAGAATACTTTATTAGGTCTCAGTTTCCGAAAATGTAAAACAAGAGTGTCAAGCTACATAATCTCTAAATTCTAAAAATCTATAATGCTGAGATTTACTATTGTTATTGTCAGGAGTAATAATGAGTTAGTTTAATAAACTCTATTTTATGCTTACCAACATAATGGCCACCCTCAATTGAAAGAAACTACTCATAATGCAGCCTACTTGCCTTATGACAGAGAAGTGATGGACTCAAAGTACAGAATGAGACATACATATTTTTAAATGTGGCCATTGTGGGAATTTGTTTTGCTTGATTGTTCATATTAGTTACAAGGGTTTGATTTTTTTCTCATTTTCTTTCCCAAGATAGGAGAGAAGAAATATAAACCCTTGTTAATGGGAAAAAAATTAAATAAGTCCACATTGCCTAGGACAGTGATGAACACCTAGCAGAAATGACTGTTTCTTCTTGCTTAACCAACTGTAAATGCTAGCCAAGACTAGATCCTGTGGAAATTAAAACACATTTTCATTAATTAATGATCATGAATAGCCTTAATTAAATATATAATCAAGCTTGACAAAAGCAGCAAAAATAAAACCATAATTCATGTTTGGTAATTGTTCATTCCTACTACAGAGATTTCCTAGTATTCTAATTTCAATCATGACAGGTGTCATCTAACCGCCTACATGCAGTTCCACAGAAAAGTGATCTTTTTGACATATGCTCTTCAAATATAGATCGTCTCCAAGGCAGGTTTCCCATCCATACTCCTATACTTCCTATATTCTGTGTTGATGCATAATATTGCACTGTGTAAAATAATCTGTTATCCCTTTATTTATAACAATTTTGCTCCATGTCTTTATCCATATAACACAATCATTAAAATTGTGTTTATGATATATCTCTCTTTTTTCCCCTCAGGATAAAACATTAAAGGGCATTGTGATTCAGCACTGCTTGAAATAAACAAGAAACAGGCAAATAATTTACATTGGTGGGATTTCTTTATCTGAGGTTCCTAACACTTTGGCACATCATTGACCAAGCTTCATAAGAGCCCCAGGAATCATTTTGCAGTGTAGAAATAGGAAGGCATGACTGTGGCAGATGTGCCTTGATTTCATACTCACCTGCAGTGAAAAGTTGTTTGAAAATCTGAAAGTGAAAAGCAATCTTGAGAAGAAGTGAATATGAATTAAGAAAGTATAGGGTTTCTATAAAAGGAAGGGGTGAAACCTCAGAGTAGAGAGGAACTAAATTTTAGAAAGCATGATTTCAATAACTGAGAAAAACATTTTTGCTGATGCTGTTTAATATTTCAATATGCTTAACTTTGGAGATTTACATGTTACACATATTGTTATAAAGTGATTTTACAGGTATCTGTATATTCTGATCAGTACAAATATACATACCAGATAATTCAAAGCCTAGAATATATTTGAAGATCTGCATTATATATCTTGACTCTTTATTAATCAAGTTAATCAAATCATTACTAAATATTCATTTCATTTTGGACCTCAGATGGTGAGTTCCTTGAGAGAAGGGTATGCTTTTTTTCTTTGCCTTTTGGTAGGCTTAAGGCTTAGCACAATATCTGGAAAACTGTAGGAACTTAATAAATAGATGAATTTATAAATAAATAATAATATAAATAGATAAATAATAATAAAATAATAAATAATAAAATAATAATATAAATAGATAAATAATATAGATGATAGACTCACTGTATAGCTACAACCAAATTCTATACAGTCCATCTTGTCTATTACCCTCATTTTGTAAAATTGAAGATAGACATCTTGAGTCATGGATTTTATTCCTGGTTCCTTCTTTGAGTTTTGTCTTCTGTGAGTTATTGGACATCTCTCCTTTTATTTTGCATACTACATTGCAGTGACTCTCTATGGTAATTAAGATGTAAGCAGTTTTCTCCCTCCCCCTTTTTTTCCAATTTAAAGTCCTTTTGATTGTAGTTGCATTAGATTTTATGCATAATAAAACTATGCAGAATAAGTGAATTATATTAATAAATATACCAGTGGAAACAATAAAAGATACATATGTGTGTACATATATATTTACACACATGTATGTATGTGTATGTATATACATATGTGTGTGTATTATATATATATATATATATATATATATATATATATATATTATACACACAGAGACTATAGATTGTCTCAATTCAGAAACTTCAAGGCCATGGTAAGAGGCCTTTATCTCTAAGTAGAGATGTGAAGAAAAGAATACAGGAAAGATAGGATTTTCATGTTTGCATATAAGGGGAAGGGAATGGTCCTAGAACTCAACAAAATAATAAATTATTGTAATTAGTCCTTTATTACCAAGGGTAATGACTGGATTTTTTGTACTCTATATTGGATGTGCTAAGGATTCTTATTTTGGATGACAGAAATCAATTAAATAAGTACTAGGTTAAAATTCTAAGAATTTATATTTATATATAAAAATGTACACAAACCTAACAAAATAATATATTATTCTCATGATTATTCTTCTGCTTTCAGGGCAAGATTTACTCATTGTTGCAGAAGACATAAAACATAAAGAATATCAGAATTTAAGTTGTACCTTTTATATTTAACAGGGGGTATAACACTGCTATTTCTTAATAGTTACTATATTATACTTGATGATCATTTTAGAGCTGGAAGGGAACTTGGAAGTCATTGGCTCTTACTCTGTTTTACAAATGATAAAACTAGGATTCAGAGAAATGAAGTAATGTACCCAAAGTTCCACAGTTACAAAGCCGGCATGCAAGGTTCTTTGTCACCAGATCCAAGGCTCTGTCCAGTATACATTAAACAGTCAGTATTGAATGGCAGCATATTAAATCATGGCACTTGGAATAAGGAAAACAGAATCACTACCATAGGGTAGAAAAGATGTGGAAACATGCCAGACAACGTGTGACATTTTTGCAGCATACACAGGTCCCCAGGAAGTTTCATGGAACCACTGTGCTGTACTGTGTCTATCCACATTTCCCAATGCACTCATTCTTAGGTAAAATTCACCCTAAATTAATCCCATAGACTCTCCCTAGTTTAACCTCATAAAAATATAAACAGCTTTAACCCATGGACTGATTTGACAAGGCTTCTTTTTTTTCTTTCATGTTTTTTTTTTTCCAAGCAGACTTTTCTAAGTCAAATAACTTCAGACAAGCAGAAACACTCAATCTTTCTGTACAAAGCAAGTGAACTAAAGAGTGAAGAATAAGATAATTTTACTTTAGACCAAGAAAAACTTCAGCTGGAAATATCTAGCTAAAAAGAGGAAAAGAAATTTTCTTTTGCCTGACATTTTTTTCCCCACTGGATCTTTTCATAGATATAAGTCACACCTGATGGAAATCTTCTTCCACTAATGTCAATTGGCACCTTTTCTGTAATTCATATTCTTAAAGAGTTATCTGAGGGCACTGAGTCACACAGCCATTGTATGACAGAAACAGGATATGAAGTCAGGCCTTCCTGACTATAGGAATAGTTCTCCATCCACTATGCTATCCACTCTTTTTCAGAATGATCCAGTTTAAATTTTTTTAAAAGCTATTTGATATTGTGCTTTAAGAAACAAGCCATCTAAGGGAGAAGGTTAGAGAAGTTATATACCTTTTCAGGGCTGATCATGGTGTACATATAGTCTTAAGTTTTAAATTAAAATATAGAATTTAAAAGAAACCCAAATTATAATGGTAATCAATAAATCAGTCCAATAGCATATCAGGAATATGCAATGCCTATGTATTCAATATACAAAGAGTACATTTGAGTCATTTCTTAAAGTACTTGCTGAAAAATAACAAATAATCCCTCTTCTCTCTAATTGGACCTTGAATAGTGAGGTCAAACAGGTCTCACTGAGTAGTTAAATATGCTTTCCAACCCTTTCCTTGAATATGCCATTTTTCTTCTTAAGTGAAATCAGCAAGCATGTCAAGTATCTGGAAAAACAAACTTGTGCATTCTTTTGCATTAAATGACCTTTTCAATATTCCCAACCTTCAATCACAAGATTTAGAACTGGAAAAGACCTTATAGATCAATTAAACTAAACTCCTCATTTTATAGATGAGGTATCTGAGACCTACAGGAACCACATGACTCCCCAAGGTCACATACACAGGAACTATCAGACACTACACCCCATGTCCTTTCTATTCTCATCATCAGCCTGCTCTGTTAAAATAGGAAGTTTATATTTTAATAGAAAATCAACTGAGTTCTTCATTTAATACAGTGCCTTATTATAAGCACTTGCTTAATGTTGTTGGATAGTTGACTGGGAATATGAATGGATAATTGAATTTATCCTCATCACATCATCTTTAAGACCAATTCTTCCTTTGCATTCTGTACCATCTGCATCTCCCCTGTGAATGAATCTTTGAAAGGTGATAAGAATCTGTCCCCCAATTCTGATTAGCTAGCAGGTAAGCAATATGAAAACTGATTTAAAGTCTGTAGCACTGGAGATGTCAAAACAGACGTTCCTCTCCTACAGGATGACAGCACTGGGCCCCGGGATGTCAAACATAATTAAAAATTTTATTTTCAAATGTACTCTGCAGTTTATACATACTGAAAGTGTGTCTTACCTCTTGAACTTGCAGACTGCTGTGCTTTGCAAAATGGGAGGTGCTTTATTTTAAGTTTAGGCTCCATTTGGGAGGAAAATCATTTCATCAATCGGTACCCAGAGGTTTTTCTTCAGGATTTGGTAGAAAAGACTGGCATTTCATTAAAATGTGCTGACAAGTGACAAGGATAGTTCTACCTAGGATGCTTTCACTTAGTCTTCTACCAATGTAGTCAAGATTTCTCCCAGTAGATTAGCCAAATTGGTGAATAATCAAGCTTTCTGGTGTTGTCATTTGTTTCTTAGCTGATATTGATTACTTTCATCCTTTAAAAAAAATAGAAAAGAAAATTGTATCTTACTTGATTATATTTATTAGCTTTTTTAAAAAGTGCTCCCTTGGTAACAAAGATAATAAAATTCCATAACTGCACCTATAATTTTTCATTGCATTTAGGTAACATGGTTGAAGAATGGGGGGCATGGTGTTCTCAAATATCTCAAAGATCAATAAGTAAGAAATTTTGGTGCTTGGGGAAAGAGGAGGAATCTTGCATGGGAAATGCCCTATCTCTGCTTATTAGAAATGTCCATTTGAGAAAGAAAACAGAAGAATTATAAGCTGGGTTTCCTAAAAGCTTTGTGACAGTGTGTGGGTGCTATGCTCAATTAAAATTAAAACCCACACAGCTTACTTGGGCAACAGTTCCTGCCTTGTCCCTCCTGTTGCTGTCTGTTTTACCATAAAAGCAGTTCCCACAGTCAGCTGAAGAATTGGGGAAGAATGAAAAAGGAAGACAGAGCAGGGGATATGAGGAGGAAAGGTTTGTTTTCTAACCCAAAAAGTAAACACACTGGAGCCTCATCTGGTCTTTCCTATTTCCTAAACTCTTCAAAAAATAGGCCATCTAGATTAAAAGCCCAAAAGGGTGAGGTCTTCATTATATCCACCAGCCTTCTTGAGTTCTTTTCAAAGTAAGGAAGGTCTTTCACCGAATCTCTGAGGAAAGGTAAAGGAAGAAGCCCAACTTTTGGCAATATTTTGAAATATGGGTTAATTTTACCATCTTCCCTTCTTTTTATTCCCCTTTTGTTGTTTTCTGGATGCCAGGAGTCCCTCACTGCTTTCTGTACCCACAGAAGTCAGTTTTGTTTCCCTACCAAAATGACCCAAGATTTTAGTACATGTGTTCTGAATTTTCTGGGATAGGCTCACTATCCACAAAATAAAGTAAAATTTTAATAACATTTTCAAAGAGGAATATTATCCATTAAAATATTTGTCTATTTGTTTGTCTCATATTGTCTCATATTTGTCTCTGTGTTTGTTTTGCAACACCATGTCCTTCATCCAAAATTAGCACTCTTTCTCTCTTTCTTTTTTTTGTTTCTACTTGTTTTTAATATCCCCCAAATACCACTAGAAGAAAATTTATATTCCCTTAGAATAGTTGAATTGAACTAGATGTTAGAAAATCAGTTGGACCAAACAAATTTCCATAAATTATGTTATTAATAGGGGCCCATTGGTTTCTCAGGGATAGTAACATGTATTTAGAGGAACTAGTTAACCCAAATTAACTTCTAATCAATATTTCAAAGAGTACAATTAGGTATGTGACTTAAGGCACAAATATGGTGCACTATATTTTCAGGCTTTTGCCATATATTGATCGATTTCAAAAAATTGTTTCCTCTACTTTTTTTCTCTTTTATCTTAAAAAATATTGTTATATGGAAAAATTCTCTGATCAAGGAAAGGGAAAAGATACTGGGAAAAATTTTGGTGATATTAAAAAAGATCAATAAATTATTATTTTTCAAAAAGAAAATGATGAGTTCAATTTTAGAATCAGGGTGGTAGAGAGGAAAGAATATTCATTTAGAAACATATAATCTGAGTTCTGCATCTTGATACTTCTGTGAGCAGAAGCCCATTATGCTATCTGAATTTCAGTGACCTCATCTATAATATGAAGATAATAACATTTGCACTACCTAACTCATAAATCTTCTGCTTCTGTAAGATTCAAATCAGATAATATATGTAGAATAACTTATGAACCTTAAAATTTTCTCTTTATGTAAACTTTAATTATTATTTTGTTGTGTATTTTGCATGTTTTTATAGAAGGATATCAAAATGGATACTTCCTATGGATAATGGAAAGAAGCCAATTGGTACTATAACCTTGTTCTCATTAGAGTCAGAAAAGGGAATTAACTATCTAGTATTTATTACTGTATATAGAATGTATTTTTTTCTTGCTATGAACCTGAATACTAGAAAACTACTCCCTTGGTATTATTAATCTGAGGGCTGGGTAGATTTAAGAGATGGGCTAACTGAAATGAGAACTGTTCACTGGGAGTCTTTTATTCTTCTTCTTAAGCTTTAAGCCAGATATTCCAGAAACAGGGATTCTGGAAGATTCAACTAGGGTTGGGCATCTTTTGAACAAGAAGGAGATAGGAATCTAAAGAGGAATGCTTCGGTGGACAGCATGAGAAGAAGCTCTATAGACTAGCATAAACTCATAACCCCATAATCTCAATTTCTTCTTATGTAAAATAAAGGAGATGGAATTTCACAATTGGTTGGCTCTTCATTTTCACTTTTTGTTCAGAGGGAGGGACAGGACCAAATCTTTCTCTGTCTGTTATTTCATTAAAATGTTTGCTCTTCCAGAGCAGGAACTATCTTAAAAAGTGCTGAACACATAGTAAGCACTTAATAAATGCTTTACATATTCATTCATTCAGGGAAGACACTAATAATTGGGAAGATCATTTTTGACAGATTTTTTAAGCTTTTTATTTTCAAAACATGCATAGATAATTTTCAACATTCACCCTTGCAAGACCTTGTGTTCCAAATTTTTTCTTCCCTTTCCCACCCCCTTCACTAGACAGCAAGTAATCTAATATATGTTAAACATGTACAATTCTAAACATATTTCTACATTTATTATTGTGCACAAGAAAAATCAAACCAAAAAGGGAAAAAAAGAGAAAGAAAACAAAAAGCAAGCAAATAACAACCAAAAAAGTGAAAATACTCTGTTGTGATCCACACTCAGTTCCCAAAGTTCTCTCTCTGAATACAAATGGCTTTCTTCATCACAAGGCCATTGGAATTGGCCTGAATCATCTCATTGTTGAAGAGATCCATGTCCATCAGAATTGACATCACATACTCTTGTTGCTATGTACAGTGATTTCCTGGTTCTGCTCATTTCACTTAGCATCAGTTCATGTAAGTCTCTCCAGGCCTCTCTGAAATCATCCTGCTGGCCGTTTCTTATAGAACAATAATATTCCATAGCATTCATATGCCATAATTTATTCAGCCATTCTCTAAATGATGGGCATTCACTCAGTTTCCAGTTTCTAGCCACTACAAAAAGGGCACATGTGGGTCCTTTTCCTTTTTTTATGAGATCATTATTTGTATATGCTCCTGTCCCTATTATAACTTGAGATGCCTCCTCCTACTTTTTCAATTCCTCCATCCCCATTTACCCCTACTTTGATTCTAAGTGGATAGTAAATTTGCTTTACAAAAATTAAGTAGGTCAGAGAAAAATGAGTGAAAGCTGAGTTAGCACACCCAGAGCTCAATGCAATTCAGATCTCTCTGACAGTAAGGAGATGACCAAATCAGAACACATGAAAGGAAGGCTTTTCCTCATCCAAAAGGCCAGGGGCAAGGGTAGAGATTCAAATCATTCATGGCCATTGAGAAAAATATGAGGGAGAGAACTACAAGCCAAAGAAGACATGAATCCCAGGACTTTTAAAGGTTCCTAGGAGGACAGAAATTAGGAATATTTCCCACAGATTGAGCTCAAGTTGAAATCAAGATTTAGAAGAGCAGGGCTAATATGTCAGAGTATCAGAGGAAAAATAGTGAGGTCCCTACACCCTGGAAGAAAACTCTCCAGATTGAGGAAATTCACTAGACCAAATTCTGATGGGAAAATCTAAGAAAAAAAGTCATAGTGAGTCATTTTTCAACCCAGATTGTGGACACTAAGCACAGGGTCCAGCCAGGATAGTGCCATGATTCTAAATAGCCAATTACAATCAAAGTGGGGAGAATTCAGCACAGGGAGAGAATGTGTTCCCGGGCAAAATAAGGTACCAGACATATCAAGCACAATAATTTTATGTGGGGAGTAGGTAACAACCGGAGGCTTTGTTCCTCACACTCAGTTCTGAGTTATGGATCCAGTACTAACTGAGGAAGGGACCTGTGTTCACAGTTGGCAGTGCAGAGTGAAGAGTGATGTTGAGCTCTGATCTATGAGGAAGACATTCAGAAGACATTCAAGTAGTAGCAGTGTGGAGCAGACCTAGGGAGCAGAGGGAAGTGTAAACTTTAGCTTCCAGCCCAATATGAAGCCTTTAGAGAAATAATCAGGACAGCAATTCAAGACTAAAGAGAAGTCTACAATTCTGTCACTCCTAATCATAAGAGTGGTTTAATAGTTCAGAGTTAGTAAGGGTTGAGTCCAGCACTGTTGATTAAATTCAAACCCAGGTTAGAACTTTAAAGAACTCAGACCAGTGTGGTGGTGATCGGACTTTACCCTGAATCAGACCACTTTGGAAACACTGAAACTCACAGGGATTCAGCCTGAGCTAATCTTGAGCATCTAGAATAACATATATTCATAATATATAATATAATATATAATAAATTACTCCAAGAAAACAGAAACAAGAACAATCCAAATATTCCATCTAGAAATGTATGATTTGGGACCTACTATAAAGCCTAAAATCAGAAAGTAGATTGGAAGAATAGCAAATAAATAAAATTTCCACCAAAAAAGTTATTATGGTAACAATATCATTCAAAATGCAAACCCAGATTCCAAAACTACAAGTAAAGCCTCAAAGAAAAACATAATTCAGACAAAAATTCAACTAATATTTCTAGAAGAGATGAAGTATATGTTTTTAAAAGTTTTTTTAAAAATAAAATGAATACTAGACAAAAAAAAATAAATAAAAAAGGTATTAGAGCTATCGAAGAATTAGGGGAAAAAATTAACAGCTTAATTCAAGAAGTATAAAACCAAATTAGACTGAACTAAATGAAAGCCCATGATTCCATGAGAATTTAAGAAATACTTTTCAAAAGACTAAAAATTAAGCGGAAATGCAAGGTATCTCAGCAAAAACAACCAGGCCAGAAAACAGATCAAAGAGAAAAAAAGCCTTGACCAAAAAAAGAGACTGGATATCACTTTTCAAAAAATCTTAAAAGAAAACTACCTTAAGAAGACAGATTGCTTAGAATCAAAGTAAAAATAGAAATAATCTGTCAGTCACTTCCTGAAAGAAACCTTAGAATCAAAATCCCTAGGAAATTATAGCCAAAATTCAGAGCTTCCAATTCAAAGAAAAAAATACTGCAATAGACAGTAAGAAAGTCACAGTCAGAATGGTGTATGATTTAGCAACCACCACTATAAAGATGAAGAGCTTGGAATATGATATTTCAGAAGATAAGAATAATGTACTTAAAATGGATTGCAACTTTTTCTTTCGGATCTTAATTTTTTTCCTGCTGTGTGCTTGTTCTCACCTTATCATTTCCCCATAAACATACACACACACACACACACACAATTCCAACAGACTGTAAACTCCTTAAGGATAGGCACTACATTGATTTTTTTTTTCTATCTCCAGTACATGGCACTATACCTTGAACAAAGGAGACATTTAATATGTATTTGATTAATAAAATAGAATAAAAAGGGCTGAGATACCTACCTAATTTGCCAAATGCAATCTTCCTTAGCTGGAAACCCAATCTCAAAGAGGAATGAGTCCTATTGATGAGGTGTAAAAGATGAGGATAGTGGTTGAGAATTGGGGTGGGAAATCCCCTCTGGTCACACAGGTCCGATGCAAAAGAATTCACAAACCTGAAATCTGTTTGTGGCAAGAAAAGGGAATTTTATTGTTCACTAAGAAGAAGCTCTCTTACTGGGTAAAACTCCTCAATAGGAATTTGGCAAAGACATGTTAACAGACCCCTAGTTATATGGTCTGATCAATAAAGGACCATCAGACAGAGATCTCCAATCAAATAAAATCACTTAACTGGGAGTTTGGAAGCTTTTCTCCAGAGTCTGGGAATTCCCTAATGGATCCGGGCCACCCCCAAAAGATCTTGGTTTCAATGGAGGGTGATTTAACCAAGATCTCCAATGAATGAAGCCACTTAACTTGAGAAGGGCTTATCTGAGAAAGGCATATTTTTTCCAGGGGAGAGCCTGAGACCCCGAATCTCTGTTCTTTTACAGATTAAAGGGAACAGAGTTTCAGAGTTCACTCCCATCACGATTGACTTCAGAGATAAATTAGAAAAGAGATTCAGTCAAAATATAACAGAGAACTAAGAAAAACATAGGCCTGATTCCCTGTACATTTGTATGGAATACCAGATAAACCTTTTAAGATATATAACTGTAATTTCCCCCTTAGTATGTTAATTTAAGCCCTTGTGTATTTCTCTATAGGGATTAGAAGTAAAAACTCTTAAAACACCTAAAGAAGATTTGAATGCTAATTTTGGAGGCAGAAGTACAGATAGGAAACCTTATGTTCTTTCTCACATGTAAAGCTAAATGGGGAGAAACTTGGGACAGTGAGAGCCAAAAAGCAAACGAGCAAATAGAATTATAGGGAATGCTCAGGAAGCAAAGCCCTAGGGAAAGAAAATCAATGGACATCAATGGACAAGAGTGCACCTATTATGGCAGATACTGGATTGCCAAGATAGAGGTGAGATTGTCCCTGTCCTTAAGGAGCTAAAAATCTATGGGGGAAGAGGGAGAGAGGAGAGGACATAATACTTAGCAGAGAAGTAAATAAAATACATATAAATAGAACGAGATTTGGCAGGAGTGAGGGGGTACAGTGAGGGTACTAACAACTTGGGAATTAAGAAAGACCTTTGGAGAGATGTAGTACATAAACTAAATTTTGAAGGGAGCCAGGAGTTTCTGGAAGCATAGTTGAGAAGATGTGATCCAATATATGGGAAATATCCAGTAGACCTGCTTGATGTGAACTGAGAGTGTATGAGAGGAAAATAATGAAAAATAAATCTTGTAAAACAAAATGGAATCAGATTGTTAAGGGCTTTCACAGCAGAGAAGTAAGAATTTTATCTTAGAGATAACAGGAGGCAAATGAAACTTCTTGAGCATGGGAGGGGCACGGCTAGATCTACCCTTTAGGAATATCAATGTGTAGAGGATAAATTAGAGGGGAAAGAGGTTGGATGCAGAGAGATCAGTTAGAAAGAAGGCTACTGCAATAGCCCAGGTGATGAAGTCCCGAATTAAGGGTGATTGGGGCTGGAACTGAACATATGGATTTAACAGTCATGTGCATAGAGGTGATAGTAAAAGCTGTGAGGGTAGAAAAATACCTGTCCAGGGAGAAATTGCTTGTTGGTATTTAAAATGCTAACAAGTTACCCTAGTGACATGGCCTCAACAAAAAGGTGCTCTTTTATTTTTTAGACATTACATACCATCTTAAAGTGAATTCAGATATCAATTTCCCATAGGCAAAAATATTCTATCAGCATAACTAGTAGATTTTTTTTCCTTTTCCTTTTTTGGATACACTCCTGTTATTAATGGAATTTCTAGACAGTTCAGGGTGAAGCTTTACAGTCAAGACTGAAAAGTACTATATTAAAAAACCTCAAAAACTTAGGGCAGTATTGCCTACATATGAACTACAGAGATTTTACAAGAAATCCATAGTGCCTTTTGATTGAAATAAAATAATGGTATCGATTTTTTTTAAATGAACCTTTTTTTAAAAAGGGAAAGAGAAGGAATGAAAAAAGGAAGGAAGGAAGGAAGAAAGGAAGGAAGGAAGGAAGGAGGAAAAGAAGAAGGGAGGGAGGGAAGAAGAATTTTATATTAAATGGAGAAGAGGTAGTATGATATAATCTATAGAAATAACCAGGGTTCTAAGAACCAGGAAAACCCAGGTTCAAGTGTCACTTGCAATACATGCTATCTGAAAACCTGAGCAAGTCACTTAATCTCTTGAACATTCATCCTAGGCAATTTACATGGTATCTGAAAACTTGGGCAAGTCACTTAATCTCTTGAACATTCATTCTAGGCAATTTACAAAGACTTTCAGTTGTCTATAAAGTCTTGGGAGAAGCAGGCTCCTCATCCAGAAATTGCCTTTATCAAAGAAATCCCATATTCAGTCCCTAAGCTCCTCCTAAATTTAATCAGAATCTGAAGAAATGTGTCTTGGGAGAGGAAAGAGGCTGGAAAATACCAAAGACTTTCTGTCAAGGTTGTCCCACCTTGACCTTGCCCCAAATCCAAATGAAGCGGGTTATGGTCCCTTTAAGAAACTATTTCCTATTGATCTATGATTCCTTTCAGATTCCCAGTCCCTCCTGGCTGAGGCATATCCTCCCCAGACAAGTTGTCTTTCCAAGATACCAGAGCCTTTGATTGAATTACAAATCCTGGTCAAAAAGCATCCCTTTGAATTCCATAGGAGATCTGGGTTTGTCCCAGCTCCCATTCTGACTTGCTTAGGCTGCCCAGCCCCCAATGGTTCTGATCTGCTCGGGCTTTCCACCCCCCACTATGATACCCAGTATAATAAGCTTTCAACAACTAAAGTCTTTGCAGATGAACCTTGGCATCCCTCTTTACTGCCAGGACCTTCTGTCCATTGAGAACTGCATTCTCACTGCAAAACTCCATTTTCCATAGATCTGCCACTATAGAAGTCAGTCTCTTGTTAAACTGATTTCTATCTAACAATAAACTTTCATTTTGCAACTAATATTTGGGAATGAGTGAATTCTTTCACTCCTAAAACCTGTGGCCAATTTAATGGGGATTCTTAATAATTCTCTTATGCCCCTAACCTCTAGACCACCAGGAATAGATATTAATAATGATCACAACCTTTGGTACATTTCTTTTCTTACCTTTTCCCTCTATCATAGTGTAATAACTCATACAAAGTAAATGAGATTTTTGATTCTAATTTTATAAAGATAATTAATCAACAAGCATAGTAATTAATTTACTATGTGCTAGGTATTGGGGGGAGGGGATAGTGAAGAGGAGAATGCAATTACAAAAATGAAGCAATCCCTGCTCTCAAGATGTTTACATTTGGCAGTTAGCACAGTATCTGGCACATGGTTGGGCATTTAATAAGTGTTATTTGATTGATTGTTTAATGAAATATTACCTCATAGAAGACAGTCCTCAAATTGGCATTTTAAATTCTCTTTTTTTCAGTCCTTTCCATTATTCAAGAAAACTTCCCATCGCTTCCAATTGTGTGTTTTTCTAGTACCTGGGTTAAAAAGAAAAAGAAAAGACTTTAAAGAAAAATATTGTAAATAAGGGCTGAAAAACAAGATAGTCCCAGAAGTCTTAGATTCTTTTCAATTTTGTGATCTCAGGCATCCCCCAAACCCAACTCCCTAAGGCTATTCTGGATTTAGCACAAAAGAAATTAGAATGTCTATTGTTCCTATTGTGACAAAAATTCAGATCTGAGTTTACTTTATACTGTTCACTGGGTCTCTCAAACCTTGATTGGAAAACGCTGATGTGGCCCATGGAATAGTAAGTAACATCCAGAATGAGAGGAACTGCATGCAGATTCCTGGAGTTATTCGATTCATTTTGATGAGATGCAGCTTCTAGGGGAAATATAGCAGTAATCCTGAGGTCCCCTGATTTTAGGAGTGCTATTGATCTAACAATCTGTCTGTTAATGATTCTAAAGTCTCCTGATTTTAGGAATATTATAGTATAATCCTACAAACTTTGCTAACTGTCAGTAATATGATATATTGGTCAGTGATAACCAAATTCCTGAGACAATAGTGAATAAAGCACCCCTCAAACCTACCTGTGAGCCATAAAATTTGCAAATAAGTAAAATGAAGCTCTGGTCTCTTTAACTTTGTCCTACAAATTTATCTTTTATTGTTCTGGGTTCTCTGCTAATTCTTTTTGGAACTTAGTCCAATGTTGTCAATGTAATAAATTTTTGTCCCTTAACTTGGAGACAAACTGAGTTTGTGAATTTTTTTGCCATACCTGCAACATCAACCTAGGGACCCCTAAAATTAATGGGATGCCTTTCACCCTCAACAATTTTAACCAAAATTTTAGGTTACTCTAACCAAATACCTCCCATGAATAATAATTCATTATGCATTGGGGATTTAATTATAAACAATGTATAATCAACACATTATCAACATTTTAAGAAGTCCAGCTTTTGTGTGGCAGTGTACACTCTGAAAGAAAAGACTGCTTTAAGAAAAGAATGTGTTGAGAGTTCAATTTTCCTTAGAGATACAGTCCAACTATCCTCATTTTTATGGCTAAGGAAACTTATGTCCAGAGATCTTTTAAAATTTTATTTTATTTTCCTTTCTGAATTCTCTCCCTTGCAACTCCTCCCAGAGAGGTTAAATGACTTTCCCTGCATAACATAGAGCCAAGATTTGAACACTAGTTCTTTGACTCTAGATGTATGGTTTTTCCTATTATACCACACTGACTTGTTCAATAATACACTAGGTACTAGCATCAAATCAGGCATCAAATGTTATGGGCTAGAACTCTTGTATTTGAAACAAGGATTCTTATAAGAAGTTGTCAGTGGAATTAATGAGACAATGGTTATCTAGTTTAGCATGGTGATTAGTAGTTCTCTAGTTCAGTATGACTGATTTAATCTTACAACAAATAATGGTTCCCTAGTGATATAATGATTGGTTTATACTCAGTATACTGTAAATGATTTAATATAATAGAGTATACAAACTGGGACAAACTCAGCCAGGGTGGGACTGAGAGACAGATTCATCGCACTGTCTACCTTTGTGGTGACTGGAGGTTGAAGCACAAGCCCACGGACTCAAAGAGATTCATTCCATTTTCATCAACCTTATGGTAGCTAGCCTGTCTTCCTGTTCCTCCCACTGAGAACAAGGCCCATCTGAAGGGCATCAAGAAAGCTGCCCAACCCCAGGCAAGAGGACAATAAAGAATTTGGATTTTATCCCTGGCTATTCTTGTGGTGACTTCTCTAACTGAAACAAAGGCTGCTCCAGAGACCTCCAGAAAACCAACCAGAACACTACAATCAGAGAAGGAGATATATGTTCAGTATACCATAGATGTGCAGTGAATTGCCGTGGTTTATGATCTAAATAAAATACAAAAGAGGGATGCCTTATTAATGAACAGGTTCTCCAGATGCTTCAGATTTTTATTAATTGTACTGAGTCTTGTAATAGTGCAGAACCTCTTCAACAAAATCCACAAGCAGTCATTAGACTCTCTATATGGAAAGAAAGAAAAAATAGATCAAAAAGCACATTATAAGGAGTTGCTGAAGTGGAAGCCAATAGAATTAATCTATCAGAATATCACTGTTCTGTAAGGAATGGAGAGGATAGTTTCAGAGAAAACTGAAATTTGTGTGAATTGATGCAGAGTGAAGTGAGCAGAACTGAGGGAACAATTTATACAATAGCAATAATTTTATAAAGGCAAATGACTGAAAAGCTTGAGAATTCTGCTCAATGCAATGACAAACTGTCACAATTCTAGAGGACTCATTGTGATACCTACCTCCAAATAGAGTAATGGACTCAAAAAACAGAGATATTAATCTATCAAGACTCAGAGAGTAAGGACTTTTTTTTTTTTTTTTTTTTGACATAGCCAATGTGGAATTTGTTTTTTTCTCCATACATTTATGTAATGAATTTTCTTATTTTTTAAATAGAGAGAGGATGGTAAAGAAGAAGTACATGGGACAGAATTTGGAGGTGAAATTAAAATAAAAATTAATTTAAAGAAGAATGAATCCATTAACATATATATATATATATATATGTTTATAGGATATCATTGGCCTACTGACAGTAGGCTATTTTTTTCATTTTTATTTTAAATATCCATTTCATTTATAAGCAAGTAGATGATATAAAAGATAGAATATTAGACCAAGAGATAAGAAGTCTCTGTGAGACTGTCAATAAGTTATTAAATTTTTGCCTCAGTTCCTTCATTTGGAAAATCAGAATATTAATAACACCTACTTCTCAGGATTGTTTTATTTTATTTTATTTCAATATTTTTATTTTCCTCAGGTATATATAAAACAGTTTTTACATTTGTTTTTAAAACTTTGAATTTCAGATTCTTTTCCTTTCTCCCCAACACCCAACCCCAATGAGAAGGTAAAGTTATGCAAAACATTTCCAAAAAATTGTTTTGAGAAAGAAAACATAGATCTCCCATCTCCCAAAAAATACGCAAGAAAAAAAGTGAAAGTATGCTTTAGTCTGTATTCAGACACAATCAGTTTTTTTCCCTAGGTATGGATAGCATTTTTTAATCATAAGTCCTTCAGAGTAGTCTTGGATCATTGTATTGCTGAGAATAGCAAAGTCATTCACACCTGATCATCCCACATTGCAATTACTTTGTACATAGTACATTTTACATTGAGTTCATGGAAGACTGTCCAGGTTTTTCTGAGAGCATCCTGATCATCATTTTTAATAGAACAATAATATTCCATTATTATCAATACTAGAATTAATTTATACATTCCCTGTTTGATGAGCGTCCTCTCAATTTCTAATTCTTTACCCTGAGAAGAGAGCTGTTATACATGTTTCTGTACATACAAGTTCTTTTTTTTTAATTTTCTTTTAGGATTCATGCCTAGTAATAATATTGTTAGGTCAAAGGATATGCATTATTTTTAACCCTTTGGGCATTTTTCATACCTTTTGCTCATTCATCAATTGAGGAATGGCTCTTATGTTATAAATTTGACTTAATTCTCTATACATTTGAAAAAAGAAGTCTACATCAAAGAAACTTGCTTCAAAATTTTCATAATTCTGTATTTCTCCACTTTTTATTCTATTCTCTCTCCTTTCACCTTGTCCTCAAAAATGTTTTACTTCTGACCACCCTTTCCCCCAATATTCCTTCTCTTCTAACACTCTATCCCTTTCTCATATCCCTTTCCCCCACTTTCTTGCAGGGTAAGATAGATTTCTATACCCATATTGACTGTGTAAGATGTTATCTCTTCACATTCAACTCACCAGCTGGGCTCCTCTGTTTATATATACTCCTTCTAACGGCCATAATAATGCAAAAGTTCTTATAAATTACAAGTATCATCCTCCCATGGAGGAATATAAGCAGATAAATTTCATTAAGTCCCATTTCTCTTTCCTTATTATCTCCTTATGCTTCTTCTGAAACCTGTATTTGAAAATGAAATATTCTATTCAGCTCTTGTCTTTACAACACAAATGCTCAAAAATCTTCTTTTTCATTGAATGTCCACCTGTAAAATTAGGAATTCACGTTTCAACAGGCATAGTCTTCAAAAGGATGAATACAAATTTATTACTGCTCAGAACCTTGATTTAAATAAGACATAAGGCAAGAAGAAATTCATAGCACAAAAGTAATATACAATTAACAAACACAATAGCTACTCTAACAAACAAATAACATACAATATACATCATCACCACTCTGAGGAACCACAAATATCTGAATTCCTTGGTTGGGAGGACATCACAGCTATTCAAAGTTTCAAGTGGGATCCATTGCTAGGCAAGCTGTACAAGTATTCCTAGTTCAAATCTTCAAATTCCCTTTTCACTAAGGGACTTTTATAGGCTCATTTGATTCTCATTTGATATATGACTCAAGACATAGCAGCCTCCCAGGTATAGGATGCTTCATCACCAGAGAGAATATTTGTTCACTGCAGAACTCTGAAAAGGTGTACTTAATTCTAGGTCAGCATGGTGCTTATAGTTAAGTACCCATTCAATGTGAGAAAATGGTTCTCTATGATGATGTAATGGTTGCACATGCTCAGTGTTGTGTAGTGATGTAATCATACTGAAGTATTTAAGGGCTAGGACAACTGGGAAAGCTCTCTCAGTCACAGTTCTCAGTCACAGACACAAGAGAAGATGGCAGATTCCAGACTCCATCTTTGACCAGTCACATGATAGCTCTCTTGCCTTCTTCACTCCTCCCCTAAGACTAAGGATTTGGGCTGAACTTGAGGTCTTCCAGAGACCTAGTCCAGACATTATACCTTTAGGAGGACTATATTTATTCAAGTAACTGGCCAAGTTTCTGGGGTAAACATAGGCCTACACTAAAGGATTCTCATTAATTAGCACATAAGAAAGAATGGCCTTCCTTTATGCTTTCCTGACATTCCATCAGATAACTGCAAGCACATTCTCATGTTCTCAGCAAAAAGAAGTTACACAAAAGATATGGCCAAGACTTACTTAAGATCCCTTACTCATTAGGATTTCTAACACAACCTTTTCCCCTAAAAGAGTATACTCAGCTTTGTTGGGTTAGGTGATTCTTGATTATAATATTAGCTCCACTGCACTTTAGAATATCATATTCTAAGCCCTCTGATTCTTTAAGGTAGAAGCTGCTAAATCTTGTGTTATCTTGATTGTGGCTCCACTATACCTGAATTGTTTCTTTCGGGATCCTTGCAATATTTTCTCCTCGACCTGAGAGCTCTGGAATTTGGCTATTCTCCCTGAAAATGTTCACTTGGGATCTCTTTCAAGAGTTGATCAGTAGATTTTTTCAATTTCTATTTTACCCTCTAGTTCTAGAATATCAGGATAATTTTCCTTGATAATATTTTGCAAGATGATGTCTAAGCTCTTTTTTTTGATCATGCCCTTTCAGGTAACCAATAATTTAAAAATTCTCTCTCCTGGATCGACTTTCCAGGTCAGTTGTTTTTCCAATGAGATATTCACATTGTTTTCTATTTTTTTCATTCTTCCAATTTTGTTTTATTGTTTTTTGATTTCTCATAAAGTCACTAAGTTCTATTTGCTCAATTCTAATTTTTAAGGAATTATTTTCTTCAGTGAGCTTTTGTACCTCCTTTCCCCTATGGCTAATTTTGTTTTTAAAGCATCTCCTCCTCATTAGCTTTTTGTATCATTCTTTATTGACATGTCTGTTCTTGGCTTAGGTGATTCTTGCCAATGTACTTCTACAGTTCCTCCATAAAGGACCCATCCAACATGCTAGATGTTTTCATTTAAATCTTTTTAATTTTGAGAGTATTACTGAAATAAATTGAATTTTTTCTCTTTTAGAATGTACATCTCTGGACTGTCTCCTTATGTTTTTGTTTCCTCAGTGCCTGGCACATGACAGATGCTTAATAAATTTTTTTTCATCCATTTTTTTAATATGGCTGAAATCATATAACCAGTTCTCTTTACTCCATCACACATTTCTTCAATGGGATATCTTATGTTACTTTTTAAGTATAGGTCACCTTTGGAACCATACTTAAACTACTTTTGCTGACCATCCATCTCAAGATCATCTTTTGGATCATCCACAACTTGAATTATTCATGTAATATAGTGTTTTGAGATTCACTATCATATAACAATACCTGGAGAATACCTATACATCTTAGGATATTATTCTTTTAATTGAGAGGCTGAAATTAAAAAAAAAAAAGACTAAGCAACTTCTCAAATACAATTCATCCCAACTCATTGTTCTTTAGAAATACCTGTTCCAAATACATACAGATATATATTAAATCAATGCACTTACCAACTTCAAGCCTTGTTTTAAGAATTTTTCTGAGGAATTTTTCTTCATGCTAATTCATTGTCCTGAAAAATATTCTTTTCTTGTGGCAAATCTTGAATGAAACTTGAAATAAAATCAAACATTTTAAAAATAGTATCTTCATTTTGCTTAGGTACCACAGAATTCCTTTTATAAAAATAGCTTTAGAAAATGAGAATGATAATTTATAGCCTTTTTTTTTTTTTTAAAGAAAAGTTTTCTTCCTAGTTTCTATGTAAGCAGTATACACAAATTTATGTAATGGTGGACTATATGGATTATTATATGGGCCTTTTGGTATTTTTCTTTTTGGAATAAAAATATTTATGGTTAAAATATTCACTCTAGTTAATAGTTATGATAGTAAACTGATAACCTATGTAATACTTATCTAACTTACCACATAGCATAGATTATTTTGCCAGTCAATAAGCTAACAAATATTTACGGCCTATATGGTGCTATGTTTCCCAATTTCTTAAAACATTTAAAAAATTTTTTTGTAAACAGCATTTTTTTATTTTAATACAACTTTAAATATTTGAATTCTATACATAGAAAGTCACAAGGATAAATGAAACCCAACCTTTACTGTAACACTGATTTGTGACTCTTAAGAACTGTTCTCATTTAACAATATTTGTTGTAAGTGTGAATAATATTATCAAAATATTATCAATATTTCATAATATTATTAATTTTCCTGGTTATTATTGTTGCTTTTCCTTTAGTATTTCCTTTAGTATTTCTTCAGCTCTAGTTTAACCTATGAAAACAAGGAACCACTTTTACAAACATTTTGGTCAAAAATATTTTGATAACCATTCAACACAAGTCAAATCAACTAATCTGTAGTTTCACGCCAAAAAAAAAAAGGTGTCATAGATGGCATTGACAATATGGAGAATAAAATCAACTGTTAGAAAATCATGGGGCCTAAAGGATTATAGGCAGACAGTCCAGTTCTTACAATGGTACACTAAAAATTAAAAATATCTAAAGGAAGTCCTACAGTATGTTGAGTAGATACTCTGTGGAAGCAAATAAACAAGAATTACATAGGATAAGAAAGAGTGGAAGGATTGTAATCTACCTAAATGGAAGAAATATCTACATGGATGAGATAATAGTTCCCCTAAATCACTATAACATACATTAGTAACTTTATTAATATATTTCTTCCAAGTGGTTCTTCATGATTTTTATCAATGAATTATATTGACCAGTGCCAATTATTATTCTATTTCTTCTGATTCTCATGATACTTTACCTAATGCACTTAATTTTGTGAATTGTCTATATTGTGCATTTCCAAAAGATCATTTTAAAAATGCATGAAAAGTTAGACTAAGATTTCTGGCTCTTCATCATGTCATAGGAACTGAGTAGCTCATACATCCCTGTGTACACCTGACTAAAGTATAGGTCTAACTATGATTGCCCATACTCAATATATTCCAATACTTCTACATTACCTTTAGGATCAAATATAAAGTTCTCTCTCTGCCATCTCAAGCTCTTTACAAACTGGCCTCTTCTTTTCTTTCCAGTAGCCTCCACATAGTTCTGCTCTCTACATAGTCTCTGGACCAGTCGTACTTACTTCTTTATTTCTCACACATGATGTTCTAGCTCCTAACTCTGTACTTTTGTTCTAGCTATTGTGTGATATTTAGAATGTTCTCCCTCTTATTGCTGCCTCTTAGAAGTCTTGGCATCCTTTGCCCAAAGTAATGTGTTTTCTTTTTTGATTGCTGAAACCCCCCAAGATATCTTTCTGCTAGATTTCTTTCTTAAGGATCACTCTGGCTCTCATTGATTGTCCAACAATAGGTACCAGGCCAACCCCAATTGATCACTGTTTGAGTCCTGATTGATCCAGAGTAAATGTAAATAATAATTATTTCTGTTTTGGCCAGAAATCCAGGATCTTCCCCTCCCAGATTGGATTTTTTTGGTTATTGTTGTTGTTCTTTGCCTCATTTCCTTCTTAGCCTTAATCACTGAATGATCATTGCTTCAGTCATATTGTGACCTATTAAAGACCTTAGCTTAAAAGGGTCAGGATCTCTCACTGCATCTTCAGCAAAACTGATCTATAATTTATTACTGAACCCAAATGACTCTGGAGGAGAAAGTGATTCTGGTGACTTTACACAGCCCACCAACTCACTTACATGTCATAGCATCACCTTGTTGATATCATGGTCCTCTTCAGGAAAAAAAAGGACCAACAAAAAAGCACTACCTTCTTCAGGAAACCCCTTTCCCTTTCCAGTAACTATTACCTTCCCCTCTAAGATTATTTTCTATTTATTCTACACATATTATATAACATTATAAATACATATGTATATGTATATATGTAAATATATGTATGTGTATGTAAATATAAAATGTGACTTTTTATGTATATGATGTCTCCCCCATTAATCTCCTTGAGAGCAAGGAACATTCTTGCCTTTTTTGTGCATCCCCAGAGCCCCATGACAATGAGTAGATACTAAGAAATATTTGCTGATTGAGTATCTCTGAATATATGAACCTCCAATTAAATATCTATATCATGAATTATTGTATAATAGCTATCTTGTAAATGCTGTTTTTGAAAAATCAGAGAATTCCTAACTGAATTTAACCTGTGATGTTGAGACCAAGCCTGGCAGAGAGAGGAAAGGAAGCTTTCTGATTGCCATGACATTTTTGCCAAGTTTCCCTCCTCCTGATTCCCTTGTTAACTGTCACCCACTCATAGTTATAAAGGAAAGGTGGTAGGGATATAACCTAATTATAAAATATTGAAGCCACACTAGCATTTCTCTGGTAAAGAAAGATGATTGGGTGGACTGAAGTTTCTCCCCCAAAAAACTGCCTTCCATTCCTCAGGCAATTTATTGTCAGAAATTTATCCAGAGAGCTTGTTTCTTAGACTGGCACTTTTCCAACTTGCTACTATCACTCTATTTTACATAATTTAAACAAAAAGGAATGTCATGTTTATACAAGAGAAACTTGGTATTCTGAGTCCTTCTGGCTGATACATATTGTCCTTCACTTATTGGCAAGTCAGGTCTCTTGACAGTAACAGTTCCTATTACTCGAGAAGGAAACGTGTAGAGAGACACTGATAGAAGTCATAGCTAGAGGCTGTAAAACTGACCTTGGGGTATCTCCAGTAAATGCATCAAAGGTCCATTGCACCGAAGGAAGACCTAGTCCTGGGGGATTACAAAGTGACCTCAGAGACTTCTTATCAATTGGACAAATGGTATAAATGACATTTATATTCTCTGGTCAAAAAACCCACATCTCAAATTGAAATCCTTTGGATTAATCCAAGTCCTTTTAAGTATTAAGCCCATCTAAATAATTAGTTCTAACATTATATAAATGCGCTTTCCTATACAACTGCTAAGGGAGGCTTGATATATTCTAAAATTGCTCAGGCCCTCAGCTGAGGGCCCTAAAAAAAAAAAAAAAAACCAATTCCCTCAATAATCCTCACAACAACCCGTAAAACAAAGTAGCTATATATACAAAGTTACCTTTAAAGATCCAACAAATAAAAATTCAATGATTATGACTTGCTCAAGGTCATAAGTTAAAAAAGATAAGTAGACCCTGAATTACAACCAGGTCTCATGCCTCCTAAATCCAGTGTCTTCTTTCCTGATTTTGTCAGTAAAATAGAGACAACTGGAGCACTATTTCTGCCTTCTGCCACCATGTCATGCATTGAATCGAGCACAGAAGATTTGCCTATGGTCCTTCTGCCATGACTTTGGGCTTGCCCTTAAGCAGATAGGATCAGTGACCAATGATTATACCAACATTTCAGGGAAGCTCCATCATGGGGTCTATCTAGCCTGTTCTAAGTGATTAACTGTTCTAAGATTAACTGAATCAATGATCCTGCACATACCCGTTTAAGGCAATTAGACAAGAATATGTTCTCTGATAACTTTATCCAGTAAGATCACATTTTGAATCAGTCAGTAAAAGACATGAAGATGGAACTGAAAAGTCCTGAAAGAGAGGAGATTCAATCACATTCTGTAAGGCTTATACAAAATAGCAAGCCAGCTTGAAATGTAGACATTTGAGCAAATTTTTTTCTTGAGAATCCTTCATATAAAGTTCTGAGAAAGAATTACTCTGGTGGGGTAGGGAAGAAAAGAACCACTGCCTCTGCCTCCCTCACAACAGAAGAAATTTATAAATTTTGAAATATTCAGAAGTCTTGCATATCCCAGAAATAGCAGTAGTATCTGCATTAGGAATCAAGGACAAACTAAAAACACTGAGGAAAAACACTTTGAAACTGCAGATTCCAGCTACACCAAGCCTAAGGGATTCTCATGAGTATCCTACAAAAGGAAGAAAACTATTGCTTCCAGGAGCAGTACCTTTGGCCATTTTCACTCTAAGTTTGATCTCAAATTTCTTTGGACTTAGAATTATTTGTGGGAGACTACTTGAACCTGTGAAGAGACTCTGGTTCTAAGCTTTCTCCTCTTGTGTCATTATGGGAGAATGTGAGAGCATTACTAGGTATCTATATCTGTCCAGAGTCACAGGGCATATACAATGATTATTCAATTAAGTGCTGATTCAAGCTCTCATAAGATCCAGTCCCAAAGTTGTCTTTCTGCATGAGAATTATTATTTTTTACTTTTTATTGTTTTGTTTTTTTCTGGCTATACATGTACATTAATTTTTTTAAAATACACATTTCTTTATAAATATTGGGAAAGAGAAATCAGAACAAAAAAGGGAAAAGCATGAGAGAGAAAAAAACAGAAGAAAAAGAAAAAAGGGAACATAGCATGTGTTGATTTATATTCATTCTTCATAGTTCTCTTTCTAGATATGCATTAGAATTCTTAATAATGAAGGATAACCTTTAATGTAATTCTCTCTATATAAAGAACTTTATATTATCTCAATGGATGCTCACAACAATTTTGTAAGGTGTGTGCTATTATTATCTCCATTTTTATAGATATGAAAACTGAGACTGGTGGAGGCTAAATGACTTGTCCAAGATTATATACTTAATGTATATCTGAAAGGTAAGGTCAAATTTAGTTCTTCCTAACTTCTAGTACAGTGCTGCATCCACTAAGGCATTGTGCTATCTATATGAGATGAGCTGACTGGTTTCCATTTCTAAAGAGAGAAGCAGACACACAATAGTACCACACCCTAAGCTACAGGAAACTCCAGCTCCATGAAAATTCATCATCCTGTCTGTTTGTCTTCTCTTTGAGCCAATTAGTCTGCTTGCCCAGGAGTCAGGGTAAAAGAAAATTTAGACAAAGTATGCTGACAAATCTAAAATCCACCAGTCCAAGGAAAACCTTTGGTTAAATGGTCATTGTGTTTGAAGCTGAAACCAATGGGCAATTTGATGTGATAATCAAGACAACCCATGATGCTACTCATTCCACTGATCCCCCTTCCCTTTCAACTGGTTGCTTGTTGTCATGGCGACAGCCATTGAAAGGTATTGCTTTGGGGAGTGAGCAGCCAGCTCTGGGAACTGAAGCCCAAGAATGTGCTTGACTCATATGGAGAGGAAAAATGAATTCTAGAATCAACACACAAGTTAGTGTTTTATCTGTTGGCATGTTTGCAAGGAAAGTTGGGAACTAGATAAAGGATAATTGCCCATTTACAACAGGATGCAGCAACTTTCATCTCTATTCTTTTGTTTACAGGCAGCAGCAGCTCTAGCTTTCTAAATGAGCTAAATGAGGAATGATTCCGAGTGAACAATGATGCTAAGGCATATAGTTTTTGTCTGAAATCCAGATGCCAGGTTAATTACTATAATCCAAAACTACAGCAAGATGTGTCATACATTGATATCACCCACTTATCTATAGGGCTTTCAGTCATGATTGCTACTAATGCTCAAATAGTACCCTTAATAATTTTAGAGTAAGTGTAGGGTTGGCTCAAATCAGCATAGAGTATTTCTTCAAAAAAATTTATTGAATAGTCCAAGCCAGTGCTAAGAGTTTACCCTAGGAATTAAATGAATAAATAAATATCATTTAATTTATTAATAATATCACCTTGTTTCCCTAGCACCCAGGAACCCTTTTATAGTGGAGCTCCAGAAAGTTACACCAGATTTGAGGCACTTTGTGGGTTAGAATATTTTCCAAATTATACTTCACTTAAACCCTAATAAAGGGTTTATGATCACTTGTAAGCCAAGGATACACTTACAATAGTTCAAAGCATAGACAAAATGAGAAAAGAAAGTAATAAGAATAATATAACAATCCATAATAAACTTTGAGCTATTTATTTTCCCACAAATATTCAGACCATCAATGGGAAAAAAAATAGCCTTTTATAGGAAACATACATGGAGCATAAACATGAAGTAAACAGGTGTGACTAATGGACAGTGTATCTACTATTGCAGAGATGCTGTTTACTAATTAGGTCATCTCATTATTCTCTTCAAGTCCTTAAGAATTCTACTTATATATTGTGTTTCCTGCCATTCCCATTTGGTACTGTATACATTACAATTGGTCAACAGCTATCCATTTTTCTTTAGATTGATCTAATACTCTGTCCACATTCTGCTGGGGATGCTGTGGTTAGTAAGCCTCTCTCTTTTGTGGAAGTTTACAATTTTCTCAGCCAACTTCTTTAAGGAATGGGTATGAAATTCTTCCCTTCAGCAATGGGAACAAAGTTCTTATTCACTTCTCTACCTTCTCATAGACATTAGTCTTTAAACTATGATCTTTATTTACTTTTCTGACCCTCTGTTTAAATTTCATCTAACTTATGGCCAAAAATTTATTTAATTCCTTAGTTCTTATCATGTTATTCAACTAAGGCAAATATTTTTAGAGTTCTGTTTTATCAAGTGAAAAAGTTGCTAACTGAAACGGGGTTAAGAAAATTGTTTTCAGCTCAGTTCCCTGTTTACCCCCTTTCCCATCATTTGTCTCAGTCCTTTGCAAATCAAAGTGGTTCAGCTGATTAGAGAACATAGAAAAATCTGATGACCCTTGTTGAATTTCCCCTAGAAACAAATCACACTCTGTTATCTCTCTGATCTCTCCTCTTAAATTTCTTTTTTGTGTTTCCTTGTAGTTCTGAATGCCCTCTTGCCTAAAATATTTTATAAAATATTATAAAGTAGGATGTCAGTATTATATCATACTGCACAAACTATCGCTAGTTAAACATGCCCCCTTCTTTCTTGTCCACGTTTCCTATTTAAAATGATATTACTTCACCTTTTCACTAATTGAATTCCTACCCATCCTTTAAAGTCTATTTTAGTTACAACTTTCTTCATGAAGTTTTCCCTGAGTTTCCAATACAAGACCTTTCAAGTTTGATCTCTAACAAGGCACTTGTTTTCACTGATCTGGTATGTTTATCATATGGGGTTTTTTTACATCAGTTTTTGTTTATATTTTATACTCTCCACTATACCACAAACCCTATTACAGCAAATATTAACTTTAATCTGAACACTACTGTTTCCCTTTGTAGACAACATACTGTAAGTTTTTTTTTTTTTTTTTAAGGTCTGGATTGCTAAAACCCAGTATGGAAACTACCTCACTAATGCAGATAGCATTATACACAGTTTATATTCTCAAAAAGGTGACTAGTACCCTATAAGGCTAAATAGTTAGCCCACAGTCATACAAGGTAATATATGTCAATATTAAATATCTCATCAAAAGTTAATAAATATTTACTAAATTTGATACTTTTAACTACTGTAAGAAGGATTTAGAAAAGAAATAAAGAACTTTCTATCAATATACTCCAGTGATTAAACACTGGAACTTGGTACCAAGAGATATGTGATTTCTATCTTTTAAGATCTTCAATATAAAATCATTCTTGCACAATAAAAAGTTCTGTTTGGATACTGTAGCTCCAACTTTGAAAGATAACTCTGATCGATATAGTTATCAATAATGATTCCAAAGGACAAGTGACTCAGACTACAACCCTACCTCCCCATCTATATATCATAAAGATGTAGTGAACTAAATATACAGAATAAGGCACACAGCTTTAAATGAAGCCAATATAAGAAATTTTTTTCTTCTGTATACATATTTGTTACACTTGTTTCTCTCTTTTTTTGTCCAGTGGAGAAAGATGGTTGAAGAGAGTGGGAAAATAAATTTATTTATTTCAAATAAAAGGTAAATAAAGTCCAAGAATTAAAGTTGAGTCTCTACTAAATATTAACTATAAATAAATGAATTCATATTAAGTTAAAAATACCCAATAGAGAAAAATAAAATTTATGGGATAAGGAGGATTTATCCAAATCAGAAAACCTCAACTGCTTCAGGAGTATGTTTGTACTTCCGAGGGTAGCACTTGCAATAAACCTTTTTTATCTCCTATTATGTGCCAGGCGTTGTGCTAAGCAATGTCACAGTTCAGTGCTGCTCCTAGTATACACTGCATGGAGGCAGAGAAGAAAGAGACATATGGAATCGCACTGTCTATCCAAGAAGTTTATCCCAAGGGCAATAAAAGAAGGAAAAATGAATGAGAAGTACTAAGAATAGATCCAAGTTGGGAGCATAACTAAGTCCAAGTCATGATCTTAGGTCAGGATTCAATCCATAAAACACAGGAGGCAAGATAAAGTTGTAAAGTACCAAAAGGATCAGATCAAAAGTATTTACCAAATTCAATTTAAGGAACCATAGAAGACTGACTAAAGTCAGAAAGCACTCTGTAAAGTAGAAGCAACAGAGAGGGCACTTGTTTTCTAATGACTGCTGGAAGGCATATGCTTTTTTGAGTCCATATCACCCATGCAAGGCTGATGATCCTCAGCTGGCACATCCAGGTAAATTTCTATTAAATTGAACTTCACAGGACCACCCCAATGTTGTGATAGAATGAAATTTAGTTAAAAAGAAGTCCCAGCTAGAAATCTGATTCCCAATTTGCAAGATGTGAAGATAACAAAACTTATAGGAACTACTTGTAGTGAAACAGCAAGTGAAAAAAAAAAATTGCTTTGGACCTAATAGGGGAAGAAGAAAATGTCATGTATTTATCACTCCCACTCTATCCTCTTCTTCCTCAAGCTCTGGCATCAGAATATCATAATTTTTTCTTACTCCAAAAAGGCCTCAATGATTATCTAATATACCATCTTTATTTTGTAGATGAGCAACCTGAGAGCTCAGAGCAAATATCTGTCTAGGTATTTATTAAGTTCTTACTAAGGGTTAGCAACTGTGCTAAGCACTGATAATATAGATACAAGCAAAAAGAAAGACATTCGATGTCCTTATAGAATTTACATTCTAATGGGAAAGACAACTCATAAAAGAAAACAGAAAGGGCAATGGAAGGGCAAGAAGGTAGCCAGAGCATGAGAGCCATATGGAAAAGTCAAGAGTTCAATCCAGTGGGAAATGAAAAAAAGATGCCCCAGGTATCCCTCCTTAAATGGAGTTTCTAAGAGGAGTCATCTTATCAGAGGAGGGGTTTCCAGGGGAGAGGATAATTCCAAAGTTTGAATTGCAGAATTAGAGTGATCTTCCAAGATGAAGAGATTTCTGAGGCATTTAGAAAGAAATCTGGAGGAAATCATACACAGGTGGTCAGTGGAAGGAGAAGAAATATTCCCAACTGAGAATTAACCTGTGTGAGTGCTTGAATAGTAGGAGATACTGAGAAGGATAAAGGGAACAACATAGTGTTTTGTTCTTCAATCCCTTGAACTTTGTCTTTCTGTTCAAATCTCATGCCAATTTCCTTAGTCATGCATACTATTTATCTTCTCTACTTCTATTTCTAAACTGTTCAATATTTTTGGAGAAAGTTGGAGAACCAGAATGAATCTGTTAATCCTAATACATGTTAATCCTTTTATTCATTTCTTTTTGATTCATCACAACCCATCTCTCCTTTCACCTCTAAGTGTATAGATAAGGCCATAGGAAAAAAAGATGAGAGAACAAGAGGGAGAAGGAAAGAAAGAAAAAAAAAAGTGTGAGAGAGAAAGAGAGTGTGTGTGTGTGTGTGTGTGTGTGTGTGTATGTGTGTGTGAGAGAGAAACAGAGAGAGAAACAAAGCAATAAACAGAAAGATAGAGACCAAGCGAGAGAGAGAGAAAGAGAGAGAGAGAAAGGGGGGGGGGGGAACACCAGGGAATAAATAAATGGAAATAATAGTCTTGACAAGCAGGAAAAATGCCTCATTCTTGGAGACAGAAATAAAGGAAGATAAAGAATAAAGCTTAGAGAATAAAAAATGAGAGATCTTCTTGATCAAGTATGAGTCAAGTATGCTAAGAAAGAGGAGATTGAAGATGAATTTGGGAGCCTGAACAAAAAAGTTGAAGGTTTAGATTAGAGGTGATAGGGGAGGGGGTTTGGCATGGAATTTGACAACAAACAAGGAATTGAAGAGCAAAAAACAATATGTCATCAAAATGTCTCATTAGGACCAAGTCCAAATAAAAAAGTAGCAAAATAAAACGGGGTGATAAACTAGAAGATGGAAAAGGATCCAGAGAATGATTCAGAAGAAGTGAGGTAATAGAAAAGTTGGAAGTAAAGAATGTTGTGATAGAAGAAGAGAAATTCAGAATTTAAGCTCTTGGAAGTGAAGAATTTAGGCAAGATTAAGTGAGATAAATGAGGTCTATACATTCACTCCTATGGATGGCTTAGTTATAGTAGAAATTAAGATGATGAAGTGCCTGTAATCCTCTACAACTCTTGTTATAACATCTTCCTACGAATCTGACCCAGGAGAACTGCTCCACAATAAAGAAAGAAGGGCCTTCAGAGGAAGGCCCTTCTATATTTCTTGGCAACAAATACATATTAAAAGAATGTCCATACAGTCTAATGGTTATTATTTAACTATCACTATATGACCAGATCATCTCTTTTTCTGCTCATACATCTCTATCAACATCATTCAGATTGTTTCTCCTAAAAAAATTTTTATTTGAAAAATACTGAAAGTCTATTCATATTCACTTTCCTATATATTGCCCTTTGAGTCAACTGAAATGAATTCTTTGGATATTGTGGCATTTTATGATTTGTAACCATATAGCTTCATCAGAAGAATATTAGTGTTAACAAGATAGACTTTTGTTTCAGGGATCAGTAATAGCATTTTAAAAAATAAAAACATGATTTCACAAAGGCAATCTGGAGTGCTCCCCTCTTTTTTATTGTCTTCTGGGCCTATTTTTCATTTTAAGCATTTTTCAATGCTTAAAAAGTACTGATGGACCAAGGGTTATTCATCTACTTGGCCTTCTTGTGTGGATAGTTAAATCAAACTCTTTAGTGTGACTATGTATCTCTGCAATAAAGTTATCAATTCAAGTTTAAAAGACAAAAGACGTCTCAAATACCTCAAATATTTTAATTATCATGTAAAGATTTCATTTTCATAAAATGAAAAAGCAACTATTTTAAACTATTTTTGAAGCTTTACCCTTTTATATCCCTATCACTTCTGCTTCTGTTTTGTTATTGTTGTTATTTGTCCTCTTATCTGTAAATTGTTTAGATTTTTGTGCACCCATTATATTATTGTTCAGGGTTCATACTAATTATTGATGAATTGTTTGCTCCATTTATAACAGCAAAGTAATCATATTGCAAACAGCACTGATATGGGACATGTTTCTTTACCCTTCTAACTTCTTATTTAACGAATAGTTTTTTAGTTCAAATCCTGGAATATTATTAATTGGAGCTGTAAAATATGCTATCCTTTCTGTTTGCAAGAGCAAAAAAAAAAAAATCATAACACAATGGTTGCTAGGGCAACAGCCCTGAAGATATATGCAATCCATTTCTTAGTAATTTTGATATATGACTGTTAGATAATGGTGACACAAAATATGACTATATCCTACATAGCTTTATGTTTAGGGACTGAAGAAGAAACCTTACTTGAAAATAAAGAAATTAGCTCTTCTTGTTGAGTTTGGAAGATAAAGCTCCTCTATGGATAAGATACTTAAACCATTTCTCAACTTTGAATACTTTCTTTAGCAGGTTTTTGTTCTTGTTTTTGTTTTGTTTGGGGAGGAGGCAAACAATTGCCATGGCAACCAATGGCAAAACCAAATAAATATGATTCTATAAAACAGTTTTGGATTTTGGTTAGCACTTGGTAAGACTCTTGCTTTATCAGCATTTTGGCAACATGTCAATCATTTTAGGAAGGGAAAAGTTTGTTTCAGCAAAACTATGTGTTTTAAAATGTAGATTGGTATATCTGATATTCCGCATAAATATTATAGGAAGTGAGAAGCTCTATAAAAAATCATGGAATTTTTTTAATGCCAACTTTTTGCAAATGTTGATTCTCCCTAGTGACATAATAAAATCAATAGGTCAAGAACATTCCATTACTTTTCCTTGAGCTTACGCTTTAAAATGATACAGCAAAATACTGGAGGAAGAACTACCAAAGACTGAGTAGGGAGGAGGAGTCTCTACCTTTCCTATCAATCTCTTTCATTCTGTCCTTTGCTTTCAGTCTAATCTCTCTCTAACCTTCTTCCCATTGAATATCATCTATCCTTTTTCTCTCTTCCATAGCCCAGAGTGAAGGGCTTCCCTTGAACTAGAAAAAACTTGTTTTCTCCCTGAACCACCATATTTAAAGACATTGAAATGGATTGGAATTCGTCCTTCCCCCCTCTCTCTCTAGCTTAAAGAAAGCACTTCTATTCCAATGCATTGTTGTTGTTGTTCCTTGGTTTCAATGTGTCTGCCTCTTCATCTGCCCCCATTGGGGGTTTTCTTGGCAAACATATTGGAGTGCTTTCCTATTTTCTTCTCCAATTCATTTCATAGATGAGGAAACTAGGCAAATATGGCTAAATGACTTCTCTAGGGTTGCATAACTAGTAAGTAACTGAGATTAGATTTGAATTCTTGAATATGAGTCTTCCTGACTCCAGGCCCAGCATTCTATCCACTTGGCCATTTAGCTGCCCTATTACAATGCATTAGCATTTTTATTTTAGCAGGATTGATCACAGAATCACAGAATTTAGAAGTGAAAAGAATCTTAAAATTTTGTCTTCAATCTTCTGTAAAGAAGGATATAAAGGGCTCCTAGTCTTTTCATATTTTAGCAGCGTTCTCAAGTACTATTTTATAGCAATTCAATTCAACAAGAAAGCCTACAAAACCTCGACTGGATTTTGGTGAAATTCAAGTGAGACAATACATGTAAAACATTTTGCAAGCCTCCAAGTTCTCTATAAATGTCAATTATTCCTAGAAGAAATAAGTTCTTTGAGGGCAAGGAAGCTTTCATATTTGTACTTATATCCTTAGAACCTAACAAGAACCTAATATAATCTTTATTTCATAGATGAGAAAGATGATATGATTTGGCCATGGTCATAGAGATAATAAAGATCAGAAGTAGGCCATGAATTCAAAGCTGTCCTGATTCCAAGTCCAATGCTCTAATCATAGACCATGTTGTTTCTCAAATAATATATAGACAATGCTTTGCAAAGCATGAATGTCAGTTATTGCTATTATTGCCTACTGTATACAGTAGATATACTGTATCCCTGTAACAAAACAAAAACAAGGACAAAAACCTGGTAAAGAAAGTATTTTAAGTTGAGAAATGGTTTAAGTATCTTATCCATAGAGAAGCTTTATCTTCCAAACTCAACAAGAAGAGCTGATCTTTTTATTTACAAGTAAGGTTTCTTCTTCAGTCCCTAAACATAAAGCTATGTAGGATATAGTCACATTTTGTGTCACCATTATCTAACAGTCATATATCAAAATTACTAGGAAATGGATTGCATATATTGTCAGGGCTGTATACAGTAGATATACTTATCTACTTTTATTTTGATTGAATAAGCTTATTTTCTGGCTTTAATACTCTATCTAGCCAAACCTGCCTTGGCTCTTAATGAGCTGTTGTCAATAAAAATAAGTAAATTATTGAAAATAAAGTAGTTTTTAAACAATAGAGCCTACCCTGTTTTTCATCTGTAAACTCATGGAGCCAACTATCCCTGTTCTTAAACACTATACAAATGTCTTCACTTAATTTCACAATTTGCATTGGAGGCAGGAAAGAGGATAAGAGATTATATAAACTAACTTCATATCTTTCAATTCCCAACTACATAGGAAAAACTCAAATTTCTAATAATTCTATACATGAGGGCTCTTTAAGAAGCAGACACAGATCTAAGTTCTGCCTTTTTTCTCCATCAGTAAGGCTCTAAGTGAACTCAATATTTGCTCCATGCTTGAAGGCAATGTATCGAGTCAGAGGTTAAACCTAGCAAAACACTTCAATACTGTGATCTTCATTCACTGCAATGCATTCTGTTTTCAGCAATACATTCAGTCATTGAATGACTTAATCCTTTCACTTCAGAAAAAAAAAATGACTATTCCACATAGGAACTGCATTTTATCAAATAATGGGATTGGAATTCTTTTAGGCAGGAGTGCAATGCCTAGGTAGATCTATGCACCAATGATATTCATTTCTTCTTCTCCCTGTACTCCCCATTTATATCTCCCATGCATCATCATATTCAATATGAATAGACTAAATTGATTCTTAATATAATCTTTATATGTATATATATATATATATTATATAATATAATCTTAAAGTCACTTTCTTCAAGATTAATGATTCCCATAGTATATTCCATGAATTTTTTTTACCAAAACTACTCCTTTAAAATTCTTCTATTTATTATATCTAAGTGCTTCCTTCATAAAAAGAGTGGTCCCTGCCTTCAAGGAGTTTTCTGTCAGGATCAGCCTCTTGGGTTTTATCCAACTGACTCTAAAGTCCTGATCTAGTGAAAATGCAATAAAAGCACTGAGTCTAGGGAAATTTAACATATCTTGAAGCAACCTGAAAGGATTTAAAATACTGTGTCTTATTCAGCATTTCTGGTGAATGTGATTAGACTTTAAGAGAACAACTTAGACAGTGATAAAAAGAAAAGGCACACATTTTGAATGTCTGATTGTCTAACAATTTACTGAAGCCTTTAAAATCATGGTTCAGCTTTGAGCAAAAGAAAGGATTCATTGAGAATCTACCTCCTGCCTTTGTATAAGCTGTCCCCCATTCCTGGAAAGCTTTCCTTCATTATCTCCACTTCCACCTCCATCTCTTTTTTTCTTGATCCTTATCACACCAATTCTTTCACCAATTTCAGCATGTGTACACATAGAGTAGATTAGGCAGATAAAAACATGTATACATAAACATGTGTATACATGCATTTATACACATACAAAGTCAAAATTTTTCATGTGTATAATATATACATTTATCTAAACACATATATACATACATGTACACATGTATGGTGTTTATTTCCCTATTTATATGTTGTTCCAAACCTTTCCTCACTTTGTTAAGCTTTTTAAGGAACTACTAATTTTTACCTCTGTATTCCCAGTTTTTAACTGTGCCTAAAATGTTGTTAAGGATTACTAAATATAGTGTATCCATTTCAGCAACCCATTTCTCCAGGAAGGTATAAGCCAGGCATTTAATGATTTTGGGGAAAGAAATTTTGCATTAGCCAGTGCTCTTTATTACTATGAGATATATTTTTCCTATGGAATAGGAATAGGAAGGAAGAAGAAATTGCATAGGGTGGTGTAATTTTCAGGTCTTTTTCTGATTATAGCATCTTTATAGTATACTTACATCTTCTTGATTCCCCTAATATCAGGCATGCTATTATTTAAGCATAAACAACTTATATTTATATAGTAATATAAAATCTCTTGTGATAGCCTTCTAAGACAAATATTCCTAAGGTCATTCTCCCCATTTTACAGATGAGAAAACTACATCTGAAAGGTTAAATTAGCTGGGCAAGTATTGAGTGTCAGAGTCAGAAACTGAAGTCAGTTCTTCTGATGTCAAGTCCATGATTACTGAATCCTATTGACTCTTGCATTCCAAAAAGAGATATTAATTAGAATAATCATGTTCAAACAGCTATCACTCTTCTTCTGGCTCTCATCACTTCTCACCTGAACTATTGCAATAATCTTCTAATTAGTGTTTTTTGCCTCAAGCTTCTCTCCTTTCCAATCCACAAAGCTTGTGAAAGTTACTCTTAAAGCACAATCCTGATCATTTCACTTTCCTACTCAACAAACTTTCATGGATTCCTGTTTTCCTGAGGATCAAATACAAACTGTCCTATTTGACATTTAAAACCCTTAATTTCCTGATTCCAAATAACCATTTCTATGTTATTTCCCTTCACAAACCTTTTGTTCCATTCAAACAGGACTTCTGGCTGTTTTTAATACATGAAATTTTATTTCTCATCTCCATTCCTTTACAAAAACTATCTTCCATTCCCAGTTTGTACTGGGATCTCACTTCTGCCTCTTCAGTCCTAATTTTCCTTCAACATTCAGCTCAAAAACCACCTTCTGAATGAAGTCTCTCCCAGATGAATTTGCTTCCCCATCAAAAAAAAAAAAAAAAGATTTTAAATTATTTTGTGTATATACATGGTGGTAGTGGGGTGTGTGTGTGTGTGTGTGTATACCAAAGTGCTGTGTCATAGTAGCAGCAGTAGTGTGTAGGTTAGACTGTAATGAAAGGGACTTAGGGAAGGGAGACCAATTAGGGAAGTAGTGATGACTGGCTAAGCTAGAGTAGTAGCTGTGGGAGTAAAAAAGGAGTGGGGGTGTAAGAATTGTGAAGTTAGAAATGGCAGGATTTGCCAACTGACTGAAAATGGGAGATGAGGGAGAGCAAGAATTCAAAGATGACAACAACCCAAGAGATTGGAAGAATGATGGTGCTTTTGATAGAATAGAGAAATTTTGGAAGAAAGTAAGTCCAGTTTTGGATGAGCCAACTCCAGAACATGCAGTATAAAATGTCTATTAAACACCTGGTCATATGGGACTAAAGTTTAGGAAAGAGACTGGACTATTTTGCTATAGAGATAATAATTAAACTCATGTAAACTGATGAGGTTATAGGAGATAAAGAGTATAGAGGGCAAAGAGAAGACCCAAAGACTTTGGAAAACACTCAGAGTTAGGAGGAGTGGTATGGGTGATGAATCAGGAAAGTAGAAGGAAAAAAAGCAATTCAACAGAGAGGATGAGAACTAAGAAGGAGCAGAACTCAGGTAAACCAGAGTATCCAGGAGGATAGAGTGGTCAGCATTATCAAATATAGCACATAGGTTCAGAAAGATGAGGACTGAGAAAAGATCATAACATTTTATAATTGAAATCACTAATAATTTTGGAGAGACTATCCATTATATGATGAGGCTAAAACCATATTTTAATGGACCAAGGGAAGGATGAAGACATGGGCATGTTTGAATATATTAAAAAAAGTAATCAGCAAATAGGGAGAGGATAAAATTAGAGAAGAAGGGGTTTTGGTTACAATCTACTGACCAAAAACACTCTTAAAGAAGTTGACTTTAGCAATGAGAAGTACTATATTACTGTCAGAGAAAAGGTGGATGGTGAGAATAAGTGATGATCTCAAGGGGTTTTGAGATGAAGAAAATAGTAGAAAAGGTTTAGAAGAAAAAAGTAGAAAAGAATTTGAGCTAGCTGAAACATTCCATATCATCTACTTCAACCCTCTCCCTTGTTTGATGGTTGAGGAACTTGAACATCTGAAAGATTATAAGATTTACCAAAGTTCACCCAACAAGTATTGACCAGATCACAACTCATCTCTCACTCTTGGCCATTCAAGTATTCCTTCAAATATAACTTAAATTTCCTGACATATCTACTTGTCTTTCTGTTCCCTCTAATTCATCCTACTTGCCACTGCCAAAAACTCCATTTTTTTACATGTCACCCCAATGCTTAAAAAATAAAACTTTTTCTGGCTATACTTTGCCTTCAGAAAAAAATCCATATTTCCATAATCTGGCTTTAATTGACCTTTCCAAATATATCTAAAGCTCTTCTCATTTATGATCCATTTATTCCAGATAATTTGCTTTGTGTACTATTCATTGGATACACCACAATCATTCCTGTTTCTGATTATATTGGTGCCATTAACTGTCTTTGGCTGCCAAGTCATCAGAATCCTTCTAGTCTCCCAAGTTCATAACTTGGACAATATCTTTAACTTCATATTTTCTCTCACTTCATATAGATAATAAATTGCCAAATAGTTACTTTCTACTTACAACTCTCTCGTCTATCATCTCTGAACTTACATAGTCTCCCCTTACTTCAAGCCCTCATCCTCTCTCTCTTAAACCATTGGAATGACTTCCTCATTGGTCTTATGCACTTAAATCTACCCTCCTTGCTGCTGATGAGATAATTTTCCTTAAGTATATATCAGTAAACTCCACTGGATCCCTATTATCTCTAGAATAAAATATAAAAATCCTCTTTTGGCTTTTAAAGCCTTTCACAACTTAACTCCAACATAACTTTTCAATATCACTGCTACTCTCTTCTCTGCACTTTATTAGTCAGCCAGTGGGTTTTCATTCTATTCCTCATACATAAGACTGTTTCTTGATTTAGTGATTTTTACAAGTCACCCTTCATATCTAGAATATACTCTATACTCACCTCTTTATCAAAGAATCCCTCATTTATTTCAAGATGAGATTTAAAAAATAACTTCTGTTCTGAAACCTTTCCAGATTTGTTCAACTGAAAGGACTTTCCTCCATAATTCCCTTGACTGAATTATCTTGTGTTTATTTTTTATTTATTCTGTATATATTCATATAGATAATCAATCTAAAAGGAAAGAATATTTGAGTTAAATCCTATCTCTGAAACATATCAGCTGGGCAATTCTGGGAAAGTCTTTCATAGGTAGCTGTCTAATTTATAAGTTGCACAGGAAGTTGCACATTCACTGGTAGAGGATAACCTCAAAGGGAATTCCCCATACTAATAAAAATCACCATATCCCTATGTACATGTTGTCTCCCCTTACAGAATGTATGATCCTTCAGAGAAGAGACTGTTAAATTTTTGTCTTTGTATCCCCAGGGCCTAACACAGTCTTCACTATGTAGTGATGTTTAACAAATGCTGGATCATTCATTCATTCATTGATGCCCATCCCTAGTTTCTTCAATCTACTACTCGTTCAAGAAGTTCTACATTAAATCCATTTCTAATCACCCTGGTCCACATTTATTTTCCCTACTCTGAAGTTGTATAACATTTGAAGTCACTACATTTGCCACTGCAATAATAGATTCAAAAAATATGTAATTTCATTCCCATCCTGAAACCTCAAAGATTTTATTGAAAGTGCCCAGCAGGTTAATGTAGATTAATCCTTCAATATTCCTGTGCTGGGAATTTACTTTGCAACACCCCATACCCACTTAATTATTCAACCAGGACACTGACTTTCCTTATATTTGCTTTAAATGAAACAAACATCTATAATTTTCTCTTTAATTTTCTACTCTTTGCTTCTGTAAGAACACATTTTAGACAGACTCAAAAAAGATAAAATATATTTGTAGATTAGATCAAATTTATCAAAGTTTCCTTCATTGTTTTAATACATATTCACAGCAGTATCATTATTCTTTGAGACCTATTCAATGATAATTGTGCATACATATGAAAGATAATACATAAATTCTGAATCCTGTGGTATAAAAGCATAATACATAGCCCCTGCCCTTGAAGATATTAGTCTTTTAGGGGAGACAAGGTGTATATTCACTGTGGTAAGGTACTAAGAAGTAATTTCAAGTTTCAAAAAATTTCAAGTCAGGCAATTTATTACTCACAGACAGGCAAGTATATGGCTCATTGTCCCATCAGTCCCACATGCAAACAAGAATGGTGGCTATGCACATACAATTGTATGCATAATCCTTTCCAGATCCTAGATCTATGATTGTCTGCTTTTATATCCAATTGTTGCCAGGCAGATTCACAGAGACTGGGTAGAAAGAAAACCTTAGGGCAGTTAATCAGGAGGTGTCTGAAATGTAATCTCCCTTCCCTTATTGATCCCATGGGCACTGTAATTTAGGAAATTTTGCTAATCTTGCATCCCTGGATTAAATGAAGTTTTTTAACTGTTTTTGATGAGTAGAGTCTTGAATTCCTTACTTAAATATTGTTGACTCAACCTGTAGGGAGGACATAGGAACTTCCTGGTACACAGATGGGTCAATCAGTGGATAAACAAAGCATCACTTCTGTTGTCTGGGGTCCAAGTTACTCTAATAAGAGGATAGTCTTCACAATAAAAGACAAAAATGTAACGGGATATATAACAAAAATCTTAAACTTGTATTTAAAAAATTCCACAAATATAAGATGAATAGGGATTGATGAAACAGTAGTTTTTAGAGGAAAAAAAAATCTAGAAATAATGGTGAAATACAAGCTCTATGTGAGTATTCAATGTTATCTTAGACTACATTCAAAGGGGTATAGCTTCCAAGAAATAAATTTGTAAAATAATAAAGAGGGACAGGGAGGTGGTACAGTGGATAGAGCACCAGTCCTGAAGTCAGGAGGACCTGAGTTCAAATCCGGTCTCAAACACTTAACACTTCCTAGCTGTATGACCCTGGGCAAGTCACTTAACTCCAATTGCCTCAGGAAAAAAAATAATAATAAAGAGAGGTGATGGTAGCACCATACCCTGCCCTAGTCTGAACATATCTGAAGGATTATGTTCAATAATGTGGATCACAAGAAAGATACTAATAAGTTAAAAGTGGATCATTCAGAGGGTTGTAAACAAAATGGTGAAGGACTAGACATCCATGTTATATAAAGATTGTTTGAAGAACTTGAGACATTTAACCTGGAGAAAAGAAGAAAGGATCTAAGAGGAAATGGAAACTCTTTTTAAGTATCTGACGTGTTACCACGTAGGAAACAGACTAAACTAGTTCTGCTTTTCCAGAGGGCAGAGAAACAGAAGCAATGAAAAGAAGCAAAGTAAAAAACAGCAATTGTCCCTGCCTTCAAAGAGTTTCAACCACTACTGGAATTGTATTCGTATTAGTATTAAATGAATGGTCCTTTCAATAGTCAGATCTTGGGCTAGTGTACAGAAAGCCAACTGCCAAGCTCAGATGACCTAGATTTGAGGTCTACTTCTGACATGTACTGCTGCATGAAACTGGACAAGTTATTTAACTTCTGATGCTCTAGGCAACTTTGTAAGCCTGTAAGTTGCAAAGTTGGCACTGATTTACATTGACAGAAAAATTTGCTCACCAGGAAGGGGCCTGTATCCGTGAAATCCCTATCCAGACTCAATCTCTATCCTGTCCAAAAACCTGGGTAAATATTGTAATGTTCTCTCTAAAATGTAATGTTTTCTATAGAGGTTTTCCTGGGGTCTCTGGAGGCAGCCTTCGTTTCAGTTCAGTAATCACCACATGAGTAGCCAGGGGTTAAAGTCCATATCCTTTATTATAGCTTTCAAGGTCTTGTCTCCTTTCCTGGGACCCAGTTAGCTTTCTTAGAGGCCTATCTCTCTCCTTGGTTCCATGAGCTGAGCTCCTGCCTCCTTCTCTGCCCTCTGAATCTCTCCAAATAAATCCTGGCTAAGCCTCCCAGTTTATATGCTCTACACTGACTATAAACCAATCATTATATCACTAGGAAACAATTCTTTGTGGTAGGAGTAAATCAATGCTAAACTAGATTTAACCATTGTCTTCTCAATTCCACTTTAGTACCTTGTTTCAAGTTCTGGCCCATAACAAAATATAGTGGGTTTTTTTTTTACTTTGCCTTTTTTGTAGTGGCTAGGAACTAGAAATTCAGTGGATGCCCATCAGTTGGAGAATAATTGAATAAATTATGGTATATGAATGTAATGTAATATTATTGTTCTATAAGAAAAAATCAGCAGGATCATTTCAGAGGGGACTGGAGAAACTTGCATGAACTGATGCTGAGTGAAGTGAGTAGAACCAAGAGAACATTGTACACAGCAACAAGATTATAAAATGATCGATTCTGATGAACTTGAGTCTTTTCAACAGCAAGATGATTCAGATCATTTCCAATGATCTTGTGATGAAAAAAGCCATATGCATCCAGAAAAGGTACTATGGGGAACTGAGTATGAATCATAACATAATATTTTTACTTTTTGCTCAGGAAGTGAGCAAGTGAGGCTTTTGGTTTGTTGCAAAAGCCTAAAACCACTGTTCCTATTCAAAGGGGGATGGCTATGCTAATATTTATTGAGAGTTGTGTAGGTGGGGTAAATGAATAGGGAAAAAGACCAAGAAGGTTTGTAGTTGCAATAAATAGGATCAGGGATATAAGTATTAGGGCTCATGATCGACCAAGATTGTTATGTATTGATATTATTTGCTTGGTGATGAGGTGGATAAGTCAAATTTGTAGAATTTGGATTCGGTTAGGTAGTCAACGCTTAGGGGTTGAAAAGATTAGACATGGGAATAGTATAATAATAGGTAGAGTGGAAATACCTATAATAGTAGGGCAGATGAAAGGGGCAAATAGATTTTTGTTCATTTTTTTCTCTCAAGGGAATAGAATTTCTGGGAGTTGTTTGCTTGCATTTTGTTTTCTTTCTCATTTTTTTCCCCTTTTTGATCTGATTTTTCTTGTGCAACATGATAATTGTGGAAATAGGTATAGAAGAATTGCATATGTTTAACATATATTGGATTACTTGCCATATAGGAGAGGGAGTGGGGGAGCAAGATAGGAGAAAAAAAATTGGAACACAAGGTTTTGCAGGGATTAATGTTGAAAATTATCTGTTTATATGTTTTGAAAATAAAAAGCTTTAAAAAATATTTAGTGCTACTGCCTCCTCACATGTACATTTAGTCAATCAAGCCACAATGGTAAACCAAGTCTAGCATTCACTGAGGTTTGTAAGAACTTCTTCCATTTAGAGTAACTTTTTAAATGTCAAGTCAATTCATTAAACGAATGAAATATTCCATAACTTCATTGATTAATATTCTTTTATGAAATGCTTCTCATCTATTTAACAAGAAAAAAATAGAAATAATGCTCAGGGATTCACTCTGATGTTATGCTTTCATTCTACATCTTCAAGTTGTAGTTTACGCACAACTCACTGATGATGTGTCCGCAATTACTGTGTCTAGAGTAAAAGAACATAGATTTTTCATTCCAAGAAGCTGCATTGGATTGCTCTATGAAGCCCAATTAATACAACCTGAGTTCTTTTATATATTGGAGCAGCAGACTGAAAATCTCTACTTGTCTTTCCTAGGCCTCAGTATACTTTTATTAAAAATCACCACATTTAGAAGGCAAGAAAGTCCTAATAGTGACTGAGAACAAATTCTCTTATTTTGGTCAGTTTTCTTCTCCTTCTCCTTTTCAGAAGCCTGGACCTATTTTTTACAAATTGTTACACATTTTTGAAATCCCACTGCATGTGTAAACTTATACCTTATAAATATTTAGTACCCAGCTGCCAATAGGTTAGAGTGGAAATATTTCTATTCAAAAACTACTGAAACTATTGTAAGAACATGGGTGCAGTTTGTTTTTCTCTTACATTTTAGACAGTCTTCCTGGTATAGTGATTGTTACTTGAAAATGGTTAGACACTTAAGGAATACTTTCAGATGTCACAGCACAGAAATTGTGCTCCAGACCTGACAGTGAGAGCTCATTCAAGCTTTTTTTTTTTTTTTAAGAATCCATCTTCTTGGACATAAATTTTTTTCAGGAGATGTTACATGAAATTGCAGTTGCATTTCATTATTTGAACCCAGGTTATCTTTTTATGTGACCTCACTTAATTATAGTACTTCAAATGATGCAAACACCAGGGACAAATGACTTTCACTACAATCCTGTTTATGCATCCCAATAAAATGCTTGCCTTTTTAAATAACAAGGTACATTGGTGATTCACAGTGACCTTAGTAACTCACCAACTCTGAGATCTTTCTCTCAGACAGATGAACCTAACTATTCATTACTCATCTCATGTTCATAGTTTATTTTTCTTCCTTGAATTTATTGGTTTCTAATGGCTTTCCTGGCTTAATCAATGTTCCCTGAAGGCAGCCATCCCACCTCTTCTCCTCACCTCTACTTCTTTCCTCCAACAATTGTGGGGATCAATCAAAAAATTTTGTATTTTCTGGGTATAGAGTACTGTATTATGAACTTATGGGAAAAAAAAAAAGAAGAGACATTGTTCTGCTCTTGGTGAAATTGTAATCTATTTAAGAAAACAGTATAGATAAAAACAGATTGTTAAAATATATATATGTGCATATATATATATATATATATATATATATAATCTACATAAGAACACACACACACACACACACACATCCCCCATGAATCAGAGAGCAATTATCCCAAGAATTCAGGATTTGTTAAACTCAACCAGGCTTTGGTAGCCATCTCTTCTCAGATTCAAAGACATATTATATCTAGAATCAGAATCCTCTGCCCAATTACCTCTAAGAATATAATGTAATACTCCCAATAATGGAGAGTTTGATCCTAACAGGAAAAGTTGGGAAAAGGCTTGTAAAATCCTGAATTGCCCTGTTTCTTTAAAAAATGTAAAAGTTACACTTGACCTCATACTTCTGTAATGCAATTGCCCTGGGAAAGAACCTGACCATATGCCCCTGACTTTGACCTAGTTTCCTTCTCTACTTCTGACTAGGACTTGTGTTCATTCTTTGTTGTGAGTCTCTCTTCTCATCTTTTACTATGGGTAATATGTTCTTATGATATTCCTTGTCTTTCTTCCTGCCTTTACTTTTCTAATCACCTGTTTCATCCTCTCTTTGAGGTGGAATATCTGTGATCACTTCCCAGCTTTCCTGACCAAGGGTTGGGGAGAATTTCACAACTTTCAGAAAAGCATCTTCAATCTGTGTTCCTTCTGACCACATAAACTACACATCTTACTGTCTTCGGGTTCCTTGGCTTCCATCCCAGATCTTCTATGACTTGCTCTATCTGCATTTGACTTCACTCCTCTCATTTTAACCCCAGATACAATCTACCCTCATCTGTGATATGGTCTTCTTCTGCAATAACATTAGAGATGGTGCTGGAGCTTACATTAAGAAATCTAGTTTGAAAATTCACCCTTAGCTACTCACTCATTGTGTGATCATGACCAAACACCTTAACCTCTCAGAGCTTGTTTCCTCATCTTCAAAGTGGAATAAGGATATCCCTATTACCACTTCAAAGACTTGTAGAAAGAACATGATTTAAAGAAAAGCAGGTTGGTGAGATTTGCCTCACCTAATTTCAGTATGAGTTGGAGCCTATTGCTTCAACTTATTGATGCAGAAATGAATCAGTTTGCCAATGTCAAGATATATTGTGACTATTGCTTCCTCTTTACCTATCTGTCTTAGCACTCTGTCATTGGAGATTATATTAGTCTGCCAAAACCTATCTTCAAAGCCATGCTGAATATTTCTCAGTAGAGTGTTTTCTTCTGGGTATTTACCAAGTGAGTTTTTAGTGATTGGTTGCAATAGGTTCCCGGCCCCCCCTTTATGAAGGTTTGTAATTCTAAGATTGTTGATTTCCTTTTTTTGAAAGTATGTTTATATGTGTGTGTGTATATATGTATATATATATATGTATCTGTGTGTATGCATATATATATATGAATATGTATGGATATATTAATGGATGAAGTTTCCATATTGAAAGTTCCTTAAAGTGATGAAATCTCAGGACCAGACCAAAACACACACACACACACACACACACACACACACATACACGTATATGCATTCAAGGAAATATAGCATGGTAGAGAGCTAACCTTGAACACATCTCCCAATATAGCACAACATGAATGTGATTTCCCATTCTACTGCTTCATGCTTTCCTAGTTTCTCTACTCACAAATGTGGCAATTTTTTCCAGTGAGAAGAGGCTTAATTAAATCATGAAGATTAGACATAAAGTAATGAAGCCTAATCTGGAAGACTCATAGTTATTATTCAGATCACCTCTTAGATATATTGTTCTCCTGGCCCTTGGGGAGTATATGATCAGGCTCTGGACCACCTAAGACCCTAAGGAATCCTAGACATAGCACAAGAACTTCTAATTCAATAATGTCCAAAGAACATCAGGAGCTAGGGCCACCGACTACACAACAACCCTAGAAGAGTTCTGCCCAATTTTTTTTTTCCTTCAAGACTTAGCTTATCACTTCTAGGTAATGGTAATATGAAAAGGTATAGAGGACCCTAGCTCTTCCCCACAGATCCAATAAATATCTGAAAAGGACAACATATAGACAATTATAGAGAAAACAGAAGAGAAAAAGATATAAACTCTTCTATCCACTCAAGACTCAACCTTCCCTGTCCACCCTCCTTCCCCCACCTCCCACTTCACTCCCAACCCCTATGCTTAAAAAAACCAAAAAAAAAAAAAACAATAAGACATAAAATTAAGTTTATATCTGAAATTTGAGGGTTCTAGTAGAGAAGTAACTACAGAAAACAAATTTGTGACCACATGAAGAAAACCAATATAAATCCTAGTAACTGGATTGGAAGATAATAAACACATTAAAATAGAATTAGATCAGGTACCTTTTCCAGATAAGGCTAGAAGATAAATTATTAACCAAACAAAGGATAAAGATCACAAAAAAATAATTTTGATAACTATATAAGGGGTCAATTGAGTAAATCATTCAAATCACTATGCTCCATTTAAAGTCAATGGTAAGATGCTAAGCTCTGTTACCTTAACTAGGTTAAAAACACTTCTTTATTTAATCAATCAATCATTGGCATTAGATCAAGTTCAGAAAAAGGTCTTTCTCAATAAAAGAGACATTTTCTCTGCACAGAAAATATATTCAGATTGGTTGAAAAAACTTGATCATGCCCTCTGGTTTGTCTATAAAATATAAACCAATTTGGGTCCAAGAAATTCAAATACTTAACAGTAAAGAAAAGAAAACATTCTAGCTAAACTTTTGAAAATGAACTAATTGGAAAAAAAGGTGGGGGTGGGGATAAGGATAAAGGAGTAATTTAGGGAGGAAGTGAAAGAGACAACAAGGTCTTGGGCCTTAGTGTTGGTCTCTTCTACCTCTCCTTGCTCTGGAGAAGCCCTGTGAATTTTAAAGAGTCCAGAGGATTTGGACTTTTCCTTAATGCCCTAGAAGCATTTCAGAGCAGAATATATAATAGTAATATCTGCAGTGGAAACGAAGAACAGAATGGAAAAGATTCAAGGCTCTACAAAGAACCTATCAGTAAAATCAAACAAACTGCAACAAACCAGAGGAGAACATTTTAAGGATTCTAATAAAAGAATGACTAAGATCTGTGAATAACCCTTTTGTCTCATGTTCTCTCTAAGCTTGAGTTCATTTTTCTCTGGATTCTGTATATACTGAGGAAAGAGTAGGTCACAGACTTTAGAGAGATGTTTTATACCAACTGCTCTTATTATGTGACCTTAGCAAAGACCCTTTCTCTAGGCTGACAGCTTCATGTCAACTGATAATCATGTTGGAAAGCACACAAGTAAAGACTCCTAAGCTATACAGCATTAGAAAGAAAATTCTCCAGTCCTTTAGTTAACTCTATCCCACAGGACTGAGAGGGCTCTGGGGATCAGACCCTACTGTATAGGTGAGAATTGGAAGAATAAATCCAGAAGTTACATGTGCTTACCATGAAAATGAAAAGATTTTGGAAAACAAAACTAAAAAACTGGGATATGGAAATGTCATTTGGGGAAAAAATCTTTACATCAAATATCTCTGATAAATACATAATATCCAAGATATATAGGCAACCAACAAAAATATGTAATATCAAAGAACATTCCCCAATAGATAAGTGGTCAAAGGATATAAGCAACCAGTTCTCCAAATTAAAATTTCAAACTATTAACAGCTACATGAAAGAATACTACAAATCACTAATAGGAGGAGAAATACAATTCAAAATAACTCTAAGGTTTCATCTTGCACCCACCTAGCAAAATGGCAGACAGCAAAAGAAGGAAATAGTTAAGATGAGTACATTAGTGCATTGTTGTTGGAAAATTAAACTGATCTAATAATTCTGGAAAGTAATTTAGAATTCTGTAGGAAAATAGGCACAGAAATACATGTTGATAGACCTAGAAAACAATTTGGAATTATGGAAATAAATAACTAAACTGCAAAGTAGACAAAGCACTGGGACAGGAGTCAGGAAACCTCAGTTCAAATCTACACTCACTTACTAGTTATATGGCAAGCACTTAACCTCTATTGGCCACAATTTCTTCAGCTGTAAAATAAGGATAATAAAAGCACCTACCAGGCAGGGTTTTTATAAAGAAGAAATGAGATAATATTTGTAACATGATTAGCACAATGCCTACAACATAGAAAATAACAATAATAAATGTTTATTCCCTTCTCTCCTCCCTTTTCCCTTTGAGCCAGAGATTCTACTACTAGGCATATACCCCAAGGAGGTCACAAACAAAAAGAAAGACTCCATATATTCCAAAATATAACAGCACTTTTTGTGATCACAAAGAACTGAGAACAAAGTAGATATTCATTGATTAGGAAATCACTAAAGAAACTGACTATGATATGTGAATGTAATAGGCTATTTCGATAATATGGAAAAAGAATTAATATGAATACAAAGAAGCATGGAAAGAGTTATATCAACTAGTACAAAATAAAATAAACAGAACCAGAAAAATAATATACACATTAACAACAAAAATGGAAACAATAACAAGATAATTTAAACTATATTCTGTAAAATTATAGTGACTAAGCTTGTGCCCAAATATATTAAGAGATACTTGTCCCAACTTCTTTGCAGAAGTGGAAGATTATGAGCATGGAACACTGTTAATAATGTCAGACTTTTTCAATGTTAGTTGGTTTTCATGATCTGTTTTTTCCCCTCCTTTTTATGATTTATAGTATAAAAAACCTTGGAGTGTAAAGGAGAAATACACTGGAAAACTGTAGATAATGTCAGTACAAAAGATGTCAATAAAAGCATACTGAAAAAAGTTTTTCCAATCATTTGAAAGTTAATACTCCCTCTTTGAACTTCACAAAGTATTTTGAACTTCCCTATGAAGACCATATATTCTGTTTTGCATCAGTTATCTCTGTGTAATTCTCCTATTAGACTATATAGCATCTTAGGACATGAATTCCTTATTTAGTATCTGCAGACATAACATCACTAGGATGATGTTTTATTTTGTTTTGGGTTTTTTTAAAGGTCTGATGAGACAAAGTCTTCCTCCTTTAAATTACCTTCCACCTAACTTTGGATATATTTTGTATGTACCTAGCAGTTCCTTCCTCTCCCACCTCCCTACCTCAAAATTAGAATGAATGTTCCGTGAGGGCAAAGACTTGGTTTTTATTGTCCTTTCAATCCCTAGTGTTTAACATTAAAATGCTCAGCACATAGTAAGCATTTACTAAATGCTTTCGAAAATCAAAAATCCAAAAAACCTCCATCTCTTTCATCTCAAACAAAAGAACAAATGTCAAGACATAGATTGAGGCCTATATTCATAGGTCTTTCATGTTAGCCTTGAATGGGAAAAAGATCCAAGGACTTTCCTCTCAACATAATGCCTTTGACCAGACCAGAAGTCAGTCAAAGTCAAACCAACAGAGGAAAAAGACTGAGGCTGACCCAGATTTTTGAAGACAATTCCTGATTTGACTTCTGTAATTAGAGTCAAAGAAACTTCCATTCACTATCTTTAGCAGACTAAAACCAGCTATAGGATGTCCATAATTGGTCCAAAGTCTCTCAAGGGAAATTCTATTACATGTTATCATGCTTCTCTCAGAAGCAGGTTCCATAGTCTCTTTCTCATGGAAAACAATCTCAGCAGTACTCTATGCATGAATCAGTTTTTCATCATATAAGTATTATTGGAAATTGATACCTAGGGATTCAAGATAAATAATCATTCAGTGGAATGACAGACTAGAAATGGGAACTGAGTTATTCATCTCACTCTCACTGATTGTTCTGTATGTAAAGGCAGGGGACAATAGTATTTACTGAGAACATCCTTTTTTTTTTTTAAAGAAAAACCATAAATCTTTGAAGAGCTCCATAAAATTGTCTATTTTTTCACATTTCTTGTAACCTTTTCTACAGAAAATCATTTCAACCAAAATTATCTGTAAAAGTAATCATAATCCAAAGATAGCCTACCCATTCTCCCACTTGTATAGAGATTATATTGCTAAAGCAGGCAAACGGAGAAAGAAATGAATTCTTTCTGATGCTATTTCCATCTATTTTCAAGCACTTCAAAAGATGGACAAACAGATGAAAGACAGACAGAGATAAAGAAAGACAGAAAGAGAGAGAAAGAAACAGAAGAGAGAGGGAAAGGGGGAGAGAGGAAGAGCGAGAGTGAGAAAGTGAGAACGAGAGATGCACCAGATAAAACATCAACAAATTTTTTAGGAAGAAATTTTATTTTATAAGAAGCAAAAGAAAGTTGAATGGAACAGGATATGCTATAACATAGATTTCTAGCATTTAGTAGTATGCTGACATGCAATTTATCCTTTGGAAGGGGGAGGGGAAGAAGAACCAATAGACAGTATTGAACTGGAAACATACCTTGGGGTATTACGATGAACTAAGATAATAGATTTGGCAGGAATTCTTCCTAATGTCATGATCAGGCCACAGTCATCTGGCCAATTATTTGGGCAAAGGTGGGAGGTACTGTGCTAACATATTCATTCCAGTAATCTAGTCCTCTCATCAACCATGGACGGATTGGCTTATAGTGTGAGAGCATGACAGGGATCTGAGAAGCTGGCAAGTTGTATGCAGGCAATCGGAGCTAAGTCATTTTAGTAAAAGTCAACAGAAACATTTCATTATCACTGACATTGCTGTCACCCTGAGAGAAATTTTCCTTTCTACATTTTTTAATTTAAAAATTTGCAACCTTAGAGAGTACCCTTGCAAAAGCTATTAAATGCAGAGAAATTAGTATGGACACATTTAATTACTCTACATAAATATATATATATTTTATATATATATATAATATATATATATATATGACAGACTCATATATACTTTTTATGTATTATACAGAATATATGTATATTATATACATGCATATATGTATAAATGTGTGTATATATCAGAGACAGGCTCTGAACTCAGGATCTCCTGGATTCTTTGTATGTATATAAAGAATATATATTCTACAGGAGTCCTCAAACTTTTAAAATAGGGGACCAGTTCACTGTCCCTCAGACTGTTGGAGGGCTGGACTATAGTAAAAACAAAAGCTTTGTTTTGTGGGCCTTTAAATAAAGAAACTTCATAGCCCTAGGTGAGGGGGATAAACGCCCTCAGCTGCTGCATCTGGCCCACGGCTGTAGTTTGAGGACCCCTGCTATAGAGTATATACACACATACATATTATATATATATATATATATATAATATATATTATATATATATATATAAAATCAATTGAGTATTTATTAAGCCCCTACAATGTACCAGATACAATGCTAGGCATTGAGGATACCAATTCAAGGAATGAAACACTCCTTATTTCCAATTTGCTTATGTTCTAATGGAGGATATAACAAGTACATAAGTACAAAAACACATATAACATAAAAACAAAGTTAATAAACAAAAATACAAAGTGTCCCAAAAGTCACTTTTAAGAATTAGTTACTTAAAACTGCCCTGATTTTTGGACAGTCTTGGCTATGTCAAGAAGTTGGGGAGGAAGGGTATTAGAATTTGGGGGCACTAGGAAGGCTTCATGCTGAAGATGGTACAGCATCTTAAAGAAAGAAAAGGACTCTGTTAAGCAGAGGTAAGAGAAGACTGAATCCCATACAGGGATAGGACCAATCTAAAAATATGAAGCTGGGAGATGGAATGTTATGAATATGGGACAGAGAAGATAGTTTGGATGAATGGCAGAGTATGGGAATGGGAGTAATGTACAATGAAGCTGGAGCAGGGAGGCATGGACAAGTTATATAGGACTTTAAAAGCTTTTGGAGACATTTATATTTTATCTGAAAGGCAATAGGAAATCACCAGAACTCATTTAGTTAGGAAATCATGTAGTCAAATTTATTTGTTTATTTTTTTTTTTGTCCCAGACCTATGAATTAATCAATATGAAGAACAACTTGATTTGGGCACTCCCTCTATCAATGTAGATGAATAAAATATAATTAACATATTCTTCAAAGTGCTTATAGTATTGAAAACTCAGGTGACTTGGCCAAAGTAACACTATTAATAGGCATTAATGATATCAACTAAACATAGATTTTTCTCGATTTCAATTCCTGGGTGCTATCTACTATGCTATTGATTCAAACATACATGCATATATACATATAGCAACTGAACCTGTGATAGCTTTAATTTAGGAAACTAGTAATTGAGGAAGTGCCCTCTTCCAATGCAGAATGGCATTTTTTCTTCAACTTTCAGTATCAGAGATTTACCAAGAGCACAGAGACACGAAATATCTAAGGTCTCATAGACAGCACATGTTAACAGCATGTGAGCACAGGTCTCCCTGGGTTAGAGACCAGTTGTCTCTCTCTCCCTCCCTCCCTCCATTCTCTCCTTCTCTCTCTTCATCTCTCCCTCCTTTCCTTTCTCTCTCTATCCCTCCCTCCTTCCATGTCTATCTGTCTCTATCTGTCTCTGTCTCTTTCCCCTCTTCTTCCTTCCCTCCCTTCTCCCCCCGCCTCTCTCTTCAACATCACTCTGCCTTTCATATACAGACGTACACATGGGTGCACAGAATGTGTGCTAGAGCTGTCAGACCACACTTTGATGATCATTATTCTCCTTCCTTTTGGAACCAAAGGATTGGATGTGTTGCAAATCCAGTCCTACCAGGTCCACACTCCATGCATATTTATGTATATATATTTATATGTGTTTTATATACCTATCTCTCAATACCATATGTATTGAGAAATTACAGAAAAATTTAAAAGTTTTATTTCAACAAACTTTTAATATATCTTTTTTTGTCCTTTAAAACACTCCAAAAGGCTAACATAGATGACAAACACACACCTGTAGCAAAGATATTTTTTTCCTACAAAATAAGTAACATTCTACTTCCTATTCTGTGTATCAATTTCCTTTTAAGTAGTCTCCAAGTTTTAGCATTTAGTAAAATGTTGTAAAAGGTAGATTCACTTCTTCTTGAGAACTTGTGTCTACGTGCTGTGGGAACAAGTTTAATATTTCTTCCAACTGACTCTGCAGTTGAACTTTTAGGAACTTTTAGCCTACATTATTTTAGGAAAACATCTTTTATTCTAGAATAAGCTAGTATTTTCAGATGAGAATTTAAACTTATTTGATCTTCAAGGAATAGGAAAGGATTTGTTTTGTTAAAAGCAACTTAATGAGTTCTATGAGTGACCTGACAAATCAAGAAAATTACAAGGAGGCTAATTGGACCAAATCCTTTCCCTTTTATGAGATACTGTGGTTCTATTAATAGCAATGCAGAATGAGAAAAGGAGGGACCAGGATACTTCAGGCAGAGCCAGAGGGCACTGGCCATTCTCCAGCACTATGGCACAGGGAAGAAGATAGAATGGCAGAATCAAGCAGGATCTTGCACATACAGCTTTCCTAATCTTCTCAATTGCCAGTGACTTCTTTCCTATATTACTTGTAGTTAACAACTTTGGATATAGTTATGCTTATTAACTTTTACTTATGCTGAAAATATATTTATATATTTTATATGCAAATACATATTTTTAAGGAAAGATGAGCAATCCTGAATCAATATCTTTGGATTGTGGTGGTGGAGACACCTTAAATAGCAAGGGGATCAATTCAGTCACTCTTTAAAGAAATTAGTTCAGGCTAGTCACTGGAAGGTCAAATATTAAACCTAAAATCTAAATATTCTTGTCATGTAATAGAAGATGAGATTCATTGGGGTGAAAAATCCCTGATGTGGGGAAAAACTGAAGGCAAAAGGAAAAGGGGGGTGGCAGAGGATGAGATGGATAGATAGTATTATGGAAACAATGAACATTAACTTGGACAGACTTCAAGAGAGAGTGAAGATTGAAGGGATGCTATGGTCCTTGGGATCATAAAGAGTTGGACACAATAGAATAGCTGAACAGCATCTCCTTTATAATGTAACTTTATTGCAAGTAGATATTGTACTTATATCAACAACTAGCATAAAGTCTGGCACATATTAGTATTTAATAAATACTTGTTGATTGATTAATTGATTTAATGATACATACTACCTTTGTGCCCCTGTGCCAGTCACATAACTTCTCAGATCATTAAGTCAACCTCCACTCTAAAATGAATTTTCTTACTTAGGAGTTCCTTATACCAAAACAATCACAGGTAGGATTTCTTTCTCCTATCCTATCATTCTAGTGATGTTTCACCACTGTGAGTTATGGAATACTAAGTCTCGAACTATAGATAGGTAGATGACACAGAGAATACAGTGTTGGACTAGGTGTTACGAAGACCCGACTTCAAGTCCAGACTAAGATACTCACTGTGTGATTCTGTGCATGTCATTTTAAATGTCTGTCTCATTTCCTCATCTGGAAAATGAGCTGGAGAGAAAAATAGCCAACCACTCCAGTATCTTTGCCAAGAAATTCCAATAAAGAGGTCATGAAGTGTTGGAGACCACTAACAAAAACTAATCAACAACATAGTCTCTGAAGACTCCTCCAAAGAACAATGGAGAAATGTGGGGTGTGATCAAATTGAAAATATTGCAGATGAGTAATTATGAATAGAGGAGAAATGTTTAGCTAGTTACATTGAGACTGCAAAAAATAACTGAGTCAGCCCATTTGTTCTATTGATATCCACACAAATATCACAAAAACAAGAGGAAAGTCCCTAGAATGTTGGATGTATCAGACTGATGGAAGAACATGGACAAAACAGAATGTCTTGGACATACAGTGATTTGTGTTATAGGAGGTACTATGAACATCAATGAAATCTATTAGAATATTGAAATAAGATGCCCACAATGCTTTTGCTAAAATCAGATTATCTCAATGAAAGTAGTTTGGCTTTCTCTTCCATTGATTTAGTCTCTGTTTTTTGAGTGGCTAGAATTATTTGAGAGATGTGGCAACTTCCAACCCCACTCCCACTTCAGTCAGATTTTTTTAAAGACTGTTAAGATTGATGGTTCTGTACATTTAAAATTCTATTAATGCTCCAGTCTAAGCTGAGGTTTTCTCATCTTTGAAATTATTTTTTGCTAAAGTTTCTGACCAAACTTTTGAGTCTCTGAAACTATAACCATTCTATGATGGATGATTCCTGGGAACTAAAAGAAAGGAAGAATAAAATATATATTTTTTTTATACTGGAGATTTTCTTTAGTGCTATTTCATTCAGACTAAGAGTGTTCATAAACATGACTTGGTCTGCTGTGTGTTTGTTATCTTAAGCCAACTTCTGTGATTTTTCTTTGTGTTGCCTTTATTACATTTTCTATCTCCTTTGTGTTTTCACATCATATATCCCGAAGATTTAATCAGTAAATTTCACATTCTATCCTTCGGTTGATGTTAAAATATTTATTATCCTCAGACTCTCAAAAATCTCTTGCAAACATACTCTTAAATATTTGAGGGGGAATTTCATTCTTTCTTGACTAAATCTAGAGATCTTGATCTTAGTTATGTCACCTGCAAATAATGACCTCGAGTCTATGTGCTGGCATATTTTGTTAGCTCCATGAAACCTATTCAATTGTTAAATTTTCTGCTTTCCAGCAACCTTTATTTTGAATGCTGAGGACTGTCTTTTCATAAGAAATGAATACCAACATACTATTACACTATGTTTCTCTATCTTTTTAAAGATTTCATTGTTATGTGTGGGTGATCTATTTGTGACATAGTTTATGGTAAAGTCTATTTTTGGATTACAGACAGTATTCTGCATTACTATAGTCTTTAATTCTTGTCATCAGACATGCATGAATCTGTCATATTTAATGCCAATAAACTATTTTGACAAAAGGTTTAACCATATTTTATATTACTGAGAATTTTTCATTATTTTTGCAAAATACTGTAAAAAAAATTAGAAACTTGATTACCAAGAGCTTTAAATATATGCGTGTGTGTTTATTATTACTTCAAATCTTCAAACGATGCATGATTTTGACAGCATATACTTCCTCCACTAACTCTTCTTGTCTTGGTAGACAATTATTATATCCTATGGTAATAATAACAGTAATAATAACTGGCATTCATTTATACAAAGATTTTGATTGCCAGGAAGAAACAGGATGGAAGTCATTAGGTGTGTCATAAAGCTTCTATGCTGAATTAAATAGATGGTTTTTAGCTGTGGTCAAGTTTCTTCCCCATAAGAAGATATGTTTGTCCCTTCTAACATATATCCATATGACTTTCTTTAACCATCTTGTGTTATAGTCTCCAGCCAGCCATACCAAGTCAGTTAACAAGAAAAGTCTTTGGCTATTTTTAAGTGTCTTTTAAATCACTTTTTCTCCCTGCTAGCTACTCAGTCTCACAGTCTAAATTACTAACTGATTTATGACCCCAATTTCCTTTTATCTTCTATAATACCCACTGTGTCCCTACACAAGGTCCCCATTAAATTATCCTAGGACTTTCACTTAGCAAAACTAAAAGAATATGTGTAAAGCTGAGATGAGGAAATATTTTTCAAATTCCATAATTCCCTTGGTGGCTATGCAAATCAACCAAGAAGGGCTAAACAGATAAACTAAGTCTGGTGAGCTTTGTCTCTTGTACTTCTCCTAGCACAAAAATTGCTATACCACCCAAATTTGTATAACCCCTCCCTCAGAAATACTACCATTGAAATTTAAAGTTCAGGAATGTTGACGTAGCCATTACCAAGAATTCCCCAAGTTATTACCAAGAATTCCCCAAGTTTCCAGGGTTTTTAATCTTATAAGAAACTTTTTCCCCATTGAGAAATCACATGCTAAGAAACAGAGAAGTCATGTAAACAAAATCAGCAAAATCACATGAGTAAATGAAAGAGGAACTGTTTCTATATTACAAAGAGAGAAAACAACATGGCAGAGAATACATAGAAACAGGGAGAGAGAAATGAGAAGTTATATGACCAAATAGGCCAAACAGGGTTAATGGGTCTAGCTCATCATACCTTTCTTCCTTCTGCTCCCCTAAAATAACCCATGAAAAACTCCAGCTCCCCTTCACCCATATGACACTTAATGTCTCATTTCCTCTACAACCAGAGGGAATAGTGAAGAGAATAGGAAGAGATTTAGTCCTACAGCAGTAGTTATCATAGCCCATAAGTGAAATCTTGTTCCTTAAAATCTTTATTACAGCAAATCGCCATTCAAAGTGATTTATATCCAGGTCTATAAAGGCCTGATTTGGTATTGAAAAAGGGTTAACTCAAATGGGAAATTTCCCTCAGTTCAGCCTCAGATGGGATAAAGGCCAATTAGAGAAAGGTTTACAATCTTTGTATACTTAGAGATATTCATCCCTTAGAATGCTTTTGAACCTGGATGGAGTTTCAACAAAGAAACAAGCTAGTAGCAATGAGATATAGAAGTTGGTATATTTATTCAGGCAGTCATAAATCCTGCTTAGAGCATCCAGCCAAAGTTTACCTGACTATATCTGGAGAGTGACAGCTAGATAGCATAACAGACATAGCACTAGACTTGTACTCAAGAAGACTGGAATTTCTTTTATATTTTGCAAATGCATATTAAAATGCAAACTTCTTAAGAGCAGGGACTGTCTTTCTTTTTGTTTATATTTGTATTCCAAGCACTTAGTACAAGGTCTGACAAAAGTGTTTAATAAATGTCTATTGACTTATTGATGAATTTGAATCCTTCCTCAGACACTTAATAGCTACATTACTCTATGTTAGTCATTTAATGTCTCTAAACTTCAGTCTGCTCATCTTTAAAATGGACACATTTACATCTGCTTAATGGGGTTATTGTGAGAATCAAATGAGATAATAATCTAAACTGCTTTGCAAACTTTAAAGTTCTATGTAAATTATATCTATTATATAAAATTAAAGTATGCAAAGTATTTTACATACATTATTTCATTTGAATCTTACAACAATCCTACAATGTAGGGGAATTTATTATTCTTATTTTAGAGACAAAGAAATTAACAAAGATAGTATCAAAGCCACTAATGAAGCCAGATTTCTCTTCACTCCTAGTCCAGAGGCCTTTTCCTTACATCATTATCATTTGATAGCCCCTCTTCTGGTAATAAGTTTTTCTGTGTTTACCTTATCTTCACCTCTCTGAATAACAGATATACAACCAGGCCCAGATTAGAAAACTTTTTCAGCTTGAAAGGACCTATCTCAGTTTTTATTCTTCTGGTAAAATCTTTGAGAAGCCAGGGTCACTTTCATACCATGATAAGGAATCAGAGTAAGACTTTACTGGATAAGGATCATTATTAACATTATTTAATGTTTATTAAGTTTTGTACTGTTGGGACACAGATGGTATCCACAAGATTTAAAAAAATGACATAATCCCTGGCCCTCAGGGAGTCTATATGTTCAAAAGATAAGAAATAGCAATATTTACTTTCCTCTAATAGGTGTGAGTTTGCAAGCTTGGAACTCAATAGACAGTTTCCTTCTCATTTGAGATAATATATGTAAAGTACTTTGTAAACCTTAAAATACTATGTAAGTCAAGCTATCCTTTTTTTTTTAACCTGAAGTTGTCAAGGACTTGCTCCCATGCATACTGATCTCTTTAAGAAAAGGAAAATCATTCCCTAAAATTTAATTTCCCCCTGAGATGAACTTTCTTCCATTGTAGCAAGAAACTCAGGTCTGGAGGCTTCTACCTTTCAGTTACATTATGCCTAGTGTGTCTTGTCCTGTACATGTTTTCCCAGGAGTGGATCTTATCAAACTGGGAAGCCAGCTCCTATCTAGGGCAAGGTTTGGCCTGAGCAGCAACAGGACAGAAAAGTTGAATAGCCACAGAAAAGTTGAATAGCCTGTCAGTAATACCTTACTCAGTTGCAATGTTTCACCAATATACTCAATATCTGAAAGAGAGTTGGAGAACATTTATAAAATCATGGCAGAGAAACCAAGTGATAAAAAAAAAAAAGAAGAAGAATATATCCTTGAGGTTATTCTAACTATGGACTTCAAACTTCAGTGACCTTCTTTTGTCTCAGGAACCATCCATGAAGGCTCTTTGATGAACATAGCTGTTTTTTTTTATAGAATTTCTGCTCCCACACTAGTCCTTCAGCTGGGTAATTTATCTAATTCTCTTATACCAAGCTGTTCTACTGTTCAGCTGGACTAACTCCCCCAAGACAATATTAGACTCCATCACTTCTAAATTTCAAACTTAGATTCTTAGCTCTGTAACTTGTCCTTTGACCCCTCTGCCTGTCCCTCATTTTATTTTTCTGGGTTCATATGAGTCTCCTCTGTGAACACTAATCCTACCTCAACTTATTTATTAACTAAATTCTCATCATCTGTCTATGACAAGATAAATTACATTTGTCTCATGCCACAGAATGATTATGGTGTCCATATTCTCTCAGCTATTAATGGAAAAATATCTATAATTCTTCATATACACATCACAGAAGTATATTGCATTCTCCATTCATTCCAGCATTAAATAGCTTGTCACATTCAAATTGAATGATTGCTGCCTCAAGAATTCTGAGTAAACATGTCTCTTACTCTGAACAGAACTATGCCCCAAACAAATGAACTGTTGTTTCCTGAATTACACTATGAATAATAGTCAGGAAACACTGTTTTATAAGGTTATAGGCTAAATTAGGATCCAAATTTCAGAGTAGGTTGTTGAGGAATGGATGTTGGTATAGGCAACGAATATCAGTTGGTATAGGCAATATTTTTCATTCAAGGTGACAGAAACGTTCTACTGCCCTTTCTCATCTAGAAGAGATAGCTCTTGCTACCCTTCCCCATTTTATTTTATAAGCTCTTTGTGGTAGACAGAGGATACCAGAAGGCATTTCGCTTTGTTCTAGCTTTGTTGCTGCTGTTTTGTCTATGTACATACATATCTTGTAAAGAGCGCTCTTCCACCATTACACAAAATGAAGAAAGGAAACCCAAATAGCCTCAGCTTTCCATGGTTATTCTGCCCAGGATATACTCCTGCTAAGGAGTAGGGAAGGGTGACTTTTAGGTGGAGTGTGGTCCTAAATGAAGGGATTGTGCTTATATTCACAAAAACAGACATCCTTATTAAGGGAGCTGAGTATGATATAAATTTGGGAGTCAAAGGACCTGATCATGTGACCGTCAACAAACCATTCTATTTTGTAGCATTTTTGTGTATAAAATCAGGAATAAGGAGGTGAGATATTGTGATGGATAGAAATGTCAGCCAAAAAATTCCTACTTTTAAGCTTACATTGAGGACAAATGACCAAAGAATGTGATGAAGAGTAGGTAAAATAATAATAAACAATTCAGAAAGAAGATTGAACTACTCAGCTCTTATTTTGTTTTTTGTTTTTTCTGCTAAAGAGGATAATCTTTGGACTGGGAAGAATGAAACAAAAATTATTGAAGGAATTGAAACTCAGATGAGAATATAGCTATCTACGACTGATTCGAGTCACCAGCCATAGAACTACTCTCTTTTATCCCTCCCTGCCTCCAAATATTGAAAGAAATGATGAATATGATTGCTGTTATTACAGTGATCTTTGAACTATTATGGCAAAACTATTATGTAAGAGAACTAGAAACAGAGAGATACTACATTAATTTTCAATAAAAGAAAGAAAGTAGGGTCTAAAAACTATATTTTGCAATCTGGAGAACATGACTTTAACTCCTGGCAAAATCCTAAAAGGTATCATTAAAGGAATGGTTTGTGTACATCTATAAAGAAAAATGGTAGTCACTGAACTAGCATGACTTAATCAAAAATAAGTCAAACCAGAATAACTTTATTTCTTTTTTTGACAGTGCCAGAAATGTATCACATGTTTTGTATATAGCATATCTGGATTTCAACAAATTTTTTTCATGTAATTCTTGTAAACAATATGAAGAAATACAGGGCTAGATCAATGTTATTAAACTCAAATAGAAACAGGACCAGTACACAAGGATCTCTGCAGACTGAATATTGACTTAGAAAAGTACATATTAACCTTTTCTGTGTTTTATTATATTTTTATTTCTTTTGCTAAAAATTTCTCAATTACATTTTTAATCTGGTCAGATTATGATCTGGAATTATCACCAATGGAAAGAAGAAAGGAGAGGGAGGAGGAGAAAGAGAAAGAAGAGGAGGAGAAGGAGGAAGAGGAAGAAGAAGAAGAAGAGGAAGAAGGAAGAGAAAGAGGAGGAAGGAAGGGAAGGAGAGGGAGAAAGGGAAGGAAAGGGGAAAAGGGAAGGAGAGGGGGAAGGAAAAAGAGGAGGGGAAGGAAAGGAGGAGAAGAAGGAGGAAGAGGAGGGGAAGGAGGATGAGGAAGAAGATGAGGAGGAGGGAGATGAGAGGAAGGAGAAGGGAAAAGAGAAGGAAGAGGGGGAAGAAAAAGAAAGAAAGAAATAGAAAAGAGATCTATTGCACTGTTCGAGAGATACATTATTTGTTTTGTGCTAGTCAACATTTTATATACTTAAAAATACTTTATTTGATCTACCTACACATATAAAAAGAAGCTGGAAGGGTTATGTAGCATTTTATGTCCACAAAGTAGAAGAAAGAACCAAATCCTTTAAGGAAAAATTTAGTAAGAATAATGCAATATCCAAAGTTGGGTCTAAGGAACCTGTTAAACAAGTACTGTATATAATAAGGAATTAATTGTAAGTCAACAGAGCATGTGAAATAATTGAGAATTTCTCTTTACCTATCTATTTATCTATATATTTTTGTCAGCTACAAGTTCAATGAGTCAATAGTAAGCAGTCAACTCCAAAAAAAAAGAAAAAGCTAATCTTGAATTAAATTAAGAAAGCCTTAAATCCAGAAAATAATCCTCCTGAACTCTGCCCTTGTCAAATTATATCTCAAATTCTACATTTATTTCTGAAGAACACATTTTTAAAACAGACCCTGATGGTAAGGAAATAGTTGAAGAAAGTAGGAGTTGGAGTGGAAATGATAAGCTCCCTTTCCCAAGGTTGGTTCCTGATTATGGCTGTAGGGACAAGGCATGAAATAAAGCTTTTAGTTTAGAAGCAGCTGCTATTCCCAAGACTCTCAAACAAAATATCCTAGTCTGTCTCCACTGTGATCTGAAGGAAGGTAATAGTGAAGTGGTAATAGTGAAGTACTAGTTTTAACCAGCCAGGTATATGGTGTCTCCTATTTTCCCCTCAGAGTGACTTATTATTTCAGTAGACTATCTTGTCAGTCATTTTGATGTATATTTAAAAAATGAGAATTTTTGTTAATGACTAACAGATCAGAAGATATAAATATCTAGGGACAATTGGGTATTTTTCTCACTGTTTTAATTGTTATTAATTAATGCTTAATCTAAATCTTTTCCTCAATTTTCCCTTCCTACTCTCCCTTGCTGAATATCAAATACAACACTCTAAGAACTGAAGTCTTTCTGGGGAATTTTCATAACTCTGGTGCCAGATATGTTCAAGATATCTAGGCAGTGGCCTTCACCATTGTAGTATCAAAGTATACTTTAAGCTTCCAACAAAAGCAAACTATTATTCATTATTATCAAAGAATTATTCCTATCATTATCCTCACTTATTCTATTTCCCAGAAGTTTTGTCTTCTTTCCATTTAAAACCTTCTCTTCCCAGCCCCATAGGGCAAAAATGGAAAAAAAAATTAATTATAGCAATATAGAGTGTCCAAATTATTGAAAGCATGACATCTCATGATTGTCTTCCTTTCTCACCCTCTCACTCCAGAGAAGGGGAATGCATATACACTTACATGTGAAACTTAACCTCTTTACCTACTCAAACCAAAGTCCATGTCACACTAGGACAGAAATTTAGAAACTTCAGAGATCATCCAGTCCAGCACCTTCAATTTAAAAATAAAGAAAAAAAGAAACACAGAGACTGCTTATAGTCATATAGGTCAGAAGGAGCAGAACTAGGTTATGGACCTATGTCCTCCAGTTCCCAACGTTCTTTCTACTCCAGCACTCTGCCTAAGAAATAAAAATTTCATATAAATTACTTTTGCAATAGCTGAGAGTTAGAAAAATCTCAGGGATGCATAGTCTTTTTTTAACCATAACAAGTATCTTTAAACTGTGTAAGAAAATAAACTATTGTAAGATTCTGGAAAGGTGGAAGAATAGGTCAGAAAATTTCAACTTCTTCAGATTTCCCTCCCAAACAAAACAAATTTTTCCCTCAGGGCAGAAAGAAAGAAAGTTATAATAGAAAGAAAGAAAGTTATAATAGAAAGAAAGAAAGTTATAATAGACCAAGAAATAACAAAAGAAAATTTGAAGAATGAAAAAATATAACACAATGTGAAATATCATATAAGAAAAACAACAGATCTGGAGAACAGATCAAGAAGAGAAAATAAGAATAATTGGACTACCTGAAAGCTGTGACCAAAAAAGAAAAAAGAAAAAAAAAAGAAATGACACAATAATGCAAGAAATAACTAAAGAAAGTTGCCCTGCAGCCCTCTTTGTAGTGGCCAGAAACTGGAAACTGAATAGATGCCCATCAATTTGAGAATGGCTGAATAAATTGTGGTATTATTATGGAATATTATTGTTCAGTAAGAAATGATCAACAGGATGATTTCAGAAAGGCCTGGAGAGACTTACATGAACTAATGCTGAGTGAAATGAGCAGGACCAGGAGATCATTATATACTTCAACAACAATACTATATGATGATCAATTCGGATGGATCTGGCCATCTTCAATAATGAGATGAACCAAATCAGTTCCAATGGAGCAGTAATGAACTGAACCAGCTACACCCAGCGAAAGAACTCTGGGAGAAGACTAAGAACCATTACATTGAATTCCCAATCCCTATACTTTTACCCACCTGCATTTTTTATTTCCTTCACAGGCTAATTGTACAATATTTCAGAGTCCGATTCTTTTTGTATAGCAAAATAACAGTTTGGACATGTATACTTATTTTGTATTTAATTTATACTTTAACATATTTAACATGGATTGGTCATCCTGCCATCTAGGGGAGGGGATGGGGAGAAGGAGGGGAAAAAAATGGAACAAAAGGTTTGGCAACTTTAATGCTGTAAAATTACCCATGCATATAAATTGTAAATAAAAAGCTATTAAAATTAAAAAAAAGATTTTAAACCACTAAAAAAACAAACAAACAAACAAAAGTTGCCCTGGAGTGATGGAACAAGAAGGAAAAGTAGAAATAGGAAAAATTCACAAATCACCATCTCAAAGAGATCCTATGTGCAAAATATATAGTAATATTATTGCTACATTTCAAAATCTTCAAATCAAAGAGAAAATTTTGCAAGAAACAAAAAAAAAAACTCGACAATTAAAATATGCTGGAACTGCAATTAGTATTGTACCAGATTTATCAGCAACTCCAATAAAATACTTCAAGTGCTAGAATAATATATATCAGCAATCAAAAGAACTAAGCTTGTGAACAAAAACAGCACATCCAGCAAAACTAACTATAATATAGAATGAAAAAAAATGGACATTCAATGAAATTGCCGATTTTCAGGGCTTTGTCTCAAATTCAAAAAGAAAAATTTAACATATAAGTACCAACATCATAGATTAATTTCAAGGGACTCAACGGACAGATTGTTTATGTTTTTTGCATGAAAACATATACCATATGTCTAAGATTGACATAAATAATTAAGTAACTCAAAAGATTGGGGTCCAGATGAGTATAATCTGACTCTACAAAGAAAAACTCTTTAGGAAAAGGTAAAAATAGTAATTATGTTATATGAATGAGGTGCAGAGGAAGAATAGACACAGAGATATTAGAAAGGGAGGAAACCTAGTAATTTTGAAAATCTACTCACATCAGGAATACGTTTAAATAAAGAACATTACATAGAAACGTATACCATGAAGGGTATAGCACCTTGTAAAATCCATAAAGAAATAAAGGGGGAGAGAATAGGATAACGTAGGGTATAGAAGGATGCATAGATTTATGACAATGTAACAAGCTATATACATTAATGGAAATGAGATTAACAAGGAAGGAAAGGGAGAGGGGAGAGAATATGAGAGGGCTCCATGGGTAGAGGGGGTTAAGTAAAGCAAGTCAAGTTAAGGAGTTGAATTAAAGTAGAAGAATTATCAGGGATAGGAAAAAAGAAATACACACAAATGCTACATAGAATGTTTTTAGAAACAAAAATGTAGGGCTAGTAATCACTGACCTCAAAGTCAAATTTAAAGATTCAATCAATAGCCACATTAATATTGTTTTAGATGCATGTTTACATATGTGTAAATGTCTATATATATATATATATATATATAAATATATATATTTGCATTATGTATATGTATGCCTGTAGGTGTGTGTATATAGATATATGTGTGTGTGTGAGTATGTGGGTGGATGGGTATATACATCTATATAGATATCTATATAGATCCATGTTTAACTAGAGCCTTCTGGTAGGAGGTGAAGAGGGGGATAAAAGGGGAAAAAGAGATAAAATAAAAACTGTAAAGCAGAGAACAAAAGAAAAACCCATAAGGAAGTAAAGAAAAGGTGAACATTCATGAATATAATCTCTTCTATTATTATATATTGAAAGGGAAATTTATCATTACCTATTCTGAATCCTTGATGTTCTGCTGGGCACATGACAATGTTTGCCTTTCTTTTTCTTTACTGCCTTTCTTTTTTTATTATTTTGTCTTCTCTTATTTTATTTAGTTTTAAATAAGTAAATATTTTTTTTAAAAAAATTAACTATTTTGTGACATATTTTTTCAATTGGATCAATGTTATGGACAGACCTTGCAGAGATAGACCAATGGATAGACCAATTAAAAAGTAGAGTACTTTGCCTATATTTTAACATAACGTAATCAGACTTCAAAATGGAAACATCAAGTGGATTTGATAGAAGATCAGGGAGTTTTAAATGTGGGCAGATGATGCAATAAATAGAAAATAAAGTAGTATAATAGGTATGTGCTAGAAACAACTTAAGCCAGCTCATAAGAGGCAATTGTTAAATTTCTTGGATAAGTATTTATACCTCAGAAATAGTAAATGGTACAAATCAGGCCTTTGCTTATTGTTTTGTTGGTTGTCTAAACTTAAGAAAATGATGATGAAAAATGTTAATAATGCAGATTAAACTTTTCAGGGTGTTATGTGTACATTGTGGCAGGAGAAGGGGTATGGTGGACTATCATAAAACATTTACCTGCATACACCTCTGAATGTAGGTAAAAAGAAATGTCCATGTGACAAAGGAAAATGGGTCTGCCCTACCAATTAATCTATTTCTCCCCAAAAATATGATAAAAGAATGAAAAAGTACCAATTTTCTGGCCATTGTTTCATCCAATTTTCCTCTGTCCTTGTTCTCTTTCTTTCTTTCTATTATAGCTTTTTATCGACAGAACATATCAATACCATGTCTATGTCATAAAAGGAATTTGATAGAACTCCTTCAATACTTATTTTTTCAAACAGTTTATATGGCGTTGGAGTTAATTGTTCTTTGAATGTTTGGTAGAATTCACATATAAATCCATCTGGTCCTGGGGATTTTTTTCTTAGGGAGTTGATTAATAACTTGTTCTATTTCTTTTTCTAAAATGGGACTGTTAAACCAATTTACTTCTTTTGTTAATCTGGAAAGTTATATTTTTGAAGGTATTCATCCATTTCATTTAAGTTATCAAATTTATGGGCATAAAGTTGGGCAAAGTAACTCCTAATTATTGCTCTAATTTCCTCTTCATTAGTAGCAAGTTCTCCCTTTTCATTTTTAAGACTAACAATTTGATTTTCCTCTTTCCTTTTTCTAATCAAATTTACCAAGGGTTTATCTATTTTGTTTGTTTTTTCATAAAACCAACTCTTAGTTTAATTTATTAATTCAATAGTTTCTTTATTTTCAATTTTATTGTTTTTTTATTTTTAGAATTTCAAGTTTAGTGTTTGATTGGCGGGTTTTAATTTGCTCTTTTTCTAGCTTTTTTAGTTGCAAACATAATTCATTGATTTTCTCTTTCTCTATTTTATGCAAGTAGGCCTCTAGAGCTATAAAATTTCCCCTTATTACCACTTTGGCTGCATCCCACACATTTTGGTATGATGTCTCATTATTGTCATTCACTTGGGTGAAATTTTTTTATTTCTTTTCTTTTTTTTATTTTTATTTTTTTTTTAACTTTTTATTGACAGAGCCCATGCCTGGGTAGTTTTTTTACAACATTATCCCTTGCACTCACTTCTGTTCCAGCTTCTCCCCTCTCTCCCTTCACCCCCTCCCCAGATGGCAAGCAGTTCTATACAAGCTAAATATGTCACAGTGTATCCTAGATATAATATATGTGTGCAGAACCATTCTCTTATTGCACAGGAAGAATTGGATCCAGAAGGTAAAAATAACTTGGGAAGAAAGACAAAAATGCAAGCAGTTTACATTCATTTCCCAGTGTTCTTTATTTGGGTGTAGCTGCTTCTGTCCATACTTGATCAACTGAAACTGAGTTAGATCTCTTTGTCAAAGAAATCCACTTCCATCAGAATACATCCTCATACAGTATCGTTGTTGAGATATATAACGATCTCCTGGTTCTGCTCATTTCGCTTAGCATCAGTTCATGTAAGTCTCGCCAATCCTCTCTGTATTCATCCTGCTGGTCATTTCTTGCAGAACAATAATATTCCATAACATTCATATACCACAATTTACTCAACCATTCTCCAATTGATGGGCATCCATTCATTTTCCAGCTTCTAGCCACTACAAACATGGCTGCCACAAACATTTTGGCACATATTGGTTCTTGGGTGAAATTATTGTGTCTATGATTTTCTGTTTCACTCAATCATTCTTTAGGATGAGATTATTTAGTTTCCAATTACTTTCTGGTCTATTTTCCCCTAGCTTTTTATTGAATGTAATTTTCATTGCATCATGATCTGAATAGGATGCATTTACTATTTCTGCTTTTCTGTATTTGAATGAGGTCTTTATGTCCTAATATATGGTCAATTTTTGATAGGTTCCATGAACTGCAGAGAAGAAAGTGTACTCCTTTCTGTTTCCATTTAGTTTTCTCCAAAGATCCTTGTTCCCTTTCTTGATAGAAAAAGCAATAAAGGAAAGGAACCAAAAGGTAAGGAAGTAAAGAGTAAGAATAGAGAACCATTGAATGTTTTTTGAACAAATGACACAGCTATCCTTATGCCTTCTAATATTATTTTAGTAACTGTGGGAAAGACAGAAGAAAGAAAAAAAGATAGGATGTTAAGACAGTATGAATGTAGAGGAAGCTTATGTAAGAAGAAATATTGTAGACATGGAATCAGTAGAATTTAGTAACTTATTGGAACTGAAAAAGAGTGATGTTAGGGGGAGAGAGAAGTAAAAAATGACACTGAGAAATAAAACTTGAATAATTAGAAATATGGCAGCTCACTTAAAAGAGAGACATTTAGAAAAGTAGATGAAGAAGGAAGATGAACTTCATTTTGGATACATTTTTTCAGGTATTAAAGTACTATTCAGGTAGAGCTATGTCTTTGTTGAATACTTAGGTTTTGTATAAATTGAATTTTACTCATCTTTAGTTTCTTTTTAAAAAATATATTTCTTTTGAAAGCCCATAGATTTAAATTTGTGATTATGCCTCAATTTTTTAACAGTATAGGTGTATATTTGATCCTCTTTACCTTTTTATATGTCAGTCTCTCCTCTGATTTCTAAAAATACCAGAGTAATCCTAGACTATAAATAGATTTTCCATCACAAATAAAAATCTTTCTCCTAACTACCACAAAATTGTTATTTGTTAGATCTGAAATTCAGCCACTGCATGCATGCCTTGGTATTTCATGTTTGTGGTATGTCTCTGTGTAACATGAGGATTCTATTCATTAGTACATTGTAACACTAACTACAACATAGTAGTACAATTATTGATTAGTACAATGTAAATTTTTTTTTGTTTTAAATTTCTGCGTAACTTTCTTGTCAGGTCAAAAAATATGCATAAGTGCTTATTATATTAACCCTGAGAATATAAATACAAGTAAAAAAAAAAAAAGAAAGGGGGAAAAAAGGCAGTCCCTGCCCTCAAGGAGCTTATATCTAAATGAAGGAAGATAATAAATAAAAAGAAAAATAGGGGGATGTGGATATTGGGGGTGGAAAGGAATATTGGAATGAAGGGAGTAAATATAGCTAAACTAGGCTCTTCCTCAAAATGGAGGTCCTGTGAAGAAGTGACCACAGTGAGGGGCTGCTGCAGGAGTACAGAGATCTTCCAGAGCAAGAAAGACATGGGAGTGGAAGGGGGAGAGCAGTATAGACATCTTCCAAGATGAAATAGCTAGTAAAGAATGGTGGAAAAAGGAGTCTGAAAAGCAATACAAGAGTGCTATTTCTTATTTCATTTCTTTGTCTTATTTACTCTTTGTGTTATTCAGGATTTTTCATTTATCATATTTTTCTAGGAGACTTATTTTTCTTAAATTGTCTCTGTTCATCCCGGATCAAGGGGAAATCATTTTATCTTGTATAGAAGGATGTACTCTTCCCAACTTGTTGGGTTTTGGTCCTATATGTTGTTGAATGTATTTGCTGGCACATAGAACAAAGAATTTCCTAATATTTGAATTCCTGATGAGCTTCTGGGATGCAATGATAGTTAAGAGTCAAGCTATGGCAATCTACACCCTATCATTCTTAAGAGAATGGTTGGGTGGGAAGAGCTACGCCCATGGGGAAAAAGAAATCAAGGGCAAACACAGTAAGATAAAAGGCCATATATGAAGCTCTGGGAAGGCAAGCAAAGGGATGGGGAATCAAGAGAATTGCAGAGTAAGGAAAACAACATTGACATACATGCATAGCAACCAATTAAGAACATACAAGAGAAAAAAGAATATCAGGAAGCTGTGATGAGAACTGAAAGAACCATAAGAAATTGGAGAGGGAGTACAACATTCATTTCAGAATGAAGGACAACATTGAAATCTCGCCTTTGAAATTCAACTGCTGAAATTTCTGCTTCTTAAGAATGTATTTGTCTGGGGTTCTCCTTTATTTATCTTAGAGGAGATGGTGTTTAAGAGAGCTGGCAATTGCATTGCTGATGTATGTGTTGCATTAGTCAAGTGAAGCAAAGTGGTATTTCAGAGGGAAGAGAGAGAGAAAGAGAGACAGAGAGACAGAAAGAAAATAGAGTGATAAACACTGGAAATTCCTAGGGTCAATCACAAGAATATTGAAGTCCCAAGGGTGAAAGCAGAAGTTGAAAGGGAAAGATTGAGCAAGATAGATAACCTTGAGAAAATGGTCAGAAGACCAGTAGATGGCAGCAATATGAATCTGAACCAAGTTATATGGATTAATAGGCTAACAATTCTATATGTAGGAATAAATAGATAGGGGACATGTAAAGAAATAACTAGATATCTCATAAATCTATACTTTTTTATTTAATTTTTTTCTAGTAAATTTATTTCTCTTTTAATACACATTACTTTATAAATCATGTAGGGAGAGAAAAATCAAAGCAAAAGGGAAAAACTAAACTAGGGGAGAAGAGGAAAAAAAAGCAAACATAGCATGTGTTGATTTATGTTCCCCTTAGTTCTTTTTCTGGATGCCAATGGCATTTTCTGTTCAAAGTCTATTGAAATTGCTTTTAATCACTGAACCACTGAGAAGAGTTTTTTGTAGTTGATCACACATTCTTACTGGTATCATGGACAATGTATTCCTGGTGCTACTTGTTTCACTCAGTATCAGTTTAGGCAAATCTTTCCAGGTTTTTCTGAAATCAGCTTGTTCATCATTTTTATAGAATAATAATATTCCATTACTTTCATATAACAAAACTTGTTTAGCCATTTCCCAATTGAAAAAAGAGCTGCTGCAAACATTTTTGTACATTTAAGTCTTTTTCCCTCCTTTTTAATTTCCTTGGGATACAGACCCAGTAATGGCACCGCTGAGTCAAAGGGTATGCAGTTTTATAGTTCTTTGGGCATAGTTCCAAATTGTTTTCCAGAATGGTTGGATCATTTCACAACTCCACCAACAATGCATTAGTAATGGATCTATACTTCAAAGGAATTCCAGCAACCTGTGTGTTTGCCCTACTCATGATTGGTATTCAAATACCACTTTAGGAAGGGTCTATTCTCCCTAAATTGGTTCATTTAAAAAAAAAAAAAAAAAAAAGCCTGTGTAGTCTACTGCATTGTATATCTACACAGCTCTTTAAAATCCCCAAGTGACCATTTATAGCCTGAATAGATCCAGTTACCTAGATTGTGCAGTTCAGACCAAGACTGGAATCCAAAGGTGGCTGTGCTACAGAAGTATATTTTTCTTTGTATCTTTTTTTGCTAATGATGATGTGATTAATGCTCCATTGATGAATTGGGAGCCATTAATAGGCTTTGTAGTTAGAGTAGAAATGGGATTGACTATGTTTCTGTTCCCTGAAATATCTGACCTGATGAGTGGATCACTATGTCATGATTCAAGACATTAATAAAAATGTGCACTATCAGGTGCCCATGCTCAAATCCTGCCTGTGAGTTTGGGCAAGTTATTTAACCTCTCAGTACCTTCAGGAACTTTTCAAGACTATGAATTTCATATTTATATCAGTAGAGGGAACTTTCACACTGGAAGTTCCTTATACCAAATAGTAAACTGTCTCCCTATACTCTTACCCCTTAAATCAAAGTGCCAATATATATACAACACACAAACTTATTGTAATGCTTTCGGCCATGAAAAGTCTATACTTTGACAATAACTAAAACAAAAATAAAATCCCATCAACCTAGACCATTCTGCTTAGAAAGTGTGCAGCTACTGAAATCATATCCCACTACATCTTGAGAATCTTTTATACTGATCTCTGAAAAGTGATATTGAAATTAAAGAACTAAATGAAAAGCTATTTGAGATGGATTTTGGCCAATGCATTTAAAATTCAAGCATTTACCAGAATTAGAGAAAGACCACCGCCAAGGCAAGTCCAAAGCAGGAAAGTCAGTTATAACAGTTAAGCCAGTTTCCACATGCAGACACAGCCTGAAAATCTTAATCAGCGAGCAAAAACGAAGAAGAAGAATATAAATTTTGAGTGGTTTGCATTTTTTGCTGGGTCCCATTCACTAGAAACTTTATAAACCACACAACTCTTATGTTTCATTAATCACAGGACTGTATTATGAAATGTTTCCCTGTCATGTTATATATATGTTATGAACATGTATGTGATATATATACTTGTGTTCATAAAGCAATGTCTGCATCTTTATCATTCTTTGAAAAAAGCACAATAATAACACAATTTTAAAATGAGGGTGTAAGTATGCTTTGGTGTCACACGTTATTGACAAAAATGAATAAAAAGTTCTACTAAAGCACCAAAGAAGTAATTGCTACCCCTCATTCACATTAGAACACTATTCAAAAAAAATGTTATATTCTTTTTTAATATATTTTTGAACAAATGAAATATAGGTGATGGAGTCAAATATTTATTTCAACATAACCATAAATTATTTTAATAATACTAGCTAGAACTATTACAAATGTGTCAGGAATATGATTCTGTTTTATAGATGCCTCTAAAATCTGAATGGAATAATGTGCCATGCTTAATCCATATATTTTGCTTTTATTTTAATAATGCCTTTTGTTTTTAACATCACCACAATTTTCAAACATAGCTTCCTATCCTATCTTATCCCCTACTCAACAAAACTGAACCCTCTCTTAAAACAAAGAAAACAAAAATAGTGGATATTGTACAGTGTGTGAGACATTCTGTATCTGTATCCCCTTCCCCCATCTAAAAGGTAAAGATCTGATTCTTAAGTTCTCTAGCACCAACATTTGTCATTATTGACTTCCATGTCTGGCTTCCTTTTCATGTTCTTTTTGTTTACATTATTGTAATAATGACTATTGCTCTCTTGGTTCTACTTACTTTATTCAACATCAAATTTTCTTTGAATTCATCAATTTTTATTGCACAAAATTAATATACCATACTTTATTCAATCATTTTCAATTAATGTTTTGGTAACTTTGATGTTTTGTTTTGGTACCAAAACATTAATTTGTAATTAAAGATACTTTTGCTACTGAAAAAAAAATACTGCTATGAATATTTTGGTATTTAAGGATTTGACTTTCATTAAAAATCCTTTCATCTACTATTACTTTCTTTAAAAGAAAAAAAAAGAGTATAAGTATTTACATAGTCCCTTCCTGTGTGCCTGGCATTGTGCTGGGCACTTTCAAATAATATCTCATTTAATCCTCAGGACAACTCTGAGAGGTAGGTGCTACTATTATCCCCATTTTACAGTTGAGGAAACTGAGATAGACAGAGGATAAGTGACTTGCTAGATGTGAACTCAGGTCATCCTGACTCTAGAACCAACACTCTTTCCACATGTCACCAGCTACTTCCAAAAAACTTTGAGATATAAAAATTTTCTATATAAATATTTCAGTCCTGTGATATTACTTCACCCAAACAGGAACTTTCTCTACTGCCATAGATTAAAATACATTTTTAACTCAATTGTAGAAATGTGTTTGTAGCTCAAAGATATCAGATAACTAACTGGTCAATGGCCACATAGGTTCCTAAGCATCAGATTATTTTCACCCAAGTCTTGATTTCAAATCCAACATTTTACCTAATAATCTTGCTGTCAATCAGAAACTTTCTTCTCAGTACAAAATAAAGTGGATATATAACAGTATCAAACTAATCAGCATGTATGGTAGTATACATGATGTGATAATAAGTTGACTAAAAGGTCTCTCTATTCCTGAATATCTTTCCCATTGACATGTCACAATGTATAAAATTCCATCACTTATTTTTGTGGAATGGGAAAAGGGGAAGGGAAGAAGCATTGATTTATAAATATTATCTAATTTTGAACTATCTGGATGGACATGAGAAGTGCTATTAAAATAAAAGTTTTATTTGAAAATTTTAAATATTATCTTTATTATTAGCCATTAGGCTCTTAGATTATCTAACAAAGAATAAATCTATGAAGGAATGAGGCATGGAGCAGACAGATTTTGAGAGAAGAATAAATAAGCATCCAAAACATGGGGTACGTGTATCATAGGCAGACTAGAGAAACATGTAGATATTTGGGTTCCTGACAGGTTGATAAAATCATAGATTTACAGTCAAAGGGAATCCTTCAAGGGCATTTAATCTAAAACTCTCATTTTACAGATGAAGGAAGCTGATATCCAGAGAGTTTGAGTGACTTGTCCAACATAATATAGTGGCAAAGGAGAGAATTTGAACTCAGGTTCTCCCGGAAACTTTCTTCTTCTTTCTTTCCTTCCCTCTCTCCCCCCTCTCACTGTAGGCTTTGTGTTTGCCCCCCCACCCCGGCAAACCTGTGTTTTTCTTTTCTACTGTCATTTCTAAAGCTGTGAATAGAAGATGAAAGAGAAAAGGGACAACAAAGAACAGGAGACACACCAGAAATAAATTTTGCCTCTTTTGCAGATTTGCCTATAATCAGGACTGAATGTAGACAATCTAGTTGAATCTTCAGGCTCTAAGATTCAACATAGCCATAATAGTGAGGAAACAAATACTCTGCATAAGTCTAACCAACCCAGTTCTCCAAAGTGGCTTATTTTAGATTTGCAAATAGCTTTTAAAATACTAATTTTAAAAATTAGTGTTTTAATATAAAGATAAGGAGAACAAAAACCATCATACATTTCCATAATGATAACTTGGCCTCTTTTTTTCTTGCAGGCAAAATCCATCCAGAGGTCAAACACAAAGCCTACAGTGACATTAAGGGCATTGTAACATAAGATACTGTACTGTTAGAAAGAAATCTGGGAGGAAACATTTTATAACCTATTGCTCTCAGAATGTAATAACTGCCCTGACTTGGTCTTTACTCTATGCCTTTTTTCCCCACCTAATTCATTCCAAAATTGGATATTTTACAACTGGGATTTACACGAATCCTATTCTTTCCCTGTAATCAGCTCAACTAGATGTGGAAATTACAATTTGCCAGGAGTTACATCTGAAAGTGGAGGTATCCTAACTCCAGGGTTAAGGAGAGTTGCATTTCTGATAAATAGAAATGGCACATCTTTTAAACATTGCTTCTGGCCAATTGTTTGAATTTTCTACATTATCTCATATAGGGAATTACACTGATAAGCACTGACAATCTTACCCCCAAACCACTCCAAAAAAAAAAAGTATTGTAAAAATTGAGAAAGCAAAGCATGTCCTACACAATCTACCCAATTGAATATTGGGTATATTTGAGGAAGGATGTGAGGGGAGGACTGGGTATGCAATCATAAAGAAAGAATAACAAAGATAGCTATCAAACAAAGATAAGATTATTTCCATCACTCTTCTTACCAGACTGTTTTCAGTATAAATGAGAAAACATATATGAATCACTTTAAGTCCCTCAGAGGAAAAGCACTGAATAAATTCAGAATTGCATTGCTATTATTAATGTTATTATTGTTATTATCATTGATGGTTGGGAACAAAAAGTCAGTGAGCAGAAGTCTGAAAAGCAATGAAATAAACTGACTATATGGGGATTTTCATGATTTTTATTTCTAATTTATCATTTTAAATTATACAGTCCTAACAATTTCATATTTTAGGCAACTATTAAAGAAAAAAGGAAGTTCTTAACATAAATATTGGGTGACTATATTTTTTAATTCCTAAGGGATATTGGTTAGTGGTATAAAGGACATTATTCAAGATGCACATAATTGAAAAAGGTGAACCATTCGTGTAGCAAGAATGATAGACAAGTCAAATAGTACCTTGGTATCCCAAAGGAATCAAAAGGACAAAAAGACAAGAGGAAAATCTCCAAAGTATAGAGGATTTGTGGAAAATGATGCAGACATAAATCTCATAAAAAGGAAATATAGAGGGGTTAAAATATATATTAATGAAGGAAATATTCCACAATAATGAAATTTTAGATTCTGTAGTGTCAAAGCACCCTGATTTGCTATGGATCAAAAAGATATTTTTTTTTTCCAAGTCTTCTACCCCATTTTGAGAATCCAAACTTCTAGACTGTGTTGAGATATGAACAGATGTCATTTAAAGGTATCTCATAAAAGGGTGCTTTACTTCAGGCTTATAACTTAATAAGGAGAAAACTGACCAAACATTTTATCAGTTCTATTTGCTTAAGATCCCATCAAGTCTGTGAGTAGAAATTTTGTACTAATAGAATCCCAGAAATTGTTATGGAATACCTAAAAAAATGTAGGGAAAGAACACTTCACCTTCCCTTTTCTCCACCAATGTCACTGGCTAACCTACCTGTCAATCCAAATTACATCAGCCAACAACAACTGTAATCATTCATAGTAATCCTAACTGGCCTAAAGTTGACTGACATCGGGGTGATATTGTCTACATGCATACTGGAAATGAAAGAATATGTTCTTTCCCCTTCTCTCAGCTGATTCAACAGCAAAAAAAAAAAAAAAAAAAAAAAAAAAAGAGGGGGGCTTTCAGGAAGCAATATGGGAATACAAGGTGTCCAATCTGTTTCTTTGTACTTTCAGTCTAGTGCTTAGTGTATCTCCTACTGTACCATACATAACTAGAGTGGGAAGTGGGGAGATTTCCAAATGGAACTGAAATAGAACAATGCTCCCCATCTCCAAGGGTCTCTTTTTGGTTATGACCTAAAATCACAATAATAGTAAAGTGAATGAAATCAGGCACTTATTTTGGCTCTTCCAAAATATCCAGACACCCATCTAGACAGAGCCAATGGAAATGCTTTCAGTGGTAAGAATGTGTTATAATATTGTGTTATAAATAGTGCTTCCAGCTCTCTAACCTCTGTATTAGAAGGAGAAACTGAAGGAGTACCTTGAAATTGTTAAGTTCTAGTCACTGAGTTTACATAACTACCAATTTCTGTTACAAAGAGCTATCCTAAGTAGTGTTTACATCTGTCAATCAGTTCCAGCCTCTAACTGATCAATTAGAAAACAAAGGGATTTATAGGCAAGGGGAAATGGGATGAGATAGGGTGAGAATCAAATAGGTTTGACATTCTTAAAATGGCTGAATCTTCTGTTTTTAACTGAAATGTGTCATATATCTTAACTGACAAATCACCTACTTCATTTCCCCTCCCTCTTCGCACAATGGTTTCCATTCACAAAAGGTACAAAAATGACATGCCACTTATCTTTATGGAAAACTTCTATGCTACTTTGACATATGAATTAGAGGTAGGAACAAGACTTATGGTTTCACTGGCATAGGAAACTCCCTCTATCAGTCCAGGTTGGAATCAGGATGTTTCATCTTTATGAGTTCAAATCCAGTCTCTGATACTCTGACACTATTAATATGTGATCCTGTTTACCTCAGTTTCCTCATTTGTAAAATGAACTGGAGAAGAAAATGGCAACCACTCCAGTAATCTTTGAAAAAAAAATTAAATGAATTCATGAAGAAGAGTCAGACATCATTGAAATAAATTATTTTTTATATTACTACATAAATGTTGGCTGTTAGTGTTATTTTAATGTCTCAGTACTCTAGGCAGTTCTCAAAGACTTTAAAAAGCATAGAATGTGCTGACCTACATGGATAGAGAGAGTTTTCTCACCCAACAATAATCTAAATCTTATACTCATAAAATCAAGTAACATCTCTATTCCTGTCAAGATTCAAATATCCACATTATTCCTAACTTCTAGCTCTAGAAATGTAAACAATATCCAAATAAATGTGTTCTTGAAACATTAATTATTCTTTAATATTTTTTTTTCTCTCAGATGGACATTCAGTGTCAGTTCCTCAGGAAAGGTTTTCTGTCTAAATACTTGACTGGCCTCTTTTTTTATTATAGCTCTCTCTTTCCTCAACTCTTTCTTATCTGTCTTTCAACCATCACTCAAATAAAACTGCCTCATTCAAAATTACCAATTATCCCTAAAATGTGTGATCCTAGACAAGTTATGAAACTGCTGTCTTTTTCAATTTCCCCATCTATAAAATGAAAACAAGCATAGTACATAACTCCCAGAGTTATTAAGAGGATTTTTTTAAAAGCACCATTATAAACATTATACAAATGCTAGATATTACTATTCTCATTATCATGGATCCTTAGGTCTGCGATTCCTTTCTGGAGTTGGAATCAGAAGGTCTCATTTTCATGAGTTCAAATTCAGCCTCTGACACTTACAATTAATATGTGGCCTTGTTTACCTCAGTTTCCTCATTTGTAAAATGATCTGGAGAAGGAAATGGCAATCACTCCAGTATATTTGCAAAGAAAACCCCAAATGGGGTCATGAATCGACAATGATTGAAATAACTTATTATTTATATTATTATATAAATGTTATTTTAGGGGGTGTTTATTAGACAAAACATTTGAATTTGAATCACAATCACTTCAAGCCCCTAATTCAGAAAATGGCTAATATTTAGTGGGAGGTTTAGCTCCTCTCTGTCTTACATTGATATCTACATTAAGTTATCCCATGGCCTCTTTGTGGCTGAAGTAAATTCAAATTACCAGGAATATATTTGAATAAAGATGCCACAGACTATATTTTACAGAATCTGTTGTTGGTAAGTAGAAATGAGGAGGAAAAGTTTGAGAAAGTGCAGATCTTCTTTCAGACCTTAAGGAAGTCAGTCCCATGATGCAAACAGACCAAGTTATCTGCTCCAAGATGCCTCTGGAGCCACTCTCCTCAGTATCTTCCTTCTCTTCCACAGCTCACTCCTTTTTCTCTTTCTTCTTTGGCTAGTGGTAGATTCCTCTCAATGTACCCTTAAATGGACTCTCATTCTTTTTTCAGCTGCCAATCTCTCTCTAGCTCTGAATTCATTCGTATTTTCATACAGGCTTTTCTGCCTCCCTTTTCCCCAGCTGAAGCAGGCTCCCTGTCACACCTAGTTCTAGTGGACTAATTCAACGAAGAAGCATTCTTATCTAAGAAAAATAAATGTATTCAAGTGAGGTCTAAGAATCAAGCAATGGTCCCAGATCCTTAAACATAATAAAACAAGACTCTTTCTTTCCTACTTTTTTGGAATCCTCAAAATCTGGCATATTGTATGTTCTCAGTCAATATTTATTGACTGATTAATTGATAATGTATCAGCTCCCACAGGTTTAATTATACTTAATAGCCCCAGTCTCTCCTGAGCTGTAGTTCTACACTGCCTGTTACACATTTCAGACTGGATGTCCCAGAAACATCTCAAATTCAACACATCCAAAACAAAACAAATCACCTAGTCTCCAAAATTATTTTCCCTCCCAACTTTCCCCATTTCTGTCAAGGACTTACATGTCTTTTTGGACTCCTAGGTTTATTGCCTCTATGTTATCTTGATTCCTTTACTGGTGTCATCTCTGATTCCTCAGTTCATTAATCCAATGAGCTTCCAAATCTTGACTTTTCTCTTTCTACATCTCTCATGATTGATTCCTTCTATTCACAAAGCCTCCATTCAGGCTTTCAACAACTCTAAGGTAGACCACTGCAGTGACTTCCTAAATGACCTCTGCCTCAGGGTTCCCCTCATTTCAATTCATCCTTCACAGAGCTGCTAAAATGATTTTTCTAAAATGCAGATCTAACCATGTCATTTTCTCTACCCAGTGACTCCAGTGGCAACCTGTTTCTTCTAAGATAAGCCAGAAACTCTTCTATTTCTCTTTTAAAACCCTTCATAATTTGACCTTCATCTATCAACCTAACATCATTAGATATTCATTCCCTTCACATACTATACAGTTCTGCCAAATTGGATTTCTCTTTATTCTTCATGCACATAGGACTCCATTTTCTCTCTCCATGCCTTTGTAGCATCTGAACCCTATGCCTAGAATTTATTCCCTTTTTACCTCTTCCTCACTCAATCTCTAATTTACTTTGAGGCACAGATCAACTTAAATACACTTATACCTACCTAGGATTTTATTCACTAATTACCATGCATTTAACTGTTATATTTATTTTGTATTATATATATGCATATATATATACATACATACATATGTGTGTGTAATATTGCATGTTGTCTCTCCCCTTCCCTGTGAATTAGAATGCAAAAGCTTCACCTCTTGCCTATACTATTGTAATGGTCTAAATTAATGCTTACTGACTGATTGATTATGAATAAAGATTATTTTGTTTTTGTCTTTATATCCCAAAGTCTAATATATCTCCTGGTAGGTGTTTAATAAATGTTTATTGATTCATTTATCAAGTTTCTTCATACTCCTTAGATGTATGAATATGATATGAATATGATAATATTATATGAATAATATGAATATCATTCAATCTGACACCTTAAAACCAAAATTAAAATATAAACATACAACATAATCAATTGATCTTATCATTCTTAGGTAGCTCATCATAGAATCACTGTGTGTGAATGATTTATATAGTCCTATTGTTTGATAGCTCAGATAATTAAATTGTTCTAGTGTTCTTAGTGATAGATATAATGGATACTGGAGATCTGTTGAGGATGTCAATGCTTTAGTAGGGGTCAGATTTGATGACTTTTAAGGGACTTTTGAACTTTAAGTTTATTAGATTTCATGAATCTCAAAAGGGCCTTCAGAATTGACACTAGTAAATTTTTTATTTAAAATATTTTGGGGGTAGGAACAGAATAAACAAACATAGAGACTTTTCCAGCATCCTATTTCTTGACCTACTATAAAATAGCTACAAGAACAAGAAGTTATTTCAAGTAAATATAGTACCACTATAGTAAAGGACTATAGTCCTATGCATACTGCAATAGAAACAATGAATTTCAACTAGTGGGTAACAAAAATACTTAAACATATAGCCATTGAACTAAAGGAAATAGGAAGAATCGTAAATCTTTCATAATTTGATATAATCCAATGTGGATACTCCCTCCAATTGTTCAGATTGTAACCCATGCAAAACATATCATACTGTATGATCCCTATGTCACAGTGTGTCCTTTCATGAATCTCAAATGTTACATAAAGGATCTATTCTACATGCTAGGAGCCTTTTTCTAATTCTCTTGACATTGCATGAATAACAGTGTGAACAAAAGCTATCACTGGTTATCCTTCACTCTTTCATCACCAGCATACTCCCTTTTTGGTCCTATACATTTCCAATGAGGTCCTATATTCCATTTTTCCTACACAATTCTTTCTTACTATAATGAATTTTTACAATCTATTCAAACCCACCATGCTTTTAATCCATTACCTTTTGGGTCATCTAAAATTTTAATTCTTCGGAAACTCTATATTCCATGATTCAGCTCTGCGACATCAGAAGAAAATAAAATAATGTTTAAAAAATGGGTCTTTGTTTCAGGAAAACAACAATAATACCAACTACAAAACTTGAGGTTATTTTGTAAGCTTCTTAAAAGCAATGCAGCCTGCTCCCTTCCTGTTCAATTCTGGGAGCCCATTCATAATCGACCTCCTGTGTCTGTCTGAGATATAGGTATTAATGCTCTATGGGTTATCTATGCAACAGCATATCATAGTCTGGACAAAAGGTATTCTTTTTCCACTTGGTTCTTCCTCAAAAGAAATGTCAATAAACAAACTAATACATTATTCATGACTATTTCCATAGGAAAGGATTATTGAATTTTAAAAGTCTGAGAAACTCCTCCAACCTATTTGTTTAGTGTTTCTAGATAAATATATTCCTATAGAAGATACTTATGCTACTGGGTTAGTGGAAAAATTCTGATTGTATTTTACATAAAAGCAACAGAATATTTTGGGAGTAAAATAAATTAAAATGGGCAAGTGATCATTTAGATCAGTAAAATGTTTAGTATAAAATCCAGCAATAAAATTTTTTAAAATAATATAAACTATTTCATAAGAACCTTGGGTCCTACATGACAGACCTGGGTATGATTCTGGGGTCTTGAATATCTCACAAAATATTATACTCTGGGATCCCACCCCAGGAATTTCTTGATTTCAATTTAAAAAAACTAATTTATTTCCATCACAGGGAAACCACAAGAAAGTGTTTTGGCTCACTTTATTCTTCAAAAAAAGGTCTTTAGCTCTTCTGCAACAACTCAAACTAATAACAAATATAGCACAGGACTGATTTCAGTTATCCTGCCCCCTCCCCCAAAAAAACAAGCACCACAGAACAGCTCATATCTCAACTTTAGCAAAACTGTCCTCTCCTATGGAAGGTTATTAAGCAATCCTCCCCTTCCTTCCTGGCAGACACTTCCCTTCCACAAGACCTATGCTATGTGATTCACATTTCCTTAAAAGAAGAAACAGATTATTCCTCAGTATACATGATTTTTGATCTCTTTAGCACCCAAAAGGGAAATTCTGCGGACTTCTTTCTGCTCATCATGTCTCCTCATTGCTTCTCTCTTTCCATTTGACTCCCTGACACATGAATCTGCCTACAACCAGCAAGAAAAGGCCCATAGATTTGCTCTTCCATATCATGACTGTGTCACTATTCAGCATCTCCACTGGATACTGGCTCTTTGGTACACATAATTCCCTGCATTATCTACAGAATATAATAGACCTTTCACCCAGAAACTCAACATGTCTACTTCTTCCTTAAGTGACCACATGCTTCCTCTCATATCAGAAAGCAAACTCTTTTTTACACATACACTCAAACATTCTTTATGAGTGAAGGCTCACTTAACTTCATTTCCCACTATACTAAAAATGAAAAACTCAAGAAATTTGGAATTTTTTTTTTTTTACAAAGACTCACTATAAGCCATTTGATGGGTGAATTAATTTGACAACTTTAACCTGATTTGTCCCTAATGCTGGGTACCCTATATCAGAGTATGTAAATTAGGGCTTCCCAATCTAGAACACACAAAGTGGTATACCCAAACCTAGAATACCCAGAATATGCCAAGGCAAGATAGTCAAGAATTTTCCTACTTCTGAATACAGATCCAGGAAGGTAACAGGATTGCCACCACTACATGTTTTAGGGGGTTTTTTTGTTGTTGTTCTTTTGTTTTATTACAGCAGCAAAACAATTTGCGATGACCTCTCTTTATTCCCTCACTTGTTTCAGAGTCCATAAATGAAGCCCTAAGGGCCAAAATTGTTGCTGGGTAAAGAAATTCAGGAGACAGTGACAATAATAATTAAGCATGCACTGTACAGTGAACTGTGCTAGATGCTAAGGAAAATACAAAGTTTAAATTAAATATCAGGATATGACATTTCAGGTATATAGGTTGAATACAATTTCTATAGGCCTAATGGTTTTTGAAATTGTTTACCAATGCAACTTTTTCCTACATTTAACTTGCATTATAACCAAAAAATAACATTTTTCTGTCATATTGGCAGTTCTCCTTGTGATGATAGTTTGTCTTTTCATTATTTTGATATTAATCTACTATAAGCCATACTACACATAGGGACATCTTTTATCTTATCACAACCCAGCTGGCATGTGGACAAACCTTCTGGTCTCTATGGATTTAACCTGGATTCAAGCCACCTTCTAAAGATGAAAGTCAAACACAGAAATATAGATAGGTCATACAGTCAGACCTAGTTGTGACTATTCTGAAAAAAAAAATCTTTGAAATAGAAGCTAGACTGCTAGTATGACTGAGTGAAAAGATAAAATGAAATTTTCTAATGAAATATAGTAGCTTAGTAGAATTCAGGAACCAGAGGGGATCTTAGAGCTCGAGTACTCTAGCTTTTGTATTTTACAAGGCTCAAATGGTTGTAAAAGACACTTAAGATCACACAGCTAGTTAATGTTAATGTCATAATTAAGACTAGAATCCAAGTCTTCTAGATCCCACTGGTTCTGTAGTTTTTGTTTTGTTTTGTCTTTATCTACAACAGACATTAATTATACTATGGTCCTAATAAAGTTCTTCATTCAGCTGTTACAGTTCCTAAAGCATGGGTCTACCTTATCCCTCTGATCCAGTGACTTTTTTAACCTCCAGAAAGAAAAATAAATTCTTTTATTTGGGTTTGGAAGCCCTTTGTTACCTCACCCCTTTCTTCCTTTCCAGTCTTCTTATTTCCTCCCCTTAATAAACTCTAGCATCCAATGATTTGGGCCACCTGGATCTTCCTCTGACAAGACATTCCATTTCCTGACTCCATGCATTTTCACTGATAGTCCCCCATGCCAAGAAAACTCCCTCCTAGTCAGTCAGTCAATAAACATTTACTAAGAATCTGCAATGGTTTAAGTTCTGGGGTTACAAAAAAAGCAAAAGGAAATCCCTATTCTCAAGCAGCTACCAATCTCATTTCTATATCCTGGTTTCCTTGCTTTCCTTCAAGTCTTAGGGAAAAAAATCCACTTTCTACAAGAAACTTTTCTAGTCCCCTTTAATGTTGGTGCATTCCTTTTGAGATTATCTTTAATTTATCACAGATAGACTGATTGATAGATAATTAGAGACTTTTTTAGTACATAGTTGTTTGCATGTTGTCTCCCCTGTTAGTATGTAAATTTATTGAAGGGAGGGGTTATTTGCTTTTCTTTGCTTCCCCAGAATTTAGCAGAGTGCCTAAAATATAATAGGTGCTTAATAAATTCTTGCTAATTTGACTTAATCAATAATCTGCCACTTTAGCAAAATAGAAATTATATGTATTTTCATTACTCCTCTCTGGAGTCAAATTGTCATCAGAATTAGCATTCTGGTGTTTATTAGCATTCAAATGTTATTTTATTTTCATTTATGTTTTGTCATAATATTTCTTGGTTTATTTTCTGGTTCTGTTTACTTCACTTTGAATTAGTTATGTAAATTCTTCTGTTTATGTTTTCTTCATTTTTATCATTTCTTATAATAACAATCTATTATGTTTATGTACTACAATTAGTTTAATCATTTTCTGATTGATAAGCACCTATTACTGTTTTCAATTCTTTGCTACCATAAAAAAGTCCTGCAATGAATATTTTGATATATATTAGAACTTATCTTGCCATCTTTAATCCCTTTGTCATATATTCTTAGCAATGGATCACTTATCAAAAGATATGGACATTTTACTTACTTCCCAGAATGGTTTAGTCAATTTACAGCTCCCTCAGCTATGAGTAGCATAGTAGCATGTTTATCTTCCCTCATCCTGGGTCCTGCTTTCTACAAACTTTGAAATGAATCATCCCATAAGTGGTACAAAACAATTCTTGCATTTGTTCCTTCTTAATACTTTTGTCTTTTCCGTTTGATCAGAAAATAGATTTGAAGAGACTGAATATGAAAACACTAGAGTTGAAGGACCACAGAAGGATCAGACTAATAGTTGGTCTCATAACCCTTACAAACTGGAAAATTTTACCCATCCACACTGTTTACCTACAAAATCAGTTTTCTTTCCTTTTGAGTAAGCACTGGGCAGGATTCCCTGAAATTAATATGTTAGGAATGGGAAGGGCAACCTGAAAATATTTAGCTAAAAAATGACATTAGTTGGAAGGAGTTGAACTAAGGCTTTCTCTGTATGTAGTCTCTTTCAATTCCAGATTTATGATGCTATGATTAATCCGAAATAACATAACTACAAATGTTCAAAACAAATGGAAAGATTTCAATTCTAATGAAATTAGGAGAGAATCCAGGGAGAAAGGAAAAAAAATTACATGAAGACTCAGAAGTGTTTCCCTTGTCAAGGTTCTGAAGATAGAGAATCCAATAAAACCAAAGGAAATAGTAATAGTGAAAATCAACACATTGTCCTATCTGCACAAAATGGGAGTATAATCACTGGGAAAGAGGGAATCAGTTCTTTCCTTTTGTTGTAACCACTGGAGAGGACCTTCTGAAATGATATGTTAGTGAGGGGTGTCTTTAAAAAGTCTGCCAAAACTGACCAATTGGAAAGGTACTTAGTTTTGTGGACTTCTAGAAAGTCCTAAAAAATTTATTTCAAAACAAATGGATTTTTCCTTTAAGGTATTTTTAATTAGGGCCTTTTGCCCTTTTTTTGAGAGAGAGAGAGAGAGAGAGAGGAGAGAAAATAATAATGTTTAATATATGTCTAGATACTTCATGCAAATTCCTACATGGTTGAACATGCTACTCTGAATAAGCTCTGCCATATTGTGTTAATACTGCTGCATGACTTTAATTTAGCCTCGATATCTGAAGATTTAAGCAAAATAAGCTCACTTCATGTATTTGAGGAGGTACTACTTTGAAGAAGGATTAGATTTTTTTTCAGCTTGGCCTTCAAAGTCTGCAGTCATCGTAATTGATAGCAATTGTACTTGTTGAATATGTTACAAAAGAGATATTAATTGCAGGTATCTAAGAATTAAACTAACTAGCTTCAAGAGCTCCTTGTAACTCTAAGATTCTGTGATTTTAACTATAATGAATCTAAATAACAAAATTTTAGTTATTCTTCCTAAATCAATCATCTGAAAACAAAGGAACTAATCTCTATATTTAAACTCCTTAAGGAGAAGGGCAGTTTCATTTTGTTTTTTTGTGTCTAGGTCAAGGTAGAGTCATAGTAGGTGCTTAATAAATATTTGTGATTGACAATTTGATGTAGATATCTAAAAAGACAACCTTTCATAATCATGGGAATCTACAATGGGTCCAAAGAATTCTGAAAATTTGATAGAATGAAATGAGTTTTACATCATTTAAAAAGGTTCCCAGATGCTCATTGCTTTGAATATTATATAATGAGTCAGCAAAAACTCCTCCAGATATAATATAGACATGCTAAACTGTCCTAGAGTGAAAAAATATTCAATTTGGCTTTATAGGCCTGGACCTAAGAAAAAGTGGACCACAGTTGGTAGACCATGTCTACCCTTCTTATCACTTTATGATGTCACTTCAATTTTGAGCATCTAAGACCATGTACTGATTTTTACTACCACATTTTCTCTTGTTTTATTGGGCTCCCTATCCCCAAGACCCCAGTATTGAAAAAAAAAACTTCTGGGTTTTCTTTTTCTCCTTGAAAACAAGCCAGTAACTTCTTATTACTTCAGAACAAAACATGTAAACTTATGGCACTAAATAAAAATGTATAAGTTGCAAGATAGTTTATCTTAATCCTAAATAAATTCCTTTTTGCCCAATCTCTTACCTAGTCTTGATCTATGTTTTAATTCCCTTAATATGAATTTGGCTTTTCATGATGCTATATCTCAGACCTACAGAATCTGCTTTCTTTAGCTCCCAATTTTTGATTACTGCCAGACTCTAGAGCAGGGGTCCTCAAACTTTTTAAATGGGGGCTAGTTCACTGTCCCTGAGACTGTTGAAGGGCTAGACTATAGTAAAAACAAAAACTATGAACAAATTCCTATGCATGCTGCATATATCTTATTTTGAAGTGAAGAAACAAAAAGGGAACAAATACAATATTTAAAATGAAGTAAAGTTAAATCAACAAACTTACAAGTATTTCAATGGGAACTATGAGCCTGCTTTTGGCTAATGAAATGGTCAATGTCTGATTCCATATTTGCCATTGCTAGTTGTAACAAGTGATGCAAGTGTGCATCCGTTAGTCTTGATCTGGTTGGAGATTTCAAATGTTTCATTCTAGAAAAAGTCTGTTCACAGACATAAGTGCTGCCAAAGATGGTTGCCATTTTGAGTGCCTGGTTCCTGACATGAGGATATGTCTCAGAGGGGAGAGATGCATAGAAATTATGAAGGCTGCTTGACTTGAATGCATCTTTCAGAGAGTCACAATTCTGCAGTTCAGCCAGTTCTATTTGGTAAATTGTATCCACATTTTCAATGTCAATAGAAAATGGGTAATGGAAAAGCTGTATGTCCTGTTCATGGAGATGAAGCTCTTTAAATCTAAATTGGAACTCCTTTTGCAATTTTTCCAGTGAATCCATACATGTTTTGTTTGGGAATGCAATCAGCAGTTTTTCCGCTAACAGATTTTGAGTTGGGGGGAGATGGCAGAAGTTTTCCTCCTCCACTTGTTTGATGAAGAGGCTCAATTTTACTTCAAATGCTTTGACATGTGATTGCATATCACAGATGAGCTTCCCCTTTCCTTGAAGTTGCATATTGAAATTGTTGAGTAGCTCTGTTACATCTGTCAGAAAGGCAAGGTGCCATTTCCATTCTGCATCACTGAGCTCTGGTACTTCCTTGTGTTTTTTGAAAGCAGAAAAGTTGTAATCTGTGGAAGTAAGTCATAGAAACATTTTAAAACTCTCCCTCGACTCAGCCAATAGACTTCTGTGTGATATAGAGCATCTTCATAATCAACATTTAGCTCAGACAGAAATTCCTGAAATTGTCTGTGATTTAGTGCATTCATTCTAATGAAGTTAACACAAGATACCACAATTTTCATAACAGAATCCCACTTCAGTGATTTACTACACAGCGCTTGTTGGTGGATGAGGCTATTGGATGAGAATGGTTATGTTTGTCCATCTCTTAGTTAATGTGAGCAATTACTCCTTTCTTAGAGCCCCCCCCCCCCAATCTAGGAGCACCATCAGTTGTCACACTGGCTAGTTTAGCCCAGTCCAGCTCAAAACCATTCATAGTTTGGCAAACCTTTTCATAGATATCCTCTCCTGTAGTTGTTCCTTTGATGTTTTGCAGTGCAGAAAGCTCTTTTATGACTTCAAAATAATCATTTATCCCAGGAACAAAAAAGTTGTGCAGAATCATAAACATTATTGCTTTCATCGAGTGCCAAGGAAAAATATGAAATTTTTTTTATGAAGTTTTGCAAATGCTGATGCAGATTTTCTCCCATTTCCTCAATCCTCCATGTAATTGTAGGTCCTAAAAGATTCACTGTACTAAATAAATCGGCCTTTTCTGGACACATCTCTTTGGCAACAGAAAGAAGGCATTCTTTAACAAGTTCTCCCTCCACGAATGGTCTGCCATTGCAGGCTATTAGCTTGGCAACTTGAAAACTTGCTCACAGTGATGAAATATTTAGCTGTTTCTTCTTCACAAAAGTATTTTGCCGAGTTGTCAATGTATTTTTAAGTTTTAATATTTTATCTTTTCTCACTTCTCCAACCAATCATATTTATCTTTATGATGAGTTTCATAGTGTCGACGCAAATTATATTCTTTGAACACAGAGACTATATTCTAGCATATCATACATACAGTTCTTTCCTTGTACTGCATGAAAAAGTAATCATAAGTCCACTGTTCTTTGAATATCCTACACTCCGAGTCAATTTTCCTAGGGATTCCAAATTGCTATTAGTAAAATACCAACATATATATACAGCACTACAAAAACAATATACCAGCAATAACTTTGCCCACACAGAGACATACAGACTGCAATGCCCAACTTCCTCCAAGCTGCCTCTGTGCTGTAATGCCTCCGTTTCCCACACTCTTTCCTGCTCTTGCACTGCCGCCCTTCACTGCTGCAGTGAATTCCCCCTGCAGTGCAGCATGCACTGTACATCCCCCGCGCCTGTCTGTTGTGGTGACTGCTGTTACTGTACAAGGCCGCGGGCTGTCAGTTCTCCATCTTCTGCATCTCTCTCCCTTCCCCATACCACACACCCCAGCCTGGGAACTCACCTCATCTCAGTATCGCCTCACACTCTGTCTTCGCTGCCTCAGTCCAATGCCGGGAGTGTGCATTGCTAACCGGAGTTTTGGTCAAACGTCACTTCCAGTCTGATTTTGCTATAACCCAGCCGGCCACATAATCGTTCCAGCGGGCTGCATGTGGCCCTGGGCCAGAGTTTGAGGACCCCTGCTCTAGAGGCTAAGCAAGCCCTTTCCTTTTGCAATCCTTTGACTGAATGATTGATTAATTGACTCCCATAGCTGAGACATTTTCTTAGTCTTTGCCTCATATTTGACCCATTCATTGTGGTCTAAGGAAAAACTTCTGTTCTTCCCACTCCCAACTTCACTGGCAAAAAAAGAAACCTATTCTTGCCCAGTTAGCCCTCTAGAACTAACTCACCACCTCTTTATCTAAAGATCTCTAATTTATAACACAAAATCTAAACCAATATTTTCTAAATTACAAGTTTTACCCATAATTATAAATGTATAAATTGTAGTGGTCAGTACTATTATCAAAATTAACCGTTATGAAGACTACTAATCATTCTAAGGATTGGAGGTATTAAAAAATGTTCTCATGTGAATGCAACAAATACTAATTTAGTACCCATTTGTGATAGCATCTATAAAGTACAGTATGACCAACAGGCTGTGATCTCTGTTACTCATTGTTGTTAGTCAGTCTTTTTCAGACACATTTGGGCCCAAATGAGTCACTCCAAGGCAAGATCTTGGAGTGGTTTGCCATTTCCTTCTTCATTCTATAGATGATTCTATAGATTCATTCTATAGATGAGGAATCTAAGAGTTAACAGGATTGAGTGGCTTGTCCAGGAGCACACAAATAATAAGTGTATGAGGTCAGTTTGGAATTCAAGAGGCACTTTATGCATTATACCGCCTAGTTGCTATCACCCACCCACCTACCCACTTCTGCTAGAAGCTTACAAACCATTTCTTCAAACCATGAGAAGAACCCTTAATAAAAAAGACTGAAAAATTTTAAACAAAATACATTTTGTTAGCCACTCAAGTTCATTCTTTTAAACATCTAAAACTTGCAAGGTGCCAAGGATAAAAAGAAAAAATGAAAAAGAACATCTGCCCTCTTGGAGTTTAGTTCTAGTAGAAAGCAATTTAATATTTATGCAACTAAGTAAATACTAAGGAATGTGAAGAGAAAGAGAGAACTAATTATTAAGGGGGAAAAGGAAATGGATGTGCATGTGGAATTTCTATGCGAAGGTATAAAGATGGGAGGAAAAATGATGACATTGGGCAGAAGTGTGTGCAGAAGAAGGTAAATTGAGGCTAGAAAAATTGTCTGGAGCCAGATTATGAAGGTCTTTAAATGCCCAAGTGGGGAGTTTGCATGGTATCCTAGAGGCAGCATGGAAGCACTGAAAATTCTTGAGCAAGGGAGATGAGCTTGAAGAATATCAATTTAGAAGATGGCAGAGGCTAGACAGGACTTTGCCTAAGCTCTTCCTGGCTTCCCTCAAATCAACAATCCAATAAATCAAGCCTCTGAACAGATTTGGAGTGACAGAACATACAAATATCTGTAATGTAACAAGTTTTCAGCAGAAGATATTTGGAAGGACTTTAGAAAATGTGTTTCTCAATTGGGCAAGAGGGAACATGGTCTGGCACAGGAGCAGTACAAGACACAGAGTGAAGAGATCCCAAATAGGGAACCTAACAGGAGGCTCTTAGCCAAAACACAGCATTGTTGACTACTCTGTTCTGGTTCAGAACAGAGGTGAATCAGCAGGCTAGCTGTGAGACCTCCAACACAACCACAGAAGGCAAATAGTGAGTCCCTGAATCCTAGCATAACAAGTGGGATTTGGTCAGACCCACCCAGAATGAAAAGGAAGCCAGCATCACTGGCCCTAGAATATAACTCCTTGAAAAATAGCATTGTTAATAGTCAATAACTATAGCAATCTGTTGTTTGACAAACCCAAAGGCCCCAAATTTGGGGATTTTTTTTGACAAAAACTGCTGGGAAAATTGGAAACTAGTATGGAAGAAATTAGGACTCAATCCACACCTAATACCACATACCAACATAAGATCTAAATGGGTTTATGATTTAGACATAAAGGGTAATAATATAATCAAATCAGAAGAACATAGGATAGTTTACCTCTGAGATCTGTGGAGAAGAAAGGGTTTTGTATCCAAAGAAGAATTAGAACTTATAATTAATAACACCAGATAGATAATTTTGATTAAATTAAGTTTAAAAATTTTGTACAAATAAAACTAATGCAGACCAGATCAGAAGAGAAGCAATAAATTGGGAAATCATTTTTACATTTAAGGGTTCTGATAAAAGCCTTATTTCTAAAATATAAAGAGAATTGATTCAAGTTTATAAGAATTCAAGCCATTCTCCAATTGATAGTCAAAGGATATGAACAGACAATTTTCAGATGAAGAAATGAAACCATTTCTAATCATATGAGAAGGTGCTCTAAATCATTATAATCACAGAAATGCCAATTAAGATAACTCTGAGATACCACTACACACCTCTCAGATTGGTTAAGATGACAGGAATAGACAATGATGAATGTTGGAGATGTGGGAAAACTGGGACATTAATACATTGTTAATGAAACTGTGAATGGATCCAGCCATCCTAAAGAGTAATTTGGAACTATGCCCAAAAAACTATTACATTGTGCATACCCTTTGATCCAGCAGTGTTTCTATTGGGCCTATATCCCAAAAAGATCTTAAAGAAGGGAAAGGGACCCACATGTGCAAATATGTTTATGGCAGCACTTTTTGTAATTGTAAGAACCTGGAAACTGAGTGAATGCCCATCAATTGAAGATTGGCTGAATAAATTATGGTATATGAATGTTATGGAATATTATTGTTCTATAAGAAATGATCAGGAGAATTATTTTAGAGAGGCCTGGAGAGACTTACATGAACTGATACTAAGTGAAATGAGCAGAACCAGAAGATCATTTTACACAGCAACATCAATATAATACGATGATCAATTCTGATGAACGTGACTTTTTCCAACAATGAAATGATTGATGCCAGTTCCAATGATCTTATGGTGAAAAGAGTCATCTATACCCAGAGAAGGCATTGTGGGAAATGAATGTGGATCACAGCATAAACTTTTTGTTATTATTTGCTTGCATATTGTTTTCTTATTCATTTACTTTCTTTTTTATCTGATTTTTCTTGTGCAGCAAGATAATTGCATAAATATATTTATACATATTGGATTTAACATATATTTTAACATATTTAACATATACTGGATTGCTTGCCATCTAGAGGAGGGGTAGTGGGAAGGAGGAGAAAATCTGAAACATAAGGCTATGCAAGGGTCAGTGTTGTCAAATTATCTGTGCATATATTTTGAAAAAAAAAAAGCTTTAAGAAAAGAAAAAATAGCATTGTTAAAGTGGAAGAAAAGAATTTAAAAAGAAGAATTGGTGAAATGTTTAAAAAATCTAACGAATAAAATAACTACTTTAAAAGTACAATTGGACAAATGTAAAAGGAGGTAAAAAAACTAACTGAAGAAAATAATTCATTAAAAATTAAAACTGGAAAATGAAAGTGAATGAGACATCAAGAATCAATCAAACAAAACCCAAAAAATGAAAAATACAAGAAAATGTAAAATACCTCACTGGAAAAACAATTAACCTGGGAAATAGATCCAAAAGAGACAATTTAAACATTTATTGGACTTTCTGAAAACCAAGATGAAAAAAAAAAAAGAGTCTAGACAACATCTTTCAAGAAATCATCAAGAAAAATTGCCCTAAATATCCTAGAACCAGAAGGTAATAGCCACTGAAAGAATCTATCAATCAGTCCCTGTAAGAGACCTCAAAATGAAAACTCCAAGGAATATTGTTACTAAATTCCAGAATTGTCAGATCAAGAAGAAAATACTACAAGCAGCCAGAAAGAAATAATTCAAATATCAAGGAGAAACCATCAGGATTACCCATGACTTAGAATCTTCCACTTTACAGGATCAGAGGTCTAAAAGGATCAGAAGACAAAGGATTTTAGATTTCAACTAAGAATCAACTACCCAATAAAACTAAGCATTATCTTTTGGGGAAAAGATGGATATTCAATAAAGTAAGGGATGTTCAATTATTTTTTATTAAAAGATCAGAGCTAAGCAGAAATTTTGATCTTCAAAAATAGAATTCAAAGAAGCATAGAACGTAAAAAGGGAGGAAAAATTCTTTGTTTTTTAAAGGTTAAAATGTTTACATCCCTACATGGGAAGATGATATGAGTAACTCTTGAGAACCATATCCTTGTTAGGGATACACTCAAAAAGTGTAGATATAAGTTGACTTTAATGTAAGGATATATAAAAAGAAAACAGGGATGGAAAAGGGATTGTACTAGAAGAAGAAGAAAGGGGAAGTATTATAGGGTAAATTATATCACATGAAGAGGCAAAAAAGACCTTTTACAGTTAAGGGAAAGAAGGGAGGGAGATGATCATTGTTTGAACCTTAACCTCATCGGATTTGGCTCAAAGAGGGAACACCATGCATATTTAGTTTAATAGAGAAATTTGTCTCATCCTATAGGAAAATAGGGGGAAGGGGGAAAAAAGGGGGAAGGCTAAGAGAAGGAAGGGCAGGTTGAGGGAGGTGGTGTCAGAAACAAAACACTGCAGGGGAGGGGAAAAGAGAAAGGAAAGAGAAAGGTATAACTTGAGGAAAATAGGATGGCAGGAAATATAGGATTAGTCATTTTAACTGTGAATATGAATGGGATGAATTCTCCCATAAAATGAAGCAGATAACAGCGGATTAAAAGCCAGAATCCTACAATATGCTATTTACAAGAAACACATTTGAAGCAGACAGATACATACAGAGTAAAGGTTAAACACTAGAGAAAAATCTGGTATGCTTCAGCTGAAGTTAAAAAAAAAAAAAAGCAGGGGTAACAATCCTGGTTTCAGATTAAGCAAAAACAAAAATAAATCTAATTAAAAGAGATAAGGGAGAAAACTATCTTGCTAAAAGGTACCATAGATAGTGAATTAACATCAATACTAAATATATATGCACTAAGTGGCATAGCATCTAAATTCCTGGAGAAGTTGAGAGAGTTCCAAGAAGGAAGATACAGTAAAACCCTACTAGGGTGGGATCTCAACCTCCCTCTATTAGAACCAGATAAATCAAACTACCAAATAAACAAGAAAGAAGTTAAGGAGGTAAATAGAATTTTAGAAAAATTGGATATGATAGATCCTTGGAGAAAATTGAATGGGGGGCAGAAAGGAACTTACTTTTTTCTCAGCAGTACACAAAATTGACCATGTATTAGGGCATAAAAACTTCACAATCAAATGGAGAAATGCAGAAATAGTGAATGCATCCTTTTCAGATATTGTAATAAAAATTACATGTAATAAAGGGCCAGGAGAAAATAGACCAAAAATTAATTGGAAACTAAATAATCAAATCCTAAAGAATGAGTGGATGGTGTTCTCTCTCTCTCTTTCTCTCTCTCTCTCTCTTCTCTCTCTCTCTCTTTCTCACACACACACATACACACACACACACACAGAATTATCTTTTTAAGGCTTGTTCATAGAGATTTTGAAAGTGTCCTTGTACTGCTTCTAACCCACAATAACCTCTCTTAAAGCTGAGCTAGCTCTCTGACAATGCATGAGTTACTCTAAGCATCTATGTGGATATCCCTGGAAAGTAGTCAACACCAAAGCTTTTAGTGTAAAAACTCTCCCTAGCTGCTGTGTACCACCCCATGCTCCAAGGTCAAATTCCAGATGTCTTCCTAACTTTCACAAAAACTGAAAGAATTATGGCACGCAGAAGCTTCTGAGTCTTCATTGTCCTCAGGTGAGATAAAAATAAAATGGAAAGCTAGACCAGTGGCGGGGGGGAAAGAATGAGTAGGTAAAACAACAAACAACCAATTAATAATTTCATCCAAGAGAATGGCAATAATGAGACCACATACCAAAATTTATGGGATGCAGTCAAAGTAGTTGGGAAAAAGGGACATCTTATATCTCTAGATGCTTACATGAAAAAAAAAAAAAAAGAGAAAGAAAAGATCAATGAATTGGGCATGCAACTAAAAAAAGCTAGGAAAAGAGCAAATTAAAAACCCTTAATTAAATACCAAATTTGAATTTCTGAAAATAAAAGGGGAGGTTAATAAAATCGAAGGTAAGAAAAGTATTGAACTAATAGACAAAATTAAGTTAATTTTATGGAAAAAAAAAACAACAAAATAGATAAACCTTTAGTTAATTTGATTAGGAAAAGTAAAGAAAAAAACAGTATCAAAAATGAAAAGGATGAATTTACCAACAAAGAAGAGAAAATTAAAGCAATATTGAGTAGCTATTTAGCCTAACTGTAAGTGAAATGGATAAATACTTACAAAATCATAGATTGCCCAGATTAACAGAGAAGGAAATAAATTACTTAAATAGTCTCATTTTACTGACTCTGCTTTAATTCTGCTCTTTATCTTGCCTTGCTATTACTTAATCTACCCCCCATCTAGGGATCCCTCCCTTGTCTTCTTCCCTCATCCTTTTTATTACCCTTTTGCCCATCCCTCCTACCTTATTCCTTTATAGATTTTGGAGGGTACTATACCCTTTATTTTATATATGTGGAATTGCCTATTTAATCCATTCTCAAAGTGAGTTTTCAAAACTACAAACCCTCCTCCCCTTCTAATGCCTCTGTGTCTAATCTTCCTCTGCATTTCATTTGTATAACAATTACTGTTTTTACCTTAACTTTGACCAATCTTTCTTTTGAGCTACCCTATTGTTGATATCACTCCTAAATATAAGGTATCCATTTCCCATGTAAAAAAAAAAAAAAATCTGTCCATATTGAGTTCCTTGAAATCGATCTTTGATATTGACTCTCATATGTTAAATTTTTTATTAAGTTTGGATTTGATAGGAAGTCCCAAAATTCTGCAAGTTCATTGAATGTCCATTTTTTTTCATTCAATATTATAGATAATTTTGCTGCATATGATATTTCTGGCCACAGGCCCAGTTCTTTTGATTGTCAGTAGATATGATTCCAGGACCTGTGGTCTTTTATTATAGCTGCTAAGTTTTGTACAATTATAAGTGTATCTCTAGCAAATTTGAATTTTTTTTCTTGTTTCTTGCAAATTTTTCATTTTGGCTTAGGGATTTCAAAATTTGGCAATAATATTCCTATGTGATTCCCACAAAGGATCTCACTGAGGTGGTTATGGGTGGATTTTTTTCTATTTCTCCTTTCCTTTCATTTCTATTATCACTCCATGACAATTTTCTTGGATTATTTCTTAGTTGTACCCTACCTAAAACATATTATAAAGCAGTGGTTATCAAAAACATTTGGTACTGGCTCAGAAATAGAGTAGTAAATCAGTGGGATAAATTAGGTACACAAGATACAATAATCAATAATTATAATAATTATAATAACCTAGTGTTTGATAAATCCAAAGATTTCACCTTCTGAGATAAGAATTCACTATTTCACAAAAATTTCTGGGAAAACTGGAAAATAGTATGGCAGAAACTAGGTATTGATCAACACCAAACATACTATATCAAAATAAAATGGAAATGGATTCATGATTTAAACATAAAGGGTGAGGGGGATACTATAATCAAATTATGGAAACAAAGAATAGTTTACCTCTCAAATCTGACTGAGGACAAGGAAGGAATTTATAGTCAAAAAAGAACAAGAAAATGATATGAAATTCAAAATGGATTTTGATCCTGTTAAATTAAAAAGGTTTTGCACAAACAAAACCAATGTAGCCAAGATTAGAAAGCAGAAAATTGAGGGGTGGGGGGGGCAGATTTACATCCAAGTGTTCTGATAAAGACCTCATTTCTAAAATATATAGGGAACTGACTCAACTTTATAAGAATACAAGCCATTCTCCAATTGAAAAATAGTCAAAAGACATGAACAATTTTCAGATTAAATTAAAGCCATTTCTAGCCATAAGAAAAAAATGCTCTAAGGCACTATTGATTAGAGAAATGCAAATTAAGACAATCTGAAGTACCACCTCATACCTTTCAGATTGGCTAACATGACAGGAAAAGATAATGATAAATGCTGAGGGGGATGTGAGAAGATTAGGACACTAACATATTGTTGGTAGAGTTGTGAACTGACCTAATCATTCAGATAGACCAGTTTGGAACTATACCCAAAGAAAGGGCTATCAAACTATGTATAACCTTTGATCCAGCACTGTTTCTACTGGATCTGTATCCCAAAGAGATCACAAAAAAGGGAAAAGTAATCACATGTGCAAAAATGTTTGTAGTCTCTCTCTTTTTGTAGTGGCAAGGAACTGGAAACTGAATGGATGCTTATCAGTTGGGGAATGGCTAAATAAGTTATGGTATATGAATGTAATGGAATACTATTGTTTTATGAAAACTATTACCAGGATTATTTCAGAAAGGCCTGGAGAGAATTACATGAATTGATGCAAAGTAAAGTGAGTAGAATTAAAAGAACATTGTACACAGCCACAAGATTACATGTTGATCAACATCTTTTCAACAATGAGGTGATTCAGGTCAATTCCAATAGATTTGTAATAGAGAGAGCCATCTGCATTCAGAGAGAAGATTATGGGGAGTGAATGTGAATCACAACATAGGTTTTTCATCTTTTTTTGTTGTTGTTTGCCTGGTTGGTTTTTTTCTCATTTTTTTCCCTTTTTTGATCTGATTTTTCCTGTGTAGCATGATAAATGTGGAAATATGTTTAGAAGAATTGCACATGTTTAACTTATATTGGATTACTTTGCTATCTAAGAGAGGGAGGAAATGAGGAGGAAGGGAAAAAATATGGAACACAAGGTTTTGCAAGGATGAATATTGAAAACTATCTTTGCATGTATTTTGAAAAATGAAGAGCTGTTATTTTAAAAAAGAATATTAATTTTGCAACTTTATGGAGGGAGGACTGGATAGGGAACAGACAGGAAGTCAAGATTTAAATAGGAAACAGCTATAACAGTCCAAGCAGGGGTCCCAACTACATAAGCTAGCAAGGCTGTCTTTATCTATTAAAAAATATGTCCTTATTCCCATCCCTCTCAATTGTTAGCTCAAGTTTAGCTATAAGATTTTCTTCTGATTCTTCTCTGGCAGCCACCCCATTTCACAAAACAAATAAATAAATAAATAATGTTTGCTCGAGTTGAAAATTCACAAGCTTCTTTTCAACCCAATGTTGTGACTTTTTACTGCCCAATTATAAAATATGGGGGGGGGGGGGGGAAAGTGATTATCATGGAAATACTAAATGACTTCCTCCTATCTAAATCTAGAAGCAATTAAATATTCCAGAATGAACTGGGTGGAGGAGGGAGAAGAAATAAACTCATAACACTTAGGTCAGCAGCCTGAGTCATCAGCTGAATGCAGATGAAACTAAAAGTCTTATATCCCAGCTTTGTCCTACAAGGGTACCACCATTTAATAAGGGACTCAGATTTCTGTGTGTCATAGAAAGCTAATCTGAAAACATATCCCCTTGTCTGAATAAAATACATTCCTCCCATACACCTTCTGGGATTTCCTCTTTAAAGAACCATGTTGAGTTATTTCCTTTACCACAAAACTTTGTTGTTTTTGGTTTGTTTGAAGGGAATAGGGGAAGGAGAATGGGACCATTTCATTGCTATATTCCCCACTATCTTCATAAAATTCCCTCAAATTTCTTTGAATTTATCACCTTATATAATAGCATAGATTACTGAGACACTAAGTGACTTCAGCAAGGTTGCACAGACATTATGTGTAAGAGTCAAGACTTGAACTCAAGTCTTCGTGTCTTCAAAGCAATCTCCCTAACCAAGACATCAACCTGCCTCTTCTTATCCATTCCAAGATCTTATTCAGTTCCTTTATATGACAGTTAAGGAAACAGACATTGATAAATTAAGTAAATAATATTCCAATTTTAAAATCAGTAGCAGCGCAGAGACTGTCACCCAGGTCTCCTCCCTCCAATTAATCCAGTACTCTTTCCACTACACAAGGAAATCTTTGAAGATATTTTACAGCAAAGCAAACAGTACTCATTTCAGCAGAGGTAGAATGTCACTAAGAATGTTTTCTATTTTTATCTTTAAGGATCACATCTGGAATATTGTATTCGTGTTATTGAATGAAAATCAAAGCCTAAAAATTTCTGTAGGGTATTCTGCTACTTTGATGAATCTGTGAACTTATCAAAAGCAATGTAGCACTCCCTCCAAAAGTACAGGATCCCCAAACACCCACATTCTCTTACCCTGTGCAAGTTATTTATCCAGCTCCTCCTGTGAATCCTCCACAGAGTCCACCTAATAGTCTGGGTATTTTCCTATAATTGTCTTGATATTATCTATACACTAAGAGAGCACTTGGATAACAGTGACTTTCTTGAGATAATGATAGTGTATTAAAATCAAGAAAGAACAGGTACTTTCAATTTGTCATTTCTCTATTTTCCATTAATATATTTCTTTAATATCTTTTATGCCTCTTTACCTGCACAATTTTTTCCCCCTTGAAATTATACCCACTATGCATTTTTCCTTGTCCTTTGGCTAATCTTGGATTTTATTCTTTGGATGTTATAATATTCTATTCTTCACAATTATATAGTATCCCCACAAGAATTTAGGCATTAAAAACCTGGATCTTGGCTTCATGGAGAACTTTGGAGACATTAAAAGGATTGTGCATTTTTCCAAAGAAAACCAGCCACTTCTCAATTCTGAACACAGCTCATTGTCTGTTTATAGCATCTGTCCAAGGCACATATGCTGATAGACAAAATTAGACACTAGTCATGCAATGACTTATCATAGTCTGGACAATAGGTATTCTTCATCAGCTTAGTTTATCCTATATGAATGATTAGGCCAAACCCTTTTGAATGATGATTGATCCCATTTAATTTCAGTTTTCAAGGCTTTGATGGGGTAAATATAATATCCACAAAGAAGACAATTCTGTAGGGACTAATATTCAATAAGGGACCCGTCTTCCATTTGAACCCTGTACAGGAAATCTATGTAAGTGACAGACATCTTTGGTGTATATACTTCAGAACACTCAACTTCCTTCAAGATCAACTCAAAAGCTACCTTCTCCATAAAGTCCTTCCTGTATCCCCCCATGTTAGTATTTTCTCCTTCCTTTAAATATTTTCTATTCATTTACATCTGTACTGGATTTACTCTATAATATGAACTCTTTATCTCCTGCATCTACCACATAATACCTTGTATAGAGTAAATATTGTTTTGTGTCTTGATTGATATTTAAAATAAAATGTATAATATGTATAATTTTTATAGTACGAATACCACATTTCTTTATTTTTCTTTTAGATTTTTAAAATAATTTGAATAAACATTTCGTTACTTTCCTTTTAAAATGTGTTTTGATTTCAACTAACATGCATTCAATTGAATGCAGCAAATATTTATTAAATCTCTGCTCTGTACAAGGTACAATATGCTACATGAAGTAGATACAAAAGCAATAATAAAATGGCCCTGCCTTCAAATAGTTCACATTCACTAGATGAATCCAACATAGATATAAATATATACAAGGTATTTGGAGGAAGAAGAAAGCACTAAAAACTGCAGGAATTCATGAAGGACTTCAAGAAAGAGGTAACATTTAAGTTTTGAGCTTTGATGGAAGTGAAGGATTCTGAAAGTCAGAAATGATGAGAGAGTTGGTGTTTGTCTTTTATTGGTAGTTGTTTTTTACAAATGCTAGAATTTGAAGTCAAGTTCAATAAAGAGTTAGTAGACCAGTATAATTAGAAAACAGCATGTGTGACTCATGTGTGAATCAATTAAAGATCAATAATTATTTGTTAAGCACCTATCACGTGCCAGGTCCTGTGGTAGATGCCAGAAATAAATGTACAATGTGATGGCAGGAATGTAGAACAAGACTGGAGGGTAGATTATTGGCAGATGTTTTTCCAGAATATGAAGGAGCTAAATGCCAGAATGAGAAGTTTGTATTTAATCCTAGGGGTAGAGAGAAATACTAAAGGTTTTGAGCTTTGGGATGCCTTCATCAGACTGGTGCCTTAGAAAGATTATTTTGACAACTATGTGGAAGATGGACTGGAAAGGACAGTCTGGACACAGGGAGACCTAAAGTGGAAGCTATTACAACAGTCTAGGGCAACAGGTGATGAAGGTCTTCATCTAGAAGCCATAGGACCACAGATTGCAGAACTAAAAGGAGCATTAAGAATCCATCAGCTCCAAACCACCCATTTAAAAGAAAAGAAAACTGAAATAACTGAGAGCCTGGCAATTTACAAGGTGCCAGTTTTTTGTTCAATCATCTTTTTAGTTGAATCTGACTCTTTGTGACCTCATTTGGGGTTTTCTTGACAAAGATACTAAAGTAGCTTTCCATTTCTTTTTCCTGCTCATTTTACAGATAAGGAAGCTGAGGCAAACAGAATAAAGTGACTTGCCCAAGGTCACAGAGCTATTTGAGTGTATCTCAGGCAGATTTGAATACAGGAAGATGAGTCTTCCTAATTCCAGGTCCCACATTCTATCTACTGCATCACCTAGCTGCCCACTAGGTGATAAAGAAGATCACAAAAATATTTTAAAATATTTATTAGATATTTCTATATCATGCTTCTTTTGGGGATGTGATGTTGTAATTGATGGGGTGTTCTTTCTCTTTCTATAGAAACTTAAATGACAGCCTAATGTCATTTCACTAATTCTATGGAAGCCCTCTTTTAGTACACTAATATTAAATAAGATTATCCCAACTTGTGTTATACCCACTAGGATAAGAGCCCTTTCCCACATACTGCATTCTTGTTATTGACTGATAGTCTTAAAATGTTCCAGTTTTTTCCATTGTGAGATGATTTCCTCCCCATGTATCATATGAGTTTAATTCTTCATTACTCTATGAGTTGATGACTAATTCTTTTGCAAGATTGTAGGCTGGTTCTTACTGAGTTGCAATTGAATAGCTCATGGTCACTGGAACCAAATATAAACATAATGCTGCCATCCTGTGAAACCAGTTTAAAAAAAAAATGAGGCCACAGTTAAAATAGTTCCCCACTGATAATCTTCATGGTCAGTATGAATCATCATGTTCTTCATGATTGTCCAGTGATCTTTATGGATCAATAAAATTCAGAATGGTAAGCACAACTCACTTAAGTCATTTCTAAGCCTATTTTTAAAGCCCTGCAGATAATCTAGAGAAGAGCAATATTTTTTAACCTGAATTATTAAGGTATTGATTTCAATCTTCACCTAACTTTGTAAAACCACATATAAAACTTTAGTGTTCAGTCTGTATTTTTCAATTATAAAAATAATGTTACATATCTATGTTATGATCATTCAACACAAAGTATAACACTTATGAACTCGAGTTTAGAATTATTATTTAGAATTATTATACTTTGTTATTATTTATTTATAATTTTGGTGATCTGGAGTAAATTGAATTCTTGCAAATAAAAGCAAGAGAGACTTTTTTGTGAAACTAAGTATGAGGTGGTGGTTGTTTTTTTCTTCCAATCATTTTTATGGGAAGCATGGAAGTTGTAAAATAAAATCATGATTTTCTATTGCTGATTTCTTATTGTATCAACTGCATTAAAATTTTCATCAGCATCTTAAACTTAAACCACTTTCTTATGGACCTATCAAAAAAGTCATTTGTAAATTTCAATAATAAATTAACATTAAACTACTAGATCAGTGGTTCTCAAAGTACAGTCTAGAAAATCCTGGAGATCTCTGAAATCCTTTTAGAGAATCTACAAATTCAAAAATAGTTTTTATTTCCAATAGGGTAAATGTCTATAAATATAATCCAGATAAACAAAAACGCTTTGGAGATATCTTCAATAATTTCTAATAGGATAAAGATACTGAAAACAAAAGTTTGAGAACCACTGTACTAGATGGAAGAAGAAAAAGATGAAATCTGCATATTTCTGAGAGTGCATGAAGAAATGCTTTAAACTATGGCTTGTTCATCTAAAGAAAATTTTCTCAGCAACACTAATAGTTAAAACATTGTTTCTGTCCTTTAAATTGACTTGAGTGTTATTATTTGCATTTCATGATGGGATAAGAAGATATCAAATTATAACTCTATTGAAACTTTGTTAACATAGTTCAGTGCCAGAGGAATAACAAAGTAGGCTTGTTGAGCTGCCTTTTCTTTTGGACCTTGTACAATTAGGGCAACAATTTCCTCAAATGTTCGTCTATCAAAATGATTTACTACAGTGTCTTCAGCATCTCTTCAGAGTGAAAAACAAGAATAGTTGCCCATAATTTATAGACTCAAAGTTAGTTGATAACATTCTTTGAGGATAAGTCATGAAGGGGGGCAAAATTCAAGTGGACACCAGTGTTATAACAGGGTTAACTTTCTAAAAAAGATGAAATTTTTTCTCTGGTGTGATAATGCATTAGTGACATTTCATGGGTTCCAGGATGAGTATTCATCTATGCCAAGAGCTTACTCAAGAGGAATTAAATAGAAGGTCATTAACAGAGATTGGTCCATAAGGAAAGTGGTGACTATAAATTTGCAGGATTCTGTGATATATCAGTCTCATGTCTACATCTGCGTTAGACAAATATGCATGATTATAGGTGCCTGACACAGAATATCTGAAACATTTTGTGGTTGTAATTTATAATATCAATCATAAAAACAGCCCAAAAATGCTGATTAAAAGTCAGTTGTTTTTTTAAAGTCAGTAGGATATCAGGTTTCTCTGTTTATTTAGAACAAAATTGCACATTTAAGTATTCTCTTTCCTTTTTTGAGCTTCTCCCTTGTTTTACTTAACTCCCAGTTCATTTGATAGATATTATTATAATCACCTCTCCGTTGCTAATGGATCTGTGACCTCATCAGGGTGGGTACTTCCGGGTGGGTACTTCCTCTTCCAGTACATATTACATTTCATTTATGCCTTCCCACTCTGGATAACTTTTGTCTATGGCCTCCTGTCAATCTTCCACAGAAAACAGTCTACCAATCATGCTGGAAACTTCCCCTAGATTGCTAGACATTTCTCGAGTGTTGATGAACTTCAATTTCCCCTCACTCTTATTTTATGAACAATCTGGTTCCTTTTCTGTCTTTATATCTCTCAGATAAGTTTGGTACTTCTTCAGTGTAATTCTTCACTGGTGACCCAACTTTAGGTCTAGATTATTATCCATCTACATTGGCCTTCTAGGACAGATGCATTGATGGACTCCAGATTGCCCATCCAACCACATAACTAAAAGCAGGCATTCTTCATCCATTTGAGTTTTTATTTTTCTTTCTGTGCAAAACTATGCTATTCTCTTGTGAATGATGATGCACCTCATTCAGGAGGGTCTTCTGTGTTCTGGAGCTCAATGCAGTACAATGCCACAAATAAGTATATAGCACTATCATCCATAAGGAACCTCCTTTCCATTTGGAAACTAAAATAGACATCCTCCACAATGGTGATAAACATTTTTGGGAAGCATACATCTCCCTACAGTTTGTCATTTTATATTAATAACTGGTAGGTACCAAACAGTGTTACCTCTTTTTTATCTTTCATGGAATCTTGTGATTTTAACTTATATGCATGGGAAATTTGTTGGTGGAAGAGAGCCATTATTTTGCTCAACTGAACCAAATATCACCAACAAATAATAAACACAGTGGGATGTTATATTCTCTACTTGTTCCCTTCCTATTCCTTTATCAAGAATACCTTTCAATATATGCATAAAAACACAAAGATTTTAAAGAATTAAGAAAGTCAGGACATGAGTTAGTAGTTATTGATATTTTCTCAATAGACTTTTTTGGTGATAACAAGGTCTGTGAATTTTTCTAAGCTTTTATCATCCTCCTCTTTTTCAGATGTGTTAAGAATTAATCCCTCCACACCCTCAAAATTATTCCACCTCCAGAACAGACCTCCTCTGTTTATACTTGATTGAGTCCAGCTGCTCTTAATATTTTTGTTTTCATGAGTGCCATTTCTGCTTCACCATGCAGCACATCAGGGATTTTTATGTTCATGTCCAAATGAGGAGGCTCCACTGTGATTGATGGGCAAATTTTTAATATAAATTTTATATGTCTTTTCTATTTTTTGTCTCATAATTATCCTCCTTCCACTTTTATCCTTAAATGTTTTTGGGATGATCTTGCTTAGTAAGGTATCTCACCAAGCTTCTTCTAAACTTCTTTCCTCTCTACTGCCTCTCACTTTTTTATGAAGCAATATTGCTCATAATCTTCTACTATCCTGATTTAGCCCAGCACACTATAAGATATCAGAATAGAATTTATGCATGAATTCTACAACTGTACAGAAATAATTATCTAATAAGAGTTATCTAAGACCTTTCCTTCTCTTCCTCACTCTTGTTTTGTTTTGGAGGCTTTTTGGTGAGGCAATTGGGTTAAGCAACTTGTTCAGGGTTGCACACAGCTAGGAAGTGTTAAGTGTCTGAGGCCAATGAGTCTATCCATTGCATCATCTAGCTGCCCCATCTATCTCACTCTTAAAGGTCACCATTTATTTGATCATATAATTTTCAGCAAGACTCCCATCGGTAGATGAGCAGAAGAAATAAAACCAAAATGTATATATTGGTGTAAGTCAACAAAACAGCAGGTCAACAAATATTTACTAAAAACTTAGTGTAAACAAAGCAATATAATATGTCCTAAAGATACAAATACAAACAAATGAAAGGACAATTTGTTAGAAGTCAGAGCATCTGTCTTCTGGTTCAAACTCCATCTCTAGCTAATTGTGTGACCTTAAGTTAATCTCTTAACTTTTTGGAACATCCATCACATTTGCTCACCTTCATAATGAAAGACTAGAAAATGTTAAGAGTTCCCCCCCCCCCACAGCTATAACATTCTATTATCCATTCTATTTATCTATTATCTATATAAATATATCTATTTATATATCCATCTATTTAATTCATTCATTTTTTTTAGTATTTACATCTTAAGTCAAACCTTAGAGGAGTGAGATGAGAGCTCACATTCTGGTGGGAGAGACAAAATGAATAGAAAATTTCAGCTTCAAGTCAAATAGAAAGGTCCCATGGTTCTTAGATGTGGCAAAGTAAATGGTAATATAATCTCTAATGATAAGATCCTATCAATTTCTGGTGTTGAATCATTTGGCTTCTGGAATCTCTTTGGGCTATGGAGCTATCAAACACCAACCAGAATGTCCAACTACTATTCTTCATTCTCACTATATGATTAGTTCACTTCTCGCACTGGTTCTACATATCCTTGGTAATATCACAATATTACTGACACTGAGAAAAACCATCTAGTCCAACCCCATATTTGAAACTGGGATCCTTGGCTCAAAGCCCATTTGTAGAAGACTTTCTTCACTGGTAAAGGCTAACTCCTCAGTGCCTAAGACTGCCTAAGGAGTGGAGTTAGCGAGAACTTGAGAGAAGAGTTCCTATTCTCTTGATATTCTGCTTTAAGTGAAAATATCCATGGTTCCAGATTCTATTCAGAAACCTGAAAGAAGAAAAAGATTCTGGGGGAAAGCTAACATGTAGAGAAGCCGTTATCTCAGTAATAACTGTATCCCTTGTTTGCTTCACTATAGACACTGGAGAATTTCCTCGTGGGTGAAATCTAGAACTGTCTCTTGTTTGAATTTACTTAACCATGAGAGAGGTTACTTTGTATATTGTCTAATATGCAAATACAAAAGTATTTGTATACCTTTTCTGACTTCCATTTCCTATCCATTTGGATTAATGAGTTTATTTTCTATGTGCTATGAAAGAAATTATTATTTTCTATCATATTAATAATCCATTATTAATTAGGATTCAGGATTTTTTTTTAATTTTCCTCATTCAGGAACTAATCCCTGTAGATGTCAGCTAGTCTCTGAATAGCATGACTGATAAAGGAGATTAAGGATATCTCTTTACATGCCCCTAGATCTTGGGTCTGGTCTGACTCAACTAGAAGACCTTACATCTGTTTACAATGTGAACAGAATCTAATCTAGGTAAATTTCTTCCCCAGAGTCATGAGTCCCTTCCCTTGTACCCCTTCATTGTTATTTAAGGTGACCCAGATTAAGGAAGAGAAAATCAACCAGATGAATTTTTCTGTCCAGATTGCTATAGATGGCTAAATCTCATGATCAATCATGTTCTCAGCAGAAGAAGCTGAAGATATTTAGCCAACCTCCTCAAATATCTACTAATCAGAGTTTACTTTTCTTGTCGAGGCATTCCTTTTCCAAATATATTTTTATATATTTAAAGTATTCAATATCTCTGGTTCCCAAGAGAAACCACTAACACCAAATTATTGATTATTAGCCAGCCTAATTAATAACTTGATTATTAATTACTCAAAAACTCTGTCTCCCAGGTTTTTTTATTTGTTACAGCTACATGTGTTCATTGTGCAATTTGTATTCTTTCCTCATTAAATGATAAACTCAGCTTGAATCTAAAAATTATTTCCTTTGATTAACAACAGTTAAAGAGGCAGATAAGCAGAATTCTAGTTTCTTCCTCTCTGAGGAAAAAAAAAGTAGTCAGCCTCTGCCACGAAACTACTGACTCTTCTCCTATCAGGAGATACATCAGTCTTCATTAGAGAAAGATTTGTAAAGAAAATTCTAAAGATATTTATTCATATTTCCTTGTGAGCCATATCTAGATAGACACATGTAGATACATATAATCAACATAGGCAGATCTTACAAAAGTAATTCTCACTCCAACATGCTCAATAATTAGTCATATATCTTCTGATTGAAAACTATTAAGGAGGAAGAAACTGCTACCTCTTGAGTTACCCATTTAATTTATGAATAACTCAGCAAGTTTTTCTGAACATTAAGCCAAATTTTATCTATTGGCCATCTCCACCAATTGATCCTAGTTCTGACCTCTAGGGTACAAGAGATCATACATCTTCCCTACAAAACCTTTCAAATACTCAATGATAAGCATGATATGTTGAAATGTCTTCTCTGGGCTAAACAAGACAAATTTAAATAGGAATATCATGATTTTACTTTGGAAAAAAATTACCATTCAAACAGATCTAAACTGCCTGAATACTACAAGCTAGGAATGTCTTTTAAGTCACTTTTCATGTACACATAAGTTAATAATAGGTTGCAGCTTACTTCTTAAGAAAAGACATGAGTTTTTCGATTACCCTTTGGGTTACCTGCACATTTTTGTTCTTCTGAGATCATAGAGTTCTAAGATTTGTAGCCATCACTATAAGAATAAAAGCATTAACAAGATGAGCTTTTGTACCAGCATGGAATCACTGACTGAAAGCCATAAATGAAATTCAGACCACTTTCCTCTTCCTATTCAATTCTGGCTTCGTTTTACTTCATTTGCCTTGCTTGTTTAGAGTACAAAAATTTGCCAACTCAATGGGCTACCCACGGAGGTTGTATGTTATAATCTTAGCTATATACATGTTTCATCTACTTTATTTTTCCAAGATTATTAGGTTGATCCCTTTAGGATAATTAGATAAAGAAGTTCTTTAATATCCTGGACTTGATGGATTTATGCCATTTGTAAATAGGAACATTTAAATGACTTTACCACTTTTTGAAGTAGGACTTTTTAAAAAAAATTTGAACACTGGAAGTCATTTTCCAAGACAATGGTAAATATCTCAGATAAGACTTTTATACTCAACAAACCACTAACAAGAGTTATTTCCATGGTACCATTTGTCACTGAATCTAGTATGACTTTAACATATGCATGGGAGATGCAGTATTGGAAATGAGTATGTTGCATTTTATTTTACCAAATCAAATTTTATGAAATATGAAAAGAATAAACAGATGAAGATCATGTATTCTTTATATTTTTTAATGAACCACTTCCATAACTGTGAAGATATAGTTATGCTGTAGAAAATCATCTGCAACCTCATTCTCTTTATAGAGGGAGAGGATTTTAGGTATGGAATAATACATAAGCTGTCAAATTGGTTGATATGCTTGTTAGTGGGTTTTGTTAAATATTTTTCTCTTTTTTATCCTTTATTATAAGATATGGCTCTGTAGAGAGGAAAATGGAATAATATTCAGAAATGAGGTTGTAATAAAAACAAAAGAGATCAACACATTTTTTAAAAAAGAAAAAAGAAAAGGCACAAATATGTGCCTATTCTCTCATTGAGGTTTTTCATCAAACGCTTTATATACATAATCCAAGCTTAGAAAGAATTTATATACATGGAGAAGTAGAAATATGAGTTAATATTTTCTAGTGGCTTTTTAGTCACCCATTTTTAGTAGAAGTATAATTTCTGATCTTTTAAAAACTTTAAAAAATATCCTCCCCTTTGAAATAAATATGACAACTAATCCCTAAGTTCTTTTAAATTTCATTTCCTATAATATGTATTTCTTTTAGGTGCATTTATCCGAGTCCATTGATTGGGAGATGCCTCAGCAAAATGCAACAAATGAGTATTATAAAACACTTGCACTATTATTGAAACAAATTGAGGAATTTTTTTTAATTATTAAAAAGTGAGAAAACTTTATTAAAGTGATGTAAAGTGAAGTAGAGGTAAAAGAACAATGTAACACAGTGATTATAATAAAAGAAATTTAAATTACAATAGCATGTAAAATAAATGCAAATTAATTGCAATAACCTAACTTCATCCAGGAGAACAGATGAAACAAATTTCATTCTTCTGAGTACAGAGGTAAAGAATTAGAAAAATTTAATTTCATATGTGCTGTCAGATGTGGTCATTTAACTTTTTTTTCTTGAAACCAAAATATTTTTTTAAAAGAAGAATGTGACCATAAACCTCCTTGATAGCATTTATTAACTATAAATAGAATCAATGGAAGTCTTAGTCATTATGATAGAACAAACTGGATCATTAGGAAATAATTTGTTTCTGGAATTCCCAGAATCTAGATCAATGATAGAATATTGTCAATATACACAGTTTACTATCTACTAGTCCACTAGTTTACTACATATATTGTAAACTGAATGAATACCTATTGTCTCTCATTCTCCCTGGATAAGCAAGCTACTTTCATTCTCAATAATCCTTAATGACATCTTTCACATTTCTTCTTTACATGAAATCCTCATTAATGAGTAGGGTCAGTAGATACAGCCACTATCTATCTTTCTAATTTCCTTTGAGTTAGTTAACTTTACTTCTTCTGTATTCATTTATGAATAAATGCATAACCTTCATAAGATGGCCATCACATGATGATTTTTTAAATTTACAATGGCAATTCCAAAAATAAAGCAAAACATAAATCTTTTAAAAGCTCTCAGTTCTTTGGAGTCCCTTTCCAGTTCCATAGTAATGATGGCTCAACTAGGAGAAAAGGCAACAGAGGCTTATAGGAATCACAACGTTTCAGATGGTCTACAAACGTGTGTCCATCGTCTTAAGTTGAAGTTTTTATCTAAACATCAACAAATTGACACAATATTAGAAGAATTGAATCCCAAAAATGGTATTCTTGTGATAGGAACTGGGACTTCATCAATATAGGAAGCTCCCAGATGAGGAAATTACTACCAAGGGCAACACTGTCCAACAACCTTTCCTCTTAGAGAGTAGGCTAGAATCCTGAAAAGGAAATTACCTATCCAGTATTATATATCCAGTATAATGCAAATGTAGGACTTGAATCCAGATATTTATGGTTTCCAAGTCCTTTTTCTATTCACTATACCATTTTGCTAGATAGCACAGAAGCCAGAGCCTTGGACTTGGAATCAAGAAGACCCGAGTTCAAATACTACCTCAGATACTAATTAGTCATGTAATTCCAGACAAGACACTCTGAAGTTCTCTTTCTCTCATTCTCAATTTCTTCATTAGTTAAATAGGGAGAATAATAGGACCTATCTTTCAGAGTTGTGGTGACAATCAAATTCTTGAGACAAAAGTATTTTGCTTTTTTAAAATTATGTAATGTTTTAGAAAGACCAACAGATTCTCCCTGAAAAAGCAAATAAAGAAGTTTCAGATAGCCAATTTCACTGTGCATTTCAGACAAGAAATAACATTTCACAGAGAACCTGATCATCTTGTCTTTCTTAGCTCATAAAAACATAAGCAAAAAAAGTCCACCATGAACAGAATTTCAACTTATACATCAACATCTATTGGAAAAGATAAAGAGGTAGAGAATCTGAACAAAGAACTTGACAAGATCCCCCAAACCAAGTTAAAATGGTTTTAATTTAATGGCTGAATAGTTGTGATTTCAGTACAAACATAGACACAGAAGAATGACAGAATATGAGATTAGAAGTGACCTCAGCAGCTTATGAGTCTAAATCATACTCATTTAACAAGCTGAACAAGAGACCATCCAGCTTGCATTCAAATATCTCCAAGGAAAGAGAACCTATAACCTTTTGAGAAGGTGAAGAAAGTGAAAAAGAATTTGGTAAAAATTATGTTGGAAAAAGTAATTCATATCTAAGTAACAGTAAATGCTAAAGGCTTCTTGTAGTAAAAGCCATATTCTAAAGCCTCCTTCCATGCAGTAGTTATATTGGTTTTCTTTAAAAGGTATTCATCAAGGTGATGCAATGGATAGAGCACCAACACTGAAGTCAGGAGGACCTGAGTTCAAATCTGACCTCAGACACAATGCTTCCTATCTATGTGACCCTGGGCAAGTCACTTAACCCCAATTGCCTCGGCAAAAAAAAAAAAAAAAAAAAAAAAAGTTTGGTCTCAAGAGCACAAAATGTGATACAATGTCTTCATCACCAAATACAAAGCAGCCTCAAGAAGAATCAAAGGTTCTCCAGTGCTCTCCAGTGCTTGGCTATTGAATCAAGATGGTAACTGCTCAGATCAAGGGGTATTCTCCTACTATGACTACATTAATCTCCTTTTGTTATCTGTTTTATGATTTACAAATGTCTCATTTTGTTTCAATATCAAAGCTAAACTACCAGGGGACTAGCCAGAATCAGGCTCAGCTTAGAACACTATTTAAAAATCCTTGTGACCATCCAATTCTTCCAAAAGAAAGATGAAAGGCACTGAACATGATGAGAACCAAAGAACATCACAAAAAGCAAAATTAATTCTAATTCAACAGATAGAAAATAACTCATTACTAATAATGAAATAGAAAGCATACTGTATTTGGAGTCAGAAGCCATGGGCTTGAATGCTCTCACTCTATCTATATGACCATATAATCTCTATAGACTCCATTTCTTCATCTATAAGATTGTAGATTGGACTAAACCTCTACAACCACTTCAAGCTCTGCATCTAATCTCCCTATGACAGAAGCATTATATCAGAATTAAGTATATATATTCAGGCAGAGCAATTGGCAGAGCACCAATTAGAGTGGCCATCATATTAGAAGAAAATATCAAAAATAAAAAGTATCCAATATAAACAATCACAACAGCTTCAACTTGCAATGTTCAAAAGAGCCATAAATGATATAAAATGGTAAAAGGGGAAAAGCAAAAATATTAACTTTAAAAATAAACTAAACTGAAACAATTTAACTGCTGTAAAGCAATCATTACAATAATCTCAAAGAAGCACAGTAAGTGCCTTAGTGAGCAAACTATTTAATTTTTGCCAAGCAAAAAAGGTATAGAGAATAAGTATGGAGGAAGATTGTAAACAGTGTCACCTTATGACACAGCAAAGGCTAGTGGAAACAAAAATAAAATTTTTAAAAACTTGGCATGAAACTCAACCTACAAACAAAAACTTGTAGGACGAAAAATAGGTAGAAAATGGAACAGATTTATCTGGATTTCTATAGCAATATATTTTTTCATAATTTACTTTTAATCACTAGAGTTGAATCTTAATAGTTCAGTCCTCAGTGTACTGCTAAACAACCAAGTACACAATAAAGAAATCCATGCTAGAAGTAACATCATCTTGAAAACATTTTCAAAATAATTTTATAAGTATGCTTTGGGGGATTAGGTAGAGGGAAAAGGACATAATTTTTAAAAATTGAATAAATAACCTGTAATATTACTATAGAGAAATGGAGATCAAGAGACTATAGATACCCACCAACCCATATTCCTACTCAATGCTATTATAATATATTTATGAGGATGAAATATAAACATATCAAGGGTATCCTTTCTGAAAATGTGAGAAGGGAACCCTCAGGATCAAGTCTCTCACCCATTCAAATCCATCTTTCACACAGCATCCAAAGAGATGTTCTTAAAACCGAAGTCTGATCTTGTCACAACTCTAAGTGATGAACTCCATTATTTCCAGAATCAAATATAACATTTTCTGCTTGACATTTAAGGCTCTTTTCAATCTTATCCCAAACTTATTATTCCCTGTCATGTATACTACCATCCATCCAAACCGGTCTTTTTATTCTTCCTCATACACAGTGCATCATCTCCCTTATTCATGTTTGATTTGACTGTCTCCCAAATCTGGAATGCTTACCCTTCTCCTTCAACCTCTCACAAACACTAGTTGTTTTTTTTTTTCCTAAAGTTGATCTCAATCAAGGCTCAAGCTTTCACTTCTCATCAAGCATTCAGCTGAAGAAAATCTCAGTCAAACCCAAACACTTGGAGAAGAAAGTTTTCTATCTTTGTGGAGCTATCTTTAAGTTATACACTACAACTTATACCATTGTAGAAGCCATCATCTGATTCTTTGGAAGTCCACTGAAACCTACCAATTCCCTCACAGAATAATGTTTTTAATATTTTAAATAAAATATGTAGGATTATAAAGTAAACAAACTGAAATGATTATCAAAATATTTTTTTAAAAAATAAGTTAATAGACTCCAGGTTGAGAACCACTATTCCATATGGTCATTCCTAATCCTCATACTGATCATATATTTCCTGCTCCACTCCCTATTCCCCAAAATTATCTTCTATTTTGTATATATGTACACACACACACACATACATCTGTATAAATGTACATCTTTTTTAACTGGATTCTGAGCTCCTCGAATGCAAGGACTATTGCCTTTGTATCCCCAGCAACTAGCACAATGTCTGATATATAGAAAGTGTTTAATGAATACTGCTTGGTGGATTAACTATTGATTGGCTTTCATATATAAATTTTTACAGCAGATCACATCCTTATGTTCATACAATTGACAAAAGCATTTAGAGAATACAAAATTATCACTGAATTTATTATTTGTTGGTTATCTCCTCTTCTCCAAAAAAAGAAAATAAAAATTTGGTCTGGTAAAATAAAATACAGCCCAGAGCCTTCATGGTTTGTTTCCAAAAGAAAATCTCTCACATATATTAAGATGATATAAAATGCCTCCATAATATAAGCTCCAAAATAACTGTATTCAATGACCTTCAGGTCATTCATTCTAAGTGACATATAAAACAGGGAAATATTTGGCAGGATCAAGGGGGATGTCCTGTTTAAAGTCCAACTGAAAAAGTAAAGTCATAGATAATAAGAGCCTCTAGATTCAAACTCAAATAGAAATAGAGGTCACATTCTTTCATAAGAATCCCAGAAGGGCACATATTGCCTTGTTTTACGTATTTTTATTTTGTTAAGTATTTCCTTATTCCATTTTAATCTGGTTCAGGCTGTACTTGAAAGCATTGTGGACCATATGTGGCCTGTAGGCTACATGTTTGATACTTCCGCTCTATTTGCTTTTGCTTTTGCATGACATGTATAGTAGTGACTACATCAGACCCCAACCATTACAGGGATCTTTTATGAGATTCATTATCACTAAAAAGAGAGTGACCTAACAAGCCCTACAAGTAAAAAGAAATGGATAAAAATGCCTATTTTCATAACTATGACATGCAGTTGTCTAGGGAAATAATTTATTTACTAATAACCAAAGACATACTGAAGTATACATACAATAAACAATACAGCCTTGAAAACATTTAGGGAAGTTTATATCTGAGCTAGACAATACCCAGTGAATTGAACATAAGAAAAAGCAAGGAGGCTGGATTTAATTGTGGGAACTCTGGAAAGACTTTTAATGATTCCAAACTCTTTCCCAAGATATCCCAAACCCCATATTTTCAACCTAAATATTCTGATGATGGGTTATGATTAGAAATCTTGGAATATCACAATCTCTATAAAATCAAATACACAAGTGACTCAAAGGACAACTGATACACATATTACAAATGCAAATTGCCTACAACATATTTCTAGCTGTGACCTAGACTCGAAAATGATATAAAGGATATTTTAAATGCAGCATGGAGTACTGGAAAAAGTGTAGGATTTGTAGTCAGAATTAAGTTTTAAGCAGTTTGTGAGAGTGGGCAAAATTCATCTAACATCCCTGAACTTAGGTTTCCTTATCTATAAAATGAGGATTACAATAATATCTACCTTATAGGACTATGGTAAGTATTAAGTTATATACCATATGTAAACCACTTGGAGAATCTTAACGTAGTTTATGAATTTGACCTTTCATTATTATGACAGAAGTATATTATGATTGGAAAAGGAATTAGAAGGAAATGGAAACTGATTGGAAAAGGTGGGCCAGTCATGCAGTAGTTAACTACAAAGAATACCATGAGGTATCCCAAGTAACAAGGGATAACAGATGGACAGCCTCTGTTTCCACCAGTAGTCAAGGAACTGTACAGCACACTAAAGAGAAATGCTTCCAATATATTAAATAACCCTCTCTGGAAGATATTTATGAAGAACATAAACAAGAGTCTCATCTGGAGAAGGTGTGAATAGACTGAAATCTATACTGATGGGGAGGGGAGGGGAGATTCACAAGATCTCAAATCCTTTTAAGTTTTGTTATTGGTGTTATTTATAATAAATTATATTCACAGAGTGCTCTTTTTTTAATAAAAGATTTCCTCAAAACTACTCTGAGTAAAGCAGTATACATATTATTATATCTATTTTATAGAAAAGAAAACCCAAGCTCTAACAGGTTGACTTGCCCAAAGTCAGAAAACTAGTATGTGTTTGCAACAAAATATGAACATGTTCTCTGGGTTCCAAATGTAACACTTAGCAAGTATTGAAATGTTTAAGTAAAACATTAACTTAAATAATGTAACTCGCTAAGAAAACTCATTTAACAAACTAAATAAAAAATCATAGGTATGAAAACAAAAATATTATTATTATTGCTTCAGTTGCCTCCACACCTGAGGTCCACTACTTCCAATGTAGACCTGACAGAGTTTTAATTTTCCTTTGAACCTAAGCACATGTTCTTTTACCTGATTAAAGGTGTTTTTTCTTAAGTCAAATATGCCTGCTTTTAATCCTAGCTAACCTCTAGTCTGAAGATACATCTTTTTTCTAACAGCATTTTTGTAAAGCTCCTAGGTGGCATTCGGGACCTATTTGAGGCTCAAGTCTCAGATACTTAAGAGTTATGTGACTCTAGACAAATCACATAATCCATCTCAACTTCAATTTCTATTTCCACAAAATGAAGGGGTTGGGCTTATTGCCTTTTAAGGTCCATTCTAGTTCTAAATCTCTGATGGTATAGTTTGTGTTTCAGAGCCAGAGAATGTGTTTCATTGGTAAACATTGCTAAAGTCAGATGTTATTAGAAACCTCCAAAACAGACTCTCAGATCATTCAGGCCTTTTTGCATAGCAGATTATTGATCATTTGTTATCTAGAAAGGAAATCTAATGGAGACACATAAAGCCAACCCTGACTCAGGGGAAATAATTTTAACTTGACTCTTTTCTGAACTCATTAAAAGTAACAGAGATTGCCTGGAAATGATAGCTCTAAAGACTTAAAGGTTGGCATGAGACAGGGATTCACTATGTGGCCACTGACAAGAAGTACATCTGATTAAATACTGCCAGGCCAAAGTTTGACATATGAAGACAATACAACGCGGCTATTTGGCATCCAAATTTCTGTCTTCTGCCCAATAAAGTAAGCAGGCAGGTAAATAAAACACTTCTAAATGTACTAATGTGAAGAAAAAAAAGTTCACATCCTCTAGAAAATGCAAAGAGAGATGCCAATTTGATACATATTTCTACTTCTTGAAATACTGCAGATTAGCATTGTCTGAACCCACCAGATTTTAGTAACAGGTTGACTAGGCCACAGGCTATAAATTGGAACGTTGTCCTCTTACTAGCCTAGACTGTACCAGTACTTTTGCCTCACAATAAAAAATGTGAATTTTCTCTGAGGCAAAAAAGATGTGACCTGGTGGAATCCCATGTCAGAATGAGATCAATACCCCTGTGCCTGAATTCAGTGTGTCTGTCAACAGGGTAGAAAGGAGAGTCATACAAGTTGTCCTGAGGCACCATCACCATTAAAAAAAAAATCTTTCTCTCTCTTCCCAGGGGCACACACCCCTTTCTTATAATATCATTATTCTAGTAAAGATCCTAATAACCTGAGCTTTCACCTCACATCTAGCATTCACAGCTGAAAAAAATCTGGGCCAAACCCAAAGCCATTGGGAGAAGAAAGTTTTCTATCTTTCGGGACATTATAGTAACCATGAGTTATACTCTACAACTTGTAACATTGTAGAAGCCATCAGGCTTTGAGATTTATACTGTATTCCACAATCAAATTCCACTTCTTCCCTGTCTCATTTCATATCTTTGAATAGTAATACCTTATCTTTCTGTAACACCTTTCTTCCAGTGAGTTACAAATGCTATCATGAAATTAATCACAGAAATGCTCCCCAAGGCAGTTGGCGAGTACTGTCAATTTGCAATTATCCATAGTAATGGGGTATTGTTATAGCAAGAGTAAGTGAAATCACAGAGAATCCAACCAAATGACTTATTTTAGTTATTTGTTTCAACCTTTTTCCCTCCCCCAACAACTCTTCTTTTTGTTTGTAAATACTAGAAGCAGGGAAGTACAAAAAGTTGAACTCCAGATTCTTTTCCATCCATCTCCCACAAGTGACTTAATGAACAATGAAATAGCCAAAGGCAGACAAGTTAGGGATGGAAGAGACACACTGAGCTTGAATAACCCACAAGTAATTAAAAGTTAATTATTTGATTAACTCTTTTTTTGTTGCTTGTTTATAGTGCAAAAAGCTGGACCTATAGGATATTCCAATGACTGGTACAGTTTTGAATCCAGGTTCCTTAAACACCAGCTTTTTGTCCTGTCTTCCAGACAAAGTATTTCTTCTGTAGCTTCTAAAAAGCCTTTCACAGCTGTGACTTCAGTTATTAATATACTCATTTATGCACAGTGTTTCTAATTGGTCTTTGTAAGTCTCCACTTTTCCACCAACATTTGAAACACATTACGTTACTATGGAAACGATGTCATCCATGAGGACAAACCTCGGTAACATGCACAGGTGAAATATGAAATCAATTCACATAATGGCTGTGCAATTTGTGATAGTTATTGAAATCAAGTTGAGGATGTATGTCTCCATGCGATCTAATCCAGGGCCATCCAACAAGTTCCTGTTATGTGTGAGGTTAAAAGCAGCAAGGAAGAGTGGATAAAATGTCAATTTGGGGAAGTCAGGAAGACTTGAGTTAGGATGGAGAAATCACCTTAATCTCTTAATCCCCCAAAAAAGCCTCTAAAACCAGAAGCTAGAAAATTGCTCATTTGCAATTAAGAGAATTCCTACACTGAGAGATCTCTATGCCAATGAAATAGGGGTTTGGAACATTCCACCATTTTTTAAAAATGTTCAAGACATCATGATAAATAACAAGGATCTGAAGAGAAAACAAAAATGAAACCCACTTTAAGGGGTTTACTTTAAAAGTGATACATTGAGGAAAGAAAGTACACCAATAACCAGGAGAATGAGGAAAGATTTCTTAGAGGAGGTAATATATGAGCAGAATCTTGAAGGAAGGTTAGAGATTCTGAGAAGCAGAATTAAAGGGGCAATATCATACAAGTATTATGCTGTATGTGTAATATCATGCATAGTCTTTGTAAAACAATGCATCACTTAGGGAGTTTCTCCTGGCTCTTAAGAATCCTGTAGTCTCAGAGGACTTGGAGAATAGCCAAACTACCATGTAAACATTTAATTAGGTTAAACAATTAAGACTAATTTATTAAGCGCCAATCATGTATAAAACTTGACCATTGCGTAGTAGCCCTTTCAGTTCTAAGTAAGTACCTCTCTTTCACGCCCAGAGCTTAATGGTTAACAAGGAATGATAGGACAAGAAAAGGAGATACTATAATCCAGGGAGAGGGGCTACAGGCAAGGTGATCAGTATTACAGGGAAAGAATGGATGTAGCAAATTCCCTCCAGATTCCAGAAATGAGATCAAATGTCTCCAAGTGGAATAGAAATATCAAGATGCTTCTTGGTCAAGTCTGCCACTGAATCATGCTGAGACAGCCCCCAAGAGAAACAGCTGATGTTCCCACCAGAATGGGACATCAAAGAGGAAAGCACTGAAGGCAGAAGGGAGGAAGGGATAGTGACACTTAAAAAAAAAGACAGGAAAAGGAAAAAAAAGTATCAATAAATTATTTTAAAATTAAGCAAAAAAAAAATTCAGTAGGAGAAAAGATAAGCATGGCAGTATTACAGTTAATGCCCTTAAGATGTAAGCTTCCTATTATGTATTCTTTTTAATTCTTTGTATAAGGAAATGTTTAAAAGCAAGAAGCAATTAGACCCGTCATACCTTGTACCACTAAGGAGATGCAGAAATTCAGGATCCAGAGCTCCTGAGATATTTGCCACCAACTGGGCTGACAAGCTAACCTGGCTGAAAACTCATGCGCTCCATCACCTCCTCCTCCAGTCCCTTGGGCAGAATTGGCTTTAAAGGAAAGTACGGTAGACATAGTAAGTATGATTTAAGGAACCCAAGGAAGTCTCTCATCCAAAAGCATGTCCCCCTCTAGTCTTTCTAACCAGTTTTTCCAAAGGGGAAAAGTTCCGTTCTTTTTGAGATAGGGGCACCTCTTTTAAAATCCAGATGTTTCTACAAAGAATAACACAGTAAGCTGTTAATGCATAATCACAAAGAAGCAGGCAGTAGTCACTCAAGATAACTATTGGTCCTAGTAGAAGAACTAATAGCTAGGAATAAGGAGGAGAAAAGGGGAAAAGAGGGATAAATTGCTCAGGAGAGAAAGGCAGATATAGGGAAGGCAAACCATCTATTATCCAGTGTTTCCCAGGGAGTGCCCTTTTCACAGGCAGTAAAGGGCACAATCTTGTCTTGGTAGGTATAAAAGGGGACACCTCTGTACAGCGGCTCTAATAGTAAGCAAGGACAAAAGCTTCTTATGAGGAGACTTTATTCCACATGAAACATGCTCCAGCTGAGCTTTAGATCATTATAAATTCTTGCTCTCTCAAAGTGAGGAAACATTCAGTGGGGGGAAAGCACTGTCATCATCACAAGCTTCACTACTCAGTGTGAGAGTCTAGCAAGCTTTTATATGTGGAACAAACAAGAATTGAGTGGGATTGAGATCTGTTGAGCTGAATGGACCAAAGACATGGTGAAATCATAGAAAGGATAAATCATAGAAATAAATCATGTATTTGAAGCTGTAATAGGACTTTAGAGTATATCTAAATACAACCCCTTTGTTTTACAAATGAGGAAACTGAGGTTAACTGAGAGTTAAGTGATATGTCTGTGAGTTAAGTGATATGACTGTGATTACATAACAAATAAGAGGCTTCAACAGGATTGGAAGTCAGTGCTTTTGTCCCCAGTACCTCACTATTTCCTTCAAAAAGATGAGATTAATGAGTAATGCTTTGGGAATAATATAAAGATCTGCTCATAATCATGAATTTTCTAGGTTCACAAAGTTAAAATATATTTATTTTAAGTTAGGGCCATGGATCCTGAGTTGGATGGGCTTATTTGAGTGACTTGCCTACTCCTTATCTTTCCTGGATAATATCCAGGAAGAGAAGGTGATCAACAGTGTTAAAAACTGCAGAGAGTTCAAGAAGGATGAGGACTGAAAAAAACTATTAGATATGGTGATTAAGAGACCTTATAGCCAAAGCATCAAAATTTCATTTGCTTGTTATAAGATTCCTTTATTAGCTGAATAAGTTTATCTGCTCACTTTACAATCTTCTTCCAGAGAAGTAAGAAGTCAGAAATGCAGCAATAAAATTAATTGCATTTATGTATGTTGGTTTCTCTGAGGGACTCTAATTGTATTACTCACTTGATTCTCCACCAAAATTGAGCCCATAGCTGTACAGGCTATATATCTTTCAAGCTTTACAGTCTTGTTTAACTGTGAAGTAAGATTTTTTTTTTTTCATTTGTTTCTTTTTTCTGAAGTCAAATCAAGCAAAAGAGTCAGAATGGTTATTGTGGAAAGACAATCTCAGTAGAATTATCAGGAAATATCAAACCAAATGTCATGATCCCCTTTGAAAATGTGGTTGGGGGAATCTAAAAACACCTCTTCTCTGTCTAAGTGTCATAGCATTTTCTATCATTTCTGCAACTCTATGAGAATTTTCTAGGTTCAACAGTTAAAATATATTTCTTTTAAGTTAGGACCATGGATCCAGGGTGGGGTGGGCTTATTTGAGTGACCTGCCTACTCCTTTTCCTTGGAGATTCAAAAGCAATTCTGAAATACTCACGGCTCCTTTGAATACAACCTAATTTCACCTAGAAATATCTCAAAGGTTCTAGGCTAGAGATCTCATGCTCCTAGAATTCCAACTGAGTAGGGATATTAATCTTGTCAGAGAGGAAGAAAGGTAACTTTTCCCATTAGTTTTTGAACCAATTTGAGCAATTATACAGATTCCCACAGGCATGGTTCCTGAGTTACCTTAGAATTTAAAGTGAAAAGAAAAGAAAACTCTCCTCCACCTCTGCAATATTTTTCATGTATAATCATAGTACACATCAAAGTGCCTAATTACACATACTGATTTGGCTGTTTTGACTAGCTTGACATTTTTTTAAAATGACCTGACCAGTTAGTTTAAAAAACAGTCAAACTGGCGTATAGCATATAGAAGAATATCTATACATACTAAGAGGTGGCCAAAATGTGCATGGTTAGAAGATGCTGACATATCATTACCTGATAAAGCAATGAATCTGGAATTTGAAACCTGTGTCATCTTGACTATTTACTATCTGTTTGAAGATGGAAAAGTCCCTACACTTTATAGATACTCATTTTCCTCCTTAGTAAAATAAAAAAGATTTGACTAGAGGTTATTCACAGTCCTTTCTATTTCTAAAATCTTGTGATACGTTTGTATTGTAGTCAGTAAGGCTGACTATTAATATTACTATTTATCAGTAATTGTGCTAAATATTAGGAATAAAGGGACACTCAGTTCTAGATTTCCAAATGACAGTTGGCGATACAGATTACAAATCAGAAGAGAGAATAGGACTGATAGATTAAAAGATAGATTAACAGGGAAAACGTTTCAGAATTAGAGGAGAGATGGAATGTCATGTTTGAAGAACAAAAGGATACTAGTGTAACTGGATCATGGAGTATACAGAGAGAAGTAGAGCATAAGGAGACTGAAAAGGAAAAAAAACTTTCAGGTTGTGAAAAGCTTTTAATATCTAATAGAGGACTTTATATTTCTTCTGGATGTAATAGGGACCCACTAAAGTTTATTCAGTAGTGGTGAAATGGAGGGAATGGGTCTGACATGATTTGAAAAAAATCATTTTAGCAGATGAGCAGAGAATAAATTGAATAGAGAAAGACCTGAGACAGGGAAACCAATTAGAAAACTATTTCCATCTTTTTTTCATATTAGATTTTGCCTGATGTGAGATTATCTTGAAATTTAAAAAGAAAAAAAAGAAAATAATCCAGATGAAAGGTGATGTAAGCCTAACTTATTGACAGATATGAACAGAAAGGAAATATATACAAGAGATATTATAATGATAACAACTACAATAGCAATAATGATAAAAGCAAACATTTACATAACATTTGAAGGTTTGCAAACTGCCTTACAAATATAATCTTATTTTTTCTTCACAGAACACCTGGGAGGCAGGTGTGATGGATACTCCAAGGTATGATGGAGACAGAAACCACGAGAACTGTGCAAAAAACAGATATGTTTGAATAAGTGAAATTAAAGAGATATGGATCAGACTGAGGTTGTGAGTCTGTATACTAGGACATCCTCAACAGTATGGTAAAGTTCAAGAGATTAGGGGGAAAGATAATGAATTCTATTTTGGAAATGTTGAATTTAAGACGCCTAGGGACACTCAGTTCTAGATTTCCAAATGACAGTTATCGATACAGACTACAAATCAGAAGAGAGATTAGAACTGATAGATTAACAGAAGAATCATATGCATAGAGATAATAATTGAACTCAAGTGAGTTGATGAGATCACCCAGTAAGACAGTTTAAAAGGGGCCCCAGAGAAGCATGCTGTTAGTGAGTGATATGGATAAAGGTCCAAGAAAGGAGATGGAGTTGTGGTAAAACAAAGGAGGAAAACCCAAGAAAATATTGGAAAAACTTATGCAGGAAAAGAAGGTGATCAACAGTGTTAAATACTGCAGAGAGTTCAAGAAGGATGAGGACTGAAAAAACCATTAGATATGGTGATTAAAAGACCAGGGATAAATCTGGAGTAGGCAAGTACAGTTGAAAGATGAGATCAAAAGACAGATTACAGGGTTTTAAGAAGAAAGTGAGAGAAAAGGATGTAGGGATACTTAGAAGAGGATGGTTTTCTCAAGGAGGTTAGACAAGAATGGGAGGCAAAATATAGGAAAATAACTAGCATGTATGATAAAATCAATAAGGGATTTTTCAAGAATGTAGGAAACATGGACATATTTGTAGGCAACAAAGAAAGAGTAGGTAGGGAGATATTAAAAACTAGTGAAAGAGTGGGAATGATAGTGAGAGCAAACTGCTGAAAAAGACAAGACAGGAATGGAAACAGGAATACCTAGTGAAAGTGCCTTGGCAAGGAGAAGGAGCAACTTTTCATCTGATACAAGAGCAATTGGAGTAGCATGAGAATGTTGTTCATTCTTCTTTTACAGTGACTCATATGTGAGTTTTCAACATTCAATGGCATGACAAGAGTCAAGTTCACTGGTGATAGCTCAGGACGTAGTGGATGACCTTGCCATCTCTGAGACCTAACTAGGCTCTAAAATTTCCACAGAGACTGCCTCAGACACTTGCATGGTAAGTAAAACAAACTGTTTTCATCTCCATTCATATGCTGAGGGCACATCCTCCTAATTCACTTTGTCAGTTACCTCTACCTGATTTAACAGTTTTACAGGTATGTGGCCCCACACATGTTATGGTTTCTTGGAGGTACAGGTGAGAATTGGTTAAAGATGGACAGCAAAGGTAGATGAGAAGCCCTGAAACTGAGACCAAGGCTGATCTGAAAGGCTCTCCAGAAAGTTGCCCAGCCCCAGGAGGGAGATAGTAAAGGATTTGGACTTTAACACCTGGTTGTGGTGATTACTAAACGAAACTAAGGCTGCCCAGAGACCCCAAGAAAACCAAAACAGAGAACATTACAAAATACAACCTAGATAAAATAATTTGAGATTTTTCTAAGTCAATATGCAGCCCACAGGAATTGCTTCTATTTGAATTTGACACCATTGATCTAAACAATAGGCATTCTTTATTCACTTAGTTTTTCCTTATTAAATTTTAAGGCATATTCTTTTGATTAGACATATATCTCATTTAAGAATCTCTATAATATTCTAGGACTTGCCACAATCAGAATATCTGATATTCCCTGAAGGAAACTTCATTTATAAAGAATTGTCCTTCTACCTGTATTCTGCTCTGGTCATCCTACATGACGATGGCATCTATTTTTTCAGTAGTAATGCCTCCCATAACTTATTTCAGTTGAAGAGTATCTTCTCAAATATCTTAAAAATAATTCTGTGTTATTTTCTTTTTTTTTTTTTTATTTGATAGCCCTTTATTTACAGGATATATACATGGGTAACTTTACAGCATTAACAATTGCCAAACCTCTTGTTCCAATTTTTCACCTCTTACCCCCCCCCCCACTCCCTCCCCTAGATGGCAGGATGACCAGTAGATGTTAAATATATTAAAATATAAATTAGATACACAATAAGTATACCTGACCAAATCTGTGTTATTTTCAAAGCAATTTTTTCTCTGATATAAATTTCCTCTACATATATTTTGTTTTATTCAGTCTTCCATGGAAACATAAGCAGAAATTGCTGCCCTCTAACTCTCATGGCTCCATTCCCTTTCTTCCCTAATTAGGGCAACAGAAAAGGAAATGGGATGGTGATGGCAGGATGGTGATGGAAGGAATAAAAGAGTATTCCTAGGGGTAAAGGGAGTCGTTAAAGGTTTTGTTCAGTTTCTGGTCAACTAGTATTTCAGCTAGAGTAATCTGCCCAATGACCAAAGGAAATAAAGGAAAAAGTAAATAGCCATTCCCTCCTTCCCTCCTGTGTTTCCCCATAGTGACTAACATTCACTTATACTAGCCTTTGCTGGATCTTCTGCAGGTCAAGCTATATTTGGTCACAGATGTAGTTCTATTAAGTAGCAAAGTAAATTCAGCAATGGGATACGTGGCCTACTAAAAACAGCCTAGATTTTTGCAGGGAAAGTAGTTATGGAAGAAAATTATTTCACAGACTTTTCTACCTTTTATCACGTATCTGTTATATCATATTACCTGTTAAAATGAGAAATAACTATTTGATAATTTATGATCCCTATTTCTTTTGTTTACTAAATTTATGATGTCCATGAATGAATATGCATAGCAACAATATACTTAAGACCTTCGGTAGGGAACCAGTTTAAAGGAGTATAGGCTGGGACCCAGATGAACTCTCCTAATATTTCTACTCAAACAGTTTTAAAATAATGCCTCAAATCAAATTTTGGAGTGACAGAGCTGAGAAAAGATCAGAGGGAGACATATTTTCCAGCCTAAGACAAGTTAGAAGGCCTGAAAGAGAAGTCTGTAAAACTGGAGAGGGGGCACAGGCCTAAAGACAGGAGCACCAGTAGTGAATGGAAGAAGAGGTGGACAGCTCTCAGCCCAGTAACTGCAAGGAGGTGGGAGCTGTTAGGCAACTGTTCAGAAAGAGATTATAGGGGATTCTTTACTAGCATTTGGTATAGCAACTTCATTGACCACAAGCAATTCTAAATCACAGTTCCAGAACAAGAGAAATGCAAACACTTGAAGTATCAGGAGAGCACAAAGTCCCATTTCAGGAATAAAAGGAAAATTAATTCTTGTGGCTACAAGGAAGCAGAGATCCTTTCTCAGTAATATCAGAGAAAAGATATGGAAAGCACTTCTACCCACATTATACTACTTTAAAGTACCAAAAACTTGCAGACCCCCCAGAACTAGCTCTAAAAACAAAAGAATGAAAAAAATCTGAAGCTTAGGACAGTGCTTCCTCACCTCCAGGTGAGCAGAGTCCAACATTAACAAAAATTTAAAAGTCAAGAAATAGGTTGGGAAAATAAGCAAACAACAAAAAAAGATTTTGAACACAAAAAGTTTCTTTGGTAACATGGGAGGGGGGAAGCATTAACTTAGAAGAAAAAAAAATATGAAAACAACAAGAATTCCTAGGAAAGTTACAGGAAAAGATAAGAGTAAAGGAGAAGAAAATGGGAAAAGAAATTAGAATGATGAAAGAAAATTTTGAAAAGAGAATTCATAGCTTAGCAAAAAAAAAAAAAAAAAAAAAAAATACTGAATAAATAACACCTTAAAAAAGAAATTGGCCCAATGATAAAAGAAGCACAAAACTTCACTAAAGAAAAGGACTTCCTTAAAATAAGAATAGTCCAAGTGGAAAAGGAGATAAAAAATTAAATGAAGAAAAGAACTTCTTTAAAAAGTAGAATTAGTTAAATGGGGAAAAAAATGTACAAAAACTCACTGAACAAAATAATTCCTTAAAAATTAGAATTGAGCAAGTGGAAGCTCATGAAACATCAAGAAAAAAATTTTCAAAAGTCAAAGAATTGGGGGGAAATGAAAGAAAATGTGAAATATATCATTAGAAAAATAATCTAGAAAAACAAAATAATGAAGAGGATATAATTTAAGAATTATTTAATTATTTGGAACCCATGATCAAAAAAAATAAAGAATCCTAGACATCACCTTTCAAGAAGTTATCAAGAAAAATTGCTCTTAAATCTTCTACCCAGAGGGTAAAATAGACATTAAAAGAATATATCAATCACCTCCTAAAAGAGTTTTCCATATGGAAAACTCCCAGAAATATTATAGCAAAACTCCAAAGCTCCTAGGTCAAGGAGAAAATAACTCCAAGAAGTTAAAAAGTAACCATCCAAATATCATGAAGTCACAATCAGGATCACATATGATTTAATAGCTTCCACAATAAAGAAGTAGAAGGCTTGGAATATGATATTCCTGAGGGCAAAAGAACTAAGATTACAACCAAGAATAACCTACCCAGCAAAACTGAGCATAATCCTTTAAGGGGAAATGGATATTTAATGAAATAAAGGTCTTCCAAGCATTCCTAATGAAAAGACCAGAGCTGAATAGAAAGTCTGACATTCAAACAGAAGACCCAAAAGAAGGATAAGATATATATGATAGAATAATCATAAAGGACTCGATGGAATTAGCCTATTCATATTACTTTATGGGAAGAAGATAGGTATAATTCTTAAGAACTTTATCCTACAGGGCAGTTAGGAGTTTGCATACACAAAGAGCATATATGCGAGTCAATTACATTAGGATTACATAAGGATGACATGATTAGCATGTAGAAGTAGAAAAGAGGGATACATTGGGGGAAGTTGTAAGAGAGAAGTAGAAAAGGGAAAATTATCTCACATGAAAAAAATCATTCAAGGAAGATCTTGTTTAGTGGAGAAGAGAATGGGATGGCTGTGGGCAATGTTCAAACTTCACTCTCATTGGAATTAATTCAAAATAGGAAGAATACATATATATATACATATATATATGTATATATATATGTATATATATATACATATATATATATACACTGAGTTGAGTATAGAAATCTGTTTTATACAGAAGGAGATAGGAAGGAAGTGGGATAAAGTTTATGAAGGAGATCATAAGGAAAAGGGGGAAGCAGTTATAAAAAGAGAGAGAAGAAGAAATAGAAGAAATTGGAGGATGGATGGAAATATACAGTCATCCAAATTGTGAATGTGAAAAGAATGAGGTAATCTATAAAATGGAAGTAGATAACAGAATAGATTAGAAACCAGAATTCAACAATCTGCTGTGAACAAGAGACATACTTGGAACAGAGAAGGCACACAGCATTGAAATAAAGAGCAGGAACAGAGTCTGCTGAAGTGAAGAGAGCAGAATTGGCAATCATGATCTCAAAAAAAGCAAGAGCAAAAACAGACTTAATTGAAAGAGACAATCAGGGAAATACATTTTACTAAAAGATATCATAGACAATAAAGTAGTGTCAAAAAAAAAAAGCTTCTCTAATAAAGACCTCATTTCTCAAACATGTAAGGAACTGAGACAAATTTATAAAAATAATAACGATTCTGTAAGTGTTAATGGTCAAAGGATATAAACAGACAGTTTTTAGAAGAAGAAATCAAAGTTATATAAAAAATGCTCTAAGTCATTGTTGATTAGAAAAATACAAATTAAAATAACTCTAAGGAATCACCTCATACCTACCAAAAAATGATAAATGTTGGATGGAGTATATCAGAGAAAATGAATGTATTAATGAATTATTAATGGAGTAGCAAACTTGTTCAACTATTCTGGAGAATAATCTGCAAGTATTCTCAAAGGGCTATAAAACTATGCATACCCTTTGACCCAACAATACCATTATTAAACTGTATCTGAAAGAGATCAAGAAAAAAGAAAAGGATCTATATATTCAAAAACATTTATAGCAGTTTTTTGTGATAGCAAAGAATTGGAGAATGAGAGAATGCTCATCAATTAAGGAAGGGTTAAACAACTTGCAACATATAATTGTGGTGGAATGTTACTGTGCTATAAAAATTGATGAGACAGGTGGTTTCAGGAAAAAAAAAAAAACCCTGGTGAGACCTATATGAACTGATACAAAGTGAAGTGAGAAGAACCAGGAGATCAATGTGCACAATAACAGCAATGTTGTAATGATAATAAATTATGAAAGACTTGGCTACTTTAATCAATGCAATGATCCAACACTCAATGATCCAAAGGACTCAAAATCAAAAAAATATCATCCAGCTCCAGAGAAAGATTTGTTGAACTGTGAGTACAAACTCATTTTTTCATTTTTTTCAATGTCTAATATAAAAATATGTTTACATTAAATATTTATAATATTTACATTATTACATTACAATATTTACATTATTCAATGACACATTGCTTGCCGTTTCAATGGGCTGGGGAAGAGTAGAAAGAAAAGAATCTGGAGCTCAAATTTAAAAAAAAAAAGTTTAAGAAATAAATAATAGTTTTAAAACATTTTCTCTAATCTCTATTTTCTTTGAGAGTTATTACATAATTTATTTTAGATGTCTTAAAGTTAACTTTTGATATTTTCTAATTAATGAAGATACACCTCTCTTTTTTCCAACTTTCTCCATACCCCATCATAGGAGTGGGGGGAAGAGAAAGAAACTCTTGTAACAAATGTATATACTCAAGCAAAACCATTTCTTGAATTGATCACATCCAATAAAAAACGTCTCAAGTTACAATCTGAGTCCATCATCTACTTGTCAAGCATTTCCATCAAAAAACAAGCCCAAAGGTGAACCAATTTCTCAACTTAAAAACATGACAAACAACAGAAGCACAAGAAAGGTAAATAAATATAATTATCAATAAATGATTAAGTAATAAATCAATTATTTTGTGTTTGAAAGTTATTGTTTGTAAAGAGAGAGATTTCTCAATTGCAGAAGAATCAAATTCAGTCAAACTCATAGCCAACTTCAGGAGCCCTAAATTCCCCAAAACATAATATTAATTTGTGGTTTTCTAAATCAACATGTAGCAAGTAGGAATTTGTTTCGTTTTGTATCTAATTCCATTGATCAATAGAGTAAAAGAAAGAACGAAGAAGCAAAATCAAGATCTGGAGTATGCAGGTTTATAAAGTCTCCATTTCTTAAGACTGGACAATCAAGAAAGCAATAAATCAAAAACTAATTTGTAGTTTTTTTTCCTAATATCTAAGGGGTAAGTGCTCATACTAAAAATTTAACAATCAACTCTTGGGAGACAGATGGAACTAGCTCCAATACATCCCAAGGAATAAAAAGACAGAAGGTGCTAAATATCTTAGAGGCAATTAAAAACACAGGAGAAGAGAAGATTGTATTAGTTCAATTAATTATACCTTGAACTAAATTCAGATAAATCAACTTTTTTTGTGAGAGAGAATAAAAGAAAAAAAAGTTGCGTAAGAGAGAAGACATGACACATCGCTGAGATATCTACTACCATTTTCATGGTTAAAAGGTGAAGGGGAGTCAGAGCCAAGATAGCATAGGAAAGGCAGGGAACTCTCTCCCAAACTCTCCCCTACTTCTAAATAGTGACTCTAGATAAAATTTACGTCACCACAAAAAAGATGGAGCAAAACAAATTTTCCAGCCCAGGAAAATTTGGAAGGTGGGCAAAAAAGGTCTGTCAAAGTAGGCTGCACCTGTGTAGCCCCAGATCCAGCAAATCAGGAACAGGACTCAGGGTGACTGAAGCAATGGTAACAGTGGAAGTCGACAGAAAGTCTCTTTGGTAGCACTGAGATAGAACTTTGTTGCTCTGTCCATACTTGGATCTGGATCATGGTCCTGGGAGTCAGTCCTAGGCAAGGAAAGAGTACACCACCACAGTTGGGGGATCAAAGGGAAACCCCTACTCAAAGTTCCAGGGCAGGAAAGAATACTTGAGATTGTTCATGGGCCAGAGTACAGGCCAAGAGAGTAGTAAACACCTTGGAAGAACTGAAAATTTACAGGTCCCTAGAAAGATCTCTGAAAGCAGCTGTATAAGACCCTTGAATCTTGGGATAGTGCACCCTCTACTCTGGAAAATAGATCCAGGAGAAATAATTTTAAATTTTTTGAACTACCTAAAAGTTATAATAAAAAAAAAAAAAGAGCCTGGACATCATTTTTCAAAAAATTATCAAGGAAACCCCCCTGATATTCTAGAATCAGGGAGCAAAACAGAAATTGAAAGAATCCACAGATCTCAAAGAGATCTCAAAATGAAAATTTCCAGGAATATTAAAGCCAAATTCCAGAACTCCCACGTCATGTCAAAAAATATTTAAAGCAACCAGAAAGAAACAATGCAAGCATAGTGGAGCCACGGTCAAGATAATACAAGATTTATCAGTTTCTACATTAAAAAATAAGAAAGTTTTGACTATGATATTCCAGAGGATAAAGGAAGTAGAGTTTCAACCAAGAATCACCTACCCAGAAAAACTGAGTATAAACTTTCAGGGGGGTAAATGGATGTTTCATAAAATAAAGGATTTTCAAGCATTCTTGATGAAAAGGCCAAAGCTCAATAGAAAATTTGACTTTCAAATACAAGACTCAAGAGAAGCATAAAAAGGTAAACAGGAAAGGGAAATCATAAGAAACTTAATCAAGTTAAACTGTTCACATTCCTGTATCAGAAGACAATACCTGTAACTCATAAGAACTTTCTCCTTACTGGAGCATGAAGGATGTTATATAAACAAAGGGCACAGGTGCTAATTGAATGTGAAGGAATAATATCTAAAAAAAACAAAACAAAAAAGAGGTTTTAGAGGAATTTACTAAAGGAAAGGAAAAGGAAGAGACAGAATGAGTTAAATCATCACACAAAATAGGCAAGAAAAACCTTTTATAGTAGAGAGGAAGATTGGGAAGATAAGGGGAAGTGAATGAATCTTACTCTCATCAGAATTGGCTCAAAGAGGAAATAATATACAATTGAAGATAATAGGAGAGGAAGGGGATATGGGAAAGGGTAAAAAGGTAACAGAAGAAAGGACAGATTGGAGGAGGGGATAGTCAGAAGCAAAACACTTTTGAGGAGGAACAGGAGAAAGGGAATAGAATTAAACAGAGAGGAAATACAGTTAATAAGAGTAATTCTCTGATAAAAGTCCTCATTTCTCAAACACAGTGTTAACTGAGTAAAATTTATAAAAATAAGAGACACTCTCCAATTGATAAATGATCAAAAAGATAAGAATAGTTTCCAGATAAAGAGTCATAACTATCTATAGACATAAGAAAAAAATGCTCGAACTCACTATTGATTGGAGAAATGCAAATGAAAACAATTCTGAAATACCACATACCTATTAAATTGGATAATAGGACCAAAAAGGAAAATGATACACTGTGGAAAGGATGTAGGAAAAATGAGACACTAATGTACTCATTAGTGGAGCTGTGAACTGATTCAGCCATTCTATAGAGCAATTTGGAACTATACCCAAAGGGCCATGAATACCTTTGACCTAGCAATACCACTACTAGGTCTATATTCCAAAAGAGATTAAAAAAAAAAAAAAAAAAAGGAAAAGGACATATATGTATAGAAAATATTTATAGCAACTCTTTTCTGGGAGCAAAGAATTGGAAATTCAGGGGATGCCCATCAATTGGGGAATGGCTAAATAAATTGTGTAATGTAATTATGATGGAATATTATTGTGTTATAAGAAATGATAAGCAGGATGCTCTCAGAAAAACTAGGAAACACTTTCATGAGCTGATGCAAAATTAAATGTACTGTGTACAAAATAATAGCAATAATATAAGATGATCAGCTTGTTATAACTATTATAACTATTACATATAACTATAATGTTATAACTATTCTCAGCAATACAGTAATCCAAGACAACTCTGAAGGACTTACGATGAAAAATGCTATCCATATTGAGAGAAAGAACTAATTACGTCTGAATGCAGATTGAAGCATATGTTTTTACTTTATTTTTATTCAGGTTTTTTATTGGGGATGGTATTCTTTGGTATTTTCTTTCACAATACAACTATTATGGAAACATTTTACATGATTGCACAAGTATAATTTATATAATGAATTGTTTGCATTCTAAATGAAATGGGGTGGAGAAGGAGGAAGGGAAAGAAGCTGGAATTCAAAATTTTAAAAACAAATGTTAAAATTGTTTTTACATGTAATTGAGGGAAGTATTAATAATTTTTTTTAATTTTTAAAAGAGTGAAGGCAGGAAAATTCCTATAGTGTCTCAGTAAGAGGAGGAACTGGAGAAAGAATGAAAGTGGTAAAGGAAAAGGACTAGAATCAAAGAACTATTAAAGGAAGATGAGCAAGGAAAATATCAGACAAAAGACTTGAATACAGGATTTCTCTAGAACCAATGATCTCTATACCATCCAACTTCACTAATTAATTTAACTTTCTTTTATTTAGTTAGCAATCTATTTTTCTCCCTCTTTTTTCCTCCTATTCTTTTCTTTTCTAATTAAACTGCCAATTATGAATGGTGTGTAAGTTTTCCTTTCTAAGAGTTTTTCAAATCAGTAATTCCAGTTTTGCTAATCTGATCATGATAGCAAGATTTGAATACTTTTAACTTCCTTGATCAGAAATTTTTACACTACCATATGTTGTACCACTATAAGAAAGTGCTAGGGAGATGAAGGGATATGGAATCCCAGAGTGAGATAGTGAGAGTACTATGTCTTTATTGAATTTCATCAAATATTTATTAAGCACTTACCATGTGCAAAACACTATGCTAGTTTCTGAAGTTACAAAGAAAAGGGAAAAAAAGTACTTTGTCCTCAAAGAAAAAAGGAGACAACTATGTGCCCTTGAGTTTTCAAAGGGCATATTCCAAAATTTTCAGCAGTTTGCCTTACCCATATTGGCAGCTAGATATAAATGAGCATTTCTTGGGCAAAAGAAAGACCTGAACAACAAAGAAAGGAAAAGGAATACCAGAGATTGTCCTGATCACCTTTACATACAAAATATCTCATTTGATCCTCACAACAATCCTGCAAAGTAGGTGCTATTATTATTCCCATTTTATGGTCAAAGAATTTAAACAGACAATTCTCAGAAGAAGAAATTGAAACTATTTCTAGCCACATGAAAAGATGCTCCAAGTCATTATTAATCAGAGAAATGCAAATTAAGACAACTCTGAGATACCACTACACATCTATCAGACTGGTTAGAATGACAGGGAAAGATAATGCGGAATGTTGGAGGGGATGTGGGGAAACAGGGACACTAATACATTGTTGGTGGAATTGTGAATACATCCAACCATTCTGGAGAGCAATTTGGAACTATGCTCAAAAAGTTATTAAACTGTGCATACCCTTTGATCCAGCAGTGTTACTACTGGGCTTATACCCCAAAGAGATCATAAAGAAGGGAAAGGGACCTGTATGTGCACGAATGTTTGCGGCAGCCTTCTTTGTAGTGGCCAGAAACTGGAAACTGAGTGGATGCCCATCAATTGGAGAATGGCTAAATAAATTGTGATATGTGAATATTATGGAATATTGTTGTTTGGTAAGAAATGACCAACAGGATGATTTCAGAAAGGCCTGGGGAGAGACTTACACGATGCTGTAGTAAAACAAGCAGGGCCAGGAAATCATTATATACTTCAATAACAATACTATATGATGATCAATTCTGATGGACTTGGCCATCCTCAGCAATGAGATGAACCAAATTAGTTCCAATGGAGCAGTAATGAACTGAACCAGCTATACCCAGTGAAAGAACCCTGGGAGATGACTAAGAACTATTATATTGAATTCCCAATCTCTATATTTTTGCCTGCCGGCATTTTGGATTTCCTACACAGGCTAATTGTACAATATTTCAGAGTCCAATTCTTTTTGTACAGCAAAATAACGGTTTGGTCATGTATACTTATTTTGTATTTAATTTATACACTTAATATATTTAACTGGTCATCCTGCCATCTGGGGGGGGGGTGGGGGGAAGAAGGGGAAAAATTGGAACAAAAGATTTGGCAGTTGTCAATGCTGTAAAATTACCCATGCATATAACTTGTAAATAAAAAGCTATTTTAAAAAAGATATCAAAATATCAAGAGAACAATAGAGAAAAATAAGAAAGTGTCAAAAAAAAAAAAACAAGAATGACAATCTCAGAATTTTAAGTAAAGTTAATTGCTTCAAAAAAATAAAAAAATAAAAAATATTATTCCCATTTTACAGGTGAAAAAAATGAAGCAAACAGAAATTGATTGATTTGCCAAGGGTCACACAGCTAGGAAGTGTTTGAAGCTGAATATAAAATTAACTGCCCTATCTGTTGTACCCACCAGCTGTCATCAGTTACAAAACAAAAATAGATTGACGATATTTGGATTTGCAACACTGATCAATGACTTTGAATTTTTCCAAAGATTTTTTAGTCTTTTTAGAATCCAGATTTATCAGGGTGGGTGAAATGACCAGGACATTGCTCCCACATATGTCCTCCAGTACCTGTCACAATTTCCCCAAATGACACCATTCCTTTTGATGAACACTTTTCTATCTTTAAAAATTCTCTGTTAAGTGCAATTGGCACTGGGATGTATTTAGAATCAATAATGATTAACACATTAATGGAAAGTTAGCTTAGCTGACTACTTGCTTCCCCCTGCAACTAGTGAATAGCAAGATTCTTTGGCTAAAGATTACAACAGAGTTTAACCTTTTTGAGGGAAAGAGGAATAAAAAAGGAAAATACCTTACCCTACTACCTAACTATGGCAGGTCTGGGAAAGCCAACATAGTGGACAGTATTTATGCAGTAAATGTCTAAGAGCCTTAGGCACCTGGGAAAGGTAAGGGTTCCTTGAGTTAAATGAGGGGTGCTAAAAGCAGGTAGGAAATTGTTGAAAACAAAATGTGCCTCCTAAATTTTGCCTGCTACCTAAGTTACTTGGGAGAAAAAAGAACAGGGAAAGTAATGAAGGATGGAAAGAGAAGAAGAAGAAATTATAAAATTCCTTGCTAGTCTATACTTCCTAGATACATATTCTTTGTAACTTGGAAAAAATTAAAAAACTTAGATGTCTTTTCTATGTGAGAGTTCTGGCTTCAAAGGTCTACTGGGGTCTTTAAGAAAACTGGTACTCTTAGAAACTAAGAAATATGTCATTTTGAGCATTTCTGAGCAGTGCCTAATATAGTACCACATACATTTAGTCTTGTGAAATATCTTTCTGATTATGATAATTGTTACTTGGAAAAAGCATTTTATTTATTTTCACTGCTTCATATTTATATTTGATTATTATTCATTATACCTTCTAGATGATGGTGGGGGGAGGTTTGCAAGGCATTTTAAATGAAACTGTATGCTGGATTTCCATTATATTAAACTTCCATAACTTAAGATAGATTTAAATGAAATGTAGGTAATGACTCTCAAATAGCTCCTCTAGACATACTATACATTTTAAACATAATTTAATTTCCTCTAATATACTGGAGAGTGGAGTAAGAGAATGGAAAAGATTTTTCTCCAAGCATACCCTCTTGCTCATATCTGAGTATTTGTATTCAATTAATAAAGATGGCTAGTATTTAGTAGTCAAATAATAAAAGGTAGATGAAATCCTTCCCAGTAGTTTAATAATAATTCTTGCATCACCAACCCTGAATATTCATATTATGGAAATGTGTCCTACTTCTATAGATTTCATCACTGTCAGCTGGTACCACAGCAGAGCAGGACAGCTAGGCAGTCTCAATGCATTCAGTATGAGCAATTACCAAAATGTCTTCTCTGACTTACTATCAATAATTCAGCTTTTGAGGAATGTAACCCTGAGAAATAGGACTGACCAATAAATATTCTACTAGGACCATAACTGCATAGATTAGTAATATCATATGGATCAACTTGAATTCATTCATTCATACATTCCACCAATCAATTCAATCAAGTTTTTTAAAAGATGAAACCAGTAGTTTAACATCATGTATAGGATACAAGCTGACAATTGCCATAATTTTTTTTCTTTTGTTTTGATATCATTAAAAAATATTTCCCAGCATTATTTTGATCATTTTGGAGAATAATATTATTAGTATCTGATTCTGGGTGGTGAAAATCAAACACGATAATGAATGTAAAGTACTTTGCAAGATTTAAAATGTCATATTCATATAATAAGTGTAGTGTTGGAAGAATGTTAGAGATCATTTAGTTTAACTACATCTTTCAAATGAGAAAAAAAAAAAGGCCTAGAAAGTTTAAGTATCTTGTCCATGATCACATGGATAGTTAAAACTTGAGTCAGAATTTGAATTCAGATACTGTTATTCTAAATCCAGGGCAACTTCCACTATAGTACCTGAAATATTACTTTTATTCAAAATATTTATTATTCTGTTTATGCTACATATATCACCAAGAAGTATAGGATCCTAAAATTACTTTCAATGTAAGAATCATGCCTTATTCATCTTTGCTTCCCTCCCAGGGCCAAAAACATAGCAACCACTCAACAAATGTCTTTTGAAGAAATGAATTAATGAATTCCTACCTCTCAACTTTTACTCATAATGTTCCCCTGACTAGAAAAAGCTTTCTTTTCCTCTTTCCATGTTCCAAATCCTAGCCATTTGTGATACCCTAATCATTATTGCTGGAATGAATGTAAGAGAGATAGCTGGAGTTTAAATTATTTACTTGGGTGTATGGCATTTTTTTTTCTCTCTTTCTGTATCAAAGGAAAATTTTAATAACTCACATCTTGGAGATAGTGAGGAGAGTGGTAGTTATTCACTATATGTTTTTTTTTAATAAACTATTCCTCTGAAAAGGAAATGTGAACTATGAGTCAGCCAGAGGATCATATGAAGGAATATGGAACATCTGAACCAATAGAAATTGGAACTGTTCAGTGGCTTAAAGATCACTAAGTTATAATGTTATAAATCTAGAGCTAGAATTGAACTTTCAAGGCTATCTAATCCAACTCCATCAGGTGAAGAAGCTGAGACTAGAGCAGTGAAGCAATCTGACCAGGGTCATACCAATAGTAAATGATAAAGAGTTCAAGGATAGGAATTCTTGGACAGGGTCACACCAGTAGTAAATGATGAGAGTTCAAGGATAGGGATTCTTGGACATTATGCTGTATAGAATTTCAGTTTGGCTAGTGAATAGGAAGTAAGATCATTTTCCAAAAAGGAACTTGGTTGTTGATGTACCAGAGGCACAAGTTTAAAAAGGAAAAAACAAGATTACCCTGGAGGAAATCTACACTCAAAAGCAGCACAAGGACACTAAACTCAAGGAGGCAGATGTAGAGATCTCATTGCCAAGATATAAAAGGAATTGATTTGAATTTATAAGACTAAGAATCACTTTCAATAGATAAATATTCAGATTATGAACAGAGAGTTTTCAAAGGAAGAAATGCAAGTTATCAACAATGATGAAAAAAATTCTAAATCACTAATAATTGCAGAAATGCAAATTAAATCAACTCAGGTTCTACTTCATGCCTATCTGACTGGTAAACATGATGAAGAAAATTATAAATGATGAAGGGATATGAGAAAACAGGTACCATGTACACTGTTGGTGGAGCTGTGAACTGGTACGGTCACTGTGGAAAACAATTAGGCATTTATCTTTTGACTCATTTATACCACTTCTAGAACTAGAACCCAATAAAATCTAAGAAAAAAGATTCATAGTTATTCTTTTTGTGATAACTAAAAATTGGAAACAAAAGGGGAATACTATTGGGGAATGACTAAAGCAATAATAGCATATAAATGTAACAGAATTATTATGCCATTTGAAGCAGACAATTTCAAAGAAAATTGGAAAGATCTTTATGAATTGATATAGATAGTAGAAGAACAATTTACATAACAATAACATTATAGAAGAAAAACAACTTTGAAAAACTGTAGAATTGTAATCAATGCAATGATCAATTGCAAGACCAAAGGAATGAAGATGAAATATAGCACTTCTTGACATCGAGAAGTAATGAACTTAAAACATAAAAACATTTTCAAACATGCTAATGTGGAAATTTGCTTTGCTATACAATTTGATATGTATTAAAGGATTTGTGGGGGAAAAGGGGGAGGGTTTGCTTGTTAATTTATTTAATGTGAGAGAGAGGAAAAGATGTTAAAGAAAACTTGTTACTTAAAAAAGAAAATAAAATTAAAAGGAGAAAAATATAAGTAAACTATTAAAAAAAAAAAAAAAAAAGGAAGAGGATCTTGGCAGTCTAGTAGGCCACACAGTCAAACATATATTCTCCAGAAAGAAGGGATCTCGTATGCTATTCTAGAATAAGAGGTTAGGAGTCAAAACTTCACTTTAAAAGCCAAATCAAGAACTAAATCTCACAAGTGAATTCATTTCAGAAAAACTTACCAAAGCAAAAAAAAAAAAAAAAAAAAAAAAAGTATTAGAGGTGATCACTTCTTCCTTACAAGCATTGTCCAGCTTCCAACCAAGGATGGGGAGTTTTGTGTATTTCTACATATGTGGATCCCGCAACTTCCCTTCCCCGCCCCCCCAACACACACATGATTCCAGAGTTTTTTTTTTCTTCAGAGATAAGCATGATTTAGAGATTCTTTGGAAGAGACATAAGGAAAAAGAAAGAGCAGGCATATATATAGGAAACCGATTTCTCAATATGACTCTAAAGAGTTCATTCACTCTTTAATATTTTCTGGTATATTTTAATCTGTACAAATTCTCCAATTTCTACAATTTTTGATTTATTTGTGATAAACATGTATTAAAAACAATAATTTTATTACACCTTCTAAACATTTAATTTTGGGCCACCTTTTACCACATAAAGACTGTGTTTACATGGATCTTTGCTCATAGGATGGACCCACTTAAATAGTGAAAGTCTAGAAATTGTTTTGCTCTATTTGCCTTCCTTTTTTTATTTGCAACCCCAGCACATAGCACAATGCTTGGCATATAATAAATGCTTAATAAATGTGTTCTAATTCATCCACTCCTATAAGATCACAAATTGGTCTTGTATGAAGGTTTTAATAAGTCATATTTTCATAGCACAATTATCTCCCTATGACATAGGCAATTAAAAACTGTCCCCACTTGACCAATATGGAAACTGAGGCTCAAAGAGATTATTATTTGCCCTTATTCCCACAGTTATCAAAATCAACATTCAAATCCAAAATTGTTGACTTTCCATGCTACCTCACTGGCTTTTATAATTATGTCATTCACTTAAAAATATATATTCCTTAAACACAGTAAGGGATTCTGGCATAAGGCAGTTCACGCTGTTTTTCTCCAGGACTGAGAATTGCATTATAATAACTTGTTTTTAACAGTTTTACTGCTTCAGTAACAAATATTGATTTTTGTGAGCAAAAATGCTTTTTTTGATAAATGTTTTTATAAATGCATTGCCAAATGGCAAAAAGACAATGATATCTACTCATATAAATTCTTGTATTTCAAAAAAACCCACAAGTACACCTTTATTTAACCTATGAGATCTATACAAACATTTCCCAGACACCAGGGATCTTCTTGGCAGCAGCTATTTATTTTGTTAAAAAGCTGAATTCCATTGACTCCCACTAACAACTCAAGTGGGGTACAAGCAAATGAATCTATTGAAATTGATTGCCATCTTACTAGAGAATTGGGTCATTAAACTTGCCCTTTTCTCCAAGGTAGAACAGGATGATAAAATTGCTTTTTACATTGATTTTCAAATAATCCCAATATTCTTTCTGGGACTTTAAAATGCATTTCTTTATGGTAACAATATGATACATTAAAGAATCAAATGTTTTATTAAGTCACAATAATTCAATTCAACAAGTATGCATTAAAAAATTACTGTGTGCAAGGCATTATGCTAAATACTAGGAACACAAAACTGAAAATGAAATTGGCCCTGCCCACAAGGAATTTTTATTCTATTGGAGGGAAACATGTTAGGTAGATAAATAAATACAAAATATAAAAATAAATAAATACTATGAAATGAGAGTGTTCTAATAAACTCCATTATGTTAAATTGAAGAATTTATTGTTTTCACAGTTTATTCTATTCTTTAATTGTAATGTAGTTTTATTTATTTCATTAAATAGTTCCCAATTATATTTTATGAAGCCTTTAGTGAGACTACATGAATGTCATAATATGCAGTTTGGATAGTATTGTTTGGTTATAAGTTCAGCATTACTTAGTAATAATAACTAATATTTATGTAGCACTTCAATGTTTGCAAATGTTTTATAAATATTAATTCATTTTATCCACATAGGTAGGTGCTATTATTATTCCCACTTTATAGATAAAGAAAGTGAGGTAGAGGTTTAGTGACTTGCTCAGAACTACATAAATAAAAAGTGAGGAAAGATTTGAACTCAGATTTTTTTACTCCAGATCCAGCAGTCTGTCCATGAACCCCATAGGTTCCTAGAAATTGCCTATAAATATTTTATTCCACAGGATTAAATCATAAGTAGTCTAAACTTAAATGAAATGAAAGAATACCTTCAAAAATATAGCTTGCCCAGATTAACAGAGGAAGAAGTAAATATCCTAAACAGTCCCATCTTAGAAAAAGAAATAGAACAAGCTATTAACCAACTCCCTAAGAAAAAATCCCCAGGACCATATGGATTTACATGTGAATTCTACCAAACATTTAAAGAACAATTAACCCCAATGCTATATAAACTATTTGAAAAAATAGGGACTGAAGGAGTCCTACCAAACTCCTTTTACGACACAGACATGGTACTAATACCTAAACCAGGTAGGCTGAAAACAGAGAAAGAAAATTATAGACCAATCTCTCTAATGAATATCGATGCTAAAATCTTAAATAAAATATTAGCAAAAAGATTACAGAAAATCATCCCCAGGATAACACACTATGATCAAGTAGGATTTATACCAGGAATGCAGGGCTGGTTCAATATTAGGAAAACTATTAGCATAATTGACTATATCAATAAGCAAACTAACAAAAACCATATGATCATCTCAATAGATGCAGAAAAAGCATTTGATAAAATCCAACATCCATTCCTAATAAAAACACTTGAGAGTATAGGAATAAATGAACTTTTTCTTAAAATAGTCAAGAGCATATATTTAAAACCATCAGTAAGCATCATATGCAATGGGGAAAAACTGGAATCTTTCCCAGTAAGATCTGAGGTAAGACAAAGTTGCCCACTGTCACCATTATTATTCAATATTGTATTAGAAACACTAGCCTCGGCAATAAGAGTCGAGAAAGAGATTAAAGGAATCAGAATAGGCAGTGAGGAAACCAAACTATCATTCTTTGCAGATGATATGATGGTATACTTAGAGAACCCTAGAGATTCTATGAAAAAGCTATTAAAAATAATCCATAACTTTAGCAAAGTTGCAGGTTATAAAATAAATCCCCATAAATCCTCAGCATTTTATACATCACCAACAAAATCCAACAGCAAGAGATACAAAGAGAAATTCCATTCAGAATAACTGTCGACAGCACAAAATATTTGGGAATCTATCTACCAAAGGAAAGTCAGGAATTATATGAGCTAAATTACAAAAAACTTTCCACACAAATAAAGTCAGACTTAAACAATTGGAAAAATATCAAGTGCTCCTGGATAGGTCGAGTGAATATAATAAAGATGACAATACTCCCTAAACTAATCTATTTATTTAGTGCTATACCAATCAGACTTCCAAGAAAATATTTTAATGATCTAGAAAAAATAACAACAAAATTCATATGGAATAATAAAAGGTCAAGAATCTCAAAAGAATTAATGAAAAAAAATCAAATGAAGGTGGCCTAGCTGTACCTGATCTAAAACTATATTATAAAGCAGCAGTCACCAAAACCATTTGTATTGGCTAAGAAATAGATTAGTTAATCAGTGGAACAGGTTAGATTTACAAGACAGAATAGTCAACTATAGCAATTTAGTGTTTGACAAACCCAAAGATCCTAACTTTTGGGATAAGAATTCATTATTTGATAAAAACTGCTGGGATAACTGGAAATTAGTATGGCAGAAATTAGGCATGGACCCACACTTAACACCATATACCAAGATAAGATCAAAATGGGTCCATGATTTAGATATAAAGAACGAGATTATAAACAAATTGGAGGAACATAGGATAATTTATCTCTCAGACTTGTGTAAGAGGAAGAAATTTGTGACTAAAGACGAACTAGAGAACATTATTGATCACAAAATAGAAAATTTTGATTACATCAAATTAAAAAGCTTCTGTACAAACAAAACTAATGTAAACAAGATTAGAAGGGAAGCAACAAACTGGGAAAACATCTTCACAGTTAAAGGTTCTGATAAAGGCCTCCTTTCCAAAATATATAGAGAACTGACTCTAATTTATAAGAAACCAAGCCATTCTCCAATTGATAAATGGTCAAAGGATATGAACAGACAATTTTCAGATGATGAAATTGAAATCATTACCACTCATATGAAAGAGTGTTCCAAATCATTACTAATCAGAGAAATGCAAATTAAGACAACTCTGAGATACCACTACACACCTGTCAGATTGGCTAAGATGACAGGAAAAAATAATGATGATTGTTGGAGGGATGCGGGAAAACTGGGACACTGATACATTGTTGGTGGAGCTGTGAACGAATCCAACCATTCTGGAGAGCAATCTGGAATTATGCCCAAAAAGTTATCAAACTGTGCATACCCTTTGATCCAGCAGTGTTACTACTGGGCTTATACCCCAAGGAGATACTAAAGAAGGGAAAGGGACCAGAATGTGCCAAAATGTTTGTGGCAGCCCTGTTTGTAGTGGCTAGAAGCTGGAAACTGAGTGGATGCCCATCAATTGGAGAATGGTTGGGTAAATTGTGGTATATGAATGTTATGGAATATTATTGTTCTGTAAGAAATGACCAGCAAGATGAATACAGAGAAGCTTGGAGAGAATTACATGAACTGATGCTAAGTGAAATGAGCAGAACCAAGAGATCATTATATACGTCAACAACGATACTGTATGAAGATGTAATCTGATGGAAGTGGATCTCTTTGACAAAGAGACCTAATTCAGTTTCAATTGATCAATGATGGACAGAAGCAGCTACACCCAAAGAAAAAACACTGGGAAATGAATGTAAACTGTTTGCATTTTTGTTTTTCTTCCCGGGTTATCTCTACCTTCTGAATCCAATTCTCCCTGTGCAACAAGAAAACTGTTTGGATCTGCACACATACATTGCATCTAGGATATACTAGGACATATTCAACATATATAGGGCTGCACCCCATCTAGGGGAGGGGGTGGAGGGTGGGAGGGAAAAATCGGAACAGAAGTGAATGCAAGGGATAATGTAAAAAAATTACCCTGGCATGGATTCTGTCAATAAAAAGTTACTATAATAAAAAAAAAAAAAAGAATAACCTTTTTTAACTCAATGAAAAAAAAATAAAATTATAACTCAAAAAAAATCATAAGTAGTCTAAATGTAAAGGTGACTGCCTTAGAACTGTGAATTAAGGTTCCCTCTTTTTACCTTTCAGCATTTCCCATTCCAAATTACATAGAGAGAAGCATCAAATTCCCTTGTCCCAATGTCAAATTGGAGACAGATGCTGATGGATTTTATGAAGATAATCAATAATATGCTGTTTCTCCTCATCTTTACAATAAAATAAGTTAATTCAATGGCATAATGAGGAAGTATTGCAGCTACAAATCAATTGCATCTTCAAACTTCACTAACATGTATACTCATACTCACTTAACAGAAAGGAAAACAAAAGTATATGGAGCTTTAAATGCAATAAGCCAGTAGAAGAGTAATCTCTGAAAATATTTCAGGGGTGTTCATGCTCCTATTTTTGAATTGCTAAATGAGTCCTGTGCTTCAGGTAATGACCAGTGCAAATAGAGGCAGATGCAGTCAACAAAATGGGACTTCAACTCATCTGACATTAGTACTATATTAGAATGATAAAGTATGCATCATAAAACCTTAGACTATCATGTTAGCATATCGGCCACAGTATTTCAAGTAATTCAAATCCCAAAGAAAAAGGTGTAATACTGAACACCATCTTCTTTGTTCAAAAATACAAATTAACAAACGAAAATTCTGTGAGGAAATTAATGGATGCCATAAATGTGTCTCAAGTGCTAAAATATCCACTTGCTCCCCAGCATAGGAGAGAACAATTTCCGGCAATGAATGTTACTGGATAGTATTTTAGTGGCTGTGTTATTTTTATTGCTTTTTAAAATGTGGTTTTAATTGCCCTACAGATCTCCTTAAGTAGAAGTTATGGTAACATATAGTGGGAAGCTGAGGTCTACAATGATCACAGAAATGACATTAAAGGAGGAGGTTCCTTTTACCATAGTTTAAAGCCCTATAAATTAGCACAGTGTCATGGACAGAGAAGTGGGCTTGGAATAAGGAAGCCCAGGGTTCAAACACTACCCCAATACTAACTAGTTTCAGAGCACTGAACAAAATCCCTTAACCTCATTATCTCAAAAATCTCACTAGGATTAATGGACCAAGCCATAAGATAGCCTTGTTTCACTTTCCTAGTCCAATTATTGATCTTTACAAAACTGAAATGGGGAAGTTTGGAAAAGAGTTAGTGTTTGGTGAAAATATAATGTTATGTTTTAAGTTTGTTGAGTATGAGATGTAATTTCCAACTACAACTCAAAATCAGATTCACAAATTTGGAATCATTTCATTGTTGCCATTAGAAAGATTAATTGAAATATTTGTGAAAATCTTTTAACAAGTATCTGGAACTAAAAAGGAGCTCAGAGCTTATGTAGCCCAATCCGCTCATTTTACAGACATGGAAACTAAGATCCAAGGAAATTAAATTGATTTTCCCAAAGTTATATAAGTAGTAAAACTCAGAGGAGAAATCTAAACCAAAGTTCCCCCATTTTACCCACTGTATCACCCTATCTCTCAAGTCTTATACAAATAAAAAATATTATAAATATATCATTATTTATAATATGGCAATGTGTGTATTTTCATTTCTCAGATGAACTGATCACTTACTAAAGTGCACATGTACCCACAGTTATGCCTCCTCAAAAGCAGTTATTCTTCTTAGTAATTCTGTTGAGGTTGACTTGTTGTTTTTGTAGAAACAAAGGGATACTGACAGGGCAGATGGTCCATATGGGTCTTTAACATTGCCAAAGTAGTCTGCAAACTAAAACATTTTGAGAATTACTGGTAAAGATGCAGCCAAACAAATAGTCCTTCACCTAGTCAAAACTGCTTTGTTGCATGACTGATTTGGCTATGAAACATTTGAACAGATCCAGGAGAGTGACAACAACAGGAGACCTGACTCATTCATGTTTCAATCCAATAAGCCATATGTAGACATAAGCTTTCAGAATCTGCTTTAACCATCTTTTGACCTCTTTAATCTTCTGTGTTCCTTTTTTTCAAGTTCCAAAGAAAGACAAAAACCTTTTCTTTGCTAAAACTAACTTCTACTTGTGCCTTTGACCCACCTCCTACCATCTCACCTAAGACTTCTAGAATAATTTTGCTCTCAGGCTCTTGGCTCTTTTCCCACTGTCTACAAATCTGGTTCAAGTCTCCTTGTACAGTGTCCCACTCCTACCAAACCTCCCCCCCCCCAAGAAAACCCCCACACCACAGCCTTTTTCTTCATGAATGAACATTTTAAGAGAATATTCTGTGCTTTTTTGCCCCCATTTCTTCAGTGAGCAATGTTCTTTTCCCATCTTCTGTTGTACTATAGTTTAAGAAGCTTTATCCATGTTACTACAAGAAATAATGAAGGGGACAGTATCAGAGAAACCTAGGAAGTCTTGTTTGAAATGATTCTGAAGTGAGCAAAGCCAGAAAAACAATACCATACTCTAATAACAACTTTGTAAAAGTAAATATTTGTAATTTACTTAAGAACTCTGATCATTGTAATCAACAATTATGATTGCAGAGGATTGACTATAAAGAATGCTATTCACCTCCAGAGAAAGATTGTGGATTGTGTACATTTATTGCAAAAGTTTTATTTTTCTTTTTTTTCAGTACAGGGAAAGATGAGAGGAGAAAATAAAGGCTTATTGATTTTTAATATAATTAACAAGTAACTCTCCCCAAAAAAATTTCATTGACTCTCTCCCATAGTCCTGGATGGTTTATCTGTATGTTATAGATGTTTAAAAAATGTTTGTTAAGTGAAGTAAGCTGACACAGGAAAACAATATATACAATGAGTACAACACAGTAAATGAAAAGAACAATAAAACTTTCAAAATCTAGTGCTTCAAAAATATAACAAAAACTTTGCCAAAAAGGTAATTCTTGCTTAATCTTGCTTCTTGAAGAAGTTGGAGAGTATAACTGTGGAATTCTGCATATAAAATGATATGTTGGTTTTCAATATGTTGGTTAGTTATCCTGAACTTTTTTCTACTTTCCTATTTTTTATTCATTATTACAAGGGATGATTCTGGAAGGGAAGAAAGGAAGACTGATTTAGTGGGAAAAAAAGGAATGTGAAAACAAATATATCAGTTTTTTTTAAAAAGATTTCAACTTACCGTGTAACAGACCTTTTTTTTTTCTTTTCTTTTGTGTGTATCAGTAGGTATGTGTATGTGTGTTTTTCTGTATATGTGCAACCAAATACCTAGGAAGAATGCCTGATACACAGAAAGAACTTAATAAAATGATTGTTGATTAATTGACTTAAATGAACACACAGAAAACTCCATTATTCCCTTCATCACATCAAAATAAATTAAGTACATAACAAAACAAAATAGATTATTTGGAGGAAGGGATTAATTATTTCTAATACAAATAGAATGAGATTTCCTTTCAATAATGAGCCTTACCACATTTAAGTCATTAATTATTAGACAAAAAAGCCTGATGGCTAGAAACTCTAAAGCTAAGGAATTAAGAAATAACTGCCCTTTAAAGCACAATCAAAAATTAATATAAATATTTTCTGAAAGTTAAATGAAAGATTTAGAAAAAATTAATTTTCACACAACTTTTTTTAGTAACATCTCTTTATAAAAGCCACACACCTCATGTATTATCTGTTAATCAGGGCAATAAATACATCTCTATTTTCTAACATACATATTCCTCTATACTGCCTCCCAAGTTAAACTCAGAAAAATTAAAAAGAATGTTTCATAATATAGGGGCACCTCATTACCAGTTGTTATCAATAAAAGTTCTCTTCATAATATAGGGGCAAAATGGATAATAGGGCAGAAATCTCAGCCCTCTGACAACTCATTGTCAGTTGTTAATAATAAAAGTTCTCATCCATTCAGAATGCTATTTCCCTGGCTCCCAAGAGCCTAGTGATCTCTTACTATATGGCCCCCAGTTCCATCACCCTACTGTCATCTCCTCCTGGCCTCCATACCCAGGTTTCTTAGCTTTCATCTCCCCAGATTGCTCTTGCCACAAAGAACTATCACCTCTCCAAATCCATGCCCTCCATGAACTACTCTTTCCTTCTTACCAGCTTCAGCCGCTTGCCTTCTTTACTGCCTAAAGCAAACTCCTCATTTTAAGCCTGGAGCATTCTGTGGGAATCAGGAGCTACAAAGAGCAGAGCTGGAATTAAAGGTAGAGGCTTCCTCCATTCATATTAAAATTATATTTAAAAGAGTTGTTCCCAAAGTGCAGAATCTTTAAAAGAACAAAAAATCCCCAAGAGTCTTTCCAGCCAAGAAACAATGTTCCTTAATCAAGAATTTGAGCCATCCTACTGCTTCAGTTACATGCACCTGCTAATGATTGAACCTATCCTAAAGTTAATTCATTTTCTTAAAGACAGAATCAACAGCTAAACTTAATGAAATTCTAAGTTTCCACAATACAGTATCTTTTGCAGAACAGTGAAGATTTGGGGGAAGGGGAAGAGGTAGAGAAAAGAGGTATGTATCTTAAAGAGTGATGAAAAATAAATTCTAGAATCTGAAAGAATAAAATTATATTCTCTTTCTTCCCACCATTTCCCTTGTCATCCCTTCCATTATGCACTAATGAATCTAAGCCTAGATAATAAATTTCTGGGACATTGTTTTAAATGTTGCAGATGCAGTAAAAAATGTGCATTTTTTAATCAAGTTAGGATGTGTTTTTTGTTAATTTAGTTAATCAAGTTAGGATGATTTTTAAAGAAGGGTATTAAATCATTTTAAGGATTTCTGAAGATCTGTATTACAGAATTACCTAGGAGTGTTTTGCTCTTTTCTGGCCACTCCTCCTCACTGAGCTTTCTGGGCTTATTGAAAAATATTGGAAAATATGGGGTAGGAGGGAAAAGCTAATTAGAAAATGACAAAAAACCTTAAATGATTTTGAATCCACTAATCCCAGACTATGGTATTTGGTTGGAGGGAAGACCAAAATGTAGAAAGGTGGTTGGGGGATGAGGTGGAGGGAGGGCAGTGAGAAAGAGAGAATTTGAGAAGGGAAATGAGAAGCAGAGAGTGAGGAAGAGGATGGGGAAATAGAAGGAAGGATGATATGGGGGATGAAATAATAGAGTGGTGAATATTGGAGGAAACATATAGGCATAAATGGGCATAAAATTTTGCAGAAGCAGATGGGAGGAATCAGGGAGAGAATTGTGAAGGAATTAATTGACAACTATGTGTATAGTGTTGTTCTATTCCCTGAAAATGGGAAAAGGAAATAAGGACGTGAGGAGAAAGAAAGTGTGGACAAAAAAGGGAAGAGAAATGTAGGAGATATGAAGAAAACTAAGTGAGAGGGAAGTGTATGAAAGGAATGAGGAATGGGGAGAAGAAGATAAAGAGAACCTGAGTACAGAGAATGAAAAAGAGGATACTATGAAAAAAAGAGGATGGTAAAGGGATTGTGGGGGAATATGAAGGAAAAGGTGGAGGATGAATAAAGAAACAAAGTTAATTTGAGAGATATAAGGATGAGGCTTTTGAATTGAATCAGAAGACTCCAGGATATATGAGGGGGAAAGATAAGTCTAAGAGAAAATGAAGTTTTATTTCGTATTTTTATTTACTATTACTCAGATTGTTGTCCACAGAAAGATGGAGGCCAAATATGGGAATATGGTAAAGCAAAATAACAGTACTTGTAGTCTTACACACACACACACACACACACACACACACACACCACCTACAGGAAAATCAATCCAGCCAGACCTATATTCCAATTGGGAGGGAGTTCTTCAAGTTGATCAAAAATGGAGACTCCCTTTTCTTGGTGAGTTTCTCCTATAGATCCATGTGATTTTGCAAGGGCTCCACAAACTGCTGCCCTGAGGCCAAATTCTGCTGCAGCCTATTTTTCTAAAATCTGTGAGTTAAGAAAGATTTTTATTTTTATATTGTATTTAAAAATGCAAAAATCATTCTTGGCTCCTGGGAGCTATCAGGAGATGAACCTTAAAGGCATACAGCCCAAACTTTCCTTTTTACAGGAAACCAAATTGAAGCTCTAAATTGAGAATAAGTGACTTGTCTGAAATCACAAAGATAAACTGAGATGAGATTTCAACATGAATCCTCTGATGAGATAGCAGATTAACACAGAGCAGCAGACCTACCATCCAGGGAGTAAATCATTCCTCCTATGGAATGGGTAGAGGATGAATGAAGAAACAAAGGGAATTTGAGAGCTATAAGGATGAGGCTTTTGAATTAGATTAGAAGGCTCCAGGATATGTGAGGGGGAAAGGTAAATCTAAGAGAAAATGAAGTTTTGTTTTATATTTTTATTGACTACTACTCAGATTGGTGTCCACAGAATGATGGTGCCTCTGACACCTAGGGTCAGGAAGTAAAGGAGACATGCTCCTTTTTCCCTGTTTCTATTGTTATACCTTCCTTCTACTGACGTCATCCAATAATCACTTCTCCTCCTTTAAAGTTCATGTAATTCTGGCTTCCATTCTAACCCTTTTCCCCTCCAAAAACCCTCATCTCCTAATTCTTCAATGCCCTCAACTCCCATGACTTCTGTCTCTAATCTACTTCTGCCAGACCCAAACCTGTCCATAATTTAGACTTTGCTCACCTAAATTTTCCTCAAGTGTTAGAATCACTCATACCAATCTCTGACTTAAATTTAGGCCTTTTTGGCCTGGAGAGACTTACACGAACTGATGCTGAGTGAAATGAGCAGGACCAGGAGATCATTATATACTTCAACAACAATACTATATGATGACCAGTTCTGATGGACCTGGCCATCCTCAGCAACGAGATCAACCAAATCATTTCTAATGGAGCAGTAATGAACTGAACCAGCTACGCTCAGAGAAAGAACTCTGGGAGATGACTAAAAACCATTACATTGAACTCCCAATCCCTATATTTATGCCCACCTGCATTTTTTATTTCCTTCACAAGCTAATTGTACAATATTCAGAGTCTGATTGTTTTTGTACAGCAAAATAACGTTTTGGTCATGTATACTTATTGTGTATCTAATTTATATTTTACTATATTTAACATCTACTGGTCATCCTGTCATCTGGAGGAGGGGGTGGGGGGTAAGAGGTGAAAAATTGGAACAAGAGGTTTGGCAATTGTTAATGCTGTAAAGTTACCCATGCATATAACCTGTAAATAAAAGGCTATTAAATAAATTAATTAATTAATTAAAAATTAAAAAAAAAATTTAGGCCTTTTTAAATTTTATTTTATTTATGGAGAATTCTACCTTCTCTTTCTCTACTCTCTACTTTTTGTCCATAACTAACAGCCACCTCTGAGAGTCTGCTTTCTGCTCCCTCAGCTCCAGGTGACCTGTTATCAGCTCTCTGTAGCAATGATAGTCTGGCCTGGGGATAATCCTGACGATGTGTCCTCCCTGAGGAAAGCACTGGTCTCAGAGCAGCTTGTTTAAAACCAGTCAGGCAAGGAACCAGGAGAGATGAGCCTCTCCCTACAGGTATCTATAAAACATGTTTACACAAGTCTGTTTTGTAGCACATCCATTCCTTTCTGGGGTGATAGAATTTTTTAAATGTCAAAAATATTTCTAAGCACTCATGCTATGGTACATTCACCTTTAGTATGTTACTTGTTCTAGTGACATTATGCTCTACTAGGAAATGCCAAAGAAACACTTTAGTAATTAAATTAAAATATATATATATCTTGAGATTCAAAGAATAAAAATTTTCTTTGCTCAGATCAGCCAACAAGCATTTATTATGTGTCTACTATGTGCCAGGAACTATGGTAAGCATTGATGGTGCAAAGACAAAAATGGAAACAGTCCTTGCTACCAAGAAGAGAAGAATATATGTGTGTATGTGTACATGTATATATGGATATGAGTGTACATATTCACATGCGGGCACATATGTATAAGTATATCTACACACGAATACCACAAGATATATACAAAATAAACAAAAGACATATTGTTGTTAGGAGTGGGGAGACAGCCACAACAGTTGGAATAATCAGAAAAGGCCTTGGTTAAGAGGTGACACAAGCTAAACCTTGAAGGAAGTTTGAGATTCTAAGAGACAGAGCTGAGCTAATAAATTCTGGATATGGAAAATAATCTGCAGAAGTACAAAATGGAAACTAAAATAGTATGTGTGAGAAAGAGCAAGAAAGCCATTTTGATTGGTCCACAGGGAATATGAGCAAGAATAATAGAGAAAAGTGACAAAAGTAGATTGAAGCCAACTTTTAAAGGACTTTAAAAGCCAAAGGAAACAGTTAAAAATGATTGGTTCCCAATCCATGAACCTCGGACCTCTGATGGACCAGGAAATTATTTTAAGAGATCCCCAGAATCTATTCACAAATATGTTAAAAAGTGAACAGTTAAATTACATTATTATTGTTTTTAATGTATACATGAGAGGTCTTTGGGATTAGTAAAATACAATTCATTTAAAAGCATTCCTGAATTTATAGCATCTGGGTTTTTTTTCCTCAACTGACAGATCTTAAGAGTACAACCACTATCATATGGTCCATGTCATTTTTTAACATTAAAAAGGAATCCTTATCCTATAAAAGGTTGGGAACTATTGCTCTAAAATACCCTTACCCACAAAGAAGCATAGTTATTACTGAAATAACTTTATCTTTAGTAACTAAAGTTGTTCCATATCATGGCAGAAAACATTTTATTTATAATCCACAAGAAACCCATTTTCAGTTCATGTGACAGCCTGAAATCCAGATTGAGATTATCTTCCCATAAAATCCAAAGCTGGATCAAGTATTTGGATTTGTCAATATGTCCTTACATTATAATCTTCCGATGCCCTAAATACAATATTGAAAACCAAATTTTCATCAGTTCACTCTGGGTTATTTAATAGCCCCTAAGCAAATATTTAGGTGCCTATATTTACAGTAAAATACTAGCAATTTGAATTCCATAAAGGCTAATAACAACAAAGTTGTATAGCTGAAAATAAGAAAAACAAAATTCATCTTTTACCCCTCACTTAAAAATAATATCGAAAAATAGCATTTTTAAAATTTGAAAACCAAATTTGGGAGGAAGGATAAAGTCTTTAGAATGATAAACTTCAGAATTTCAAATATTTGTATTTTGTTTTTAAATCAGCCATTATTATCAAGTTTTCACACCAGCCCAGGATTTGGAACAAGTTAAATTGGACTTAAAATAAATAACAGTATTTATACATGGCTAGTATGTGCAATAGGACAGTGATACAGCGAAGACTGAAGAAGTAGAAGATATAGTCCCTCCTTTCAAGGGATTTTTTTGTCTAGTTGGGGATCCTAACGTGTAAAACATTTAAGTAGTACTAAGAAACAGTTCATGATAATGCACTAAAGCAATTTCACGAACACCAATCGGCAATCTCACGAACACCATGGAAATTCAAAGAAGGAAGAAAATACCATGAAGAGTAATGCTCAAGGAAGACAATGAGCTAGTTCTTAAAAAATAAATAAAATTTACCTAGATCTTAGGTGATAAAAATAGTTCATGCAGAAGACAGAGAAGAACAAAACTAAACTATGTAAGTAAGATTGAATTGGCATATATCCTTGAGGTGACTGTTCTCTCTTGACCAGAAAGTCTGTCTTGGACAATAATAAAAATAATAGTGGAATGGAAGTTGTGGTAGTTGAGGGAGGGGAAGGATATTTGGGGAAAAGGGAGGAAAAATGAATGTCAAGTTAAGGAATTTGGACTTTATTATGTAAATAGTGGGGTAATGTGAACATAAAGAAATTGACAAAAATTTTGAAAAATAGGATCTTAGAAAGGGACCTGTATGTGCCCGAATGTTTGTGGCAGGTCTCTTTGTAGTGGCCAGAAACTGGAAACTGAGTGGATGCCCATCAATTGGGGAATGGCTGAATAAATTGTGTTCTATGAATATTATGGAATATTATTGTTCTTTAAGAAACGACCAGCAGGATGATTTCAGAAAGGCCTGGAGAGACTTACGTGAACTGATGCTGAGTGAAATGAGCAGGACCAGGAGATCATTATATACTTCAACAACTATACTATATGATGATCAATTCTGATGGACCTGGCCATCTTCAGCAATGAGATGAACCAAATCAGTCCTAATGGAGCAGTAATGCACTGAACCAACTACACCCAGTGAAAGAATTCTGGGAGATAACTAAGAAGCATCACATTGAATTCCCAATCCCTATATTTCACCCTCCCCCCCCCCGCATTTTGTATTTCCTTCACAGGCTAATTGTACAATATTTCAGAGTCCGATTCTTTTTGTACAGCAAAATAACGGTTTGTACATGTATACTTATTTTGTATTTAATTTATACTTTAATATATTTAACATGTATTGGTAATCCTGCCATCTAGGGAAGGGGGTGGGAGGAAGGAGGGGAAAAATTGGAACAAAAGGTTTGCCAATTGTCAATGCTGTAAAATTACCCATGCATATAACTTGTAAATAAAAAGCTATTTAAAAAATAGGACCTTATGCTAATGGAATGTTACTGGTGAAATAAGAGGAATAACATGTGACTCCCAAGACTGAAAGCCTAGGTGATTAGAATAAAGATGCCATTCTGAGAAAAAAAGGGGGCAATTAAAAAGGGAGGATGGGGGGGGTGAAAGGAGTAGGTTGGGGGTGATTGAGAAGGAAGTACTGAGGAGTAGTAGAAAGATACTGGATTTGGAGTTTAAGATTTATTTATTTTTATAATAACATATACTTTATGTGCCTCACTTTCATCATCTGTAAAATTAAGAGATTAGGGGGAAAAAACACTTGGTTTCAAATCAATTTACCTGTATTGAAATTTCAGTCCTCCCTCTTCACTACTCATATGACCATAAGCAAATCACTTAACTTTACCAAGTAAAGTAAGTCAGATTCTCAATTTCCTCCTCTATACAAAAGAAGAGGGTTAGCTTAATAGACCTTAAGGACTCTTCTAGCTCTAAATTTATGCCTTTGGACTAAATGACTGCCAAAGTCTCTTTTACCACAGTATTTTAGGAAATGATGAATTCAGTCTGGGAAGTGTTGATATCCACAGGGTTTTTGCCATCATCCTAGGATTCTCTGGCACATCTCATCCTCTCACAAATCTTTCATTGGAGGATTCTGGAAAGATAGCAGAGGAGGTTGATAAAGTCAAGCTCTTCAGATTTCCCACACAAATAGAACAAATTTACTTCTAAGGGAGAACATAGACTGGTGAAAAATCAGGAAGAGAAGAGGCAGAACAGAGGTCTATTGGTACAATCCAAGATCTGAAGAAAAACCCTTAGGCAATGATTAATCCAGGTGAAATACAAATAGCTCTGGGCTAGCTCTACCAAGTGGGAAGCCCTGGATCCAACTGGGTTTGGCCCCTCAGCAGGAACCACAGAAACTTTCACCACCTGGATAGTGAGTGGAATCGGGGTCTGAGTTGGGAAGTCAGAGGGAAACCCAGATGATTAGGAATGGTAGGTCCAGCTGTGCTGCAGGGACACTATACTGGGCAAGAAAGAACCAGCAAACCTGCAAGTATACAGGCTGTATGGCAGGGATGTTCCTGGTTTAGGGCACTTTCTGGAGGGTAAAGATCTTGTATTGGGATTTCTAGTCAGAGAGGAAAGTTCAAGTGAAGCTAGAGGCACCATCCCTCACCTCATGATTAGAGGTGCTTACACTAATACCTTTTATTAAAAAGGAAGAAGAAGGAAGAAGAAGGAAGAAGAAGAAGAAAGAAGAAGGAAGAAGAAGAAGAAAAAGAAAGAAAGAAAGAAAGAAAGAAAGAAAGAAAGAAAGAAAGAAAGAAAGAAAGAAAGAAAGAAAGAAAGAAAGAAAGAAAGAAAGAAAGAAAGAAAGAAAGAAAGAAATTATGGGAACAGGAAAGACTGGGGTTCATCTTCAGAGAAGGACATTTGAAGTCAAAAAAAAAAAAAAGCTTCTATCCCAAAAGTATAACATAAAATGATACCCTGCCCAGAGAGAATTTATAAAGAACTCAGAAAGGAATTTAAAAATCAAATGAGAGAAATTGGGGGAAAACTAAAATAAATAAATAGAAACCATCCAAGAAAAACAAGAAGGTTATGAAAAAAAGCTAACCAAGGATATACAAAGTCTCAAAAATGAAAGTAATTCTTTGAAAATTAGAATTGGGCCAGGGGAAGCTAGTGAAGCTATGAGGGACCAAGAAAGAAAAAAATACAGATTCTAAAGAATGAAAATAATAGAACAGAATGTGAAACAAAAGAAAAATGACATCTAGAGAATAAATCAAAAAGAGAAAACATAAGAATAATTATACTGCCAGAAAGTTGTGACTAAAAAGAGAACTTTGACACAGTAATGCAAGAAATAATCCAAGAAAATTGTCCTGGAATGATAGAACATAAAGGGAAAGAGAAATAGAAAAAAATCCACTCATCACCACCTCAATGAGATCCTTTATGGAAAACATGGGAATATTATTGCCAAATTTTGAAACCCCCAGATCAAAGAGAAAAATTTTCAAGAAACACGGAAAAAAAAATTCAAATATGTTGAGGCTAGAATTAGAATTGTACGGGACCTATCAGCAGCTATAATAAAAGACCACAAGTCCTGGAATCATATCTACCCACAATCAAAAGAACTAGACCTGTGGTCAAAAATATCATATTCAGCAAAAATTATCTATAATATTGAATGAGTAAAAATGGACATTCAACGTTTTCAGGACATTCAAGGTTTTTATCAACCAAACCCAAACTTAATAGAAAATTTAACATATAAGAATCAATGTCAAAAATCAGTTCAAGGAAATTAGCATGAACAAATTGTTTGTTTTTTTTACATGAGCAATTTATGCCATATGTTTAATATTGATATCAACAATAGTTCAAAAGAAAGACTGGAGCAGAGTGAAGGTAAAAATAACAATCACGTTATATAATATAAATGAAGTGCAGAGGAAGAATAGATACAGAGGCATTAGAGCAAGTTCTAAAAACCTACTTATATTGGGAATGGGTTAAATAGGCAACATTACATATATACCATGAAGGGTATAGTACCTTCCAAAATCTGTTAAAAAAAAAAAAAAAAAAAAAAAAAAAGGGAGGGACTAGTAGACAGGGAATCAAAGGGTGAGGGAAGAAGACAAGGGAGGGAGCCATGGCTGGGGTGGGGGGAGGTTAAAATAGCAAGGCAAATTAAGGAGCAGAATTAAAGCAAAGAGTCAGCAGAGATAGAAAAGGTATATGAGGTGAGGGAAGATGTGTGTGTGTCTATGTATGTGTGTGCATATAGCTATCCTTTCTTAACTATAGCCTGCTTTTGAGTGGGGAGGCATGAAAGGAGGGAAAAATAAAGTAAAAAAGGTGTACAGCAGAGAACAAAAGAAAAATTTATAAGAAAGTAAAATGGATATTCATAAATATAATTTTTCTACTAATATATATTTTTTCTTGAACTGATATTTGTCGTTATATATTTTGAATCCTCACTGATGTTCTGGTGGGCACATGACAATGTTTTTTGTTTTGTATTCCTTTTCTGTTTTTCTTATTCTGTTTTTTTTTAATAAAATAAATTTAAAAAAACAAATATGGAAAAAAAAAATAAAATCTTCCATCTTCTGGAATTCAATAAAACTGCCATCACTTTATATAGTGAAGCTTGCAAGTTCAATACCCAGACATTTTTGATTTCCTCTTTGATGGTTTTCTTAAAATTAGAATAAACTGCTACAAAATGACTTCCTCTTCTCTGGCCAGCTCAACCATCTTCATAATTTAATCTTCCATGTGTTGCACCCTGTTATGCTTCTTCAGAACATCTCGTATTTTTCTAGGTTGTTTATAAATGTAGTAACCCAAGGTAGTCACAGTACTTAAATGAAGTTCTGACTAAAGCAAAGTATAGCTAAAGAATTTCTTCCCAGTACTTACTTATTACTTTAATATCCTAGCAGTCAGTTTTCTGATTCACTTCTGGATTGTAACAAACAGTTAGTTTGGCTGTACTAAGAAATGAAGATGTCAAGTACATAAGTTATTAGCCATTTCATAATCAAATGAAGAAATAAATAGTCATATGCTGGACTTTTTGTATTCCCTAAACTGAACCATTTGGAGTTGTTTTCTGAGTACCATTCTAGTCCAACCTTGAAATAAAGAAATTTCTACTTAATGAAAACTCTAGAATTCAACCTCCTCAGATAAGGTGTTCTCAAAAGAATCAAGGCCTTTTTCATTTCCAAAATATATAGAGAATTGACTCTAATTTATAAGAAATCAAGCCATTCTCCAACTGATAAATGGTCAAAGGATATGAACAAACAATTTTCAGACGAAGAAATTGAAACTATTTCTAGCCATATGAAAAGATGCTCCAAGTCATTATTAATCAGAGAAATGCAAATTAAGACAACTTTGACATACCACCACACACTTGTCAGATTGGCTAGGATGAAGGAAAAAATAATGCTGAATGTTGGAGGGGATGCAGGAAAACTGGGACACTGATACATTGTCAGTGGAATTGTAAATACATCCAGCCATTCGGGAGAGCAATTTGGAACTGTGCTCAAAAAGTTATCAAACTGTGCATACCCTTTGATCCAGCAATGACTCTATTGGGTTTGTATCCCAAAGAGATCTTAAAGAAGGGAAAAGGACCTGTATGTGGCAAAATGTTTGTGGCAGCCCTCTTTGTAGTGGCCAGAAACTGGAAATTGTATTTAACATATACTTTAACATATTTAATAAGTATTGGTCTACCTGCCATCTGGGGGAGAGGGTGGGAGGAAGGAGGGGAAAAATTGGAACAAAAGGTTTTGCAACTGTCAATGCTGAAAAATTACCCATGCATATATCTTCTAAATAAAAAGCTATAATAAAAAAATTAAAAGAATCAAGGCCTTTTTTATATTGATTTTTAAAAAATCATTTCTGACTACTTTTAATGTGAATAATATCATGATAAAAGAACCTGAAGACAAGTGGCAGTCAGCCTATCTTATTGGCACTACTGGTCTAGTGAATGGTTTCAGAAATAATTTTTTTAAAATTACAGGGTATAAAGTTCAGCTATCTTGTTCAAGGAAATAGCTTTCATTTCATGGATAACCAAAGCACTCAATGCCAAGGAAATATATTATGCTACAAAATTCACAACCTGAAATAGGTATCAAAACATAAGGGATCAAATTCTTACTAAGATGAATCTTGGACCACATCACTGTAATTTTTCTCTCTACCTATTAAAGTCACAACCACAAGATTTTAGATTTAGAGCTGAAAGAAACTCATGGGGCCATCTAGGATGACCTCTTCATTTTACTAATTATAAAACTGAGATCCCAGTGGCTTCCCAGTGTTACACAGAGAAGTAGCAGAACCAAATGCCCTAATTTTAAAATGCTCTTTCCCATTGCCCTATAGAAGATTCAACAGATATCCTGGGGATCTTTCTCTATTTCATTTTCAGGGTACCAAGGAAACACCAAAACTGTTCATCCATTTTCTTTTTTGCTTAATATATGACTAATCCACTTCCTTTCCAGAAACACATATTTACTATCAATGATTACTTTTACTTGGCACCTATTCATGTGCAAGTTGTAGGTAAGGTCCTGTAGTTTGCTTCTGAACATCCCTTCTCTTGAATCATATGAACATTTTTTTTTATCCTAAGATTGTAAGTGTTCCAACATGTGCATCTATATAGCACTAGTGGAAGAATACAGTGCTAAAAGAAAAGAGCTTTTGCATCATGGAACAGGTCAGACATCACACAAAATTTTGTTTTAGTTCTTAATTGCAATCTAATAGAATAAAATGACCCATAATGGCAAACATAGTCTTTTTATCTGAAGGGTCTAAAATATTGCTTTTCTTATGGTAGGATCTTAATAAATGTTTTTTGAATTTATTTGAATTTAGTCCAAATTCTTTCTTCCTACTCAAATCTGGGCCAGGTCATTACTGAACCTGTCAAAGATGAATATATTGACAGATTAAGTCTAAAGGCAATCAGTACACTTGAATACTGAAAGCAATATGTTTTTCATCTACTTTGTTTTTCTAGTATGGAAGGTTAAAAATAATTTCTTTTCAATAATTATAGATTTCAATGAAGAAAATCTGTGGTATTCCAGGGATTAATATAATCATACGACTTGTGCAAATGGGAACATTTTGAAAATTTCACCATGAATAATGAATTTTTCTGTTTGGATGATGTGTAGGACATCATCCAAGACTGGTAGGCACCCAACATGAGCTTATTTCTCCCTATTTTATACCTATACCAATAATCAGCAAATTGTTTAATAAATTAATGCCCATAGTCAAATATGTCATAAAACCAAGTATTATTGGTTTGTCTTATTTAAATAAAGCTTTAAAACTGAAGTTTATTCTAAGTAAAATTTTAAAAATTGTGATGAGGAAGAAGGCCAAGGCAAAGGTCCAGATCTGATTCCCTTGGTGTGAAGTACTCCCCATCTCCATCAATGCAGATCAACAATTCATCTATAACATAAAGTTTCAAGCTTTCTGAGGGGGTATAATTTGATCTCAAGGATGATGTGATCAACCAATCAGAAGGTGAGAAAACGAATCATATCCCACTTCCTAGGATAACTAATTATAGGACTTGTCTCCAACACAACCACAACTTGATTAATTAAGGTCTCATACAACTCCAGCAACCCTACAAACTCCCAACCATCTTCCCTCTGGGCCAGGTTTAAAACTAACCTCAGCAATTATGCAGATGCTATTGGGAAACTCACATTTCATTAGCAACATACTACCAAGAAAAAGAAATTACTGATGGAAATTTGTGATCAAAAAAATTTGGAGACCACTAGCCTTGGACACTGAGAAGTTAAATAACTTGCCTATAATCACGCTGCCAGTATGTGTCAGAAGCTGAGTACAAATCCAGGATTTCCTGATTCCTATCTACCATGCCAATTTCCTCTCAGAATCAAACAATTCCTTAAAATCAGAAAATTAGAAAATAACCATATAAGTTGAAGAGACCAAATGGAAAAGGATAAGCTGATAAATTTTAACAACCAATTTTATGAAGAAAAAAAACAGCAGAATATTCTTTTAAATTTAATCTGCATTAAGATTTTCTCCATCATTTTCTTATATGTAGACAACCAACAAAACAACAAATCAAAGCTGATTTGTAGCTTTTGCAAATTTCTAAGGTATAAATGCTCACACTGAAAAATTTAATAATAGGCATTTGGTAGCCAGTTTTAGCTAGGCCCATCACATTCCTGGAAAAAAAATCTCATTTATTACAGTATATCAAATTAAATTTTATTCTCAATGTTCAAATGATAAGATATTCATTTCCCAACACTATTTATCTAGGCCTAAAAAACTTGAAAGAGCTATATAAAATATGCTTAATTTTGTCTTTAGAAATGAGTTTTATGGTAAGTAAAGCTAAATGATCTAATATTTTAATGAAAAAGAAAGAAACTTTCTCAGCAACTAGATTTAAGAAAAGCTCAATTCTGTCTGGAAATATAATTCACTCTACTGTGATATTTGCATTTTCTACCTAGGATGTTTTTAATATAAATTTCACACTTTCCATCTCTGCAGTTACTAGGTTTTAATCATAATGAACACCTGTTCTGTATGTCTTTTAAAGGAGAATTAATATTCTCCCAAGAACTTCAGATGCTAAATTGATAATAGTATCCCTAGGGTTTTCAAGTGGTTAGTTTAAATTCTAGGTCCTTAAGCAGATATTTCAGAAAAAGCCTCTTTATTCTTCCTTAATCTTTTTGAGAGAGACTTTACTTGTGGTAGAATCATAAATATATATGTGCTGTTTAGAGAGCAGTTACTGAGTTTGGGTTCTTTGATTTTCTTTGACCTTGGATGATTTCATGAGAATTTAAACAACAACAACAAAAAAACCCACAATTTATACTCTCATAAAATGGTAATCTCAAAGTGTCCTTAAGAAGTTTATTCCTTGAACATATGTAAAAAGTTATTTTAAGGCAGAAAAACTTTTTTTCATATTCAGCATGAATATGTCAAAGTCAATTGATAAATCAGGCAAATATGATCATTATCATGATGATTATAATATTATGTTGATAATATTATCCTGAGGAAGTTAGGTGGAACAGTAGATAGAGCATGAGATTTGGAGTCAGGAAGATCTGAGTTCTGATCTGATCTGAAGATCTGAGATCTGATAGGCCTCAAACATTTACTAGATGTGTGATCCTGGGCAAAAAGCTCAACTCTTACTTCTCTATACTGCATCTATAAAATGGGAACACATTGGAGATGGAAATGGCAAACTACTCAAGTAAATTTGCCAAGTACAATAAGATACAACAATTGAACCACCACCAATTGGAAGAGTCAAATAAGATAATAATCATAAAGTGCTTAGCTCTGTGCTTGATGTATGCGTGCCACGTGTTAGTTACTAAGATTATCATTGTCAAATGCAAAGGCCTGACCATGATACCCCCCTATTCAAAAATCTTCAATGACATTTCCTTTAGAATGAAATTAAAAACTCCTTAGACTGATATTTAAGCCTTTCAACAATCTCAAATTTTTGAAATTCTTTTCCTAAAAAGTTCACCTCAAGGGTCACCTATTCCATAAAATCTTTCCTGATTCCCAAAATTGACTTCTCCTCAAATTTCTTCATTCTCTCACACTCTACCCTATATTAGTTATTTTGTGCATGTTCCATCCCATCTCCTCCAATTAGAGTATAAGAGAAAAGATTACATAGTCTTTTCATCTTTGTCTCCTCAGTGCCTAGTCTAAGGGCATGTATACAACAGATTTCTGATCCGTGTTTATTGAATTTATTCACCCCATGTGTCTATAAATATATACACATATGTGTATCTGTATATATATATACATATATCTACATATATGCATACATACATATATGTACACATACAGAGAGAATGTATGTGCTCTCCATTTCATTCAAACGACCATTTATTGATTGGCTACTATATGCTGGGCACTTTGATAGGTATTGAAATCACCCTTGACCCAAAGGAATTCATCTTTACTACAAACAAAGCAGTCTTCTCAGTCTGTTATCAAGAACTCAACTGCAAGAGTTGAAATATATTAAAATGTTATGGCTTCATAACATTATAATTAAACATCACAGGTACATTAGTTTATTTTTATGTTATAGTGTGAAATTCCTCAAATTGACCTGATCTCCTTCATCTAATCCACTCTCCCTTACAGCCTCACACTGGTAATGAAACTAGTTGAGCAGAATTAGTCTTTTTTTTCTAGTCCATGTTTTTATTGAGACAAAAGCACAAACAGCCGTAGATAAGAGGTCCTGTCCCAAGGAATGGGGTGGAGGCGGGTGCCTCCATGTAGTCCATCCTGTAGAAGCAGGGCCGGGAGAAGTTGTCCGGGGGATCTATTCATGGGTAAGAAAACGGGAAAGGGTTCTAGATCCCATAAGGCGGCTGAAGGTGGCTAATGACAGACTTGATGAACTCGGTGGTGGAGCTGTAGCCGCCCATGTCCGACGTCCGAACTTTGCCCACTCTGATCACCTTCTTTACAGCCTCGGCGATCATTCTGGAGTGGTAGTCCAGGCTGAGGTGCTTCAGCATGTTGCTGGAAGACAGCAGCATGGCAGTGGGGTTGGCAATGTTCCTGCCCACCGCCTCAGCAAACGGGTGTCTGGCTCCGGTTTCAAAAACGGCGCACTCATCGCTGTAGCTCTCGCCAGGGACCACGCCCGCGCCCCCCACCAGGCCCGCCGCCAGGTTGTCAATGATGTTCCCGTAGAGATTGGGCATCACGAGCACGTCGAACTGGTACGGGTTCTGCACCAGCTGCATGCAGCAGTTGTCTATGATCATGGTCTCGAACCTGATCTTGGGGTAGAGCCCGGCCACCTCCTCGCAGCACTTCAGGAAGAGCCCGTCGCCCAGCTTCATGATGTTGGCCTTGTGCACCGCCGTGACCTTCCCGCGGCCCTTCGTGGTGGCGTAGTCAAAGGCAAACTTGGCGATGCGCTCCGACTTGACGCGCGTGATGATCCTCAAACACTCAATCACGCCCCTGACGCTCTCGTGCTCCAGCGAGCTGTATTCGCCCTCCGTCTGCTCGCGGATGATCACCAAGTCCAGGTTGTTATGCCGAGTCTTATAGCCCGGGAGGCTCTGGACGTGGACCACGTTGGCGAACAGGTCCAGCTTGCGCCTGAGCTGCATGTTATACGAAGTCAGGTCCCCAGTGTAGGTTGTGTCCATCGGGGAGTGGATTTTCCCACTGATGGCCACCTTGTTTTTCTTTATGGAGTTCAGCACTTGCTCCAGTTTTTCTTCTGAGGCAAAATTCTGCACTTCGCTCAGATGATGCTCCTGAAATTTCACCGGCACCCTGGCCGCCTTAAAGACTTCTTTGACAGCCAGCATGAGCTCAGGCCCCACCCCGTCGCCGGGCACCATGGTGACCGGATAGACGCCCTCCGCCTTGCCCTCTTCCACCGCGAGTCTGTGGATGGGGTGTGTGGCGGCAGTGGTGATCAGGCTCCTCCAGGCCCCAAGCTTCGTGGCTACCCCCAGTGCCCGGCTCAGCGTCCGGGCTCTGCTCAGGGTCTCCATTTTCAGCGATGCCTGAAGGCGAAGGAGCCTTGGGGAGAAAGTAGTCGCTTCGGAAGTGACGTCAAAAAGCTCCGCGTTAGTGTTAGGATCACTAGGTAACACCTAACGAGGTCTGTGGTTGTGTGGAAGAAAGCTCTCGCCCAACATTTGTTATTCTACCTACCACAGGGCATGAGTCACAGTCTGGGGCTGAAAGTCTCCTCAGACGTTTTAAACTCAACATCTCGAAGACTGAAATCATTACCTTGGCCCCCAAATCCTCTAATTTCTGTAGTTACTGCCAAGGACACCCCCCTTCCTCCCACCCCACTTCCCAGTCTTTACCAGGTACCCGGCTCACAACCTCACAGTGACTCCCCCCATTCCCCTCCCTATTTCAGTCTTTCATCCACTCCATTATCAAAATAGTGATCTTACTAAAGTACATATCTAACCATGCTACATACACACACACACACACACACACACTTCAAAAAGCTCCCCCATTCAAAAAAGCCCCCACCATTCAAAAAGCTCCAGTAGCAATCTTATTACCTCCAGGATCAAATATAAAACCCTTCATAACCCAATCCCTTCTGACCCTTCTAGTCTTCTTACACTTTACGCCCCCTCCTCCATGCACTCTGTTATCTAGAGCCACTTCCCTCCTTGTTATTCTTCATACCAGACACTCCATCTCCTGACTCTAAATTGTTTTTGGCACCTCCTATGCCTGGAATACTCTCCCTCTTTATCTCTGCCTCCTGACTTCCCTAGTTTCTTCCATGTCTAATCTAAAATCACCCTTCGTACAAGAACCCTTTCCCAACTTCTCTTAATGCTCTTGCCTGCCCTTTCAGATTATCTTCAGTGTACCATGTATATATTTTGTTTTGCTTGCATGCTGTGTCCCATTAGAAAATGAAATCCTTGAAGGCAGAACTTGTTTTTTATTCTTAATTTCATTTATTTAATATTTTTCTCCAGTTACATTCAAAACAAAAAATTTTTTAAACTTTGTTCTTAAAATTTTTGAGTTCTAGGTTCTCTTCCTTATCCCCACCTACAATTAAGAAACCACATGTGAAGTTAAGCAAAACATTTCCATAAAAGTCAAGTTGTGAAAGAAAACACTGATCTCCCATGCTGAGAAAAATTAAAACCCTCAAAAAAAAAAATAAGTTTGAAAGGAAGAGAGAAAGATAGAATGCTTCAATCTGTATTCAGAAACAATCAAGTTCCTTCTCTAGGTATGAATAGGATTTTTCATCATAAGTCTTTCAGAATAATCGTGAATGATTGTACTACTGAGAAGACCAAAGTCTTCTGGTCATCTCAGTATTGCTATTACTTTATACATAGTACATTTCACTTTGCTTGAGTTCATGGGAGACTTTCCAAGTTGTTGTTGTTATTATTATTGTTGTTGTTTTTCCTGAGATCATCCTGCTCATTGTTTCCCATAGAACAATAATACTCCAACACAAACACATCCTACAATTTATTGAGCCATTACCCAATTGATGGGCAACTCCTCAATTTCCAAAGTTTTTACCCTGAAGAGAGAGCAAGCAGAACTTTAATATCTTCAGCAGTTAGCACAGTACTGCCCCCTCCTTCCCCGCCCCCCCCACACCAATCCAGCCTTAATCACTAAATGGGTGTTGTTTCAATCAAACTGAGACCTGGGAAAGATCTTAGTTCAAAAAGGCCAAAGTCTCCCACTGCATCTAGGGTCATCTCCAATCATCCTGATCTATCGCTATATATATGTATATCTTGCCACTGGACCCAGAGGCTCTGGAGAAGAAAGTGAGGCTGGCACAGCCCTCCCTCACTTATATCCAATTTACTTGCATTTCATAGCATCACCTCCCTGATAGGATGGTCCTCTTCAATAAAGAAGGACAAACAACAAGTGTCAGATAGTAATAGTTGCTTAATAAATGCTTGTTGACTAATTGACTTCAGAGACCAGGTAATTCAGCTCTTCGTTTTACCTGAAGGCTTAATGAAAATGCACAAACAAAACTTCATTTCTTTAGCTAATATTTTTTCCTGTTTATATGTAAATGTCCTTGGCTTGAAGAAGTCAGATTAGCAGAGACAGTAAGAATAATGAACAACTAATTGTGATACAGTCTCTCAGATAAGTTTCTGGGAATTAAACAGGTACCCACAGAGACACAGTGGACTATGTAGACTGTGAAAAGGCTAATTCCAAAAGAGAAAGGATTCTTCCAGGAAATTAGATGTTTACTACTAATAGTTGGCACTGTCAACCAGAGCAGACAAAAGCTAGTGGATTTGGATGCCTCAGCTACAAAAGTGAGCTATCTTCCTTTCTTCCATTCCCTCCATCTGAAGAGAGGTGAGTTTTTTTCTACTAGAGCTCTCTATTCCCTATATATAGATCCTTCATTATGCAGAGATTTTTATTGTGGTGGTGGTGATAGTGATTGTTTTCAAACTTGATTCATTTAAATAAAAGACTTCATTTTCCATTGTTAGCAATACAACTGTAAAAAGAAGGAAGGAGGAAGGAAGAATAAAAACTCCAAACCTCAAACTATATAATAAAACAGCAGTAATCAAAACTATCTGGTATTGTTTCAAGAATAGAAAGAGGTCAATGGAACAGATTAGACAAGGAAATTTTGGGAAAAATAGAAATCAATAATATATTTATAGAGTAAAAAAAATATGTTACAATGAGGGACAGTTCATTTGATAAAAACTGCTGGGAACTAGAAGGCAGACTGGCAGAAAATAAGCTTAGACAATTCTTCCTACTATATTCCATAATACTTTCTAAATGGATATGTTTTATTAATATTAATTTTAAATTATAATTATATTAATATTAAAGATAATGCTAGAAAAAAATTAGAAGAGAAACAGATCATATATGTCTCACTGATATGGCTAGATGTATTTTTTTTGCTGAGACAATTGGGATTAAGTGACATGTCCAGGGTCATGCAGCTAGTACACATTAAGTGTCTGAGGTCACATTTGAACTCAGATCCTCCTGACTTCAGGGTTGATGCTCTATTCACCTCATCATCTAGCTGCCCCAGTAGATAATTCTTAAATAATCAAGAGATAAGGGCAATTACAAAAGAAAATAGATAATTTTGATTGTTTAAAATCAAAAAAGCTTTTGAAGAGACAATAATACATCTAGAATAAGAAAGAAAGTGATTTTATGAGATAAAAATAATTGTATTAAATTTTTCTGATAAGGGTTTGGTACCCAAGATATTTAAACAATTAATATATAAATATACATATATGACTAATAGCCATTCCCCAAAAGATAAATGGTCAAAGGATATGAATAAAAACTGCAAAGTATTCACAATCACATGAAAAAATACTCCTAATCACTAAAAGAAATTCTAATCAAAACAGGTTCAGGCTTCACTTCACATGTTACAAATTGGCAAAAATGACCCACAAAATGTTAAGTCAATGTTGGAGAAGTTGTGAAAAGATGGGAACATTAATACTAACCCATTATTGGTAGAGTTGTTAAATGATGAAAACATTTTGGAAAGTAACTTGGAAGTATGCAAATAAAGTGATTCAAATTCCCATATCCTTTGCACCAAAAATTACTAGGCTTATATACCAAGGACGTCATCTAAATAAGTTGTGGTACTTAAATGTAATGGAATAGTACTGTGTGACACAAAATGATATGTGTAATGAACACAGAAGCATGGAGGGATGTATATGAACTGACTCAGAGTAAAATACAGAGAGCCAACAATATTTCCAGTAACTACAACAATGTAAATTGAAAGAACAAAACACCAAAAAGTCAAAAGAGGGAGATTTATATGTTTTCAGACTTGTACAATATATCAATCAGATATACTAACTTTTTTTCTGTTCCAAAAAACACTTTGATATATGGAATGATTCTCTGGAAAGAGTAAGGGGAGAGATACTATGGTGAGGTAAGAAACAGAAATTATCAATAAATAATTATTTTTTAAAAATGTTGCTCAAGGACATCAAAGAGGAAGAAGTGCATAGAACAGGAAGACAGAAAGTCAGAATCAAGTCCTGATGTATAATTTTGTAAAATTCACAAGAAGAAAAAATCTTCAGCCACTCACTTGGAAAAATTGCTAGTTCATGAAACAATTCAATCAAAATATATATAAATCTTTTAGTACCCCAGTATATTCCCATATGTTGTCTTGTGATAACTCGTCCCTCTGTGACCAGACATTGTGAAAATCTGCATAGATGGTTTTAAGAAGAATATGTGCCCCTGACTCAGACTTATTCTAAGTATTCCATTAATAAATATTTTTGATGATTACAATTATAATGGATTTGTTTGGGAAAATTCATTACTTCCCTTAAATCTCCAGGAATTCTATTCTTACTATTGAATAAGTTTTTATATATTCAACCTTTCTAAGAACAGAAATAACTAATATAGAGAAAATAGAGCTTTGTTCCAGGGTATCAAAGACATTGTACTCCTAGCAATCTTGATAGATATAAACATAATGTAATCAAGATAATTAGATGTGTACCTATATGATCAAGTTCTTTACATACTTAAATCCTTGAATTATATACAGTTGTTAAAAATTCAGGATGGAGCCACTCATGTCAAGACTGCTTCTATGAATGTCATGCTCTGTCTTCTTTACTTGTACAGATTATTGGAATTTGATGATAGATAAGAATGCCCATTGTCCAGGATCATCCTAAGATCTAATTTATAGTTGATAAAAAAGAATCTCTCTATATTTCTTCAAATGATGTTTATACAGGAAATGGTCAAACTTCAGATATCTCTTCTGCAGAAGCTAAGCAATTCTGCAAAGCACAGCTTTTCCCCATCCTAACTTAATGCTTAGTCCTACTAATCTTAAAGCAATGATCCCTATGATAATTACTCTATTATTGATATGTGAAATCTGATTGAGAAACACTGATTATTAGTTCCAGGTTTATTTCTCTAAATTATAAAAGCTTCCAATAAACTGTCTCTTCCTCACTTGCTTTGACTCAGTTGCTAATGGTGAAATTTGAGTGTTCTGGATTCCCTGACTGACATAAATCACTGTGTGGCTCTGATGCCTGTCTATTCTGCCTTCATAAGCAGATTCAGAAGTGATCTCATTCAGGAAGCTTAGCCATGGCTCACTCAAATGGAAAATTTCCAACCATTTTAAATTGATGTGCCAATACATACTTCTTTGTGCTATGAATTTTTTTTTCAAATAGCTAACATATATGGGATGATGACCCACCCCAATTATTTGAAAACCCTAAGACAATGAGGATATTTCACCTCCTGGTATAGCTAAATACTCACAATTTCTCTTTCCCATAGAAGGCCAGTCTAGACTTACATCTTATTCAATTAAGACTAAACTTTCAAGTTCAATAATTTTCTATGCTGAATGCCAAAAATACAACTATTAACGAAGTAATGCAAGAATATAGAGATGGATGAAATTAACTGTAAAGGAACCCTTGCTTTAGAAAAGCACTAAGTCAGGCTATAACTACAAGATGTTTAATGCTGACGGTGCTGAGTTCCAGCAGGGGCCTAAGTATCCAGCATCATTTTAGAGATAACTTGTTATTCAGGGAATAAGACTTCCCAATACAAGAGAAGTTATTATCATTGGCCTATGATTTAGCAATAGTACCTGAGTTTTCATCAGAACCAGGAGATAACAGTTCACTGTTCTGAACTGTGAGACCTATCATCCATCAAATATCAGAAGTAAGCCATCTCAGATTAAAAAAGATTATCAAAAACAAAATATTCCAGGAATCAATCCCATCATCCAATACAGGTCTCCACTTAGCAAGTAAGAATACCACAGAGTTCAAAGTCATACAACTGATTACAATCTTTCTCTTTCTATCTCTATCTCTGTATCTCTACTTTCTCTGCCCCTGTATTTTTTTTTGTATGTATAGATAAACATGGATACATAAATATATACACATACATATACATGTATGTATTTCTTGGGGCAGCTGTATGGCCTAGTAGATAGAGCACTGGGCTTAGAATTAGGAAAAATCATCTTCATGAGTTTAAATCCAGCTGCAGACACTTACTAGCTGTGTGACCATGTACAAGTCACTTAATCTATTTGCCTCAATTTCCCATTTGTAAAATGAACTGAGAAGGAAATGGTGAACCACTCCAATATCTTTGCCAAAAAAAAACTCAAAATGGAGGCATAAAGAGTTAGAAACAACTGAACAATAATAATAAAAAAAAAATTCCTTGTCTTAGAGACAATGATAACTTAACATTTTTATTAACAGATTAGGCAAGCTTGAGTTCTTGCTCTCTTTTTTTTAAATCTGTAGGTACACAGGCATTTTAGTTGAATAAGAGTTGTTATAGGAATCCCCCTCTGACTTTTCTATCAGCTGACTTAGAGGTAAGAAGATGGTATGATAATCTTGGCACCATGCTAGACTATTTGTGGAATGCCTTCTCTCTGGGGTAGTACAAAAGCATTTCCTTCAGCTGTGCAGGCTATGCAATTAATTATCCCATGACAGTCTATCAACAACAAATACATGCTTCCAAGCCCATGAGACTCAATTATTATAATTTCCCTTTTAGCAAAGCTTCTAACAATGTCTTTTTCTTGGGTATGGCTCATGAAGAATACAGTGAACTGTTGCAAATAATCTGCTTATACTTTGATGGAGCCATCATTTTATTAGTGTGAGTACTCCCTACATGCCTTCCATCATTTGGGATTCCTGTCTCTGCCTTCCCATAAATCCTTCAGAGAGGATCTATCCAACATACTGCAGACCTTCTTAAAGTTCACTTAATATCTTCAATATACAAGTGTGCCACTTGTGTTGTTCACTCTTGCTATGTGACTGACCCATTTCCTTTCTGGTTATACATACTTTCTCATTTCTGAAATTGTCATAACTGAAAATATATAACTTTCTACCTATATCTTTCACACATTTTTTTTTTGCCCCAAAAGGAACATTCACTTATTATGAATATTCTACATTTACAGAATCATAAAACCATAGTGTTATAGATTCAGAACTAGAAAAAAACCTCAGAGGTTATCTTCCTGACCTTTTAATTTTACAGATGAGGAAATTGATGATCATAGAGGGCAAATGGGTTTTTCAAGCTCACCTAGGTAGTGACTCACAATCAGATGCTACTACTACTCGAGTTCAGTTGGAACGTTGAATTCTCTTTCCACCATACTATGCTACAGTCAAGAAAAACCAAAAGAATGCATGGCAATGCAACTCTATCTATTGATAACTGGCAAACTCTGTCAGGGTCAGACTCAGAGAAGACAAAAGGTCTGGAGGCAGGCGCTCACGCTCTCAGAGCCAAGGAGCTAAAGCTCTCAGAGCCAAGGATTCATTCCATCTTCATCAGTCTCATGGTGGCTGGCCTGTCCTCCTGCTCCCCACACTGAGACCAAAGCCTGTCTGAAGGGCCTCAAGAAAGCTATCCCAAGCTCTAGCAAAGAGACAAGACTGTGAAGGAGACAGACTCAAAAGGGCTTGGAGACAGATGAGGAGAGGGCTCAGAGACAGACTCAGAGAGACATTCCATCTTTGATCAGGCTTCTGGTGGCTCTCCTTTATTTCTCCACTGAAACCTAATCCTGTCAGAAAAACCTCCAGAAAGCTGACCGGGGGTAGCTTTCTTCGAGGCCTTCCGGAGTCTTGGTTTCAGTGGAGAAGCAAAGGAGGAGAGACCTGCCACTACGGTGGTATGAGATGAAATGAATCTGTCTGGCTGAGTTTGTCCCAGCTTATATACTCTATTATAATTACATTATCATAAGTATGAATCTTGTAGAATAGGTGTTAATCTTGTAAAACTATATTAAGTACTTACTACTAGAGAACTATTAATCACCATGCTAAACTAGAAAACCATTGTATTTATCAATTCCACTGAGTTAGCACCTTGTAAGAATCCTTGTTTCAAGTACAGAGTTCTGGCCCATTACAGTGGAGTGTTCTGAATCAAAAAGAATTCAAATAGTAAAGGGAATAAGAATCCTAAAATAACTCAGACTCTGCCCTTGGAATCCAGGGCTGTGGTAAGTGAGCTTTCCTTTTATTGCCACACACTATTTGCTGCTACTTACAAACAATAGTGCCACATTGTGCCACTATCCTCTGGGCTCCTTTTATTGTTCCCCTTTATATGCCATCTTCCCTCACTAGAATACAAGGTTCCTTGAAGCCAGAGACTGTCTTGCTTGCTTGTATTGGTATTCCAGCTCTAAACATAATGCCTGACACATAGTAATGTGTCAATTACTCAATAAACTTTTTTTCATTCGTCAGATGGTAGATATAAAACTCCTGGATTAAGTGGAACATTTGGTATAGAACTCAAAGAATATGTTGAAAAGCAATATATCTAGTTGTAAGTAGGGGTTTGTAAGTAGGGGTTTGGTGATCTACATTTCTGTTTTCATGACCTCTGAATCAGCACATTCAATCTACATTAGACTACTAAATCAGCTTCTTTCTGAGAATTTTCTTGTTCCTCTCCTTTGATTTCATGTAAAGTAGAAACTGATGGTTACTGCTAATGTTGTAAGTTGGGTCTCACTCAGACTAGTTCCCTAATAATTTAGGAGAAATTCATAGTTGATTCGACTTTAATAAAAGGAGATTTACTTAGATAAAGCAGGGGAAATATGAGGAAACTATGTTGATTCACAGAATCTAGCTTCCCAATAGAGAAGTTCGTCATGCTTCAATCCCCAGACAAAAGCCTCTGAAAAGGAACAGAGATGCTCATGACATTTTGTATTCAAGAGACTAGAAAGTCACTTCAAAAGCAGGTCCTCTTAGCTAATCAAGTCTAACAGAAAATTTCAAAACCTTTTTTTTAAAACCATCTACTTGATTTTACATGTGCTAATAATCTACTTCTCCCACTGTTCCTAACTGAAAAAAAAAAAAACCAAATAAATAAAATCTTTATTATAAACATGTATAATCACACAAATTCCTAAATTATCTATGCCTCAAAACATATGTTTCTCTCTATATTTTAAGCTATCATCCCTCTGGTAGGTGAGTGACATATATTCCAACACTTCTTAAAGAAAATAATTAATCTAACTTGTATAAGGTAAGGAGCTTAGGAAAATCTAGTTAAGTCTACACAATATCATCATAAAAATCTTCTATCACATTTAAGAACAAGAGCTGTTAATATCCATTTTACCACTGCCTTTTAGGTCACTGGTTATTTTAATTCTTCAAATATGGCATGCTATTATTCAGACACATAGCATCATGGGAAATACTAATATTGCTCTTCAAATACAGAACTCAAGAGCAGCATGCAAAGGTAAAAAGGAAGGAAAAAATAGCTTTTTTTTTTTTTAAGTTAAAAAGTTTACATCCCTATATGGGAAAATGATGTTTAACTCTTGAGATCTGTATCTCTGTATTGGGTATACTTAGAGAGTGCAGGTATAATTTGATTTTATTGTGATGATATAAAAAAGAAACTAGAACTGGAAAGGGGATTCTACTGGAGTGGAAAATGGAATCAAAATGGAGTAAATTACATCCCATGAAGAGTCAAAAAAAAAGATCTATTACAATTGAGGAAAAGAAGGGAGGGGGAGCATTGTGTGAATCTTTCATCAGATTTGATGCAAAGAGAGAATATCAAACATATTTACTTTCACAGAGAACCTTGTCTCACCTTATAGGTAAGTAGGAGGGGAAGGGGGAAAGAAAAGGGAAACGGGCTGCAAGTGGGGAGAGCTGCTTGAGGAAGGTGATGGTCAGAAGCAAAATACTAAGGAAGGGGGAAAGAGAAAAGAAAAGTATAACTCAGGGAAAATAAGAAGGTGGGAAATACAATTAGTAATTTTAACTGTGAATGTGAATGGGATAAATTCTCCCATAAAACAAAACAGATAGCAGAATGGATTAAAAACCAGAATCCTACAATATGTTGTTTACACAAACACATTTAAACAGAGTGATACATTCAGATTAAAAGTAAATACCTGTAGCAGAATCTATTATGTTTCAGCTGAAGTTAAAAAAAAAAAAAAGCAAGGATATCGATTCTGATCTCACCTCAAGTCAAAGTAAAAATACATATAATTTAAAGAGATAAGGAGGAAACAACATCTTGTTAAAGGGTACTATAGATAATGAAGTAATATCAATACTAAACTTACATGAACCAAGTCGTATAGCATTGAAATTCCTAGAGAAGTTAAGAGAGCTGCAAGAATTAGACAGCAAAACTATAATAGTGGGGGAATCTGAAACTAACTCTCTTAGAACCAGATAAATCAAACCACAAAATAAAGAAGAAAAAAGTTAAGGAGATAAATAGAATTCTAGAAAAGTTAGGTATATACACCTTTGGAGAAAATTGAATGGAAACAGAAACAAAAATACTTTTTTCTTAGTAGTACATGGAACCTATACAAAAATTGGCCATGTATTAAGGCATAAAAAATTCAAAATCAAATGTAGAAAGGCAGAAATAATAACTGCATTTTTTTCAGATCATGATGCAATAAAAATTATGTGCAATAAAAGGCCAGGAGAAAATAAATCAAAAATTAATTGGAAACTAAATAATCTATCCTAAAGAATGGGTGGATAAAACAATAAATCAACTGACACAATCAATAATTCCATCCAAGAGAATGGCAACAATGAGACAACATACCAAAATTTATGGGATGAAGGCAAAGCACAATTCTTCAGGGAAGTTTTATATCTTTAGATGCTTACTTGCATAAAATAGAGAAAGAGAAGATCAATGAATTGGGCATACAAGTAAAAAAGCTAGAAAAAGAACAAATTTAAAACCCCTAATCAAAATTTGAAATTTTGAAAATAGAGATTAATAAAATTGAAAGTAAGAAAACTATTGAATTAAGAAACAAAACTAAGAGTTCATTTTATGAAAAGAAAAACAACAAAATAGATGAACACAGCTAGAAACTGTTAAGTGTCTGAGGTCAGATTTGAACTCAAATACTCCTGATTTCAGAGCTGGTGCTCTATCCACTGCACCACCTAGCTACCCCACCAAGTGAAATTTAATCCCTGGAACAGCTAGGTGGCGCAGTGAATTAATAATTTTAAAAATGCAAATGAAGATGGCTTAACTATACCAAATCTAAAACTGGTATATTATAAAGCCATGGTCATCAAAACCATTTGATACTGACTAAGAAATAGAGTAGTGGATCAGTGGAATAGGTTAGGTTCATAGAACAAAACTGTCAATGACTATAGTAATCTATTATTTGACAAATCTAAAGACACCAGATTTTGGATAAGAACTATTTGACAAAAATTGTTAATTAGTACGGTAGAAACTAGGCATTGACCCACACCTAACACCATATACCAATATAAGGTCAAAATGGATTCATGATTTAGACATAAAGAGTAATATTAAGCTTTTGGGATAAGAACTCAGTGACAAAAATTGCTGGGGAAATTGGAAACTAGTATGGCAGAAACTAGGCATTGACCCACACTTAACACCGTACACCAAGATAAGTCAAAATGGGTTCATGACCTAAACATAAAGAATGAGATTATAAATAAATTAGAGGACCACAGGATAGTTTACCTCTCAGACCTGTGGAAGAGGAAGGAATTTATGACCAAAGAAGAACTAGAGATCATTACTGATCACAAAATAGAAAATTTTGATTATATCAAATTGAAAAGTTTTTGTACAAACAAAACTAATGCAGACAAGATTAGAAGGGAAGCAATAAACTGGGGAAACATTTTTATAGTCAAAGGTTCTGATAAAGGCCTCATTTCCAAAATATATAGAGAATTGACTCTAATTTATAAGAAATCAAGCTGTTCTCCAATTGATAAATGGTCAAAGGATATGAACAGACAATTCTCAGATGAAGAAATTGAAACTATTTCTAGCTATATGAAAAGATGTTCCAAGTCATTATTAATCAAAGAAATGCAAATTAAGACAACTCTGAGATACCACTACACACTTGTCAGACTGGCTAGAATGACAGGGAAAGATAATGCAGAATGTTGGAGGGGATGTGGGAAAACAGGGACACTAATACATTGTTGGTGGAATTGCGAATACATCCAACCATTGTGGAGAGCAATTTGGAACTATGCTCAAAAAGTTATCAAGCTGTGCATCCCTTTTGATCCAGCAGTGTCCCAAAGAGATCATAAAGAAGGGAAAGGGATCTGTATGTGCACGAATGTTTGTGACAGCCCTCTTTGTAATGGCCAGAAACTGGAAACTGAGTAGATGCCCATCAATTGGGAGAATGGCTGAATAAATTGTGGTATATGAATATTATGCAATATTATTGTTTGGTAAGAAATGACCAATAGGATGATTTCAGAAAGGCCTGGAGAGACTGATGCTGAGTGAAATGAACAGGACCAGGAGATCATTATATACTTTAACAACAATACTATATGATGATCAATTCTGATGGACCTGGCCATCTTCAGCAATGAGATGAACCAAATCAGTTCTAATGGAACAGTAATGAACTGAACCAGCTACACCCAGCGAAAGAACTCTGGGAGATGACTAAGAACCATTATATTGAATTCCCACTCCCTATATTTTTGCCTGCCTGCATTTTTGATTTCCTTCACAGACTAACTGTACAATATTTCAGAGTCCGATTCTTTTTGTACAACAAAATAATGGTTTGGATATGTATACCTATTTTGTATTTAATTTATACTCTAATATATTTAACATTTATTGGTCATCCTGCCATCTAGGGGAGGGGGTGGGGGGAAGGAGGGGAAAAATTGGAACAAAAGGTTTGGCAATTGTTAATGCTGTAAAATTACCCATCCATATAACTTGTAAATAAAAAGCTATTAAAATTTTAAAAATAAAAAAAATGCTAAAAAAAAAAAAAAAGAAAGAAAAGAAAAGAAAAAAGAAAGAAATGACCAACGGGATGATTTCAGAAAGGCCTGGAGAGACTTACACGAACTGATGCTGAATGAAATGAGCAGGACCAGGAGATCGTTACATACTTTAACAACAATACTATATGATGATCAATTCTGATGGACCTGGCCATCTTCAGTAATGAGATGAACCAAATCAGTTCCAATGGGGCAGTAATGAATTGAACCAGCTACACCCAGCGAAAGAACTCTGGGAGATGACTAAGAACCATTATATTGAATTCCCAATCCCTTTATTTTTGCCTGCCTGCATTTTTGATTTCCTTCACAGACTAATTGTACAATATTTCAAAGTCCAATTCTTTTTGTTCAGCAAAATAACAGTTTGGACATGTATACTTATTTTGTATTTAATTTATACTTTAACATATTTAACATGCATTGGTCATCCTGCCATCTAGGGAAGGGGGTGGGGGGAAGGAGGGGAAAAATTGGAACAAAAGGCTTGGCAATTGTCGATGCTATAAAATTACCCATGCATATAACTTGTAAATAAAAAGCTATTAAAAAAAATTTTTTTAAGAGTAATATTATAAGCAAATTAGAAGAACAAAGGATAGTTTACCTCTTAGACCTGTGGAGAAGGAAAATTTGTGGCCAAAGAAGAACTACAACATATTGTCGAATACAAAATGGATAATTTTGATTATATTAAGTTTAAAAAGTTTTGTACAAACAAAACCAATGCAGATAAGATTAGAAGAGAAACAATAAACTGGGAAAGCATTTTTACATTCAAGGGTTCTTTCTGATAAAGGCCTTATTTCTAAAATATATAGAGAAATGACTCAAATTTATAAGAATTCAAGCCATTCCCCAACTGACAAATGGTCAAAGGATATCAACACAATTTTCAGATGAAAAAACTGAAACCATTTCTAGTCACATTAAAAAATGTTCTAAATCACTATTGATCAGAGAAATGCAAATTAAGACAACTTTGAGGTACCTCTACATATCTCTCAGATTGACTAAGATGATAGGTAAAGATAATGACAAATGTTAGAAGAGATGTGGGAAAACTGGGAAACTGGGACACTAATACATTGTTGGTAGAGTTGGGAACCAACTCAACCATTCTGAAGAACAATTTGGAACTATGCCCAAAGAGCTATCAAAATGTGCATATTCTTTGACCCAGCCATGTTTCTATTGGCCTGTATTCCAAAGAGATCTTAAAGGAGGGAAAGAGACCCACATGTGCAAAAAATTTTGTGGCAGCCCTTTTCTTAGTGGCAAGAAACTGGAAACTGAGTGGATGCCCATCAGTTGGAGAATGGCTGAATAAGTTATGATATGTGAATGTTATGTTCTATGAGAAACAACCAGCACGATAATTTCAGAAAGACCTGGAGAGACTTACATGAATTGATAATAAGTGAAATGAGGAGAACCAGGAGATCATTGAACATGGCAACAAGATTATACAATGGCCAATTCTGATGGATGTGGCTCTTATCAACAATGAAATGATTGAGGCCGGTTCCAATGATCTTGTGATGAAGAGAGCCATATACACCCAGAGAGAAAGGTCTGTGGGAACTGAATGTGGATCACATTCAGTTTGGTTTTTTTACTCTTTTTGTTGTTGTTTGTTTGCATTTTGTTTTCTTTCTTGTTTTTTCACCTTTTGATCTGATTTCTCTTGGGCAGCATGATAATTGTGGAAAAATACGTATGAGAAATTGCACATGTTGAACATACATTGGATTACTTCTCATCTAAGGGAGGAATAGGGAGAAGGGAGGGAAAAAATTTGGAACACAAGGATGAATGTTGAAAATTATCCATATTTACATTTTGAAAATAAAAGGCTTTAATTTTAAAAAAAGATATTCTTAAAGCATGCAACAACTATTCTTATAAAGATTTCATAGAGAAGAGAAAGCAGTCATGCAAATGCATGCAAATGTCTTCCGAGTTTTCTTTTATGGATAAGAATATTGTTCATATCCCTGTACATTCTCTTGGAACTTTGCCTTCTATAATATATTTTTAAAATCAGTCCCTGCCTGCTTTTTATATTTTGTCATATCCACCTTTGATTTTTTTTTTTTCAATGTATTTGCTCATGTTCAGCAGCCCTCTCCAATTTCATCTTGGAATATAATGGTAGTACAGGATGCAAGTATGGTGGTTCTATTATTGATGCCATTGAAAACTATCACTATAAAAACACAAGCATATCTGTTCTATATTCTATGTTTGTTTTCTTCCTCTTATCTACAAATGCTATTGGGGGAGCTCTGGTTTAGGTAGATTTAAAATCTCACCAAAGTCTCTAGAAAATTTTCTTCAGTTGCTTTTTACTGTTGATAAGGTGATAGCACTGATAACTTCTCTTTTTGCAAAAAGCCTTGTACTGTAAAATGGTATTTCCCTTGATTGTTATATTCTACTTTGGACAAGAAACAAAATTGCTAGTAAAGGCATCTCAGCCTCATTGTAATGTTAATCAGTTCATGTCAGTTAAACTTCTTTAAGAAATGATGATAAGGTGAATGTCTATACTTTTGTTTTTCTTTCAGTTGGGGAAGTTAATAACATGCTTAAATAGATTAAGTTAGAACTGCTGCAAATACACAATGTCTTCTCTTCATTCTTTCTTTAATTTTTGTATTTATTCCAATGGTTGTTCCAAATAGCCAATAATCTGATCTCACATAGAAAGATGATGCTAACATAACTGTCTTAAGGATCACCACTTCTAAGACTCTGGAGTCATGAGAAACAGTTCTAATTAGGGGGGGCTTAATCCCAAAATGTCAGAGTCTTTCTTTAGAACATTCTCCCCTACTTAGAATTTACAAAAAAAAAAAAATCTCAAAATACTTTCCTGGTATAGTTTGCATTTAGGTTTTCCAAATATTATTAACAGGGTTTCCAATTCCCACCCAGGTAGTATACAATTAGGAATACTGAATAAGAAAATCAATAAGGCACGAGGACTCAGGAGAATCATGAATAAATGCAGAAATATAAAGCTCTCAACTTTCTGGTTTAAATGTAGACACTTTGTAAGCTACAAAACAAACACTCCCAATTTATCTTGGACCTACATTGGCTGAGCAACTTACAACAGCAGAGCTGGCAATGTGCAGATCTCTTTCATCACTATGACATGACTTTTTCCTTCAGCTACAGGATAATCCTCTTCTTTGTCCAAAAAAATACATTGTCTATTATCAAAAACTTTAACAGCTGACTTTATCTCTTTGGAAGAAAGAGAAAGACAGAGGTGACCAGGAACTAGAAGTCTATGAGCATTTCTGCCATATTCATAATGAGTTTCTACCATTTGTGCTTCTAGGAAATGGGAGGAAAAGTAGAGAAATAAATATTCTTCCCTTCATTTTGCTGTACTCCAGAAAAAAAATAAAGAGAAAATCTTAGCAAGGCAGCTCAGACACACCAAACAACTAAAGTACTTCCTTTTAATGGGAGAATGGTGGCCTCTGAGTTTTAGTCACCAGCAATTCATAACGAATCAAAAGTGTTCCAAGTGGTCCTTTTAACAAAGCACCAGTGATCTACATCCTGTAATCTCCTCAGATGGATGTCCAATAGTTTAGCAAAGGTCCCTGGGATAACCCTTCTTCTATACTAAAATGAAAGCTAACTAATCGTTACCTAATTTGATAAAATCATCAATTTTCTTTTTTTTAATGATAGTCTTCAGAGCTTAAGTTCAGAAAATCTAAGTCTCTTCTTGAAAAGAATAGTCACGATGAGATTTCTCAGGTTTTTGTCATATTTATTGATCCCAAATTATAGTTTTCAAGATTGTTTTTTCACCATGCTTCCTTGTGCCCATATCTACAATGAATTCCTTGAATAACCATGTATGTAATTTATTTTATCACAGACTTTTTTTTTCTACTTCACTATATGTAAAAGATAATTTTTAGTTAGGACTTTTGGCATTTTTAAGCTTTTGGCACTCATAATAGGTTGACTCCAGATTGCTCCTTTGCAAACACCACATCATGAATGTTGAGATTCTTTGAACAATTATGCATATTGGGTGAGGGCAAAATACTAAGGCTATTTAGTTAAAAGATATCTGTTCCATCATGAAGAACTTTGACTTGAGAAGGACTCTATGGATTATGACTAGGATACCATTAAAAGGACTTTAAGATGCTAAGAAAGATATTAAGAAAAGAGGACAGCATAACTATTGCACTGAATAAACTGACTAACTTTATGGAACTTTCCTAAATCCCCAGTCATATAACCAGAATTTGGAAACTAACTTTTTTTCACCTGGGAAAAATGGCAATGGCCTAGATTATTTTCCATATCAATGAGAACTTTCTGCTGGAATAATATTTTTTTCATAAAAAGTTGGACTATCTTTCTCTGATGAGTATTTGTTCAGACATTGATGACTGCTCCTTAATACGCTTCGAAATTCCTTTTAAGAGATTTATTCCTGGATATGTGTGAATTTCTTGCTTTTTCCTGGGTTACTTCATTGACAACCTATTGCAAATAATTAATTGCTTTTTATTCAGTTCATATACTTGAGCCATCCTTGGCCTTGTTCTTTAAGAGACACAGTAGAAAAAGAGAAGATAATCCATGTTAAGACCACAGGTTAAGTTCTACATAACAGTTTTGTTTTGATCTGAACAATTTTTATTACTATATAAACCTTCATAAAAAGGCAAGATGATCAAATGTTCCATGAAATGTCATTTCTTGGTACTTCTGAGTACATGATGAAAGCACCTTCAGCAACTCTTTTTTTCATCTCTCCCAAGATAAACATTAAACCCATGGTAAAGTTTTCACTATGGGTGAAGATTAATTAGGTCACTGAATTACAGTGTAAAGCTAATAGTGCCAAAGACCCAGATTCAATACCATTAGGAGATAGTTTACTTGGATTGCTGAACTAAAGAGGTTCTTTGAAATCATTTGGAGATGTGAAAAGAAGTAAAAACATGGTGTCAATTTTTAAATAAGGGAGAAAAGGGGAAAAATAGAGTCTAAAAATTAAAGGCCAGTGAATTTGTCTCTAGTGTATGAAACTGGTTCTGGATATTTAGAAGTAATGATCAAGTCAATGCTGGCAAACCTTCATTCCTCTCCCAGCTTTGCTTCTGACTCTTTGAACTTTTTTTTAATAGCTTTTTGTTTATAAAACATATGTATGGGTAATTTTTCAACACTGACCCTTGCAAAACCTTCTGTTTCAAATTTTTCCCTCCTTCTCTCCACCTCTTCTCCTAGATGACAGGTAGTCCAATACATGTTAAGTATGTTAAAATATATATGTTAAATCCAATATAAGTTATCTTATACAATACAGTTATCTTGCTAAACAAGAAAAATTGGATCTAGAAAGAAAAAACCTGAGGAGAACAAAGCATGCAAGCAAACAACAAGCAAACAGAAGAAGTAGAAATGCTATGTTGTGATCCACACTCAGTTCTCATACTCCTGTCTCTGGATGTAGCTGATTCTCTTCTTTACTGGGCAGTTGGAACTGGTTTGAATCACCTCATTGTTGAAGAGAGCCACATCCATCAAAACTTGTAATGGGCCAGAACTCTGGAGAAATGTACTTGAGGCGAGGATTTTTACAATAAGGTATTAACTCAGTGGAATTGATAAGACAATGGTTATCTAGTTTAGCATGGTAATTAATAGTTCTCTAGTTCAGTATGATTGATTTAATCTTACAACAAATAATAGTTCCCTAATGATATAATGATTGGCTTATACTCAATATACTGTAATGATGTAATTGAACTGGGGACAAACTCAGCCAGAAAGAGAGATTTGACCAGCCTCTGATGGCTCTCCTGCCTCCTGCATTCCTCCACTGAAACCAAGATCCATTCCAGAGGGCCTCCAGAAAGCTAGCCCAACCCCAGGCGAAGGAGACAGACTGTAAAGGAGATAATAAAGACTTTGAACTTTATCCCTCACTATTTTCGTGGTGATTATTCTGCTGAGACTAAGGCTGGTCCTAAGGCTCTTCAGAAAGCTAATCAGAACATTACAAGAACTGATGATCATATAATCTTGTTGTTGCCTTATATGATGAACTCCTGGTTCTGCTCATTTCACTTAGCATCAATTCATATAAGTCTCTCCAGGCCTCTCTGAAATCAACCTGCTGGTCATTTCTTACATAACAATAGTATTCCATAACATTCATTCCCATAACTTATTCAGCCATTCTCCAATTGATGGGCATCCACTCAGTTTCCAGGTTTTAGCCATTACAAAAACAGCCGCCACAAACATTTTTGCACATACTGGTCCCTTTCCCTTCTTTAATATCTCTTTGGGGATATAAGCCCAGTAGTAACATAACACTGCTGGATCAAAGAATATGCACAGCTTGATAACTTTGAGCATCATTCCAAATTGCTTTCTAGAATGACTGGATTCATTCACAATTCCACCAACAAAGCATCAGTGTCGCAGTTTTCCCGCATCCCTTGCAACATTTGTCAACTTTTTCTGTCATTTTAGCCAATCTTAGAGGTCTGTAGTGGTATCTCAATTGTCTTAATTTCCATTTCTCTGATCAATAGTGATTTGGAGCACCTTTTCATGTAACTAGATATAATTTCAATTTCTTCATCTGAAAATTGTCTGTTCATATCCTTTGACCATTTATCAAATAGAGAATGGCTTGATTTCTTATAAATTTGAGTCAATTCACTATATATTTTGGAAATGAGGCCTTTATCAGAACCTTTAACTATAAAAATATTTTCCCAGTTTATTGCTTCCCTTCTAATCTTGTCTGTATTAGTTTTGTTTGTACAAAAACTTTTTAACTTAATATAATCAAAATTATCTATTTTGTAATCAATAATGATTTCTAGTTCTTCTTTGATCACAAATTCCTTCCTCATCTACAGGTCTGAGAGGTAAACTATTCTATGTTCTTCTAATTTATTTAAATCATTCTTTATGTCAGTTTCATGAACCCATTTTGACCTTATCTTGGTATACAGTGTTAAGTGTGGGTCATTGCCTAGTTTCTGTCATACTAGTTTCCAATTTTTCCAACAGTTTTTGTCAAATAGTGAATTCTTATCCCAAAAGCTGGGGTCTTTGGGTTTGTCAAACACTAGATTGCTATAGTTATTGACTATTTTGTCCTGTGAACCGAACCTATTCCACTGATCAACTACTCTTTTTCTTAGCCAGTACCAAATGGTTTTGATGACCACTGCTTCATAATGTAGTTTTAGATCTGATACAGCTAGAACACCTTCATTTCATTTTTTTTTCATTAGTTTCCTTGAAATTCTTAACCTTTTGTTTTTCCAGATGAATTTTGTTATTTTTTCTAGGTCAGTAAAATAGTTTCTTGGGAGTTTGACTGGTATAGCACTAAATAAATAGATTAGTTTAGGTAGTATTGTCATCTTTATTATATTCACTCGACCTATCCACGAGCACTTGATATTTTTCCAATTGCTTAGACCTGACTTTATTTGTATGGAAAGTGTTTTGTAGTTTTGCTCATATGGTTCCTGATTTTCCCTTGGCAGATAAGATTCCCAAATATTTTATACTATCAGCAGTTATTTTAAATGGAATTTCTCTTTGTATCTCTTGCTGTTGGATTTTGTTAGTGATGTATAAGAATGCTGATGATTTATGTGGATTTATTTTCTATCCTGCAACTCTGCTAAAGTTGTAGATTATTTCTAATAGCTTTTTAGTAGAATCTCTGGGGTTCTCTAAGTATTCCATCGTATCATCTGCAAAGAGTGATAATTTGGTTTCCTCCTTACCTACTCTAATTCCTTTCATCTCTTTTTCTTCTCTTACGGCCAAAGCTAGAATTTCTAATACAATATTGAATACTAATGGTGATAGTGGGCAACCTTATTTCACCCCTAATTTTAATGGAAATGGTTCTAGTTTATCCCTATTACATATGACGCTTACTGATGGTTTTGGATAGATGCTACTGACTATTTTAAGGAAAAGTCCATTTATTCCTATACTCTCTAGTGTTTTTAATAGGAATGGGTGTTGGATTTTATCAAATGCCTTTTCTGCATCTATTGAGATGATCATATGATTTTTGTTAATTTGGTTATTGATATAGTCAATTATGGTAATAGTTTTCCTAATATTGAACCAGTCCTGCATTCCTGGTATAAATCCTACTTGGTCATGGTGTATTATCTGGGGGATGATTTTCTGTAACTTCTTTGCTAATATATTATTTAAGATTTTTGCATCAATATTCATTAGGGAGATTGATCTATAATTTTCTTTCTCTGTTTCCTTCCTCCCTGGTTTAAGTATCGGTACCATGTCTGCGTCATAAAAAGAATTTGGTAGGAGTCTTTCATTCCCTATTTTTTCAAATAGCCTAGCACTGGAGTTAATTGTTCTTTAAATGTTTGATAGAAGTCACATGTAAATACATCTGGTCCTAGGGATTTTTTCTTAGGGAGCTGATTAATGCTTGTTCTATTTCTTTTTCTAAAATAGGACTGTTTAAGCAATTTACTAATTCCTCTGTTAATCTGGGCAACCTATATTTTTATGGGTATTTCTCCATTTCACTTAGGTTATCAAATTTATTGGCATAAAGTTGGGTAAAGTAACTCCTAATTATTGCTCTAATTTCCTCTTCATTAGTGGCAAGTTCTCCCTTTTCATTTTTAAGACTAACAATTTGATTTTCTTCTTTCCTTTTTCTAATCAAATTTACCAAAGAATTTATCTATTTTGTTGTTTTTTTCATAAAACCAACTCTTAGGTTTATTTATTAATTCAATTGTTTTTTACTTTCAACTTTATTAATTTCTTTTATTTTTAGAATTTCAAGTTTAGTATTTGATAGGGGCATTTAATCTGCTCTTTTTCTAGCTTTTTTAGTTGCAAGCCTAATTCATTGACCTCTTTCTCTATTTTATGCAAGTAGGCCTTTAGAAATATAAAATTTCCTTATTACCGTTTTGGCTCCATCCCACAAATTTTGGTATGTTGTCTCATTATTGTCATTCTCTTGGATGAAATTATTAATTGTGTCTATAATTTGCTGTTTCACCCATTCATTCTTTAGGATGAGATTATTTAGTTTCCAATTGCTTTTTGCTCTATTTTCCCCTGGTTTTTTATTGAATGCAATTTTTTATTGCATCATGATCTGAAAAAAAAAATTACATTGACTATTTCTGCCTTTCTGCATTTGATATTGAGGTCTTTATATCCTAATATATGGTCAATTTTTGTATAGATTCTGTGGATTGTCAAGAAGAAAGAGTACTCCTTTCTGTCTCCATTCAATTTTCTCCAAAGATCTATCAAATCTAACTTTTCTAGTATTCTATTTTGTAATGTTCGGGCTAGTTTTGGGAGGTCCTGTGGAAGAGCCTTGGTCTCAGCAGGATAGATATCATGAGAATGGTCAAGAATAGAGCCTAGATTCTTTATTCTGATCTTAGCGCAGGAGTCATGAGAGCCACCACAAGTCTGGTCAAAGATAGAATGTCTATCTTCCAGTCCTTCTTAGCCTTTATATACCCTATTACAATTACATCATTACAGTATACTGAGTTTGTGTGAACTACAGAACCATTATATCACCATGCTAAGTACTAAGTATATGCTTACTAGGGAACAATTATCTCATCAATTCCACTGAGTTAACACCTTGTTTAAGTATACTTGTTTCAAGTATACTTCTCTAAAGTTCCACCCTCTACACTATTTACCTCTTTAACTTCTTTCTTATTTATTTTGTAGTTTGATTTATCTAGTTCTAGTTGAGATCTCTCACTGTTATAATTTTGCTGGCTATTTCTTCTTGCAGATCTCTTAACTTTTTCTTTAGGAATTTCCATGCTATACCACTTGGTGCATATATATTTAGTATTGATATTGCTTCACTATCTATGGTACCCTTTAACAAGATATAGTTTCCTTCCTTATCTCTTTTAATTTGATCAATTTTTTGCTTTTGCTTGATCTGAAATCAGGATGGCTACCCCTGCTTTTTTTTTACTTCACCTGAAGTATAATAGATTCTGCTCCAGCCTTTTATCTTTACTCTATATGTATCACTCTGCTTTAAATGTGTTTCTTGTGAACAACATATTGTAGGATTCTGGCTTTTAATCCAGTCTCCTCTCCACTTCTGTTTTATGGGAGAGTTCACCCCATTCACATTTATGGTTAAAACTACTAATTCTGCATTTCCTGCCATCTTATTATCCCCAGATTATAATTTTCTCTTTCCTTTTTCCCTTTCCCCCTCCTCAGTATTTAACTTATGAGCACCCCTTTGCCTCAAGCAGTCCTCCCCCACTTTAGAATCCCTTCCCCTTTAAAGTCCTTTCCCCTTTCTTATACCTTTCCCCTACTATTTCTGTATTCCCTTCTATTTAGCCTACTCCTTCCTTTTTCACTTTCCCCCTCCCCCTCTTCAATAAAGTGAGAGAAGATTCTCTGTAAACCAAATATGTCTAATATTTTCTTTTTGAGCCAAATCTGATGAGAGAAGATTCACATAATGTTCATCCCCCTCCCTTCTTTCCCTCAAATATAAAATGTTTCCTCTGCCTCTTCCTGAGATGTAATTTCCCTTATTTTACCTTCACTTTCCCCTTTTTCTGATACAATCCCCATTCCACCTCTAGTTCCTTTTTTTTTTACATTATAACAGTAAAATCAAATTATACATGCACTCTATGTATACCCATAACAGAAATACAGTTCTCAAGAGTTCTTTTTACCTTTTAATGCTTATCTTGAGTCCTATATTTGGAAGTCAAATTTTTTGTTTAGTTCTGGTCTTTTCATCAGAAATAAATAGAATTCACCTGTTTCACTGAATGCTCATCTTCTTCCCTAGAAGAAAATGCTCAGTTTAGCATAGTAGTTTATTCTTGGCTGCATTCCAAGTTCCTTTGCTTTTCAGAATATCAGATTCCAGATCCTTCGATCCTTTAATGTGGCAGCTGCTAAATCCTGAGTAATCCTTATTGTGGCTCCTTGGTATATGAATTGTTTTTTCTGGCTGCTTGTAACATTTTTTCCTTGGTCCAATAATTTAGCCACCATATTTCTTGAAGTTTTAATTTTGGGGTCTCTTTCAGGTTGTGTTCAACGAATTCTTTCAATGGCTATTTTACCTTCTGAATCTATGACATCAGGGCAATTTTCTTTGATGATTTCTTGACAAATAGTGTCTAGGCTCTTTTTTTCATCACAGTTTTCAGGGAGTCCAATAATCCTTAGATTGTCTCTCCTGGATCTATTTTCCAGGTCAGTTGTTTTCCCAAGTAGGTATTTTACATTTTTTTCTTTTTTTTCCTTTTTTTTTTTTTGGTTTTGCTTGACTGATTCTTGATGTCTCATTGAGTCATTCATTTCCATTTGTTCAATTCTGATTTTTAGTGAATTATTTTCTTCATTTACTTTTTTTTACTTCTTTTTGTATTTGTCCAATTGAGTTTTTAAATGACTTGCTTTGTTCTATGGAATTTTTTTCCATTTCATAAATTTTGTTTTTAAGGTGTTATTTTCTTTTTCCATTTCACAAATTCTGTTTTCCTGGGAGTTATTTATTTTTCCCAATTCACAAATTCTGTTTTCCTGGGAATTATTTACCTTTTCCATTTCACAAATTCTATTTTTCAGAGAGTTGTTTTCTTTGTCCGTTTTGTCATATCTATCTTTTAATGAGTTATATGCCTTTTCTAAACCCTCTTGCAAAGTTTTCATTTCCTTTTCCCATTTTTCTTCTAGCTCTCTTTTAAGATCCTTTTTAATTTCTTCTAGGAGAGCCTTGTGTGGTGGGGATCAGGTTATATCACTCTTTGGGACTTCATCTGGAGACAATCTGCTTTTAATCTCCTTGAGGGTCTTAAATCTGTTCTTCTCTTTGACCATAGAAACTATCTATAGTTAGAGTTCTCTTTGCCTTTTTAAAAAAAACATTAGGATCTTCTTTTAGGGCAAGGGAGGTTTCCAAGCTTCCTTTACAGGCACCAGCAGAGAATTAGCAGCTGCATTGGATCAATGCTGACTCACTCCTGGTGCTTGGTGGTCATAACCAAGTCCTATGAGACTCTGGCATTTCAGGGTTCTCTACTTACCTTTAATGTTTATGTTGGATGTTTTGTAACTTCTCTGCTTATCTACTGGCTTGTAGCCAGGGCTAAGTAGCCCACACTGTTGTAGATTCCTCCCTGTAGATTCTCCCCACTGTGGAGTCTGCCCGGCTCTTCAGAGCTGCACATCACCCCAGGTCTGCACAGTGTGCACTGTGTCCTGCACCTGGCCACCTCCTCTAGCACCCAACCAAAACAGATCTTTTCTGGGGATCTTCAAAATTATCTTCTTCTAGTAATTTGCTGCACTCTCAATATTCATGAATTCTGTCAGTCTAGAGCTAATTCAAAGGCTGGATTTTATAATTAGTGTGAAGATAGTAGGAGAAAATCAGAAAAACACATGTGACCTCTCCGCCATCTTGGCTCCACCCCTAACTTTTTCAACTTTTAAACTATACCCTGGCTGATGTCTTATCCTAAAACTTTTCTCAATATATGGATTCTGCTCATCCTAGAAAATCCAATTATCTTTACAATTCTCTCACCTCAGAACTCTGCCAAGTTATTCCCTCCCCAACTAAGACAACTCCATTTTTTGTGGAGAGGTGCAAGGCCAGCCAAAATTTATTCCAGCCTCTGCTTTTGCATTAGTAGACTTTAAAAGCATAACCCATATAAGAATCTCCATCTCCTTTCACAACCCTACTCCTCCCCTTTTATTAGCTTGATTTTATATTTTCTTCCTCTCATGATAACATAAGCTCCTTGAAGACAAAGACTTTTTTCTTTTTTGCTTGCATTCTAACATACTTAGCACAGTGCTTGACACATAGTAAGTGCTTAACTAAAGCTTATTGCCTTGCTTTATTTTAAATCACTAAAAATTGGTATGGCTTCATTAGGAACAAATTAGGCCAGACTCATTTCCTATCTTTTTTTGACAAATAAAACCAAGAGAATGTTGATTAGATATTATGTTTAGAATTTAGCAAAGCATTTCATAGAATTTCTCATGCTTATCCATGTGGAAAATATGGGAAGATGATGTTTAGGTGATAATATAGTTAGGTGGATTTGCAACTGACTGAATAGTCAGGCCCAAAAAGTAACCATTAATGGGTCCATTATCAACTTAGAGAGTTATCTCTTCAACAAGTGTTGGACAAAGGAATGGATGGCATGCCTATCAAATTTGCTGATTAGATAAAAGTTTGTAAAAATAACTGGGTGTTTTAATGGATAATAGGCACTTTACTTACTCATGACAGAAAGTACCACTTGAGTCCTGGATCTGGAATCAGGAAGAAGGAAGTTCAAATCCAGCCTCATGTACTTAATGGGCATGTAATTTTAGGCAAGTTACTTAATCTTTATCTCTTTTTGTGATCTGTAAAATAGAGATAATAACATCTATTTCACCAGGTTGTTGTGAGGATCAAGAGACAGAATACTTGTAAAATTCTAGCCACTAGCTAGCTACCCTTTCCTGTTCAGTACTGTGTCCAGTTATAGGTACCACATTTTAGGAAAAATAAAGTCAAGCTGAACATGTCCCAAAATCAACCCAAATGGGAAAAGACTAATAAGCACAATATCTGAGATACAACTAAAAGTGCTATCTATGTCTAACCGTTTTTTCCCCACTTCAAAGTACTTTAGTTTTTCCAATTGCAATTCAATTCCAATCAACATTCACTTTTATAAGGTTTTGAATTCCAATTTTTGTTATACTTCCTCTTTCTCCTACTCTTTTCCCAAGATGGCAAGCAATCTGGTATGGGTTATATATGTAAAATCATATTAAACATATTTATTTCCAAATTAGTCAGATTGTGCAAGAAGAATCAAACAAAAGGAAAAAAAAAAAAAACACGAGAAATATAAAAAAAAAAATAAAGATGAAAAGTCTGCTTCAATCTGCATTCAGACTACAGTTCTCTCTCTGTATATTGATAGCATTTTCCACCATCTTTTGGAATTGTCTTAGATTATGGTATTGCTAATGAGAGAGAACAAAGTCTATCAAATTTAATCATCACATAATATTGCTGTTTCTGTGTACAATGTTCTCCTAGTTCTGCTACTATAATTACTATTTTCAAGAATCTGAGATTACATGCAGGAGAGATAGTAGATTTGTCCTTCTTGGCCCCAAAGGCCAGAAGAGAGATGAGTGGAAGTTACAGAGAGGCAGCTTTAGTTTTGATGTAAGGGAAAATTCCCACTAGAATGACCTGCTTTGGAAGCTAAAAAAGAGCTCTCCTCATATTCGGGATGTTCAAACTAGTAGCAACAACAAAAATAATAACTAGTATTTGGATGCTATTATTACTCCTATTTCACAAAAGGAGAAACAGAAGCTAATGAAATTAAATGAGTGTCTCATAGTCATATATATGTTCATAAGGTAAAAGACATTGTGGAAGAGTATCCTGCTTATATAATTATTTCCAACAAAGAAATGATTGAGGCCAGTTTCAATGATCTTGTGATCAAGAGAGTCATCTACACCCAGAGAAAAGACTGGAGGAACTGAGTGTGGATCACAACATAATATTTTCTTTTTGTTGTTGTTTGCTTGCATTTTTTTCTTAATTATTTTCTTTCCTTTTTGATCTGATTTTTCTTGCGCATCTGTTGTCCCACAGTTCCCTTTTGATGTCCTGACCTAGTTTCCCTAATTGTCCTATTCAGTTACTCTGCCTCAGATTATAACCTTTCCCTCTTAATGTTTGATGAGATAAAGATCTACCTCAGTTGCTCTGCCCCAAAACCCCAGGCTATAATCATTCCCTCTTAAATGGTTGATGAGATAAAGGTTTTATATCTTTAGGTTATAGTCATTCCTTCTTAATGTTTGACAAGATAAAGGTTTATCCATTTTAGATGTCATTAGAATATCAGTAACCTCTCCAGTACCTCCCTCCATTATGTCATCCTAAGAGCCTCCCCCCATTAGGTTATCCCCATCCAGGTACCTCCCCCATTATGTCATTGTTCTTGTTATCCTATAAAAGAGTTTTGCTGTCTAATGCTTAAGGCTGGATTCTTTGAGATGATAGTATTGTCCAGCCCTGGGACCAAGATTCATTTGGTCCCAGTATATCTCTCCATTTAATAAACTATTAAATCGGTTCTAATCTCTGTCTTGTTCAGTTTCTCTGGCATTACACATCAAGACACTTGTATAAATGTTTGCATATATTGAATTTGCTATGTTTTAACATGTATAACATGTTAACATATATAACATATATAACATGTATAACATATTGTATTGCTTGCCATCTAGAGGAGGAGGTAGGGGGAAGGAGGGGAAAATTTGGAACACAAGGCTACGCAAGGGTCAATGTTGAAAGATTATCCATGCATGGGGCAGCAAGGTGGTGCAGTGGATAGAGCACCAGCCCTGAAGTCAGGAGGACCTGGGTTCATATCTGGCCTCAGACATTTAATACTTCGTAGCTGTGTGACTCTGGGCAAGTCACTTAATCCCAATTGCCTCAGCAAAAAAGAAAAAAAAGTGTCCTACTTAAAGGGAGTAACCTATTACAATGAAACTGTTTAGGATCAAAGTAATCCTGCACTGAGTATAAGGCAAGATTCTAAAATTCTTTTTTAGAAGAACACCATTATATTGGTTTTCAAAATACAATATTTATACCAAACAAAAAAATCTTCAAACACATAACTAACCCATCAAGTATAATATAAAAATTCTTTGAAAGAGATCTTATGGAAACACAGTTAAAGAGACGTTGGCTGATTTCCAATGGAATAAATATAAAGGGAAAATTAAAATCTTTCTACAAATTTTCACTAAAGTAGAAAGCAGAAAGCCATGAAAAATGACAGGTATTTTAAAAGTAGCAATTGATTTTTTAAAAATGGTTTCAAAACACAATAGAGAAACTAGAAAGGGCTTGCTAAAGAAATCAGGTATAGAGAAGCAACAGTGAATGGCTTGAGCTTAGTAGGCTGCCTAATAAATATTTGTAGAATGAAGGAATGAAAAATGCAAATATACAGCTGAGAAGTTATCCTGCTGTGGTGGGAAAATATTCTAATTTCCCATTCCCTAAGTAAATTAGGCCAATTTTTTTCTTAAAAAGTATTAAAACTATTCCAGAGATTGGACTGACTCAGGAGACTCCAGGTTTAGGCCGATGGTATTTCTTCTTGGTCCTTGACACCATAGAACTACCAGCCTTTCTTTGAGGCTTACGTGGCAGACCACCCACCATGGGTCACATAGGCAGGGGAACTTTGTTCAGCTGTTTTAATTCACTATCGTTATCCCTTCCACATCCTGGGGGTATGTGATGTGAACAATCCAAATGAAAATTTTTAACCCTCCAGATCAAAGAAGTCAGAATATTTTTCCATTTTTATGGGATATTTACAATATCTTATTGTAAAATTTGGGTTAAGTGTTTGGTCATGGGCTCTGTGTCATCTATTAACCTCTGTGTCACGTCTGGCTTCCACAAACTTCCTCCCACAAAATTCACATTTAATTTCTTATGCCAACCCACAAAATTTGTGACAGGGAAAGTTATGATGTGGAAAGGATAACTGATTATCTCTCTGCTTATTCCCTCTCTCTCTCTTTTTTGTTTGCTGAGGCAATTGGGGTTAAGTGACTTGCCCAGGGTCACACAGCTAGGAAGTGTGATTTTGAAGTAAATGCTAGGTGCCTCCCCCCATTAAGTTATCCCCATCCCCATTTGAAGTAAATTTGAATTCAGGTCCTCCTGACTTCAGGGCAGCTTTCTATCCACTGCACCCACTTAGCTGCCCCCTCTCTGCTTATTCTTAGCAAATATCCTTCCTCTGCCACAACCCAGTAAACTCCTTTTGTTAGCTGTCAAATGAGCTGCAAGTGTCTACTTTCCTTCCCATATTGAACCTAAACTATCAGGGGCCTCGCCTGAGCCAGGATTGACTATAACTCATGCGACAACACTAAGGTTTTTAGTGCAATGCTTTCAAGACTTGCAGCCTAACACTTTGATTTCATGACACTTTTCTTTCTCTCAATAAAGACTATATAGTATTTATCTATTCATGTAATCTTTCCATTCCCTTGCCATTACCTAGTGAGGGTTGCCATACAGATGTCAGACTCCAGAAATGGCCTAACAGACTGGTCCACAGTTTACCAATATGGTGGCTTTGGGGGGAGTAAGAACTGAAATTTGTGGGAAAGAAAAGGGAAAGAGATTCCACCTTACATATTGCGCAGTGGGAGGCGGGCAGAGAATGTGGAGCATGTGAATGGAATGCCTGCTTCTCAACCCCATTTCTTCCTGATGCCATTGCTGGATAGAAGTAATTAGAGCAGATAGGACAGACTAATTAATGAGCTGAGTTTGAACCACTGGGACAGCCTGAGCACTTCTTTTATTGACCCCCACTAAGGGTATTAGTTCAAAGCCTCTTCACTCTCAATTGAGCTGTGGAATACTCTCCTGTCAGTTGAGCTGTGGAATACTCTCTTACTGTCTCATCATGATGATATATCTCTCTTGCTTATGAGAAATCCAAATGAAATCCATGCCTACTTCACCTTCCTTCCTGCTCAATTAGGGAAGGGGCAGACATGGATCTCATTTGGATTTCCCCTAAGTAAAAGAGATTATCATAATCATATCCCTTAGATTAAAGACATAAATAAGAGAACTACAAACATAAACCACAATTTGTCCATTATCTTTAGCATATGTGAAAGACAGATAATCAAGCATTGTAGTTACTCAAGGAATGAGGTATATGGATTAGATTTAGATATTTATTGTATAAGCCCTTAGTATTTAATATTAAGTTAACTTCCTCATTCCTGTGGGTTACAGCCTAGACTCAATCTGCCTTTCCCAGAAGGGTAAAGGGAAGGAATCAAGGAGGATGAATTGACCTTTTAATGAGACATTCTGCCTAGTGATTAGCATCCTGGTATTAGGACTTTCAGATAGGAAATTTCCCAAACTACCCTGAGGATGTTAACTAACTTTGTATTTCCTTCTTACCATGGACTTGTGCTTTCTTCTCACCATGGACTTTGGAAATCCCCTTTTGCAAATAAGTCAGCATAATTATGCCAAATGTACATTTGGCACCTTTACCCTATAGCTTTACCAACTGTATAAAAAACTATTTTGTTCTCTGCTCTACTATGTTCTAAAAATCTATTCTATCTGCTCTATTGCATTCTAAACTGCTGAGGAGTCTTAGAACTCTTTATAAGCAACTGCTAGCTTTACTAATAAATGAATCATGCTCAGAACTTTATGCCTCAGATTCATGTTACACATATTTAAGCCCTTGAGGCACACCAGAAAACCAGAAAGGATATATCTCATGTGGGGTGATGTTGAGGAAACTTGGATTTATCTATTTACATTGAAACTCACACTAATACTATCCCCCCCACCAAGGACCTCAGTGAAATAAACCAAATTTATATGTAGAGGTCCCCTCCCTGAATGCCTTATTTACATGTAGACTTATTTACGTTTAAAGCACAATCACAAAATATCTGCACGCACTATGTATTCAGTAATGCCTATACAAAGAGACTTCTGGCACAGTATTATTGCTCAATTTTAGTGATCAGGCTTAATGTAGGTTAAGGCTTAAAGTTAAAGTTAAGGTAAGGTTAAGGAAAGCAGGTGATACAAAAGAAAAACAATAATCACAACTATAGAGAATAAAAATCCCCCAAAGTTGTCTAGCTCAGGAAGTTGACAACACTGAGAACACAGAGTTGAAGACTTTTCTTCAACTTAATGATGAAAGGATCATAGATTCAGAACTAGGAAATATCTTGGTGGTCATCTAAACCTATCTCATCATTTTACAAGTGAGCAAACAGACCAGAGAAATTAACTTGCCAAACAGCCACATGGATCTAAGAGTTAGATTGAACGCAGGTCACCTGACTCCAAACACAATGCTCTTTCTGGGCAATAATCCTATTTGGATTCTCAGACTCAACTAGAAGTTCTAACACATTCTAAGAGATATCCATTTTTACATTTGTCATTCAATCATTTTCAGTCATGTCTGAGTCTTCTGACCCCATTTGGGATTTTCTTGGCAAAGATCCCTAAATTCAGGGCAGCTAAGTGGTGCAATGCCACAGAGTCTGTAAAAATTGAGTTCAAATCCAGCCTCAGACATTTATGAGCTGGGTGATCCTGAGCAAGTCACTTAACCCTGTCTCCCTCAGTTTCCTCATCTGTAAAATAAGCTGGAGAAAGAAATGGCAAGCTTCTTCACTATATTTGTCAAGAAAACCTAAAATGATGTCATGGAAAGTCAGACAAGAATATTACAATGGTTTACCATTTCCTCATCCAACTTTTTTTATATTAGAGGAAATGGAAGCAAACATGAATAAGTGACTTGCCTGGAGTCACACAGCTGATAAATGTCTGAGACTACTAAGCAGCCATTTTTATATCAGTTATATGTGTTTTCATATCTCCAGAAGTGTATAATTCCTGGAGAAGTCTTTTCTAATCTAACCTCTCTCCTCATGCAGCATTCATAAGCATCCAGTCTTTGCTCAAATACTCCAGTGACTAAGGACTTAATATTTTACAAGATAATTTATTCCATTTATTGGACCACTGTCAAAAAGGTATCCTTATTTTGTGCCAAAATATGCCATCTTGTAAACTTCCACTTATTGTCTCTAGCTCTTTTCTTTGAAATCACACAGAATAAGACTAATACCTCCTCCACATGACAGCCCTTCAAATATTTTAAGGCAGCTATTATATCCCTCCACTCCAAGTCTATTTTCCAGTTACTTCCAACAGATTTTCATATGAGACTGTTTCTAATTCCCTCATCTCAATGTACCCTAGTTTAAGTCAATATGTATATTCTTCAAATGTAGACTTTAGAAATGAGCATAATATTCCAGATGTGTTCTGTCTGGCTCAGTGTATAGTGGGACTATTACATCTCTTGTTCTGAACAATATATTTCTATTACTGCAGCCTAAGATTGCATTAGCTCTTTTATTGGAGCCCCATCATCCTGTTGATTCATACTGAGCTTATAGTCAACTAAAATTCAACAGTCTCCCCCATCCTGAATATGTATAGCTGATTTTTGAAATCATTTATACCAATTATTTTTAAATAAGTTGTATTTATGCCTTTCATTTTTATTGTTTTCTATGACGTCCTATTCTGACCCTTTAGCATTAAATTCCTCTGCCAATAAAGAAAAATGGCGAAAATCAACTGACAGTGATTTAATACTTTGTACCCAAAGTCCTCCACCTCCTAAAAAGAAGAGGCATATTACTTTCTCTGTAGTCTGAAACATAATTGGTCTTGAGAGAAGGTGAAGAGGCATTCATGGTCATTACTAAAGAAAAGCTAAAGAAGACACAGAGAAAAAAAAGATAGAACTTCATTTCTGAGGAAGCTGTTTTCAGTCTTCTCTTAGGAAAAAATTTCTAGAGAAGCTACTTTCTATGCTGAGTTTCCAGACAAGTAGTTATTTTACTGATTTTTTCCAGGATTTGAGGTGATTTTGCCAGTGACATTCATCACGGCCAAAATATTGTAGTTTATGTATATACATATGTATATGTGAATAGCATGTGTATAAATTCTCTTTGTGTTCATTATGCGCTTGTTTGATAAGGGTAACTACTAATGAGAAGCATATCAATTGAGGCTCAGGAACCACAGTAATAATGATGTAGACACCCACAGGGACCACCCTTCGAATCCAGAAACAAGAGTTCTAGCAGCTGGCCCACTGAAGAATTGTTAATATGGGTACAAGTTTAGGAAGAGAGAGAACTCAGAAAAAGCCTGGGAGGAAAGGATCAAATTTACCAACAGTGTACAGAACAGCAACAACAAACCAAAGTTCAATAGCAACAATGAATGGTGAAAAACATAACAAAATATGTTGCAGGGGCATACAAAACATATCATATGCACTACTTTAATGAACTGTATTTGGTTATATATGTAATCATCTCTTCAAAGTTTATGGTAGATAATCTCTGGTCACAGCTGGAGTAAAGAGTCAATAAATATTTATTACAGATCTGCAAAGTACTAGGCACCTTACTAAACAAGTGGGGATACAAATGCAAAGAAAAACAGTTCCTGCATTCAAGGAATTTACAGTCTGATAAGGGAAGATGACAGAAAAAAGGCAGCAGAAAAGGAGATTGGGCAGCGAAAAGGTAAGGGCATGATGGAGAAGTCCCATAATAGCATAGTTGATAGGTAATAATATCAATACTTCTACTATCACCTTCTGGGTTAGGGGAAAAAAAATAGATGGTTAACCATAAATATTTGTTAATTTATTTCTGTGTTTGTGGATGACTTGGGATAGCTATCACAGTTTTTCATGAGCTCCCTCTGTTCCTTAGGACTATTTCGTGAAACCAAATTGTTGTGACAATTGTTGTTTATTCATGTCTGCCTCTAACTGGCTCCGTTTGGGGTTTTCTTGGCAAAGATACTGAACTGGTTTGCTATTTCCTTCTCCAGCTCATTTTACACATAAGGAAACAAAGACAAACAGGGTTAAGTGACTTGCCCAGGATCACACAGCTAGGAAGTATCTGGGGCCAGACTTGAGCTCAATCTTCCTGACTCCCAGCAAATGCTCTCTATCTACTATATTATCTAGTAGTACCAAATAAGGTTGTCCAGAGTTTGAGTTTGCTCATAGAAAGGGTATTAGCAATATATACTTCCATCCTCAGAATTCCAATTTCTCTGAATGCCTTATATTGACCACTTCTTTCTATATAATATTCCATGATATTCATAACATGGTTTGTCAACCATTCTTCAATTGATAGACCAATTAAATTTCATATCAAAGTCAAAAGTTTATCAAAAGTCTTTATGAAATATTTTCTTTTATTCAACACATTAACTGTCCTTCATTGTTTTGTGCCATCTGAAATTTTGATATGCATGCCTTCTTTGTCTTTATTCATATTTTGGATAAAAAGCTAAACAGATTAGGATCTAGGACTGACTGATCATTGCAGATTACCTCACACAGCCCTCCCTCACTTAAATCCAATTCACTTCCATGTCATGGCATCAACCCCATGATACTGTGTTCCTCTTTGAGAAAGAAGATCAAACAACAAATATAGTTAGATTCCCCTCTCCCCCCCATTTAAAAACCAAGGAATCCTGTATTAAATAGGAGGATGGTTTGAAAGACTGACAAGACCTCTCAATTCCACAATCTTATGATGCCAAATGTCCAATATGTAAAACAGTCAAAGGTGTTCAAGGAATTCAAAGGGAATAATCACTGAAGACTGGAATAGAACAAGGGCTTTGGGGAGGAAGTGAAATTCGATCTAGACCTAATATAAAAAGTAAAACTCAGAAAAGAAATGGAGTAAAATTAATTTTTGAGAGGCATGTGTTTTAATGCATAGGGCGCTAAGCTTGGAGTTAGGAAGAATGGGTTCAAAATTTATTTCTGTTTATGATTCTGGGGAAGTCATTTAACCTCTATGTAATTCAATAAAGCTTCCTAGAAATTATCTGCTGTTAGGAGTAGCCCTACAGGGAAATCATCAATCTTTTCTAAAAAAATAAATTGTATATTGATGATTTAAAAAAAAATTAAACTCATAACATTCCCAATTAAATAATTAGGCACAGATTGAATCAGTCACTGATTCAGGATGTTGAAGAAAAATATTAGCACTAATACAATACTCTGCTATTTAAGCTTAAATCTTTGAGAAAAAAAAATTTATTTCATTAAACATCTATCTAAAAGGACTTATTTTTAAAATATATAGAGAATTGACTAAAATTTGTAAAAATACAAGGCATTCTCTAATTCATAAATGTCTTCATTCAATTCATATATGAAGACAATTTTCAGATAAAGAAATTAAAACCATTTCTAATAATATGAAAAAATGCTCTAAATCACTACTGATCAGAGAAATGCAAATTAAGACAGCTCTGAAATACCACTACACATCTCTCAGATAGGCTAACAGGAAAAGATAATGATAAATATTGGAGGGGATATGGGAAAACTGGGACAATAATACATTGTTGGTAGAATTGTGAACTGATCCAACTATTCTGGAGAGTAATTTAGAATTATGCCCAAAGGGTTATCAAACTGTGCATGGTGATCCAGCAATATTTCTACTGGGCACGCATCCCAAAGAAATGAAAAAAGGACCCACATGTGCAAAAATGTTTGTGGCAGCCCTTTTTGTGGTATCAAGGAGCTGGAAACTGAGTGGATGCACGTCAATTGGAGAATGACTGAATAACTTATGTTATGGAATATTATTGTTCTATAAGAAATGATCAGCAGGATGATTTCAGAAAAGCCTGGAGAGACTTATATGAACTGATACTGAACCAAGAGAACATTGTACACAGCAACAAGATTATGCAATGATCAACTCTGATGGACATGGCTCTTTCCAACAGCAAAGTGATTCAGGCCAAATCCAAGTTTTCCAAATCCAAGTTTTCTAATGGAGAGAGTCATATGTACCCAGAGGAAGGGTTGTGGGGACTGAGTGTAGATCACAACATAGTATTTTCACCTGTTGTTGTTGTTGTTTGCTTGCATTTTGTTTTCTTTCTCATTTTTTTTTCCTTTTTGATCTGATTTTTCTTGTGCAGCATGAAAATTGTAGAAAAATAATAGAAGAACTGAACATGTTTAACATATTTTGGATTACTTGCTGTCTAGGAGAAGGGAGGGAGAAAAAGAATTTTGGAACACAAGGTTTTGCAAGGGTAAACGTTAAAAAATATCTTTGCATGTAGTTTGAAAATAAAAAGCTATTATTATTAAAACACACACACACATTAATCTACCATTCAAATGAGAGATACATAAACTGTTATAGTTCCCCATGACCTTTACCACGACTCTCTGGCCCAAAAAGATTTCAGATATCATTTATAATAATATTGTACAAGAAAAGTTATCTTAAAATACACTCTGAGTTAAGATTCCAAATTAAAGCAATGAAGTCATGAATTCATTTCTCTTATAACACTTCCTTCATTCCAGAAGTGAAACAAAATAACTGCCTCTACTCCACTGATATCTTAATCCTTTATCAAGGGAGAGGGGAGTGTCCTGGGCCAATCACTTCATAGGCAGGCAAAAACCGGAATAAAATCAGTTAAAACTGCTTATCTTTTTTTTTTTTTCTAACTTTCCTTTCCAGGGACTTTTCCAAAGAGATTAGAAAGAACTTTTGAGAAAAATACCATTTAATAATTTCTAGGTTTCTTTTTAACTTTTTAAAAATATTCTTCCATAAACAAATCATCCATAATTTAAAATTAGAGAACACTGTAATTGAAAGCATTCTTCAGGCTGACTCCTAGATTCCAATGCCTATAACAATGATGTGGATCTTGAACTCTCCAGTTTTTTCAGCATCTCAAAGGCGACGCGAGATTCTAATAAAACCCTAGGAATACAAATTGAATGCACTCCAATAATAATAATAATAATCTCCAAGTATGAGATAGCTGGTTGTTTATCCTTCTCTCTGGAAGAGGACCAAAATGAACTAAAGGAAAAAAAAAAAAATCTTATTTCCGATATCAAATCTAACTCCCTCATTTTACAGATGAGGATCTCGGCAACCTCATCAATCTCAGATATTCAATCATCATCTTTATGCGGATGATTCTCACATCTACTTACTCAGCCTAATCTTTTTGCAGTCTCCAACCTCTTGAAATGGATGTCCTGTAGACCTCTTAACCCACATCACCTCCAAAACTGACTCATTATCTTCCCCACCCCCCCAGGAACATAGTAGGCGCGATGCACAATGAATCGGATTCAATTTAATTTCAGGAGTTCCCTGTCGCCTCTGGGATTATCTTTTTCCTTTTCTTTTCTTTTGCTGAGGCAAATGAGGTTAAGTGACTGGCCCAGGATCCCACGGCTGGCACTTGCCATCCTTGAGCGTCCTCCCGACTTCGGGGCTGGGCTTCTCTCCCCTCCACCACCTTGCTGCCCCCTGCAGGACTAATTATCAGAGCGGCAGGCGGCCATACCCTTTCCTAGTCTGCCCCGGTTCCCTTCACCAGGCCTAAGGCCTAACTCGGGGCCCGTGGCCCCCCGGGCTCTGCTCCAGGGATTCGTCCCTCTGGCCTGGGACGTTCCCTATCCCACCTCGGCCTCCTCGCTTCTTCCAAGTCGGTGCCTGCCGCAGGAGGCCTTTCCCTGCCTGATTCCCGTGCCTTCCGTCTGCCCCCAGTTCGTTCCCTATACCTCTCCTTCGGCCCCAGAGGCACGCGCTCTCCTCGAGGGCAGGGACTGCCGGACAGGCGTTTCATAAAAGCCTGCGGACTCGGCTTCCACTCAGGTCAACTTATTTTAAATCACCTAATGTCTGATTAACAATTATTCCAATTCTCCATAACAGCAAACTGACCCAGCTAGCCCCAAAACGGGGGTCCCCTCGTTCCCGAGAATAAAGTAACTGAACGTAAATGGCTCTCCGACCACGGATTCCAACGGGCGAGGGAGGGAGAGGGGGAAGGGCGGGGGAAAGGAAAAAGAGGGAACATCTCGAGCATCACGGGAGTCGTAGGCCGCTTGGATTGTGGGAAACGTAGTCTCCCGAGGCGGCCTTCCGCTTTAGCTTCTTCCCTGTCATGGCTGCTTCCCGTCCGTGAACATCGGAGGCCTGAGCCCGGGGAGTGTTGGCTGCTTTCGCCCCTGCCGCCGCGCTGGGTGCTCCCAGAGAAAGGTAGCTCCGCGCCCCCCCACCCCCGCCCCTTCGGGAGCCTGAAAGCCCAAGTCCTCGGCTCACCCACCCGGGGCTTCATCCGGGGATTAGACTGGAGAGCCCTGGGGCTTCGGCTGAGCGAGGGGGGGGGGGGACGCGGGAGGAGGAAGGGACGGGGAAAGCAGAAACTCTAAGGTGGTTTTTTCCCTTCTTCCTGCGAGTTTCCAGCCGTCGCGTGCACCCCGCGCCGCCGGGAACCCTACCCTGGGCCGACCGCGCCTTAATTCTCTAACTTTGCCTCGGGCCGAGAGGGGCCGCGGGAAGGAGCTCGGGGACCCGTCGGCTCCGCAGAGACCGGCTTCCGCACGCTGCCGTCTCTCCAGTGAGTCCTGGTCGTGTCATTAAGGCTAATTGAAGGCCCGTTCTCACCCCGGGGGGCGTCGAGGATTTCCTAGGGAATATCATGCGTACGCACGAAGGCCCTGTTTTTTTTTTTTTTTTTTTTAAATTTACGCTTTTTAGATCAGAGGATCACCGCATAGATGTTGTAGCGCCACTCGCGTTTTACGGGAGAGCAAGTCAAGGCCTGCAAAGGCCAGAGTCAGCACGCACCTGTTGCACGCTGGCCACACCTACTAGGCTTGGGCAAATTGCGTGACCACGGTTTGGTTCAGTTTCCTCCTCTGTAAAATGGGTGTGTTGAAGATCAAAGGCAAATAATCTCCATAAAGCCTATGGCCTCTTGAGTTCCCTTCCCTTCCTGCTCCAGAGCTGCGCATGGGAGCTGCTTAATATGTTTATTGAATGCTTATTTATTGATCATAAATGTTCATTAATCCTATGATCTCAAACCCAGCCTAAAGGCACAATGCCCTGTAAATGAAAGCTGCTCACAGTAGTCCAAGTATCAGCCATAGGCATGGTGATGGAGGCAGTCACATTTTTGTTTTTCAGTTGCATTACACCCTTCATGACCCCATCTGACGTTTTTTTGGGCAAAGATACTGCAGCGATTTGCCATCTCCTCCATCCTGTTTTTACAGATGAGGAAACTGAGACAAACAATCCATCCACCGTACCACCCAGCTGGAGTACTAGAAGTTGTAAATGATGGCGATGACAAGCAATCCTCCATCTTTGAACACCACATTGTCACTTGGACATTCAGGGCCTTGAAGCCCCATTTTGTAAAAACAGGGGATATGGCATCCTAAGTTCCCTTCCCTTCCTGCTCTAGAGCTGCACATGGGAGCTGCTTAATATGTTTATTGATTGCTTATTTATTGATCATAAATGTTCATTAATCCTATGATCTCAAACCCAGCATTCTTCAGGGCTCCATGGTGCAGTTAGTGTTAGAGTAGAGAGAGGGGTGGGCCTACCCAGGAAGTTATTGGGGATCCAGCCTTAGATACTCAATAGTCTCAAGATACTTAACTTGTGTTTGTCTCAGTTTCCTCTCAGGCTTGTAAGCATGAAATAAGTTAGGAATTTAAAGGGCTTAGCATAGGGCCTGGCAAATAGTGAGTAAGTAAGTAAAGAAATTTTATTGTTCCCTCCTTAACTCCTTTAAATTTTCTCACTCAGACTCTTTTAGATACATCTCTTACTTACACACTAATGTCCTCTCTCCCAGGAGCTTTAAAAACCTTTGGGGAAATGCCTACATGTATCTGTCTTAATGGTCCCTTTTTCTCACCCACCCACCCCATTTGTTTTGTAGATCTAGCCTTGAGTATTTTCCTTCAGCCCTCAAGAACCAGGCAACATGGCCTCAATGGGTGATCTCTCCAAAGTATTTCTGGTCCTCCTTTCACTGCTCTGTGTGCTGCCTGTGGTGGAAGCAGTAGAAGCTGGCGATGGGATAGCGCTTCTTCTGGGCATGTTTCTCAGCCTTACAGGCATTTGTGCCTGTTTGGGGATATATGCCAGAAAGAGAAATGGACAGATGTGACTTGGGGCAGGGATGGGGTCGCCCAAGTCAAACATAACCCTGAAAACCTCTCTGTGTGAGATTTCTAACTCAGAAATCAGTTTCTTAAATGTCAAGGTCCAGATAGTAAGCAAATGGTTATTTTCTAATCCTTGGAAGAAGTTGCCTTAAAATGTAAAAAGGGAAGGAAGAATCATTTTATTCATGATCAGTATAAGCCTGGTGGTTCACCAACATGAAAATTGGTCAATAACTTGCAAGGGCTTAAAGGAAGGGGTGGAGGGTACTATCAAAGAAATAAAAGAACTGTCATTTAACCTGAATGATGTTCCTCGGCTTCTGGAGCAATGAAGTTATAGGAAAAAAGAACTGCCTGTTTAGAATTGTTGGATGTCAGATATTTTCTGTACTCTAATATTACGAAAAATACTACCCAAAGAGGATTTGAGACATCCTTGTTCTGTATTTATATCAAAGAATTTATCTAGTTTGTAACCCCAGTTATATACTACGGTTAAATATAAAATTTACCTGGTAGCCATTGGAAGCTTAAAAAATTCTTCATAAGGGATTTGGAAACATATGTTAGTTACATATTTGCTGTTTAAATAAAGGAAAGATTTAATGTCATTAAAAAAACTTTTATATTGACTACTAAGCATTTCTGGGAAACACGTTAAAATAAACATTAGACTGCTATGCTAACAAAATGAATACTTAAATGTTTGATTTCATTTATATGGAGGTGCTTGTTTTTAAAGAATGTGGAGCATGAGTTAAGTTTTTTATTCCATTTTAGCCATGAGAAAAGAATCCTTACCTTGACTGACCTAATCAGGGGGAGTTTCCTGGAGAAGACAGAAGAAAACATAAATCCAGAATTGACATATGCACAGCAGAAACTGACTGGAGATGTTAATGAGAGATACCATAGAGAAAAGGCTATAAGAATTGTGAAAAGATGGTGCAGCTTAGAAACAATGATCCAGTAGTTCTGACAATATGAAAGTGACTGAGCAAGTTGAGTCTGCACTACTAGTGACCAAGGGGTAGACAACTAAGGATTTCAGAAACACATCTAGGATCCAAAATATGTAATTATGATATTGGAACCATCCCTTTATAGTGGACGAAGGCAAGGCAACAGGATGATTAAATTCTCTACTGTGCTGCCCAGATATTGAATGACGGGTCTGCCAGTAAAGGATATGGAGAGGAAAGTGTCGATTTTAAAAATGTTATAGCAAAAGTGACTTTATATTTTCAATGTTTTTTTTCCACCAGTAAATGGTTCCTTTGGGAGAGGGGAAGTGGGTATGTTGCTTTAAAAGTGCAAAAGGTGCTACATTTGGAGCCTGAGAATCTCAGTTCAGATCTGAATTCTGTCAATTATTTCCTTTGTTACAAGCAAGTCATTTGACCTCTCTGAGGCAGACTTTTCTCCTTTATATAGGAAAATAAATAGGGTTGGACTGGATCTCTTAGGTCCCTTCCAGCTCTAAATCTAATCCTATTTATTAATCAAATCAATAATTAGGCATAGTAGAATTACTGGAACTAAATTTAAAATATATAAAACAGTAAAGGAAAAAATGTGGCAGGCTACTACAGTCTCCTACTGTTGTAGTCCAATGCAACCACAACAGCATGCCATATGTCCCTTTTCTGCAAGCCTAAATGTATCCATTAAGCCTGTGAAATCTGGAAAAATACCTTCAATACCACAGAAGATTATATAGTCATTTAATTCCAGCCTGATGCTATTAAAATGATATTCGAAATGAGACAATGGGTTGAAAAGATATAGCTTGAATGAAAATGTTTTTGTGCTTTTAAAATGCCTAAGAAAAATGGGGGCATTACATTTTCACTTTTTTTCCCTGAAGTATCAAGGCATAGTAAGCGCTAGCTATATAAATGTTAGCTATGATGATGATGAACCTAAACTGAAAGCAGAGTTAGAACCAGAGGAGACAAATGGAAATATTCCTCCTAGAACGATTTATTGAAAATGGCTGAAAATAAAGTAGTATGGCGATATAGAGAATGTTTAAAAATAGAGACTTGCTTCATGGCCCGGCTATTAATCTCCTATCCAGTCAAACTGACCTTAGTTGTTCACCCAGCACAAGCTCCCCTCTGCACTCTCAGTTCCTCCTTTCATTTCTGCTTTGATAGTCCCTGCCCTTAGTACAGAGCCTACCATAGAACAGAGCCTTAAAAGGCTTGCTGAATGACTGACTGGGTTTTGAAGGGTAGACTTCTTGGTCATTTTTCTGATTAATCCATAGCATCTATCAGGGCTTTCTTTCCACAAAGGCTTATTGATATTCACTTATGTCTGACTCTCTGTGACTCCAATTGGGATTTCCTTTGCAAAGATAGGGGAATCGTTTGCCATTTCCTTCTTCAGTTAATTTTACAGATGAGGAAACTGAGGCAAACAGGATCACACAGCTAGTATCAGGCCAGATTTGGACTAGAAGATGTACTTTCTAATACCTGACCCAAAATACCACAGTGTCTTCCACAAAGGGACTGATGCTTTAACAGATGGATCAGGACTTACTCCCTGCCCCTTCTCAGGCATCCGTCCCCTTTGGCAGACATATCACCCACTTTGGGGTATGTGTGTGTTAGAGGTCAGGGGAAGATGTCTGTGTATGTATATATTTCAGAATGTTCCTTTGCAAAAAGCATTTCTAGAACTCTTAAAAATGCCTTTAGAAACTTCAGAACATTCTTGCACACTATGTATAGTGCACACACTATAGATAGATTGTACGTCTAATCTATAGATTAGATCATAATCTAATGAATAGGGAATTCATTATTTGTTGACTAGCTTTGGACTTATTTGTCCAAAGGTGGGCATATGAAATACTAGATAACCAGATAAAAAAAATCATTTTCCTCATTCCTTTCTATTTACCTTCCACCTTCAAAAGGACATGGCTCAGTCCCTCTCCTTCACCACCATTACCTCCCAAAATACATTTTAATCCTTATTCTTTTCCCCTCTTCCTAAGCTAAGCTCAGGGGGCAGCTAGAGAGTTCAGTGTTTATAGCACTGATCTAGGAATGAGGAGGATTTGAGTTCAAATCTTCCTAGCTGTGTCACTTAAGCCCAGTTGCCAAAAATAAATAAATAAACTAAGCTAAATTGAGGAGCATCCATCACAACTAAAGAATGGGTGAATGAATGAATAAATAAATGGAAAAAATAGTATTTAAAATTGATTACCACATGCCAAACTCCGTTGCATCTCTGGCAAAAACAAGAGTATGGGAACTCTCATAGCTGCCTATGCCCCAATGTACCCTCATCTCATCTAGAACTTGCTAGACATCTAGGCCCTGCTGACAAGTTCCAGCAAATTGTAAGAACAGCATCTCAGCTTGTAGCACAAAAGGTTAAGAATTCTTTGAACATCACCCTTTCTGCTCTCCCCTGAGGATCCAAACATCTGGCCCTGTGCACTTGGGGAATGTTTTCTTAAGAGGAGGGTAGCCTTGCTGGGGACAATGGTGTATTTAAATTTTAAATATAATTCTCAGCATGTTCACAGAACAAACTCCATAATCACCTGCCCTTCTTTTCAAATCTGACATTTGTCAGCTTCTATAAGGCCCCCATGGACCCTTGAGGCTCAAGGACTGTTTATTTTTTTTGTTGTTTTTTGTATTTTTGCCTTAGGCTTTGCAAATGGATGGAATGAGAAGACACTCTCTGAAGAAACTGGAAGTGCAGCTTCTCTCAGGTTTTCTCAGACTTGTTTATACTTTAGACTGCAAAAAGTGGGGCCAGGAGAAAACAGGGAGGAGAAGGAAGAAGTTGATAGGGGCGGGTTAAGTGAGAAAGCCAGATCAATTTCAGTATTTCAAAGGTATTTAATCACAGGCTTTAATAAAGTCATAAAATAAAACTTAAAAGATCATTACTCTGGTCCACTGAAAACAATACAGGCATTTTGTTTTGTCCTTTCAGGAAAATGACAGAAATCTTTCAAATTCCAGGGAAATAAAGATGCTACCTTAACTCATCTCAACATCCAGAAAGATGTAAACCATATAAAAACCATTCGCACTTAATTCTGTATTAAAAAGAAAGGAAGGAGGGAGGGAGGAAAGGAAGAAAGGAAGGAAGGAAAGGAAAGGAGAGAGGAAAGAAAAGAATTAAAATGTCTCTTGACTTATTAATCCCAGGCATTTTGAGGGTAAACAGTGCCCAGTTGATGATGTGTTTGCAGAGAACATATTTCCTAGGTGACTTGCAATTGCTGAATTATTGGAGAGTCACGTTGTAATTGATTCTATTAATAACCTTGTAATATCGAGTCTTCCTTTCTTTATTTTTAGCAAATTTAATTTTAAAATCTAATCAGTAGTTAGATAATGCAGATCATATATGGAAATGTAAAAGGCAAATATCTGGAGAACATTTGATCTACATAAAAAAATGAAATGTGATTTTCATTTCTCTTTAACTCAAAATTTTAGGGGTACAGTAGTTGGTTTTTTTTTCCCCACTTCTCCTAACCGCTAGTACATATGAGTGATTAGAATGTGGAAAATATTAGTTAGTGCTTCATCTTTCTAAGTGAAATTATAAGATTTTTTTATGTACAAGAGGGTTAATTAATTTTTAAGTGATAATCATGTAGCACTTTGTTAAACATTTGGGATTATAAATACCATATTTCTTGGTATTAATCAAGGTAATTATTCTCAGGAAAAATGTACATAAATTATTTAACAAAAGAGATTAAAACCAGACATGCTCATCAAGAGCAAAAACTGTACTATAGAGAAAACATGGGATCACACTAGATTTAAATTTGTCAGAGCAGTCCTTTCATCCTGTCACAGAAATTAATAAAAGTGAAGATTTGATATTTATACAAAACTCAGTAGTTCTATGGTGAAAGACTACTATTATACTGATTTAGCCAATGCTTTTTTAGACAGCACTTTGTTTTAGGTGAAAAAATTCACTACAATAGTAGCTGTATGATCTTCAAATCATTCTTCCTGCCTGGGTCTCAGTTTACCACCTTCAATCCCCAACAAAAAATCTATGAACTCTCAGGGATCCTTTCCAGTTCCAAAATTCTATGTTTCTAGAAGAAGCAGCTTCCCTAATCAGGTGAAATGTCCATTTTCCTGTTTCCAAAAATAACAAGGGCTAATGTGTTACAAATACTGTAATTATACATTTTCAGCAGGCAGCAATGAGGAGCTGATTTCATCTGAGCCCTCTGCAGTGAAAACTATAGTCTCATCATTTGGTTCATTTTTGGATTTCAATTGAGTGAAGCGGGGGCAGCTCATTTTCTCTGCTAAACGAGTATGATTACGGATTGTCTTGAGAGGGGAAGAATAAAAACAAACTGTAGCCCTAGCACTCCCACCCCACCGAAGACAGCCCACACACTAATTGATGTAGGAAGGGCAACAAGCTGAGATAGCAGCTCCATTCGATTTGGCATGATCAATCTGCCTTAGTGAACCTAAGAGGCCATACTAATAATAGCATATTGATACAGTGCTTTAAAATGTGAAAAGTACTTTTCATATGTATGTGTGTCTCTTGATAAACATATAGATCTATAACTATAGCCATAGAAATAGATGATAGATAGATACATATGTGGCAGCTATCGGCTCAGTAGATAGAGAATTAGGTCTGGAGATAAGATCTGAATTAAAATTCAGCCTCAGATTACTCACTTGTTAGTTATATAACCTCTGTTTGCCATAATCCACTGCAGAAGGAAATGGCAAATCACTCCAGCATCTTTACAAAAAACAAAAACAAAAACCCATAGATGATATGGTTCATGGTGTCATAAAAAGTCAGACATGACTGAACATCTCTGTCTCTGTCTCTGTCTGTCTCTCTGTCTATCTCTCTGTCTCTCTCTCATGTATGTATATATACATACCTATATATAAAAACATACTGCTGTGTGTATGTATGGATATGTTATCTCATTTAATCCCCACAATCCAGTGAAGTACTTGCTATTTAATATGCCTTTTTTACCGGTAGAGAAGATAATTGAAGTTGATAAGACTTAGTAACCGCCCATGATGACACAGCTAGTATATTTCTAAGGCAGGATTAAAATTTCAGATCTTCCTGACTCTTAAGTCCAATGCTCAAAATACTCTTATCATGGAGGAATGTTCTAGGACTTTGTCTTACACTCTGCCTTGTTCAGTTGCCACCATGATTTAAAAAATGGTCACTTAAAGATCCACCATCATTTTAATTTGATTGGTTCAATCCCTGGGGTGTTCTGTTGGTTCAATACATCCCAGTAAAGTGTAATCAAAGAAGACATCTCCTGATTCTTACCTTAGAGAGAAGTCAATCTTGCATTTGGGAAGTGGTCCAGAAGAATTGTCCTTAGACTTGATTTCTGAAGGGGCTCTTGATTCCCAAAGGTGGAGAAGCTCCAACATTTCTATTGCTGTGATAGCTAAATGACCCAGCAGGACTAATGGGATCAAAGAGAGACTCAAAGAGGCCTAAGAACTGTTGATAAATTATACTATTTGATTAAATTAGAGTTACCCATAAGGCATTGTTTATATGTTATTTTTGCAGTTCAGTTTTTGTTATTTAATATGTATTTGAATGTTTTATATATCCATATGAATGATCTCCACTATAAATTTGATGATGTGCACATTATAGTCCTAGAAGTTCCAACCCAATCACTTAAGGACATACACACTTCCTCTCCCTTTCTTAGACTCCCTCAGTTCTTCCTAGTTCAGATCACACTCCACCACCTACATGAGACCTTTCTTTATTCTCCCTAGCTTCTATTAATCCTCCACAGACATTCCTTGTATTTATTCTGTATAAAAAGAATATACTGAATAAGGAAGTATATGTGTGTGCACATGTATATATACATGCATGTATATTTATGTGTATATGTGTGTGTGTATATATATATATATATATAAAACACCTATAGACCATAAGCTCTATAGAATATAAGCTCCTTGAGGAAAGGGACTGAGGTTTGGGGGTTGTTTTTCCCCATCCCTAATAACTAACATAATGTAGCAAGTGCTTAAGAATATGTCTGTTGATTAACTAATCAATTGATTGGGCTATCTGTGGCACATGCATGGAATCATCAAACCTTTGTATACTTCCAAAGGACTGTTCCCTAGGTTACTGCTACGGCAGACTGGGGCATGTCCAATGCAAAGCAGTCTGTGACCATGGGTTCCGAAGAGCACTTGCCCATTTATATTCATTCTCCGTATTGCCCATGATATATTATTTCCTGCGTGTTTTCAGAGAGCGGTTGTCAGCACAAGACAACTCTCAGATGATGCTATCACAGCGGATGGTAAAAGCTCACATTTTATTTGGTGTGACAGCTTTAGCCACCACAGAAAACATACTGTGATACCTCAATCCTTCAGCCTGTCTGCATCTTCAGCATGAAGGGAATGAGACTGAACTCGGTATCACTCTGCCTGGGCGAGGAAGTCAGCTGGCCGTTGACCTCCCCCCATCCTGCATGGTCTGTTGCTGGATGGTCTCTTGACCCCGTCCTTATTTCTCTTTTTTTTCCTCTTTAGTGGAAGTGCATAATTTCCATATACCAGCTATGAATAGAAAGTCATATAGATGGCATAATGGAGAAAATACTAGACCTGGAGTTAGGAAGGCAAATCCAACCCGAGTCCCTTATTATCCATGTCTCTGAGCAAATCGTTTGACCTCTGTCTGGTTCAGTTTACTCATCTGTAAAATGGGACAAGAATAAAACCTAACTTCCCAGGGGGTTGTAAGGATAAAAAGAGATTTTAAAGTATTTCATAAACCTTAAAGTACTTTGCCAACTATTATAATTGTTTGATTATTATTATAGAATCATAGCTCTAGAAGGATCCTCAGAAGTCCTTTGATTTAAAATGCACATTCTTTCCATAATGGGACTGATATTTTAACACTGGAACTGAATATGGCTTCCCTTGGAAATCCTAAACCTATGATTTCGTGGAAATCCCAGCATTCCCAGGTAAGGAAACTCCTTCTACCAATGCAGATCAATACCTATTGTTTAATTTATGGTCTTAGAGAGTTGTCTGGAACACTGAGGAATTGTGGCTTGCCATGGGTTACAAAGACCAAAACTGTCAGAGATAATGCTTGACATTAGCAAGATGATTATCATCTTTGTCATGATTATCAAAAGATATGGTCCTCCTAGCTTCATGGCTTATTCTCAGTCCTCTATGCTGGTTTAATGTGCAAATATAACAAACGTACATATGGGATGTGTGTTGTGTATATGTGTGTGTGTTTCAGATATTTCTTTTACTCACAAGCATTTCCAGAATTCTTTTTTAAATTGCTTTCAGAAACTGTGGCACATTCTTTTAGAGTTTCTCAGTCTTCATCCATTGAAAATGAGTTTGAAATTTTGGAAAGAGAAAGTTTCTGTAATAAAATCTGGTTATAAAATAAAAGGAGTGATGGGAAAATGATAGGCAGACCAATTCGATATATGGTTATGAAAAAGGTATGAGACTTCTCCACTGGTGGGCTGCAAATGTTTAACAAATAGTTCTTCTGAAAAATATTCATGACATGCTTTTTAAATTTAATCTGCATTTTTTCCATTGCTTTTAAAAATCTAACCAATCAAAAATACAACAAATCATTCCCTGATTTGTAGCACTTGCCAGTTTCCATGGTGTTAATGTTATTCAGTCATTTCAATTGTATCCAATTCTTCATGACTCCATTTTGTTTTTCTTAGTAAAGATACTAAAGTGGTTTGCCATTTCCAGCTCATTTTACATGAGAGGAACTGAGGCAAACCCAATTAAGTGGCTTGACCAGAGGCCACAGAGTTAATAAGTGTCTGAGGCCAGATTTGAACTCAGGAAGTTGAAGCTTCCTGGTTCCAAGCCCAGGGCTCTATCCACAAATTGTTCCTACTCACCCTGAAAATTTAATAAGCTGCTTGTCCCAGCTGGCCCTAGCACACCCATGAGTATTAGACTGTGTGAGTGTATGTGTGTGTGTGTGTCTCACTGGAGGCAGGACTAGACAAGTCAGATAAACTTTCTGGTTTGTACCTATAATCCTTCTATCCGGGAGGTGATTTCACCATGTAGAATTACTGCCATCACATATATTAGCAGTCCTGAAAGCCTGGGAAACAATAGGACCATATCCTAGTTATAATAAGAAAAAGTCTATGTAAGGAAATAGGTTCCAACTTAGTAAAGGAATAAAGACTGATTCAATGCAATTCAATTAAACAAGTATTTATTAAATGCAGATCATGTGTGAGGCTTAGTTCTGGAAATATACAGAGCAACTACTGAACTGGATGTGTCCTCTAGGAGCTTACTCTCTCCTGATTACTAGCATCTGCATATGCTAGTAAAGCCTCAAGTTCACAATAGGATACTATACAAGAGAAAATAAGGAAAAACAGTGTTCAGGGGAAACCCAGAAATAGAGGACTATTGTATGACCAGTAATTTTCAAGAATAGTTTCATATTAACAACAACCACCAAAATAACTAAAAATATATAGCATACTCTTAATTATCCATCTATTTTTACTAATAATAGTTGCGATAAGAATAATCAATAAAAATGGAATCTAGGATCCTAGATTTGGAGGGTGAAGGAACATCAGGATCATTTTACTTTAAACTTGTATTAAGGGATTTACAGGAAAATCAGTGTAAACTGGCAGAGAATCTTATGTTTTGATAATATGATATGGGACAAATAGATTGTTAAATAATGGTAAAAACTGCTCTTTATTTTTTTTTACAGATAAGAAAAATAGGATTTGTACACCAGTTCTCTGACTTTAAAGCTAGTGTTCTGTCCATTGTACCACAATTGGCTCCCTATTATTAATGTAATGCAGATCAGGGAAATATAATAAAGGTGTGTTGTTTGTTTTGATTTTCTTTTGTTGATAAACAAAAGTATATTCTGAGAAAGGCAATGTGGAATAGTAGAAGGAGCAATGAATTGAGAATCAGATCTGGCTTTCTTTATTGCCTCCAAATAACTTTCTGGGTGGCCCGGACCTAACCTCATTATGTATCCACTTCCACTTTGGAAAATGAAGAGGTTGAACCAGATGATTTCTAAGGCTTTTTCTAGCTTTGACATTCTAGGGTTCTAAAATTCAGATGAATGAAAACCTCCTACCTTACATGTCCTTTCACTCAGTGCTTCTAACTGATTATGATTCCTTCTAAGGAAAAAGTAGAGGGAAAGTGTGAAAAAAGAGACAGTCATGGGGCATAAGAGTAAGGCTGGGCACATCATTGGACTGTTAGCAGAGCTGTGAAGAGTAAAACACTGGAGGAACTTTCTCCAGGAGAGAAGAAATGGAAAAGGAGAGGGAAATAAAAATGCAGAAAGACTTGAAAATCAATCACTAAAATCATTAATTTTGCTAAAGTTTCTGCTTTAAATTTGCATTAAAGGATTTACAGGAAAATCATCCATTGTAAACTAGTAGAGTCTATACATTTTGATGATATGATCAAAGTTAGGTATCATGGAAATAATTTTTAAGTTAGGTAGGATACCACTCAAAGAAAATGATAACAGTAAAAATATGGGTATTTCACGAGTTCCCATCTCTTAAAATGATTGCTATCTTGTTTTTTTCAGTATGATACTAGAATAAAATGGCTTCAGTATTGCTCTTCAGAATGGAGCTTCTAGTGAAGTAGATATAATCTTTATACATAAAAAAGAAAGAGTTTTTAATAATAATAATAACTGGAATTTATATAATATTTTAAGGTTTACAAAGCACTTTATAAACATTATTTCATCTCATCTTCACAACAACACTGAGCACCAAGTACTATTATTATCACCCCCATTATAGATGAATAAACTAAGGCAGACAGAGGTTGATCTGCCCAGGGTTACATAGTTGGTATCTCAGATTGGATTTCAACTCAGGTCTTTTTAACTCCAGCTACAGTACTCCCCAGCTTCTTAAACTGTGGTTTACAACTCCATATGGAGTCTCATAATTGAATGTGGGGATCCTGAAAATAATTTATTATCAATACATTTTGATTTATATATCTATTTTTTATATCCATATTCCCAGGGTCATGCAAAATTTTCTTGGGTAAAAAGGAGTTGTGAATGGAAAAAGTTTAAGCCATTTCACCACTTAGCACCCTAAGTCACGGTCCTTCTGTGACTTGATTCTACTCCATCTATTAACACTCCCCCAAAAAAGCAGTGAGGATATTAGACCATTTATGCAAAGAACTTTCCTATTATTTAAAGAGCTGTTATTATACTTGCAGCATTTTGGGATAAAATCAAATTATATTTAAAGATTTGATTGCACCTGAACCATTATAGATTTCTGCTGTGTAACTTCAACTGAGCCCTAACTTCTGCTCTTCAACTATTTATTCCTCTTATGGATTCCCTCATACATCTCTTTAACACTTTTCTCAAATCACTAGTTCTGTCACCCACCTATGGTCATCAGAGATCTTTGTCTACTTTTTCATCATGAATCCTTTGGAATTGTCTTGAACCACTGTACTGAATAGAGTAGTTATATCTTCACAGATGATCATCATTATAATATTGCTATTGCTGTGTACCATAATCTCCTGGCTCTTCTCACTTACTTTGAATCAGTTCAAATAAATCTTGTCATTTTTTTCCTCCTGAAACTACTCCCCTCATCATTTTACACCGCACAATAGCACAATAGTACTCCATCACAGTCACATGCCATAAATTGTTCAGTCACTTCCCACTGATTAGCATGTCTTTGATTTAGAATTTTTGCCACTATAAAAAAAGCTGCTCTAAATATTTCTGTGCATATATCTCTTTTTCCTTTTTTTTGTTGATCTCTTTAAGATACAGACCTAGTAGTGGTATTGTTGGGTCAAAGTATATTCATAATTTTGCAGTCCTTTGAGCGTAGTTCCAAATTGCTCTCCAGAATGATTGATCAAGTTCACTATTTCAACAGCCAGATTTTCCTTCATCCCCTCCAGCATTTGTTATTTCTGATACATATATACATATTCCTCAGATTGTTTCCATTTGCATTTCTTTAATTAAGAGTGTTAGAGCACTTTTTCATGTGACCTTAGATGACTTTTATTTCTTCTTCTGAAAATTTTTCATATTCTTTGAAAACTGTTCATATTCTTTGACTTCTTAATCAATTGGGGAATAGCTATTATTTTTATACATTTGACTCAGTTCCCTATATATTTGAGAAATGAGGTCTTTATCAGAGAAATTTGCCCTTACATTTTGTTTTATAGTATTACTTTATCTTTTAGCAAAATATAGTTTCTCTCATTATCTTTTTTGGTTAGGTCTATTTTTGCTTTTGTTTCATTGGAGATCATGTTTGCTATACCTGCAAACATGAAATCAAAAGGGACTCAAAAATGTAAACTATTTATATACCTATATAGGAAGATGATACATGTTAATTTTTAAGAACTATTATTAGTAGGGCAGTTAGAAGTCTACATACATCCCTCCTCAAAAGTCTGTTTTGCTTCTGATTACTGTCTCTAATCCATACTCCCTTTATTTTTCCCTCCTATTTCTGTATTGGATGAGATATATTTCTATACTTAATTAAGGGTCCATCTTTGAATCAATTGCATAGAGACCAAGATTCAAGCATTGCCTGCCATCCTCCCACTTCCTCCTCCACTATAAAAGGTCTTCATGTACCTCCTTATGTAAGAAAAATTTCCTTATTCTATTTCTCCTTTCTTCTTCTCCCAGTTACATCCCTCTTTCTCATCTCTTCTTTTTTTTTTTTTTGGAGATCACCCAACAAAATCAACCCTTGCTCTTATATGTGTAGACTTCTAACTACCCTACTAATAATAAAGTTCTTAAAAGTTAACATGCATCATCTTCCTATACAGGAATATAAATAGTTTACATTTTTGAGTCCCTTATGATTTCATGTTTATCTTCTTTTGAGTCTTCTGTTTGAATTTCAAATTTTTTATTCAGGTTCGGTTTTTTCATCAGAAGTACTTAAAAGTCTTCTATTTCATAAAATAATCATTTTTTCTTCCAAAGGATTATGCTCAGTTTTGCTGGTTACATCATTCTTGATTGTAATCCTAGTTCCTTTGCCTTCTGCAGCATCATTTTCCAAGCCCTCTGCTCCTTTAATGTGGAAGTTGCTAAATCTTTTGTGATTCTAAATGGGACTCCATGATATCTGAAATATTTCTCTTTGATTGCTTGAAATATTTTCTCCATGACCTGGGAGCTCTGGAGATTGGCTATAATATTCTTGGGAGTTTTTTTTTCTCAATATTTATTTTATCTTCTGAATATAAAATATTGAGACAAGTTTTCCAAATTTCTAGAAATGTGATATCTAGATTTTTTTTTTTTTTAACTTTCAGGTAGTCCAATAATTCTTTAATTAGCTTTCCTTGATTTATTTTACAGGTCAATTGTTTTCTCAGTGATATGTTCTATATTTTTCCATTCTTTTGACTTTTTAAAAAATTGTTTCTTGATGTGTCATAGAGCAAGCTTCTATTTGCCCATTTCAATGTTTAAAGATTATTTAGTGAGTTTTTGTATTTTTTGTTTCCATTTGTCTAATTCTGCTTTTAAAGTTCTTTTTCTTCAGTGAATTTTTGTACATCTTTTTCCATTTGGACTACTTTGTTTTTAAAGGAGTACTTTTGTTTGGCGAATTTTTATACTTCTTACCATAAGACCAATTTTTTTTTAAAGATTTTTAAAAATATATTTTTGTATCTCTTTTTCCAAGCCATTAATTCTCTTTTCATAATTTTCTTCCATCATTCTCATTTCTTTTCCCAATTTTTCTTTTCACACTCTTATCTCTTTAATTCATTCAGAAATTCTTGCTAGCCTTGGGTCCAACTAGCATTTTTCCTTGAGGCTTTATTTTGTAGCTATTTTCACATTGTTGTCTTTTAAACTTGTCTCGGTCTTCCCTGATACTGTGAGTAGCTTTTTATAGTCAAGCTCTTTTGTTGTTCTTGTTATTTTCTGCTTTTCCAAGCCTGTATCTTGACTTTGAACTTTATGTTAAAATTGAGCTATGCTCATCTGAGAGTAGGGAAGCACTTTCTCAAGCTTCAAGCTTTTTTGTGCCTCAGTTTTCAGAACTACTTTTGGCAATCTGCAAGGTTTTTGGTGCTTCTAACTGGGGAGAGATGTGGTTATTACCCTTCTGTCTGTGTTCTGTTCTTTACCCAGGAAGGACCACTTCTTCCATGCAGCTGCACATGCTAATAATCCTTTATGATTGTGTATGGGCAATGAAATTGCCAATCAGTGAGCCCATAAATTATCAGTGCCATTCTCCCCCTTCTCCAGTGGCTACCACTTCTTTACCAAGATCCCAAAGTCCCTAAGTGTCATTCTATATTTTGTACTCCCTTCAGAAAAAATAGAAAATTAAGCTGCTGGACAGACCACACCGCAACATTCTGGAGTCCCTCTTTAAAGACAAAAACTTCTGAAGTTTAATATAGTCCTCTAGAAGGAATGGAATGCTAAACAGGCAACTCTCCTCCCCACCCAATAATCCCATATAGGCCACTTTCCACTGCAGTGACAAAACTGAACAATTCACTCTGATACCAGAGTGCTAAATTCAGGTCCTAGGTTCTTTCATGTTCATTCCTTGCTCCTATTCTTCCTAGCACATTTATATAGAGACATATAAATGTGACTCTCCAAAAGGTAAACTGCTCAGAAAATTCTCTTTTTAGCAATAAATGGCTATTTTATCAAACTATTGAATTGACAAGTTATGCACAAGGGGTTATCTCCCTGAAGCTATCCTGGCCCAGAAGTCATTCCTCCTCTAATAGACTAGGGATAATAAATGGCACTGTCCACGTATTGCCCTCTCAGGCAATGTGGAGAAGCACATGTATACCAAATGGCCCTCCAAAGATGCCATTAATGGCTTTGGAACAGGTGGACACCTCCCTCTAGTATGTTACCCTCTTAGGACCTATCCAAAAGAAAGATTGAAGTGGAAAAGACAGTCTGTCATATCTTTTTGTAAGTCTGTACAAAAGGATACATCCTCTTACAAGGGAAAGTCCTTACAAAAGTCAACCAATTAATCTTGTATAGAATCTCTATCGTTAAAAACTGTTCTCTGGGAGTGTCAAGGATGACTCCAAACCAATCAATTTACCTTGGAACAGTTAGGTTTTCCTGAGCCCATTTGCAAAGATACTTTGCAAAGGTTTACCATTTTCCTTCTCTAATTCATTTTACAAATGAGGAAGTCGAGGCAAATAAGGTTACTTGCCCAGCTAGTAACTGGCCAAATTTTGAATTCATGAAATTGAGTCTAACTGACATCAAGCCTGGCCCTTTATCTACTCAGCCATCTAGCTGCCCAAATGTTATTTAGTCTTCTCAAAAAGGTGGCAATGGATAATTGTATTTCTATAGGGTGATTCTTTCAAAAGTCCTCATGAAAGTCTCCCCTCTCCATAAGCTCATCAAGTTAAACTCAGCAGAGAACTCCAGCTTAGCACGTGACATTTAATAAATATTTATTGATTAATTAACTGAGGAAAATCCTATTGCTCACCTCTCTACAGAAATAGTTTCAACATTTCACCCAAACACTGTATCTTACATATGAGTACTTTCATGATTCTTCCAATTAATCATGTCTTCCCATGAAAATTACCTTGTTCTTTATTTTGCATTTTTCATATATATTTACATGTATGTTCATATTATCTGTATATTTAAAATGTAAGTCCCATGAGGGCAGGGACAGTTTCAATTATGTCTTCCTCTCACATCATGGAGCACAATTCCTGTAACATAGAAGAAAATGGATACCTGCCAATTGATAGATAATAACTGACATTGAAATAACATTTATAAGTTTGCCAAGTGCTTTATTGACATGATCTCATCTGAGTCTCAACCTTGAGACAATCCTGTGAAATAGATATTATTAACCCCATTATATCTAAGCAAAAACTGAATCTCAGAGATCAACTGACTTATCCAAAGTTACATAGTAAATAGTAGCAGCAATATTTAAAACTAGGGATTCCTCATTCTAAATCCACTACCTCATCCAATATACCATGCTGATTCTCAAAAGGAATTCTGTCCATTCACTGTGGGTACTCATTGCAGTTTAGAGGTCACTTGGAATCTTTAGTTCCATTTCAATGTTTTGCAACCTACAAAGCATTCTATATAGGGGAATACTCCAAATTTTCTTGTATTTTAATAGCAATAATGAAATATACAAAATAACCAGTAGTGGCGAATCTTAGAAAGCATAATCCTCTAGACCAAAGAAGAAAATTCAAATCAAGAAGAACAGTAAAAGGAAGACAAGTATCCCAACTATTGCAAGTAATTGTGGGTGTGGGTGTGGGTGTGGGTGTGAGTGTAAATAAATAAATGAATGAATGAACAAACAAATATTTTAAAATGTTTAATGATATTGTAGAATTTAATTAATTTTCATACATGTTTTGATATCTGAACTTGTACCTTATGGTTCAATAGAATCTGCCAGAACTTCTGCTCCACGAGCATTACCTTTAAAAGCCCAGAGTCACCTCCATACAGGGATGAAGCATGAGAGTAATATTTTGTGGAGCTCACTGGAGCAAGAAAGGAGATTAAAAGACAGACAGTCTGAGTATTGGTGTTAACCTGTTTCTGGTTTTACTTTTAGTTTTTCTGTTCTAGACCAGGGATTTCATCAGGAGAGGGAATTCTGGTTTGGGGAACTCCCCTCACTAATGCAGATCATTAACCCTTCTGCAATTTTTAAATTTGAAAGATTTGGGGCAGCTAAGTAGCACAGTGGGTAGAGCACATGGTTTGGAAGACTTACTTTTCTTTCCTCAGTCAGATCTGGTCTCAGATACTTATCAATGTGTGACCTTGGACAAGTCACCTAACTCTTCTTGCCTCAGTTTCCTCATATATCAAAGGAAAAGGAAATGGCAAACCACTCTGGTATCCTCGTCAAGAAAATCCCAAATGGAGTCACAAAGAGTCAGACGTAAATGAACAACAAAAACAACAATAATTGTTTTCTATGATTATCTTAAGAGAAGTAGAAGGCCTCCAGAGTATTAGGTCAGTAGACCCTCTTTGGAGAGTTTTCTAAAAGACAGAAGAAAAGAATTGCACATGATGAGACAGTCTACAAAGGCTACAAATTGTGATGGTGAGAGAAATATCCACATTAGTCACCTGAAAGTTTTGAAGTAATAAAACTTTGTTTTGTCATAATTATTTAATGAGATGCTTGCATTTAATTAATTATATGATGTTTTATTAATATATACACATACATATATGTATGTACAGATACTTACAAGCTATAGTTTTAGAAATATGGAACCAGAGAGTAACTTAAATTCTCCCATGAGACAACTATGCAAGTTGGGGAGAGTAGAACAAATGGGTGCTACAATTATAAGGTATCTAAAAGTCTTAGTGGGTTTTTAAGTTTTAATACCACATACATAAGCAAGCCATGCAACTATACATATCTATATATATATAGATACATATATATTGTACTGTGCTACAAGTACAGGGTATCCCAAAATCTTAGTGCATTTTAAAACTCTAGTAGCTTTTATATAATATATTTATATTATATACATATGTGTGTGTAATGTCAGAGGTATGTATGTATGTATATATACGTGTGTATTTATATGTATGTATATACACATATATGTATATGCATAAGTGTATGTGTGTGTTTGTATGTATCACACCTTTAATTTCATCTTCCAAAATCACATAGTTACTTCAGGTTCAAGGTATTCTGCAGGTTCACAGTCCTAAAATTATAAATCACAAAAATTAAAAACACAAAACCACTAATGTGTTTTATCTTTCAATAGTCAACAATTATTAAATTGAATTAAAAACATTTACTAAAATGACAAAATGAAAAAAGTCACAATAAAACTTCTTTCCATAAACCTATATCACACTCACAATTTCAAACAAATTAGTGGTAAAAAACAGAGTTCACAAATAAAAAGGTACACACACAGGAATACCTATGACCAAAGCAATTTTTAGCTCTGGCATCAATGGAAAGAATACAAGCCCTCAGGGCCTGCTTGAAGACTGGGTATATGATTCTAGTGTTTGGCCATGGGCTCTACCATTTCCATTTCTAGGCTCAGATGAGATATTGATCTTCCTTCTTTCCTCCCTCCCTCCTTCTCTCCCTCCCTCCTTCCTTCCTTCCTTCTTCCTTTCCTTCTTTTCTTTCTCCCTTCCTTCCTTCCTTCTTTCCTTCCTTCCTTCCTTCCTTTGTTCCTTCCTTCCTTCCTTCCTTTCTTTTTCTTCACATTTTCAGAAAGTTACAGAACCCATGCTCATTTATTATTCTAGAGTCTGAACACTGTGGCCTGCCATTTCCAAAACAAAACCTCAGATCTTTTGACTTCTGCCAACTGAACTTGACTAGACTCTACTATTAGAATTCATTCTGTTTCAAGATGCCATTGCCAATGAAGGAGGAGGAAAGAGAAATTCTCTCTCTTAACCCTGGCACTGAACTCTCCAAGAGAACTAAGATAAAGGAGAAAATCTAAGTGGACTTGGAGTTATAAAGCCCTAAATTTGAATATTGCCTTAGATATTTACTAGCAAGTCACTTAATCTTTGTTAGCTTATTTCCTTATGTGTAAAACAGATAATAATTGTACCTTCCCCATAGGTTGCTTTGCAGATCAAATGAATGAAGATATTTAAAGAGCTTTACAAGCCTTTATGCACTTTATAAATGTAAAAATCATCACATCTGTATTATTAATAGACTCACTAGGGTCAGTTCCCCAATTTAAAAAGTTCTCATATTTTCCTACATCAGTAAAAGAGCTGTGCCACCAGAAAAAGGGTGCCAAAGTAATCCATAGCCACCATCTATCCCCAGATGAGTTTCCTGACCTTTTCATATGAAAATTGTATAGTATCATACTCATTCCAAACTGGAAAGGAACCACTCAGAATCCCAAAAGTGACACAACCTACATCTCATTATCTATTGCTGTTCTTTTACTCCTTATCTATTTTATCTAGTGGGATGGAAATTAAACTGATCAGGGTTCCCCAGGACTATGTCCTATTTTATGAAGTATATATTTTGGTAAAGTAGGATAACTGTCTGGGTTTTTTCTAAATTCAAAGTATATTTTTTAAAATAATATTTTGTATGATTTTAACATTATTTATTTTATAAGTATATTTATTATCTATGAATAAAAATGGTTTTATGCAGGCCAAAGCTAGGTAGTAGTTTTCATTTTTTTTTTTAATGCAACCATCAGTAATTTAAGTGGAAGGGAGTTAGATTTTAAAAAACAGGACTATGATTTGGAGTTATAAATCAATATTATCACCAACCCAAATATGTCAAGCCAGTTCTTCAAAGATTTTTGTGGATTGAACTAAAATTGTTTTTGGATTCTGTCATTATTTAAATGTGTCATATTGGAAGGAGGTTGACTCCTATCTTCCCCAATTGAAATAAAAAAAGTTTGACCCTCCTAACCATTCAAGCCAGCCTTCTATCTTTCTCTTTCAGAGGCAAACTTCTAGAAATAGTAGCTTGTATTTGTTGCTTCCATGTCCTTATTATTCACTTACCACTTAACCTTTTGCAATCTGACTTCTGTTCTATTTACTCTATTAAAAACATTTATTCTAAGACTACAAATGGCCTCTTGCCAAATTCAGTGGCCTTTGTTCAGGTCTTACATCTCTTGACTTTTCTGTCATTTTTAAAACTGTTACCCAACTTGATCTTTTTTTCTTTTGTGATTTCTGAAATACTGTGTTCTTTTTTTTCAACCTTTCTTTCCTCCTAGAATTTGATGAGCATTCCCCAAAGTTCAGTCCAAAGCTCCCCCCCCCATTTTCTTCAATGATGGTTTCAATGAAGGGTTTTATACCTGTAACCTCCAAATTAATTATGATCATGAGTCCCACTTCCAACTTGTCCACAGAACTCCAGTCCCTCATTTTTAATTGTACATCTCCACCCAGACACCCCATTTATACCTCACACGCAACATGACTAAAATTGAACACAGTATCTTCCCCCTTGATCTGCCTTTATTTCTAAAATCAATTCTTCCCCACTTGTTGTTGTTATACCAATGTATTCTGTTATGCATTGATTAAATGCTTTGTTATTTTACTTAGAGCTCTTGCCTGGTGCTGTGCATAATTATGATTATGAAAAAACAAAACAAAACAAAACAAACCTCACATTGAACATAGAGTAGTAAAAATTCCAGAATTGAGTGAGACTCTCATAACAGCTCATTTGATTTCATCATAACCCTTTGAGGAAAGTACTATAGATGTTAATTATTCCCACTTTCAAATAAGGAAACTGGGACTTAGAGGGGTTAAATGATTTACTCACAGTCAAACAAGAAGTTTTAGAAATGGGATTCAAACCCAGGTTTTCTAACTTAAATACAGTGTTGTTTCTAATGTACCACAGCATTATTTAGAAAGAAGATGAAATTAAATAAAGGGGAAATCAGTCACTGATACACATTTGTTTATCTGTTTAAAGGTATGTGTCTTTTGGAAGAAATCCCCTAGAAAAGACTTAACCATTATTGTTTTGGATCAAAGTGCCTATTGTTGTCAGAAGTTCAATGTCCAGTTCATTTAACAAGACATCACAAAAGATAAAATGACAAGATGACAGCAGTCATCGTATTTTCTACTTCTTTTCTTACTCTTCTCTATCCATAATTCCCAAAGTAATTTGAGGAGATTCTGTCTAACCCTAAACCTTCACTTTAACTTTTATCTCAAGGAAGATGAAAACATTCAGTTTTCACCAAAATGATGAATAAGTTTCTTAGCATCAGGTCTAACACTGGCACTGTATCACCACTACTCAATTATTTTTTTATACATTATAAAAGGGTCAGCTAGTATACTTTTCTCATAACTTCATCAAATAGAGACATCCCTTAATACTTCCAGGATCAATTATTTTGCTGGTGTAAATACTCCCTTCATATGGAGTATGTACATTATAGAATGAAAAAACAAAACAAAACAACTTACATGGGGAGATTACAACTTAGCATATCATCTTTGACAATAGCTGTAGCTGAAAAGTTCCTCAGCTTGTAGTCAACCTTTCTGCTGATAGGGCTCTCCACATTTTGTTAGTTGGTCCTCAAACAACAGATATGTAGTCTATCACTAGACCCTCTACTTGAGAGTTTTTTTGTTGGACAGGACTTGTCAGAACTTGCTTTTGGATGACGTGGACAGAGAACTCAGCATCACCTCCCCACCATTATTAAAAAAGAAGGGCAGCTAGGTGAAATAATAATTAGAACAATGGGCTTAACATCAGGAGCACTCACTCATTTTCTTAAATTCAAATTTGTCCTCAGACACTTACTAGATGTTTGATCCTAGGCAGGTCCCTTAACTCTGTTTGCCTCATTTCCTCATTTATAAAATAATCTGGAGAATGAAGGGCAAACCACTCTTTGTATCTTTGCCAAGAAACCCTAAATGGGATCACAGAGTCGAACACGACTGAACAGCAAGATTAAGAACTTTTACATGAAGAACATGTGCTCTAAGCACCAAAAAGCTTAGTGTAAGATCATTCGTCTCTGTTCCCACAGCAGCCTCCCAAGCAGACCAGAAGAGACCATAAATCTCCTATCCAGGGAAGTTAATCCACTCAGCTATGGAATCCCACCAAATAGATGAGCTGTCCTAATTGGTGAGTGACTGCAAAGTCCAGCCCATTATATCTGTTCCAGACCATGTTTCACCTCTCACTTGAACGTTCTCTAGGAAATCCCGGACATCTTGCCATCTGCACTATTAGTAATCACACATACCATTACTTCTGGAAAAAGCATGGCACACTTTCTTAGGGTTCTTTTCACTGTCTTGTGATTCTCTAAATTAACTCTCTTTCTCTGGCCAGTATTCCCCTATGTTAGTTGAGTCTCCCTATTTAGAATGCATACTTTGTAGTTTTATCAGTGTTTAAGCATAGCGCTTGGCACAAAGTACCTACTTAATAAATACTTTTTTATTCATTCATTTTCAACTCTACTAATTTACTTGCTCTGCTCTTACATTTCAGATAGCAGACCCAAAGACACAATGGGTCAGTGTCCAGTAGTACAGATTGGATATATTTACAGATATAGGCATTTGGATTTTTGATCCTCTATTCCAAAATAAAGTCTTCACATTTTTCATTATGAATGTATTCTATAGTTTCTCTGCACCATGTGAAAATGATTAATGACCCATTAAGTATAACAGTGCCAGAAGCCACTGCTATAAATCAATATTGTCTGGCAATAGAGACTACTGGGACCTTGGACCAGATAAAACATGGAGCCACCCCCAAAAAGATTCTGTTCAGTGAAATGGTATCCACTCAATACCATTCATTCCCGTCTTCTCCCAGTCTGCTGCAGATTTTGTTTTCCAAGTCATTCAAAGCACTGGTTATTTAGATAAATCCTTTATTCCAGGAATCACAAGTCCTCTCACCTCTACTTCCTTCTTCTTTCTATCTTATAGATCTCAAAAGTACTTGGCCCATAAGTTGTTTTGTTTTGTTTTTTTTATTCTATAAACAAGATGAATTAGTCCTATTTAAATTTTACAGCTTCCTATGAGAAACAGGATGTTGATTAGAAAGTTAAACTTAGATTCAGGAGCAGTCTGGGTTCAAGTCCTGCCTTTCATGTCACATCATGTCTGTGATGATGGATGAATTATCTAACTTGTCAGTACCACAAGCAATTCACTAAAATATTAAGTTGTCCACAAATTGCTAATCTGAATTGATGAAGAGAGATTATTATTAATTCTATATTATTCGTTCTTCATATTATACCACAGATCTGAACCAAAATAAATAAATAAAACCTCACCAGATTTCCCACAATCAACTATAATTTACAACTGATAATAGAAGAAAGAAGAGGTTGTTTGATAAATAAAATGCATGGATTAAACTATAAATTCTGATTTTACCTACTAATGAAATCACCTCATATCTATCCTTTCTACCAAATAACTGAAGTTGCTGATATATGTTTTAACTCATTTTCTTTCCATCTTTCTACATTCTGGAAGAAATGGCCCAAAGCAGAAAAAAGGAGACAGAAATGGAAAAAATAATAGATAATCTACAAACTGGATAATCAGAACTGACAGCATTGATGATTTTATGATTTTAAAATTTCTATTCACAATCATTATGGTCCATTCTTTGATATTGTAAAGCATAATTCATTGCAGAACACAGTGAAAATTTTTTTCTACCTTTCTGGTCATAAACCAGCCAGTGATTTCATGCTGCTGGCCAGTTTAAAAACCCAGCTAATGTGTCACAAGGGAGAAAGTTTAGACACTGGGTTAAGAGCTAAAAGCTTAAACCATCTACTCTTGGCTCTGCTCATGATCAGTATGTAAGGCATTAGTTTACTATAAAGTGGCTTTAAAGTACAATATTAAAAAAAAAAAAAAAAAGCAAAGAGATGCTATGTAGATAGGGATTTAGACAGACAGGGACTAGAACCTTGATTTCTTTGGTATGAGGAATTCCCAGTTAAGAAAATTCCTTCTACCAATTTCAACCAAAATCTTCTCTGCAAATTAGTAGCATTATTCTAAATATACATATATATGTGTATGTATGTGTGTATTTATATATAATATATATTTGTGTGGATGTGAAGAGAGAGGAAGAAAGAGAGAAAGAAGAAAGAGAAACACACTAAATGGGGAAATGCTATCTATTGTGACATAAAAATTTCAAGAGACAATTTTTGGGCAACTAATCATTTTATTAATCATGCCAGCAGATAATTAATAAAAAAGGTCAGGGACAATTGAATGCCTTTATGGAACTCAATCAATACTTATATACCCTTGGAAAAGTGGATGCTCCTGAGGGTAGCAATTCACTATGATTGGCTAACAAGTAATGAGAGAATGAATATTATAATAAGAGGGGAATCTATTCTAATAAAGGGCTAGGTGACATGACTTTAAACATTCAGATATGTCTGACCAGAGAACAATAGGCAGGATTTTATCAGTATTATATTAAATTCTTTGAAAAATTCTCTAATTGGAGGGGTCTTCTACCTAGGATCAAAAGGCATATACCCCAGAGATTTGGACAATCTCATCCATAAATAATATTTTTCAGAAACTGAACAAACTACAGGTTTCTGAAAAAAAAATCCCGGTCCCAATTCAATAAATGATTATTAATATAAGAGATAAATAAATCATTTCCTTCATCATGTAAATAAGAATAGGGACAGAGACTAAACCTGTGATTACCTTCACATAAGGGACTCTAAGGTGAATGGAATTCAGTACCTTCTTTGCACTCAATTTTTCTTTTTTTTTTTTTTGATTTTTTTCTATTCTTGATTTATCAAACATCCCTCCCCACCAAAAGTGAGAACATTTTCATATACAAAGCAGAACAGTAAAAAATACAATTACATATAAAGTTGAATGGAAATTCATTAGGGTAATTGGTTTATAGCAGGAGTAGATTAGATAGCATTTGGGAAATTGCGCAATGCTTTCTATGATACCAAGTCTCTCCTTGACACAAGTATTTAATTTTCAACACTAATATTCTCCCTATTGTGCCTTACGATCTCAATGAAAAAATGAAGGCAAAAATACTGAGAACTTATTTTCTCCAAAGCACTGTGTTAAATGTTGTTAACAAAAAAGCAAGACAGTCCTCAAGAGGTTTACATTCTAATATTAGGAGACAATACATATAGTTATGGAACACCTCAGACGTGAAGAACCAAAATTGTGGGTAATCCTCAGGACAATGGAGAGATGAATCATGGCTCTAAAAAACCTGTAGCATATCACAAATAGTGTGTAAAAAGTAAGAATAAAAGACAAGTATTAAACAAAGCATCACCAAAGGTAGACATAAAGATGTTTAGGGTCCCTTGGCTCTGATAAGTGGGTCTTTGCTTTATTTTTTCTGGGCCACAGACTTCTTTTAACAGCTTTCCTTACCTCCTCCATCCTTTATCGATAATCCTATCAGAAATGTGGTCTGAATCTCTGGGATCTAATAGTTGTACTCAACTTTTCAAAGATATCTCCAACACTTATCACAGTGCTTGGCATATAGTAGGCAGTTAATAAATGCATATTGACTGACTGATGAATAAAAAATCCTGATGATATTCAAATATCACAGTGGACAAAGCAAATTTCCAGTGTTCTCAAGAAAACTTTTAATGGGAACAATTTTTAAAGAATTGATCTCTGCCCAAGTAAAAATGATTGTTAACAGCTTCCTCATGGAATTATGAAAAATATAATTCCATATACTACTCTCTAGTTCTTATCACTTAATTATTAGGATGATGATATTGCATTTATATTTTATATATTAAGGTATGAACACACTGCCATTTCTGACATTTGCTAGCTATGGGACTATAAAAAAATAATTAAATTTGTCAGCCTCACTTTCCTCATGTAAAATGGGGTTGATAATGTTAGCAGTGTCTACTTCACAGGGGTCTTGTGGTCTCAAATGAAATAATGGAATTAAGTCACTTTGCAAAGATGTAAAATACTATTTAAATATAAGTTATTGTTTTATACCAGCAAACCAAGCAATATAGCAGAATTCTTTTCTACGATATTATACAATATAACGGATGCCCATAAGATGATGATAATGATGTTGTTGATGATGTTGATGATTTGCTTTCTATCACAGAAAAATCCTTAGAAATTTATAAGAAAATGACATATTGGTCAAGAAGCAGAAAGTATAGCCAAAAAGTCTCAGGGGTATAAGGATCAATTTGTTATTCAATAATTAAAATTGAACAAACTTCCAAGAGCTTTACAAGTTTAAGAGGGTTTGGACTGATAATAGTTAACAAACTCTATTATTACTCACAAGGAGAGACTGAAAATCTTATGCCAACAAGGAACAATCTTGGTCTATAGACCGCATTGCCCTCCAACTTAAGACAGTATAAAGTTGGGTAGTTTCCAGAGTGAAATGTGTGCAATAGTTTTTGAACTATGGCTGAAGATCCAGAACCCCTTTGGACTCAAATTTATTTAGACAATGAGCTGACTGGCAGCAATAGGAGATGATCCTCTTATACAAAGGAAATGATAGTAGTGCAGTTGAGACCAAGAAAATAAGAGTATTTTCTGTGAAGGCGGCTTGGCTGTTGCAGACCTAAAACTATATTATAAACCAATGGTCATCGAAACCATTTGGTACTGGCTAAGAAATAGAGCAGTCAATCAGTGGAACAGATTAGATTCACAGGACAAAATAGTCAATGACTATAGTCTAATGTTTGATAAACCCAAAGACCCCAGTTTCTGGGATAAGAATTCAGTATTTGACAAAAATTGCTGGGAAAATTGGAAATTAGTATGGCAGAAACTAGGTACTGACCCACATCTAACACTTTATACTAAGATAAAGTCTAAATGGTTTCATGATTTAGACATAGTGATACTATAAACAAATTAGAAGAACAAAGAATAGTCTACCTCTCAGATCAGTGGAGAAGGAAAGAACTTGTGGCCAAAGAAGAACTAGAATACATTATGGAATGCAAAAATGGATAATTTCAATTATATTAAGTTAAAAAGATTTTGTACAAACAAACCCAATGCAGACAAGATTAGAAGGGAAGCAATAAACTGGGGGAAAAAAATCTTACATCCAAGAGTTCTGATAAAGGCTTCATTTCTAAAATATATAGAGAATTGACTCAAATTTATAAGAATTCAAGCGATTTTCCAATTGATAAATGGTCAGAGGACATGAACACACAATTTTCAGATGAAGAAGTTAAAACCATTTCTAATCATATGAAAAAATGCGCCAAAGCACTATTGAGCAGAAAAAGGCAAATTAAGGCAACTTTGAAATACCACTACACATCTCTCAGATTGGCTAAGATGATAAGAAAAAATAATGATGAATGTTGGAGGTAGTGTAGGAAAAATGGGACACTGATACATTGTTGGTGGAACTGTGAAATGATCCAACCATTCCGAAGAGCAATCTGGAACTATGCTCAAAATGTTATCAAACTGTGTATACCCTTTGACCCAGCAGTGCTACTACTGGGCTTATATACTAAAGAGATCTTAAAAGAGGAAAAGGGACACTCGTGTGCAAAAATGTTTATGGCAGCCCTTTTTGTAATGGCTAGAAACTGGAAACTGAGTGGATGCCCATCAATTGGAGAATGGCTGAATAAGTTATGGAATATCATTGTTCTGTAAGAAACTATAGGCAGGATGATTTCAGAGAGGCCTGGAGAGATTTATATGAACTGATGCTAAGTGAAATGAGCAGAACCAGGAGATCATTATACACTGCAACAAGAAGACTATATGATCAATTCTGATGGATGTGGCTCTTTTCAACAGTGAGGTGTTTCAGGCCAGTTCCAATGATTTTGTGATGAAGAGAGCCATCAGCATTCAGAAAGAGGAATAAGTGTGTTTCACAATATAGTATTTTCACTTTTTGTTGTTGTTTGCTTACATTTTGTTTTCTTTCTCATTTTTTTCCCTTTTGATCTGATTTTTCTTGTGTATCATGATAATTGTGGAAATATGTATAGAGGAACTGCACATGTTTAACATATATTGGATAAATTGCCATCTAAGATGGGGGAAAGGGAGGGAACAATATTTTGGAACACAAGGTTTTACAAGAGTGAATGTTGAAAATTACCTATTCATATATTTTTAAAATTAGAAGCCTTAATTTAAAAAAACAGAGTATTTTTAAAATTTCCTAATAAAGATTGAAGAATGAGAAATGTTGATATACAGAGCTTAACTTTAACTGTGCTCATCTAGCAAGAGTTTCGAGGGTGGAGGATGGGCATAATATTTAGTCTTTAAATATATAATCTTTGTCTACACAAGTTGGGGGACAGGAGGGAGGGAGTATCAGCCAAAGTGTTTTTCACCATTTCCCAAGGACAACATTTTTCATTGACTACTGCAAAACCTTGACTGAGTTCTATGCTCATGTCTTATTTATAAATAGACCATGAATATAAAATTACAAAAAAAATAAAATTACAAATATGTAAAATAGAGCCAAGTTTAATGAAAATGCTAAAGTATTTAATGTCCACATGGAAAATTGTCCAAGACTATGGGATGATGGAAGAAATACTAGATATGGATTGAGAGAAAAAGCCTGTCAAAGCCCACTTCTCTCCCTTATTTTGATGTTAGGTAAGTTATTGACTTCTCTGGGCCACAGAGAGGCCTTCCTCACTTGTGAAATAAAAAAAAGGATTTATGTGTCTCTAAGGTTTTGACAATTCTAAATCTATGATCTATGTTATTTATTTAAAACTTATCACCTACACAATAATGCCAAGAACAACTCATAAAATGTAGAATTTCAGGAGCAGTCTAAACCACAATACATTACCATGTTTTAAATATGGCTTCCAAATTAAGTGAATCAAACCAAAACATCAAATTAACTTATATATATATATATATATATATATATACATATATTGCTTATGTCAAGCTATATGGCTTCACCAAAAATACATAATCAAATACCTCTTTCATTTCATAGCTTATTTCTCCAATAATATCCAAATATCATTTGGACTTGATAAGGCTAAAGTTCTTATTGTACATGAAAGAAAGACATAAACTAAAGGATTTGAGCTTAAATCCAGAATTCAGATTGAGTCAAAGAATGAAGTTAATACTTGCATATACTTTGGTCTTCTCCAGCCAAGACACATCAAGTATATAAAAATAACAAGGAGAAGGCTATAGGTAGATATGTTAAAAGACTTAATGAAATCATTCTGAAATCAAAGCTAAATCAAGAGGATATGTTTAAAGCAATCAACAGCTACAAAATATCATAATACGTAGTTTTTAAAAGGACAGGTTTAGAAATTATCCTAGTTATCCTAATATATCCTAATAGAAGACTGAAGAATAGTAACAATAGTAATAAAACACAGGACCCATCACTCCAATGCACAACTATAGAAAAATTAATATGTTGATATCCAAAAGGAGGAAAAAAAAAAGATTGATAAGTATTCTCAGATTAATGAGGGGGAAAAAAACTAGAGAAATATTTTTGGAACACACAGACAGTTCTTTACCAAGCAATATTAAAAGCTTATAACAGGTACAAATCAATAGATTTGTATACCCAGAATATATGCAAAAGTTGTTTTCCCTCTCCCAGTGGAGCCTATAAAATAAGAAAGTTCCAAGAATGGAATCAAAAGGTCAACTATGAACAGTAGCCATGTGTATTCGATCAATAATACATTGACAAAGAATCTTCAAATCAATGATTGAAACCTGAAGATCTGAGTTGGAAACAAGAATTTATGATGACAATTCAAGACTAAATCATTAGCACTAAATAACCAGAGTTATCTGTAAGGAGCCTGAATTTAGTGATCAATGTAGATTATGCAAGAAAAGGCAGAAATTATATAATATATCACTCCAGACTTTAAAAATCTGTCACCTATCAGAAACCTAGCAAGACACTATTTGGTAGTTTATTATCTTCCATAAATTGATAGATGAGAAATCCACATACTAAAAATACTTCATAGAGACTTTATCAATAAACTGCTCTAGATCATGATTACATACCATATTGTTGCTCATAATCATTCAGACAACACTGATTCATAAAAATTTAAAAACAACATTTTATGTTGTTATACAATATACTTATAATCTCTAAGTCACATGGAACAAAAATCTTTCAAAATGTAAAGACTTAGAAGACAAATGCAATATAATGCAGAAAAAAAGATGTGGTACACAGTGGAAACTTAATAAATACTTATTGGTTGATAGATTAATTAATCTATCTAATTAATTAATTCAGTCTTGTACTATTATTGCCCTGAGATTGATTTCAGTGAGTCTACAGAGAATGATCTGACATCCTAAATTTCAAGTACAAAAAAAATGTTATTTTATCCACTAACGTAACATTTCATAGACTATTAAATATAGTTAACAACAAGAAATTTACAAGCATTTATTAAGTGTTATTTATTACAGAACTGTGCTAAGCCTTGAGAATATAAATATAAGCAGAGAGAAAGACAGTCCCTATCTACCCTAAAGGAGCTTGACTTCTAAATGTGGTAAGATAAGAAATAAAGAATGAAAAAAGCAATTGAGAGTGGCATGAAAGTTAGGGGAGAAAGCATCCATGGAGAAAATCCATATAGCTAGAAGTGAAGCCTAGGAAGGAATGAAGATGTAGTTAGCCTGGACACTCTCCCAAAAATGAGGATTCTGGGAGGAACAGGCCAATCAAAGGATCAGTCAGGATAAGAAAGTTGCCATGACATGGGGGAGAAATCCATAGAGGCAAGAGGAAAACCCAGGGAGAAATAAATCACATTAAAAAAAATCTCAGGATGATGTTTCTTCCAGTACCATTTGTTTCTTGACCATTTTTTTCTTCTCATCTGAAAAAGACAAGAATTAAATAATAAATTATATGTAAAATAATATAAATTATATATAAAATAATTATATGTAATTATATAAAAAATAAAATAAATTATATATAAAATAATTAGATAATGAAAAATAATGTCATACTTATATAATACTTTAAGATTTGCAAGAGTTTTATAGCAACATGCTCCCACCAAGGGCTTGGCATAGGAATATAAGAATTTCACTATTTATAAGCATTATTATCCAATTTTACAGATAGGAAACTGATGAATGCCTAACTCAGTGTCACAGAGTCAGTAAACATTAGCAATAGATGAACTCTAGACTTTTCTTCACAGTGTTTCCTCTCATGATAACCCTGAAGTACTTTGTGAATCATCAAAGAGCCATCAAAGATCTTCATTATGTGATATATAGAGAGATATATGACATATATCTATATGTACATACATACATATATACATATATAATCACTATATTCTAGCTATATATTTCACTATATTTGTTTATTGAAAAGTAGAAGTCTTTGTATAATATATGTGTAAACATATATACATAGATTCATTTTATGTGTGAATATATATATTAATATACATTAACCCAAATATTCAATTAAATATCTGTATCTGTAGGTACAAGTAGATAATGTGCATGTACGCATATTACTCAAAGTTAACCCAAATATTTAATTAGTCAATTGGTATAGCATTCTCCCTGGACTCATCCCCCCAGCACAGGATATCTTGTTTTCCAATCATTCAAAGAATATAAACATATACACGCTCATTATTTCACCAGTTTTGTCTCTCCACCATAGTTACTAATAGTAGCATTATCCTTACTGATGACTATATATATTCAGATCAAATACTTGCATTGAAGGATGAAGAATCAAAGATCTTCTATCACGCTGGGACTTCTTTATGAAAACTAAATGATTTGCAAGCCACTAGTGGAAAAAAAAAATCATCATTTTCATTTTAGACAAGGCCCCAATTTTAAACCCCCAAGGGAGAGTGAGATTCATCCTATTTTAAAAACCTCCAAAAGTGGCAGACATTATATAAATACAAGAGGTACTATTTTCATTTCAGAAGCTATTACTCTTGTTAATCACTGAACAAAATCATACACAGATGAATATGACTCCATTTTAATCAATAGGAAATGATGGTTATGGTATAGCAGTCAATTTAGAATCTGCTGTTTATATGAGTTAGATCATCAACTGGTTAGAACAAAGGAGAATGTCATATTCGAAGGATTGTCTTTTTTTATAAGATTCTTCAAATCTTCCTTTTCAAAAATCACATTATACTAGAAACCTAAGAAGCATCCTCAATGAAATCCATAGCAATTCAAAAGAAAACAGCATATAACCGTCCAAGTCAGGAAAAAAGAATAGATGAAAATTTCATTTTGGTTGTGTATGTATATATGCATATGTATTTGTATATATATGTATAAGCGTGCATAATACGAGAAACAGAGAGATAAAAAAGCAGAGAGATGATAATATAATAGAAAAATAGTAGGAAGATCTGACCAAAGCCTCCTCTCATAATTGTATAACTTTAGATTCAGGGATCTGAGGTCAGAAATGTTAAAAGAAAAGAAATTGGTAGAAAAGTTAATAATTAGTAAATGGAGGGGATTCCCTTCATCAATGAAATTACAGACTGGGTGAGAGGTTGAGTGATTTTTCCACTATCACACAACTAATATCTTCAGATATACAACAAGATGAATCCAAAATTGAATATTCTGATCTTAGTTGCTTTTGCAAAAATATGGAATTCAAAGATTTTAATAACCTTAAACTACTTGCTGCTATAAAAGTCCATTTCTTAAGTGTCAGTATTTTTTTTAATGGCTGTGTATAACAAAACATCATAATCTCAGAATAATGAAAATTGCAAGTGACCCAAAGAACTGGTAAGTACAAGTTAACTCAAGCATATTACCAATGATGACTTCTTAAATATCCCTGTGAGGTCTTGGCAAGAACTGAGAAAAACAAAGACATTTTTATCTTTTAGAGCTGGATAGTTGAGGTAGATTTGAGAAGAACTGAAAAAGGTACAAGTTATTTATTAGAATGTTTCTTTATGGCCTATGATTCTCAACACATTCCAAGAATATTTCATTTTCTGATGCACCTTTTCATACAAATAAAGCACAGCCCAAATCTCTGTTATTCCCACATCATGGGACTGTGAATCACTTGGCAAAATTTTGAATTGTTGTCCTATCATCTACAAAATGCTAACTTGTTTTTCATGCTGAAATTCTACCTACATATTTATTACAAAAAAAACAAATCAAGCAAAATACATCACCCTTCCTGAATCATGTTCACTATAACAACTATTCCATTATATCAAAATATCAAACACTAAAATCTTCCAAACCAAAGTTTTGATTAGTTGGTTGGGTTTTTTGTACCCTCTCCCTTAAGGTTTTAGTTAGTTGGTTGTGGGTTTTTTCTCCCCCAGTCCATTTAACCTATCTTTAAGAAGTGTCATCTTCTCTAAGTCTTCCTTCCTTTTTTCATAATTTGGTTGCTAAAAGGTTAAAATGAAGAGTTTAACACACTAAATAAAGTCATTACCCAAGTGATTGAGAACCTCTAAGATTTATGCAATGTTTCTCTATTTAAAAAAAAAAATAGCATCTCTTTAGGCAGGATAAGTCCAATAGAGTTAATGGACACATTGAAAATATCCCATTAATTTCTTTAGCCCTTTTTAGAAAGTACAAAAATGACGTTCTAGTCTATAGCTGGAGAAATTCAGGCATAGATGGAGAGAATCACTCAATGAATGATTCCAATTCTTTTCCATTTTATAGAAATTACTCACTCTTGGAGGCTTGTTATTATTGTCTTTGAGCACCAGGTTTGGTAAAAGCATTATTAGATCATCAATCTAGAGCTGAAGGGACCTTAATATTCATCTGGTTCAATCTCTCATTTTAGAGATGAAGAAACGGAGATCCATATAGGTTTAGCCACATATCTAGTGATTAAATATTTTACAAATTTAAAATTTGGTGAGGTGGAAAAGCCTGCTGGATTAAGAATCAAAGACCTTGGGTTCATATCCCAACTCCTCCTCTCCCATTCCTACCTGTATGTCTCTGGGCAAGTACCTCAATCTCTCTGACACTGTTTCCTCATCTGAAAATGGAAAAATTGGGACAGCTAATTGGTATAGTAGATAGATCACTAACCCTGAATTCAGGAGGACCTAAGTTCAAATCTAGCCTCAGACACTTAATACTTCCTGTCTGTGTGACCCTGAGCAAGTCACTTAACCCCAACTGCCTCAGTAAATCAACAACAAAAAATAAATAAACAAACAAAACAAAAATAGGAAGAAATTGCACATATGAAGTCTTAATGTATATATTATCCTAAATCTTGAATCCCATTTATATTCCCTTGGGCAGCCCAAGTTTCTCACTTTTCTCCTTCCCATTTTATGCCTCCCTTGATGTTAATATTTAATAAGTTACTGAATGAAGTAACTTTTCATAGTAATAACTGGCATTGTGAAATTTTAACATGCATTGGAGACTCATTTTTGAGGAGGGCATTTAAAGTTCTCTCTTAGTGAAATGCTTTTTTTTAAATCTCTTTAAGACCACCTCAAAATTGTTTTTTGTTTTTTTTTTCCCCTCCTAGCCTATCAACCTTAAGTGCCAAGAAAGCTAATCAACTTTGAAAAGATGCCCCCCACACTATTAGGCCAACAGTGAATCCCTTAGGGAAAGATTCTTGATTTCCTGTTTCTTAATTTCCATGGATATAAAAACCATATTGACTATACTAAAGGTGTTTTGAACTACAAAAGAGAAAGTATATAAGAAGTTGAACTGTGATCATTTACACTTTCACAACATATCTCCATAAAAGAGAGAGAGAATACATAATATTCTGAAACCATTTGAGGGGAGGGGCGTTGTTGCTGTTGTTTTTCAATAAAAATGTCTCCAGGTTCTTTTAACACATTTTTAGGCTTATTGTGATGTTTTTACAATAACTGGACGCCAAAACAACAGGCTGTATGTCTGTTTAGGTAAAATATTCTCCATGCATTTAATAAGATTAGAAAATCCAAGCGTAATCACAAAAGTGTTACATCATCGTCATCTCACCAATATAGGGCTTTGTGTAATGGCTGTGACATCATGAGGTGAAGTATTCATTTTTAAGCTTTAAGGGGTGGGGTGGGGGAAGAGAAACCTTTACTGCAGTGTATCCAATAGGAATGTGATATGCAAATCAACTCACATTATCTGTGCGCTGATTGGCTTGAGTTCTCCCGAATGTCACTGTCTCACCACCCAGCAAAGAGCTATTTTATAGCTGCCTAGAGATCAAATTATTACCGTAGAGAAGATCTTTATTTTTTTCTGTGTTTCATTAGCAGAATATTATAAAGCAATAAGCATGCAGGAAGAGAGGCAGACGTTTTGCAGTGGGAATTAATGAAAGTATGTCCGTTGGGGTTCTTTGTTGTTGTTTAAAAATATTGTGATATCTAAGAAACAAAGTACTACCTGGGAATGGTGAATAAGGAAATGCATAGCTTAGGTGACATTAGTTGCACCCAAATGTCTGATTATGCAGTTTCTGTGATATCATCATAACCTTAGGTAGCTATAACTTTGTTTCTTATTATCTTCTAGTATTCTTCATCTGTATGTTTGACAAATATTTCCCCACAAAGATGGGGAAAGCTTTCTTACATACAACAGCTTTGACATCACCAATCTATTCTACTGTACTTTCAAGAAAGCCAAAAAAGAAAATAAGAAAGAAAGAAAGGAAGGAAGGAAGGAAGGAAGGAAGGAAGGAAGGAAGGAAGGAAGAAAAAGGAAAGAAAGAAAAAGGGGAAAGTATATTTATCTCCAGAAGGAGAAAGAAATGTCATTTCAAAATCTTCCCAAGGCTGTTCATTTTAGTCATATTTATCAAGGTAGAATGGGTACCATATGTTATGCGGCTTGGCAGGAGGGCGGGGGGCGGGGTGTGTTCAGTTTCTTCCAAGTAATATACATATCTGCGTATACAGATGATTAACAAGGACAGGGGTAACTTGTGCTAACTGATTTCCCTTCTTCCCAATTAAAATAAAATTATAGTTTTTTTCCCCCCGTTCCCCTCTATATACCAGTCTTTCTGCTAGCTTGCAAATTCAAGAATCAGCTTCGGAATCATTTGAGAAAGAAACTAGGAGAAGCTCTGATACCCAAAGAAGGAAAGAGGAAAAAAAATCTGGGAGGGGGGGAAGGGGAGGAGGAAGAAGGGAGGAGGAGTGCAGGGAAGCTGGGGAGGAAGGGGACGGGCACTGGTCGCAGGACCTAATGCATTGCAAAGTACTACAGTGCGGTGATGGGGAAGGAGAGAAGAGCATAATGAGTTCTTTCCGGGCCCTCACTTTGAATGAAGGCAAAGAAAAAGTTCAGAAGCCACAACAAGAGGGGCCAAAGCCTTTATATTCCCAGGAGGACCGGACAGGATTCTCAATAAATCCAGCTAGCAATGATAACGGTTTGCTGCTGCGGCTGCCCTCATTGAGGCGGTGGCTGCTGCCTCTGCTGCTGCTAGTGCTGCTGCTGCTGCTGCCGCCACCTCTGCTGTTTCTGCTGCTGCTGCTCTTTCTGCTGCTGGTGCTGCTGCCCCTGCTGCTGCTGCTGCTGGTGCTGCCGCTGCTGGGGCTCCTGCGTTACTGGGAGAGATTGTGCCGCTGCGACAGGGGAGGACGAGGCTAGTAGCTCAAGGAGGCTTCAACGCGCAGGCGCTGTTGGAGCCACTGACTAGATCCTCAGTCAAGGTACTAAGGCAAAAAAAAAAAATCAGCAATTTATAGAAAGAAGAAGCTATAGTCTGTCGGGATATCCAATACCAACAGGTAGGAGGATATGTTCTTAGTTAAGTTGGGGGGGTTGGTGGGGAGGGGGGGTTCGATGGTGATGGAGCTGCAGGTTCACGGGCAGAGATACCTCCCTGTGGTTTTTGACAATAAACTGCATAATGGAAGTACACACAGACAATGCATCTTCAACAGGGCTTATTGGGAGCTCCTTGTCTGGAGAGCATTTCAAGACTGAGGGAAATTGGGCTGCGAACCACCAAGAACAGCTCCCTTGCAACACAGAAGCGATTTCTCTTCCCATCTCCGTGTATGTACTGTGTGTGCATGTGCATGTACCTATTATAAATCCAGGGGTGGCGGATTTCAGGTTTCGTAATATGCCTGGTGCTGTCGGTATTTACCCGAGGACACACCAGTGGGGAAATTAAAATCATCCGACGCAGGTTTTGTCAGGGTTTTTGGTGGCTTAGTCTGGGTGGTAGAAGAGTAGCAAAGGGAACACGCTTTTAGTGGGGGAAATAACTGAAAAACCTGGCTTCCCTGGCATGGCCCCAAACCCAGCATCTGGGTACCCTGTAGATGATTTGCTTTTTGCTTTAAAATATAGCTACTTGTTGTTTGGAGCTGGGAATAGCGGTGTAAATGGGAGAGGCTTAATTACCCAAGATATTCATTTGAACCCGGGCGGCCGAGGCTTACAAATGGAAGTGCTTTATTCCTCTGGGTGTGTTTCCTTAGCCAATATTTACATTAACCATAACTAAGAATCATGTGGGTTTAAAAGAGAAAAAATTCTCGCCAAAAAGGTGGAGGAGGGGATGGGGGAGGGGAACGACAAAAGACTAAATCACATCACTCTTGTGTCCTCCTAGGACCGGTCTCTATTCATTCTAAATTCTAATGGATGAAATCATGGTTTAGGAGAAGGAGCAAATACTCTTCTGCCTAGACAATATGTAGAAACGATTGTTTCTGATTCATGTGCTTGAAGAGCTTTGCTTAAAATACATAAATTTTGCAGGGGTTCTTTGGGTGTGATCCATATCAACAGAGCAGCTATCTGTGAACCATTGACAAATATTAAGACCTCAGACATACGGAGATGATGTTCCTTTCTCTCCATGTCTTTTATGTTAGCAGTCTCAGTAGGTTTAATTTTACATGCCAATGATTAATTCCTAAGTCGACACCATTTAAAATTAGGAATATTTCATTTTTGATATCTCAAAGGTATTTAAGTAAAATACCTTTTCCATAACACAGAGACCATTTCTGAACTAGATCACCTAAGAAATCATAAACAAAGCCAATCCTTTGAAATCTCAAGCAAACTGAACACTAGCATGCAGCTAATGTCTAGGTACCTTAAATGTTTGCCCCCCCCCCAAAAAAAAATCACGACATGTAAAACAAAAAAAGAATACTACATTTTACAACTTCATTTGCTTTCCCATCAATTAATGGCTAATGTTAGTACTTTTTGACATCATTGCTTGTTAACTTAAGAACTGATAGCTCAATTTTTTTTCAGATATTCTAATGGCAAATCAGATGGAAGAAAAGAGGATGTATGACTAGACACCAAATCAGTTCTTTTTTGTGGATTACAGTGGCAGTAAGATGTATGGATCTATTTCTTCCTTGTTCTTAAATATAGATCATGAGACTTGACTGAGGCAATATCCTTAGCATCCATCCATCTATGGCGAACTATAGCCATGCAGCTGACAACATTTTGCAAAATCTCTCTCCTTTAACCGCCTTTCTGAAACTGACTTCCCTGGGTTTCATAATAGGAGTCAGTGTGGTGGGTAACCTTCTGATCTCCATTTTGCTAGTCAAAGATAAGACCTTGCATAGAGCTCCTTACTACTTCCTGTTGGATCTTTGCTGCTCAGATATTCTCAGATCTGCAATTTGTTTCCCATTTGTATTCACCTCTGTTAAAAATGGCTCTACCTGGACTTATGGGACTCTGACTTGCAAAGTGATCGCCTTCCTGGGGGTTTTGTCCTGCTTCCACACTGCTTTCATGCTGTTCTGCATCAGCGTCACCAGGTACCTAGCTATAGCTCACCACCGCTTCTATACAAAAAGGCTGACCTTTTGGACTTGTCTGGCGGTCATCTGTATGGTGTGGACCCTCTCTGTAGCCATGGCATTCCCCCCAGTTTTAGATGTGGGCACTTATTCATTCATTAGGGAGGAGGATCAATGCACCTTTCAACATCGTTCCTTCAGGGCTAATGATTCCTTGGGATTTATGCTGCTCCTTGCCCTCATACTCCTAGCCACACAGCTTGTCTACCTCAAGCTGATATTTTTTGTCCACGATCGAAGGAAAATGAAGCCAGTCCAGTTTGTAGCAGCAGTCAGCCAGAACTGGACTTTTCATGGCCCAGGAGCCAGCGGTCAAGCAGCTGCTAATTGGCTGGCAGGATTTGGAAGGGGCCCCACACCACCCACCCTGTTGGGCATTAGGCAAAATGCAAACACCACAGGCAGAAGAAGGCTGCTGGTCTTAGACGAGTTCAAAATGGAAAAGAGAATCAGCAGAATGTTCTACATCATGACTTTCCTCTTCCTCGCCTTGTGGGGCCCCTACCTGGTGGCCTGTTACTGGAGAGTTTTTGCAAGAGGGCCTGTAGTTCCAGGGGGATTTCTAACAGCCGCTGTCTGGATGAGTTTTGCCCAAGCAGGAATCAATCCTTTTGTCTGCATTTTCTCCAACAGGGAGCTGAGGCGCTGTTTCAGCACAACCCTTCTTTACTGCAGAAAATCCAGGTTACCAAGGGAACCTTACTGTGTTATATGAGGGAGCATCTGTAAATCTTTAGCCTTGTGAAACACTACCCTTCTCTGCTAAGCAATTGTGGCCTGTAGCCATATCTTGAGAAGAAAAGCAAGAATGGGATCAGCAGTTGTAAGGATTTGGGCAACATTCTGCAGTCCTTGCATTAGTTCACCTATAATCCTATTTTAAATCTAAAAGTGTTCCTGCTGACCATTGGTGAAGGTTTGTAATTAAGAAAGGACTGAACCACTGCCCTAAATTTCTCTATGTGGTTGAAATCTAGATCCTGAAAGTAGCAGGTGCTAAGTATCAGTGCTAAATGCTGTGTATATCACTACATAAGATAAGACCATCAAAAAAGATTAGCATTGGACATCTTAATAAATTAAGTTGACATGAGGTAAATGTGTTGATAAAAAAAAAAAACTAATTTTAGAAGTTTGAAGACTTTGAAACATTTCATACTCTTATTGTTTTTGCAAAGACTAATTACTGGGGGACTTAAAAGTACTGTAATCAACTAAAGATGTGCCATGCATTATTGGATTATCACACTTAAAAATCTGTTTGCCTTGTAAGTTTTGGGGACCATTCCAAAAGCAGGATTTTGGTTCCGCTTTGAGTTTACTTCCCGCCCCACCCCCACCCCCAAATATGTTACTGTTTCTAAATGCCATTTTTCTTACTGCTAAAATTACTAGCATTGGACTATGTTATGTAGTTTTTTGTTAATTTGGTAAAAAGGTTTACTCAACTCATTTTCTATTTTGCAAATACTAGATATCTGTCTGGTAGGCAACATTAATGGTAATATCGAGTCATAATTGAGCAGTCAGAATAATACAGAATAAACACGTTGCCTTAAAGGGTTATCTAGTATTTTCCATTTTATTTATCATTGGAGCAAATAGGCAAGGAAAATTGAATCCGTAATTCTGGTCAGTCATCTGGGAGTGCATGAAAGATCACTTAATCCTCTCTTTCCTTTTTCTCCCATGGTTTGAAAAATTAGGGTGCACATCATTGGGATAATGTGAATCTTTTTTTTTTTTTTTTAAGGTGTGCTGCCCATTCTAGTTTGTTCTGAGAAACACAGGCAGTTGATGTATGTTTATATTTTGAGTCAGCTGTCATGGGGAGACCGCAGCTTAGTATGATATCTTGCACAATTTGTGGAGCATTTATTCTACTGAAGGCACAGTCTTGTTTATACTTTCTGCACATTGGGTGTATTGGTCGTTTTAAATTATTTAAGTTTTAACTTGTGAAAGCTTATAATATGATTTCTGGTATTTTAGAAATACATTAGAGTCTGTGAGTCTCATTCTTTAAGATACAGATGTGTGAATTTCAATATAAAGTTGCATTTGCCAAAATTTACCTGTGTAGCCTGTTAATTTTCTTGGAATAAAATTTTACTTTTTTTTTTCAATTTGCCTTTAAAAATTTACCTTAAAAAAAGTTTTGTTAGGAAGCACAAACTAGGGAGATTGTAGGTGTGTTTATTATTTTCTGTAGTTGCCATACTCCCAAAGTATAAAATATATAAATGATGGGGAGCACAAATCTGATAAATAATATCTTCAATTGCATTGTTGTATGGTTTAGCATAATCAACCCTTATTCTTGTTCTAAAAGGCCATTTTTATTTGAAGGTACAAACTAACATACTTGGTTGGCTAAGAATTTTGAAATAAGCACCATATTTTAATTGTGAAAAGTAGTTACAATTAAGTACCATGAATTTGCAGCCTATAAGAAGCACAATCTACAGTAAATATCTGACAAATTTAAATCATTTTCTGGCAATATAACTAGAAATAATGTGGTGCTGGCCCCTTTTGTTGTATAGTATTTTTGTATCCACAAAACTCATTTAAGTATAAGAAAAAAAAAGACATCACTGAAAGTCAGAAAAGTTCACAATAATCTAGAATGATATATGAAACCATTCAGAGCTTTGCTCATATAAGTGCAAAGAATTCAATTAATGATTTAGTGAGCAGTCTGACCTCATTTTCTCTTTATATCAGAGTTGATTGGATCTGTGGCTAAAATGAATACACTACAGTGAAATGAATCTTAACATATAAATAATGTGCTTCATTTGTGCATGAACTAAACCTGCGATTTCATTGGTACAGGGCTGTCCCCAGTGAGGAAATTGCCTCTACCAATCCAGGTCAGCACCTTCTTGGTAATTTAAAGTTTTAAAGAGTTTTTCAGACCTCTTAGAAGTGAAGTGATTTGCTTAGGAACAAACAGCCAACATGTGTCAAAATTTGTTTCTTTGTCTTCCTCACTTAGAGATTGGCTCCCTAACTAATATACCATGCTGCTTCTCTCATTGACATGAGAATTATTAATATCATGGTCTGAATCATAATGGAGGACTGTTTGCCAAAGGAATGTTATTTTGATTATATTCAATTTCAAAACAATCTTCATTGGAAAAAATTACAGTGTTTACTATGGTGCACCTTAAGCAGGAAGACTTCTAATAATCATTAACAACTTCAACCCCATAGCTGCCTCCTTGAAGGTCTGTGGAGACAAGATGTTAGGACATTAGTATCCATTTCATGGAAGAGAACAGTTTAAGAGTAGAGAAGCAAAGGGATGATTTCTAATATATTTTGCTTCCCATATACAAAAATATCTCATAAGTAAACAAACATAAGAAAATTATAAACCAAAGTGTCCTGAAAGTTGTGGTAAAATGGAAGCCATTTAAACATGATGTGGTAAACCACTGCCTAATTGTTACTTGTATATACATATAACTAGATTACTATTGCAGATCAGATTCTGAACAATGAACTGTTTTCCAGTTAGTCAACACTTTTTTTAAGTCATCAAGATCACTGTGAAAGGCAATGTGACATAATAAGCCAGGGACAATGTGACGTGATAAGCCAGGGAGACCTGAATTTCAGTTTCACCTTTGACATCCTGACTGTATAACCCTGGATAGATCACTTCATGTCTAAGTGTTCTGGGCAACTCTTTCAGACCATAAGTTATAGAGCATGTGCTAACATGCAATGGTAGAGGGAGTCTCCTTACTTGGGAATTCTCTATACCAATAAAATCACAAATTCAGTATCTATCCCTTCCCTCTGAGCTAACTAAAGTTACCAGAATACAAATGGTTGGTCTATTTTTGGTTTCTTAATGACATATTCAGATCGACTGGCCTTCCAATTGAAAGTTCAACTGTTGTGACAGTTGGAAGTAACTGATTTAACATGAAAATGATCTAATCAGGGCATCTTATAGATAAAGCCCCAGTGCTTCCTAACTGCTCAATGCGAAAGGCACATGTTGTCAACAGTAATGATGTGCTGTGCCACATATACTAACTCACCATCTGTAGAGTCTGTGCTTTGAATTTCTAGTAGCAATGATTAGTTTGCATTGATCTACCCACACACTTTGTGCCCAATGGTCTATATTTGTGAGATAACTGGCTAACAATAGGGGTGTAGTCTGTGGCCATGGAATTTTATCCATCGATTTACCGAGGTCTATGCCATGCATGAATTTCCAAAATGTGATGACTATGCCATGCAAAGTGAATGGCTTGGAGATGGAAAACATGGGTTGAACACCTGAATTTCCAAACAAAGAGAACATCTGAATTTCCAAACTGTTCCCTCTTTGTTCAATTTCAGCCTATTGTGTTTTGGTTGTAGTTGGTTTGACCTGACTCAATTTACCATGGAGATTGATTTGTGCTTGCTAATCAACAATCTTGTCTGCTCATTCTTTTGTTTCTGCTCTCTTGGGTAAAATCTGATTAACTTATACTTGAATAACAGACATGGTATTCATGGATATGAGTCAGTCTTTCCTCCCACTTTCCTTGGATTCTTTTCAATGCCTTATCTCCCATGTCCCCTTAGGGCTCCCTGAGATCCCCTTCAAATCAGTTTTTCTTCCACTCAAAGAAACCTTGAACTATCCATTCACACACCAGTTAGGCAACCAATTATGGTATGACTAGGAGAATTGCACAATGTAGGCCTTTAAAATTGCAACTTGAATGAATGAATGAATGAATGGGAAATCAGCAACTATTGATTTTCAATCGTTTTTTCTAGTTGTGTGAAAGAAGCACAGCAGAGCCAAAAGGATCTTACAATCCTAATCTTGTCTGTCAGCTTTAAGAGTAGTTAAGTCTCTTGCAATACTTAACTGAGGTGTAAATTTGTCTTTCCTTCCCCACCTCCACTCCCTTCACCTTCATATTTACTCCCAAGGCTATCAGAATAGTAAGCCCTGAAATTCCTGGTGTATTAGTAGTTTAACAAGGCAACCAGATTGTATTTGAGATGGCTAAGAGTTGACCAGATTGTAGAGAATGGAAAGAGGTTCCTAGAAGAAATCCCCTCTGGTGGCAATATGGTATATGTCTTTATTTCTAGGGTGTGAACAAAGGAGGAACAATTATTGTTTTAGTAGTTTGGAGTAGTAAAAAATAGCCACCTCATGAATGTTTGTTTTTGTTTTTGCTTTTTTTAAACCAGCTCTTAGTTTAGGTTCTTAGTAACTTTCCCCTAACTTCCCCTCTCCAAAACAAACAAACAAAAAAAAATCTGCTCTGGTCTCCAAAATATGATTATATTGAAAATACAGTGGATTACCTTTATAGTGCTGGTGTAGGGGAGTGGATTAATTAACATTTTTTGAATAATCATTGTTTTGGAGGGGATATGTTCATGATAACATCAGAAGTTTTGTAGTAATGAGTAGTCTTTCCATGAGATTTTTAAAATTTTTTGTTACTCTGACCAGTAATTCAGAGGGAAACACAATAAAACTCAGCATTTCTATGTAGTCACCATGAAATGAATTTGCTTTCCTCTATATTTTACCCCATTTCATTTGTAACAATAGCTTTCATTCTAACTAGAACAGAATGGCTGTTATAGAATTCATTAATTCTGTATGAGGAAGAAGAAAAAGCAGGTAAGATGAGAAATGTTAAATTTTATAAATAATACCTAAATACATTTATCCAAGTAGATGTTTTCCAGTATTGCAGGTTATTTCTGGATCCAGCCTCCTAGAAAGGATTTTTCCCTCTGTGTCATGAATTTTGCTTTGGCATTTTGGGGGCATTATACAGATACATGGTTTGAATTGAAATTGCAGGAATCTATTATGAAAATGGTTCATTTGCTGAAAATGTTCATATTAGTTTCTGGGTCTTTTCTATTTCTTTCTGAAACATACTGATAGTGAAATAATACAGTTTTTAAAATATATTGAAGGCTTTCATGACTAGCCAGAAGGTTGTGTATAAATGAATAATCCAGCTCATCTGACTGAACTGTGATTTTTTTGGCCATCCATCAAAATAGTCAGACTGGTTTGTTGAAAAAGACACAGGTTTCAGGTAATAGAGATTTATTGATAATAAAAATGATGTGGAGAAAGCTTTTTGGATAAATCTTTTAACCCTGATCTATAATTCTAGTATCCAGACAGTTGTAATAAAATAAAATAAAAAATCTTCCAATTAAATTCAACAAACATTTATTAAGTGCTATGTACAAGGTAAGGTACTAGGGATACAGAGATGAAAATTACATGATCCTTGTTTTCATAAAACTTAGAGTTTAATAGAGAGATGAGATGTGCACACAAATAACTATGATACCATTTATAATATGATTAAGGAAAACACAAAGTGGCAATAGAGATTCAAGAATGGTCAGATTATTTTTTAGCTGAAGCAGCTCTGGAAAGTGTCATGGAGAAGGTGGTGCCTGATTTAAGCCATGAGGAACAAGGAAATTTTCAGTAGGTTGAGGGGAAGAAGAAGAGGGAACCTATTCCGTATTAAATGTACAGAGTGAGGATAGCTAATAGGTTGCTCAGAAATGATGAATAAATAATTTAAATGAGTTAGAATTGAGAGTGATCAGGAGTAGTACCTGTGAAATAAGATTAGAAAAGCAAATTGGAGTCATATTGTTAAGGTCCTTGGAGGGCAAATTAAGGCATTTATATTTTGTTCCATGATCAGTGGGGAGCCATTTAAAACTTCAAGCAAGACAGTGATGTGTTCAGACCATTGCATTTGAAAGATTACTTTGGTCACAGTGTGAACAGTGGATTGCAGAACAAAACCACCACAGATCTTGATAAGTGATTGGATATGAGAAGCAAAGGAGAAAAAAAGTCAAATATGATTATGAGTTATATGATCTGACAGGAGGAATCATGATTATCAGCAACAAAAATAGTGACCTTAGTTTCTGAGCACTGAATGATGAATTCAGTTTTGAACACACTGAGTTGGAGATGTTGATGGGACTTCTAGGTGGTGACAGCAAGAAGGGATTGAGAGATGATCAAAAGTCAAGGATGAGAAAAACTAGAAATGGTGAGTTGGCAGTTATTTTCATCAAAGAAATAATTGAATCCATGGGAATGTATGATATTACCAAGAGAGAGAAGAGAGGAGAGAGCTAAGTGGAGGCACTTAGAAATTAGGAGAAAAAAGAAAAATCATCCAAGAAAACTGACTTGAATGAAATACATGGGCAGAAAACCAAGACAGAGAATTATAATAGAACTCTGAATGAAAGAATAACTAGAATAAGAAGGTGGTCAGGACTGTCAAACAGCAAAAAGATCAAGTAAGATGAGGAGTTACAACTGTATTTTACAACTAAGAAGTAGTTGATGAGCTAGGAAAGGAGTAGTTCTTATACCATATTATGGATGAAGGCAAGACTACAGAAGTTTGAGAGATAAATGTCTGAGTAGGAGCAGAAGAGGCAAATGTAGGCTAGTTTCTAAAAGTTAAAAATGGACAGCACAGTAGCTTGAGAGTTCCAGTCTAATTAAGAAAAAGATTCAAACCAAATCTTTATTTTGCCAATGAATTACATAAATATGAGTTGGTTTTACAAAAGGAGTCCTTTTGATTAGTTAATCTGTTACCAAAAGGATGTCCTTCCATTGCTGTTAACTCTATATTAATGGTACCATAAAAGGCAAAGAATTATATAACCCCTTTCTCCAATTTGACTGGAGATTAAAGTCAGGTGCCCAACATGTATCTGTGTGGAGAGACAATATCTGTTCAGTTAGAAATTCTCTGAGCAACTCCTCCTTTTTAAAATTGGTTTAGAGGTCAAACTCATTTGCAAAGGGCAAAGTCAAGCCCCTAACACCTAGAAGTGTTATAAGCAGCCCCCTGGAAAATTTCATGGTGGTCACCAAAAGAGAGGTTGCAAATTATGGGGATAGCCACCTTCAACAGAGCAAGATACAAACGTTCTCTGAAATGGAATCCCTCCCCTTTATGCCCAAGGAACTACCCTTACCTTAGTATAAAAATAAAGGTTGGGCTGATTATAATGTAAATCCTGGTTATTAAAGTTTTTTTTTTAAGATGATGAAAAAAATGCTTCATTTCATTTTGAAGCTATTAGAGTATATACTTTAATGGATTCTTGGTCTCATTGATGTGTAAATACCCTCAAATGGTACAGATTGCAATTTATATGTGTTGTTTACAACTTCTAGAAATCCTCCATTAGAACAGTTATTCAATATTTTGGATGCCTTCCTCAATTCAATTCAATAAGCAATATATGAAGGACTTGCTATAAACAAGGCACTGTATTCTTATCATGGAGTCTGTGAACTTTAAAAAAAATTTTAATAATTATATTTCAATATAATTGGTTTCCTGTGTAATCCTATATGTTTCATTTTATGCATTTAAAAGCAATCTGAGAAGGGGTTAATCTGTTTCACTGAACTGCCCATGGGTTCCACAAGCCAAAAAAATTAAGAATCTTTGCTTTGGGATTACAAAGTATCTCATTTTCTTTTTGCGCGATTCTATCAGATATGATCTGGCATGGTTTATACCATAACAAGACAGATGAAGAGTAGCTAAGGCTCTGGGGTTACAGTCATAGATGGGAATCTAATGATGAGGAATTATTTATGATACATTTTGAAATTTCAAATAGAGATTTCCCTCAAATCTGAGGGTCTTGAGGCAATTGACCATTTTTATTTGATACTATGTTAATCTCCCTATTCCAGGCATATAAAGAAAAAAAAAACACTCCCTATCTTCATAGAGCTTATACACTCCTAGTTGTTTTTTGTTGTTGTTGTTTTTGTTTTTGTTTATCTTTCTGTGAATGCCAGTATAACCCCATGGTTGTCCATGTCATTCCTCCAATCACTTTATAGACCAGCCTGCATCCTTTTCCAACCATTCTTATGATACTTCTTTGCATGCAATGCTCATTAGTAAACTGATACAGCCTACTCATATCCACTGTGTCTCTTCATTAACTTTTGGGTCACCTGTAATTTTGATTCTTTGCCTATTGCAGTATTCCAGGGTTCATAATCTTGTGAATCTTGCTAGAGATCTCTCAGCATCACTGGAAGAATATTTTTCTTGAAAAGATGTTTGCTACATTTGGTTTGTTGTTGTTGTTGTTGTTGTTTTGCATACAAGAATACATATATTCCAAAATGCTATGGGGTGAAGCTCATTAGAATCTCAAAAGTGTCTGAATTACTAACATAAGATGTACGATAAAAATGATAACAATTGCTCATTTTTATATTTGAAACAAAAATGAATGGCTGGCTAGAAATAATAATACTAATAACTAATAATATTAATAACCAATACTAATCTCTTTCATCCATCCCTTTCTTTCCACTCAGAGCTACCACTCTAGGAACTTAATACCTCTTAAATGAGCTATTGTAATAGAATCCTAATTGGTTTCCTTGCTTCAATTTTCTCCCTTCTCCAATCTATGATCTTCACAGATGCATGGAATGATATCCCTAAAAGAGATCTGACAATGTTTCTCTCCTGCTCAGAAAGCTCTAATGGCTCCCTATTGCCTTTGAAATAAAACACAAATGCTTCTGTTTGATATTTAAAGTCTGGCTTTAAATTCTGGCTCCAGCCTGCCTTTCTGGAATTAGTATTTAGTGCTTCCCTTCACATACTTTGCCTTCCAGGTAAACTAGCCTATTTTCTTTTCCTCAAACGCAACATTCCATCTTTGTGCCTTTGCCCTGGCTATCCTCCATAACTAGAATGCACTACCTCCTCACCTCTCCTTCCTAGAAACCCCAGCTTTCTTCAAAGAACTACAAAATGAGGCCTTTTCTTACTCCTTCAGCTGCTAGTGCCTCCCCCTTCCACCTCTAGCTGACATTACCTTGTATTAAGGTTGTAAACATTTTGTATTAACTTATATGCATGCATGTTCTTGTCCTCCCCCTGGCCCCAATAGAATGGAAGCTCTTTGAGGGCAGAGAATTTTTTTTCATATTTACCTTTGTATCCTCAGCACCTAGGACAGGGTCTGGCACATAGTAGGTACTTAATAAATGCTTGCTGATTAATTGATTGACTGATTGTTTGACTAGTTTACAAATTTATAGCCCTTTTACAATTTATAAAGTGTATTCCTCACAAATTCACTTTTATGTCAAAAATTCACGATGTCTTTTGATATGAATTCTTCATCAATATAGATCACAACACCTCTGCAGCCTAGTAGATTATCTTTGAGAATTTCTGTGGCAGAAAAATTGATCACCCCGATGAATCTCACCACATCTAGCTAAGATTGGTCTTCAAACAACAAATACAGATCAACATTTGTCCATATTTGAAGTCTTCACACCTTTGTCAACATTTTTGAGAATCCAAGGTAGGAATGTGTTAGTAAATGTTCAACAACTGGCATTAGGGGGGGATGGAGAGGAAGTATATACAATACACTTTTAAGGTTAATCTATACCAACAGCATTTTCTTAAATATGGAAAAACAATAAACCAAGCCTTTATTTACAACTTTTGCCAATTTTTTTGTAGTATAAGTGTTCATGCTGAAAAGTTAACAATCAGCTCTCAAGCGCTTATAAGCTGGATCCAACCCAAAATCTTCTTCATATCATGACAAAGCATTGAAAGTGAATTTTAATGGAAAATTTTCTCCTGAAGACAGCAAAAAATTACCCACCCTACAAAAAAAAAGATAGATAATAAGATGTATCATGTTTTCTTCTTAGAATGTATGTAATTTCTTGAAGCAGGAAATATCTACTCTCTTGTTTCCATGACTTAGAATTATCCAAGTTGAAAATGCCTCTAAGTCATGAAAACAAGAAAATATAGGTCTTTCTCCTTTTGCTATCCTATTTCAAATGTTACATATGTTCTAAGAAGAAAATATGCTGTATCTTTTGTATTAATTATGGGTCCATTCTACTACTAACAGACATGACAACTTTAACTTGCTCCACTTCCAACCTGGGCCGGCTCTTTAGGCAATTTTAGGTCCTGTACCCAAATACTAGCCATACAAAAATCTTAGTGCTGACTCCCAATTGACATAATCCACTGCAACACAGAATACTTGGGCTCAAGAAATCTACCAGCCTCAGTCTTCCCAGTAGCTAGGATTATAGAAGTGAGTTACCATACCAAGATCAGTTTAGATTTAGAGATAGTCTTGTCCAAATACTCCATTTTATGGATAACAAAATCAAGGCCTAGAAAGGTACAGTCCAAAGTCATGTACCTCATTAGTAGCAATGCAATACAAGAATCCTACTTATCTAAAATTCATTCTAATTCCCTTTCCCCATGTCAAACTACCATCTTTTTTATTTTTTCCTATTGAAACATAGAACCTGAAATAGTAAGGAATTTTTAAAAATCATTTTGGTTTTGACTTAGAAAATACTTCAGAAATTATCTCTCCAAACTTCAGATTTTACAGATGAGAAAAATAAAATTAAGTGATTTCTCCAAGGGATCTTTCCATCCATTTCCTTAACTTTAAGTAAAGAACTCTTCTATAAAAGGAAAAGTATCCCATATTTTAAAATAGCTCTAGAGAAAAGTGCCTATTTTTTTCAGAAACCTATTAGAAAGGTTAAATAACCCTTACCATACAGAAATATTTTCTTATAACAAATTGTATGCTATTATATATATGCTAATACTTAATTATTTATTGCTAAACATTCTAGGCTTTCATTCTATTTCCTTTTATAAGTAGAGATTAAAGAATGTCTAGTTAGGATATTATATATATATATATATATATATATATATATATATATACATATATATATATATACAGATTGCTTCATATAACCTATTACCAGAATTCTTCAGGTTCTTCAGGTTCAGTATTTTTGGTTCAAATTGGCATTTTCCATTGGTTCTCCTCAGCACCTTCCTCAAGTTCTTAACATTCTTCTTTATCTAGGGATCTTAGGACACAGTAGGAGCCTAATTAATGCTGGCTCTAATAAGGGAATGACCTCATGATTCCTGCATACATGTCCCAAGTCTTGGCAATTTTCTAACTACTATACTTCCTAGCTGACTCATGGTCAGCTTGTTATCCACCAAGACTTCTGCCACTTTCTCCTCCTCCTGAACTTGAACTCATTCTTCACCTTGCTTTTGGATAACTGGTTTTTCTTTCCAGTAAGTAGACATCTGTGTTTCTTTTACTTGGTTCTTGTTGTTTGACTGCTCTTATTTAACAGGGTCATTTTAGAAAACTGCTGTGCTTCTCCTGTCTCAGTCTAACTCTACCTGCAGGTTTAATGAGCAGGTTCTTCTTCTGCATCATCCAGGGCAGTGAATGAAAACACTAAATATCATTAGTTTTGTTTCCCTGAGTTTGACACAAATGCATCGATAACATCTTTCTCATCATAATAGTAGCCAACATTTAGATAGGACTTACTATGTACCAGGTACCATGCTAAGTGCTTTATAATTATTATCTCATTTGATCCTCACAATAACCCCAACAGGTAGATGTTATCATTATTTTCATTTTACAGATGAAGAAATGGAAGCAAATAGAAGTTAAATGACTTGCCCAGGATAACACAGTTATTAAGTGTCTGAGACTGTACTTGAATAATCTTTCAGCTAATTAGATACATAATGGTTTTGGCTTTTTAGTCTATTTTCCCAGTTTATTGATTTTAGTTCCTTGAGAATAGAACCATCTTGCATATTTAAGTAGTCTTTTGGTAGGTCTTTCTTCTCTGCTTGTATGTTAACTTCAAGTAAGCAGTTTTCATTTGAATCGGCCTGACTTGGTGCTCTGCTTTCGTTTCAAACACCCAAATGATGTATATTTGTATACTGTTCTTCCTTTTTATGTTCCATCAGCTATAAATAATTCATGGGATTTCTTTCAGGAAAACACAAAAACCTTTCCTGGTTCCCTCTTTTTAAAAGGGATGAAGCAAACAGTTAAGCTAAGAAAGACCTTCCATCTTTCCAGAGAATATGGTTATGAGTCAGTCTATCCACACAAGTTTATTGAGTGCCTGTTACAATCGGCCCCAAGGACTTCAGAAGAGGACTATTTCCTTTCCAGTGTATTTAGCTCTCTTTCTGTGCTTGCCTTTGCTATGCCTTTCATGCATGAAAACACTGGCTTTTAATATCATCCCAGTGCAGGAGTGTTTTGCTATTACTCAGAAATAAAACAAGACCATCTGATGAAGTTTCTCTCTTATTTTTTTTCTTTTTTAATCACATTTAAGTCTTAGATGAAAAAGAAGGCTACCCTGACAAAAACAGTCTTTATTTAGACATACAGCTTTAGAAATATGTAGCATAAGGGAGAAACTTCATTTGCAGATAACTGCTTAGCAAATTCCTTTATGTGGGTCCTCTCATTGCTTTCAGGACTCCTGATTTGCTTACTTTTAAGGAGAGAAAGAGTAGAGCATAGAATCAGAAGTGGGAGGGACCTTAGAAGCCACTTAGTCTAACGTTCTCATTTTACATACAAGGAAACTGAGGTCCAGAACTGTTAAATGACTTGTCTAAGCAAGTGAATCCAGGTCTTGTAACTTCAAATCCAAAAGCAGTGAGTGTTAACTATTATCTTAATTATAAATTCTTTAAGGGATGTAACATGTGAAAATGTTCATGCCTCCAAGGATACAGGAGAAATTTTCACATTTTTCATTATTGTGAGAGTTCTAAATGTCTACTGAGCACTAAATAAAATTACTGTACCCATGCTTTTGAAAATAATGCCACCTGATTCACTGATGTGGAAAAGACCCAAGTCCTTTTATCTGGTTCTATTACTGCAGATGATCTGGTTTGTCTAGAAGGCTGTGGGCTGTCTCTGCAGTGACACAGTTCCCATTGTTTGTTTCTTCTTTCTACCCTAGGCATCAAATGCTATCATTTTAGGGAAAGAAATGGTAAGATTCTATCAAGAAAAAAAAATTTTTTTAAAGTACAGTAAATCTCTTGGTAAAGGCTATATTACCCCTGTTCATTGCCATTTAGCATAATATCTTTGTGTGTGTTGTGTGTATACATGTGGGTTCATATCATGTATGGTTCTAAAACCAATCTCCATTGTCCTTACTTAATAAAATGGATTTTGAAAAATATAAAAGACTATCATAGTTTTACCAGCTAGAAGCAGTATGTTTTTAGTCAGTCAATCCACATCAAGGACTGAATACTCCCCTTCACTACTAGAAAATAACAAGGGAAGGATAAGATGACTGTATTCATCTTGGAGGCACTTTCAGTCCTTTGAAGAGATTAGAAATGCAGATGACTGTACATGGCCATGAGATATAGAAAATCAAATGCCAAGGAATGCACAAGGGCTAAATAAAATGGGAAGATGGGGGTAAAGTGGTCAGTTTTGTTGCCATGATTAGAGCTAGAAAGCAAATGTTTCATGGAGTAGATGTTTTAAACAATTTAGAAAAATATGTGAATCTTCTCTTATCTCCAATGAGCTATACTATAGCTCAAAGGCAAAACAACTTTTTCATTGTTAATCCTTTGTGCATGAATCCACTCAAATGTAAGCTCCTTATGGGCAGGGGTTTATTGTTTATCTTCATATCTGCCTCAGCACTTTATATGATGCAGAAATATTTGAATGAATGAAACTATTTTTCTATTGCTTATAGGATCAAAGCTCCTCAGCCTGATATTTTAAGGTCCTCTATAATCTGACTCAGTTCTAACATACTTATCTAATTATTTAGCTACATTACTTATACAGATCTGGTGAGTCTGCTTATCATTCCACATACAAATTATACACAAGACAAAGGCCTTTCTCTACCTCCTTCCCTATTTAAATTCAACTCATCTTTCAAGGCTCAGCTAAAATCCTTCCTGATTACTCTAGTCTACATTGATCTCTTCTTTCTCTGAATTCCTACAGCATCAATAGTCTGTATGACACAATTTATCACTTAGTAATGCACTATCTATAATATTGTTCCCTAATTGTTTTTATTTGAGTCTATCTTGGCTTGCCAACAAGACTGTTGGAGGGCATAACTTCTGTTTGCTGCTCTTTGGTATTTTTCCTCTCACTTTTCTGAGTCCTAAAAATAGAGTAGATGCTTATTAAATAATTCTAAATTATTTGGAGCAATGGGGAACAGAGATAGTATGACTAGCATGTCCATTGAAAGTCTTTTTTTTCCTTTTTAAAAAATCATCAAAGAGATTTTCTTAAACCTTTTTCCCTAGGTTTACTCCTATTACTAAAAAGTAGTAAAATGGGCTAACTTACATTTCTCTCCTTCTGGGAATCCCTGATTGTCATCCACTCCACACAGTAGAGAACTCATATGTATGAACTGTAGTAGTCTTGCTGTTGGTTCCTCTACCTTATATCTTTCCCCAGACCAGTTCATATACTCTCAGATGTCAAACTGATCTAACTAAAGATCTGACCATATTACTGTCCCCCAACCCTTTTCTTTCTTTCTTTCTTTCTTTTTTTTTTTTTTAAAGCTTTTTATTTTCAAAACATATGCATGGATAATTCTTTGACATTAACCCTTGCAAAACCTTATGTTCCAAAATTTCCCCTCCCCTCCACCCCTTCCCCTAGATGGCAAGTAATCCAATTTATGTTAAACATGATAGAAATATATGTTAAATCCAATATATGCATACATATTTATATAATTATCTTGCTGCACAAGAAAAATCAGATCAAAAAGGAAAAAATGAGAAAGGAAACAAAATGCAACCAAACAACAAAAAGAGTGAAAATACTATGTTGTGGTCCATACTCAGTTCCCATTGTCCCCTCTCTGGGTATAGATGGCTCTCTTCATCACAAGGTCATTGGAAATGGTCTCAATCATCTCATTGCCCCAACTCTTTTCAATAAACTCCAGAGGCTCCCTATCATTTCTAAGATCCAATGTAAAATCCTTTGTCTGTCATTCAGGCATTGAGAAGCCTTCATAACCTGGCCTTTTCCTGCCTTTCCAAAATCCTTAGACTTTGTTCCCCAACAAGTACTCCACTTTAGTTTCAGTGATTTCCTCTATGATCACCTCCAAATTGGAGCTAATTTGGCCATAGTTGTTTGCATGCTCTCCCCATTTAATTGTGACCTCCTTGAAGGAAGGAAATGTTTTCACTTTTTTTTTGTATCTTCTGCTCTTAGCACAGTACTTGGCACATACTAGGTGCTTAATGAATGCTTGTTGATTTGACTAGAGGCAAGCAAGGGGGTGTTTAAGAAGGGGGCTGGGTAATAAGTCTCTATAAATGCATTCTCTTTTATAAATGAAATAATTCAAAGTACTCTACTGACTGCCTTTGGTAAGATGTGCTTGAGTTTTATCAGCTGTAGGGATAAATTTGTGCTGATCTATCCACTCTATCCCTTATAACCAGAGCCATACAAATTCCAAACAGCTGACCCATGTAATGGAGTTAACTATTTGCATACATTCATCAAAGCTCTTCAGTAAGCAATAAAGAATAGGCCCTTGCTAATAAAACTTAGTTATATCTCTGTTAAGGTTTGAACTATCCAAAGAAATGTATTCTCCTTTTGAAATATCTCTCTTTAGCTTAGTTTTCTCCTTTTATTATGTTGTGAGTAACTGTTTAAACCGTCTATGCCTCTCTGAGCACAATAAAGAGAACTTATTAATTGAAATTGCAAACATATACATTTATAAATCAAGCTAGCCACACTGGCAACATGTTTATATATATATATATATATATATATATATATATATATACACACACACACACACACACACACACACACACACACAGAATGTGAGAGAGAGAGAGATAGAGGCAGAGACAAAAATAGAAAGAGAAAGATGGGGGAGGGGGGGAGATGACATGTTTACAATGCTGAGGAAAGGGACCAGAATCAATATTAAAGCTTGTAAAGTATAAACAGGTAATACCTAATTTGGGTGTAATTTTTCAGTAAATTAAAACAATCTGTAAAATGTGTTCTAAGGTAAATAGCATTTTCCAAACTCCTCAAAATACAGAAAAATATTTCAAACATTATATTTACTAGCATGATGATGAGCAAGTTACTTAACTCCATGGAGATTCAGTTTCCTTATTTGTAAAATGAGAATGATAATATTTTTGCTACCTACTTCACTGGATTGTTTCTTGGCTTGAAAGAAAGAAAGAAAAAAGCCTTTCTAAACCCTTACGTGCCATTCATTGCACTAAGCACTGGAGACACAACTACAAAAGTGAAGACAATTTCTATCCTTCCTCATATTTTCTATAGAAGGAGATAACATATATTGGGGAGTGGTGGCCTTGAAGAGATATTTTGCTTGGATTATTACAGGGATGGTAAAAGGGGACATTAAGTTATAAATTAACATAACTCTTACAGTAGCAATGGAAGTACTAATTTGATTATGATAAACTACTTTGCAAATTTGGGGGCAGCTAATTGACACAGTGAATAAAGTGCTAGACCTGTAGCTAAGAAGACTATTTCCTGAGTTCAAATCTGGTTTCTTCCTGGCTGTATGATACTGGGTAAATCACTTAACTGTGTTTGTCTCAGATTAGTAATCTGTAAAATGAGTTGGAGAAAGAAATGAAAAAGCACTACAGTATCTCGCCAAGAAAACCCCAAATAAGGTCACAAAGAGTTGAAAATGATTGAACAAATAATTTTGCAAATTTTAAAGGACTATATAAAGTCAGTAGTTAGTGTTCTTATGACCAATTCTACTACAATTTAGCATGATTCAGAAAATTTACAATTCCTTTTTTGAGGAAATTGATTTTCATCCCAACTTGTAATTTTATTCATGTAGGTAACTGCCAGTATAGAAATTCCACCGCTACATGATAACTTTATCAAATATTTAAAAGGAATAGCAAGTTGTACATAATAGATTTGTAATTTCATGTGCAATCATCTTTTTTCCTCTCATTCTACTATGTTATGGAAATGCTTGTTTTATTTCTTAAGTTTAGAATAAAATAAATTAAGTTTAAAAAGAAAGAAAGAACTACAGGACAGCAACCCCTCTGCAGTTGTCTTAGAGAGGGGTGTGTGTGTGTATGTGTGTGTCTGTGTCTGTGTCTGTGTCTGTGTGTGTGATGAGGAAGAGGAGGAGGAAATGGTGATGGTGGTGGTAATGATGGAATGGCATACTGAGATGTTTAGTGATTTAACCTTCACACATTCAACAGTATGTGCTCTGTCTTCCCAATTCTAATAGCTGCTTATTATCCTCTATGTCAAAGTTTCTTAAACTGTGGGCTGTGACCCTATATGGGGTATGTAACTGAATATGGGGATCATAATATCATGATTTATTATTAGTAAATATTTGATTTGTTTACCTATTTTATATATCTAAATAATTGAATCATGTAAAAATTTCTCAGGTGAAAAAATTTAAATCCTGTTCTATGCCATTCTTTTGATATAATATGAATATTAATCTGCTAGAATCATAGAATCTATCAGAAATTAATTTTTAAGGTATAGTCAAAGATACTTTAAAATAATTTTATTTCATTTGATTAGATTGTAGGCTGTTAAGGACAACCTAAATGCTGCTAAATTTTGTGTTTTCAGAAAGCATTTACTATTTTATTAAATTATTACTCTCACTATCATTATTATTCTAAAAGACAAGTTTAGGTGATATGAGTGTCAATTGGGTAAAAGAATGCAATAGACCAGTAATTCATTATGTTGTCAGAGAACTAAAAGCCATGCTTATTTGTCAGTAATAACAAAACTGAATAGTTGCCTTTCTTATAGAATAGAATCTCAAACTCAGGGGGAAAAAAAGATAAATGCTATGCTGAAATATATGCATATTAATTATTTGACAAATAATTTTAGACATTTAAAATATTTTTTTTCCTTGGCTCAAACTTTGCCATAGGGAACTGAAGTTGAAGAAACGTCCTCCATTGATTCAATGGGGCTCTCATAAATGAATGAAGTTCCATCCAAAGTTTATTGGGTTGCCTTGGATCATTGAACCACAGAGAAGAACCAAGTATCTAACCAAGTCTATCATAGTTGATCATTGCACTTTCTTGATGTTACTGTGTACATGCAATGTTTTCCTGGTTCTGCTTGTTTCATTCAGCATCAATTCATGTAAATCTTTCCAGGCCTTTCTAAAATAAGTTCATCATTTCTTATAGAACAATGACATTCCATTATTTTTAATACCATAACTTATTTAACCATTCCTCAATTGATGGGCATCTACTCATTTTCCAATTCTTTGACACCACAAAAAGAACTAGCAATCCTAATAATTTCAAAACTAACTTTGTCATTTTTAGTCAGAGCCTCTTCTTAACTTGCCTAGAACTCTATTTAATTCATCTCCATATCTGGCACTCCTCTAGCTAGATTATCAAGTGCTTTCTGGAAATAATAAAAACTCTAATATTTCTGAATCTCTGTTGTCAGCATATGTTATGGAAGTGAGTAACAGCCCCTAACTTACCTGGGGAGTAAGAGAAATACTTATGTTGGCTTCATTCTCATAACTTTGTGCTTTACTTTCCTCTTCTGAAAATGAAAATATTAGCTTAATTGAATTCTTAAATTCCTGTCAGCTCCAATTTATGATCCTATGATCCTAGGAAATCTGGCTGAGATGTCATAGAATCCCCTTTGATATAGAGAAGGAGGCAGGATTGGTGGGATGAGGGAGATGGACAGGGGGTAAGATATCTCTGGTTCCCGTCTGCCTCCCATCCCCAAACAGAGACCTTTTTGACTCCAAGACGACTTTTATTCATAATATTAGGGAACACAAAAGGCATGAATAAAATTTCTGTGGATAACCCTAAAGCAATCTTTGGAAACACTAGTTCTAACTTTTACCCTCTCCCATGTTCTATAGCTAATAAGTCTTAATGGTATGTCAGCATAGTATGGTGTATAGCATAGCTATAATGGATATAGCACTAGAGTTGAACTCAAGCAATAAATAGTCAATTAAAGTGACAGCAATGCTATGAACAATAATTAGAAAAACTAGCATTTAGGGTTTGTAAACTTCAGTTTTAAGGTTTGCAAATTTTGTTGTTCAATATTTTCCGTTGTTTCTAACCCTTTATGACTCCATTTGGGATTGCTTTTTGGCAAAGACACTGGAGTAGTTTGTCATTTTCTTCATCAGCTCATTATATATATATATATGTATGTGTGTGTGTATATATATATATATATATATATTATATATATATATATGAAGAAACTGAGGTAATCAGGATTAAGGGACTTGTCCAGGGTCACACAGCTAGTAAGTGTCTGAGACTGACTTTTAACTCAGGGAGATGAATCTTCTTTGACTCCAGACCCTACTCTATCTATTTTTGTCACCTAGCTGCCACTAGGTTTGCATAAGCATACATTTCATAGATAGACTATGTATATATATATATACATATATATGTATATATATATACATGTATACATTTATGTGTGTATCTGTGCATATACACATAAATATATGTATATACACAAATATAAAATAAATCTAGATACTTATAAATCCTTAGTCTGGAGAGTTAATGATCTTGCCTCTGAAAAAAGGATTTTGGCCTTAAAAACAACAAAGAGAAAGCCCATCAAGCTTTGTCATTTCAAGAGAATTCCCTAGCTTTCCCCTTTAAATTATGATATTAAAATGATCCTCCCTGGAGATAGCTGGAAGCAATTTGCTTCCTAAATAAGGGAAGCAAACATTCTACCTTGCCAAGACTGATTGAGTCGTGGGCATCATAATGCCTGTGGCAGGTGAGTCAGATCATAAAGCTGCTTCTGTTAGATAACAGGCTCCTCAAAGAGGGCCAAGCCAGCAGCAACCAAGGCTTAGAGTAGTTCTCATCAGGGTGGTCCATGGTTTTTATGACAGTGATTCAGTTAAGTCATTCTGTTGCTTGGCCCTTTGGCTCCTTGAGTAGGCTTCAGGTATCAGTACCATGGCAAGAGTATTCATCTGTGAAAATTGCTTGGCTTGGGGAACTAAATGTCCATTAAAGAACAAAAAAATATATATATATATCGCGAACCTGGTTGGTATTGGAACGGAGAGTTTTGAACCTACAAAGAAATGAACACAAAAAATTGTATTCTTTCTTAGCTTTTGGAGAAAGATTTTTAAGAATTAAAACAACATGACCTGAAGAAACTTTTCCCTGATAGTCATAGCTGTCCCCTTAGGGGAATATATTATTTTATTGTTGTTCAGTTGGATCCAACTCTTCATGACCCCATTTGGGGTTTTCTTGGCAGATACTGGAATGGTTTGCCATTTCCCTCTCTAACTCATTTTACAGATGAGGAAATTGAGACAGTGAAGTGACTTGCCCAGAGTCACACAGAATTAGCCATCAGAGCTGTAAGGGAATATAGAAATCATCCAGCCCCAAACTCTTATTTTACAGATAAGGAAAGTTAAGGGTTAGAGAAGTTAAGTAATTCATTGAATTTTAATGTGTTATATATAGAATTGAGATTTGAATGTAAGTCTATTATCATGGATGTGTATTCAAGGATAGTAGGTAGTCTCTATTCAATAGTTCAACCCTTTCCAGGATTACAGTGGTACAACAGAAGAAGCTCAATAAGCAGTGAAATAGACATATGTATACATGACAGATACATAAATAGATATAAAGATCATTTATTATATTTAGTATCGTTTAGTATTTATTTATGTAAAGACAGATGAGACTACGAGAGAAGTAGAATGAATTCATAAATACCTGCTATCCCCTATACCCTTACCCCATTACGACTATTCCTTTAACTAAAAAGAAAAAAGAAAAAAAAATTGGTCAGACAATACTAAATCTGCCTTTACTTCTTAGTAGGACTATTTTTCTCCCTCAAGTCAAACCTTTAGTGCAGGGTCATTTTTCTCTCTCAAGTCAAACTTTTAGCGTAGAGCCAAGTGAGATCCAAATGATTATTGTGAGTGATGGTGACTAAAACAAATATTACTCTATTGATTTTGCTTTTTAGAGTAAACATACCTATTTCTTCGATTTGACCAACTATAAAGAGCATTCAGTGCTTGAAATTCAAAGAAATTTGAAAAGTTTTGTGGTGCCTATTAGTATTCTAAAATTTTTATTCCAGAACAAAACATTACCTTAAAAAGTAGATATATTCAACAATGCCATGTGATTCACTGAAAAAAATAATTTTTTTCCCTCTTCAAGGTCATTAGATGGTACTTAAATATTAATAGCAAAGTGTGGGCTAGTACAGTTGGTAGATTTTTTTTTTTCTATGAAAACACTGAAGTCATAAAAGCTAAGTGGTCAAGGCCATTGTAAACTAATAGAGTAAAGCCATTTCTGCAAGTCTGACTGTGAATGGATGGCATTCAACCGTATGAAACCCACTGGAATGGCAGAGATAGAGAGCAGAACTTCAGAGGCTTCCAACACAACACTGCCCTCTGGAGCCCCATGACTCACTCTCACACCCCACAAAGGAAACAAAGGAGAAAGCACCACAAAAGGTCTTGATCTCTGTTGTTGGAATGAATAGCATGGCGAGATGAGTAATGCAAACAACTGTTGTAAATAATATGGAAGTATAAAGTCATTTATCTCAGTCATAAATGCCATGTCAGGGATGAGTTAATAGCAGAATGAAACCTGCCCGAGGCTGAAAATGAGCACACATAATGATGCTAAAGCATCCAAGTCCGATGAAGGCTCCTGGGCAGAAATCTCCCATAAGATTGAATTCTGACGGAATGGTATCACAGGATCTCAGTGAATAAAACAATCACAAGGTCAGTGAGCTAGAGTATAAGTTCCATTGGTACAAGGGCTGTTCCCTTAGTTAATACAGATTACAAAGTTACAAAATATAAGCAATCTGCCTCAATGAGTGGGGATTTTGAACAGCTATATGTATATAATTATGCAAATAAATGAGTAGAGAGAGACAGAGATGGAGACAGACTAAGAGACAGAGAAACAGAGAAAGAGACATAGAAATAGAGAAACAGAGAAAAAGACAAAGAAACAGACAGAGAAAGGAGAGAGACTGAGATACAGAGATAGAAAAATAGAGGCGAGAGAGACAGAAACAAAGAGAGGAGAAATGGATGGAGACAGAGACAGAGATAGAAACAGAAACAGAGAGAGAAAGAGAGAGAGAGAGATAGAAACAGAAACAGAGAGAGAGAGAGAGAGAAACAGAGAGAAAGAGATAAAGAAACAGAGACAGAGAAAGGAGAGAGACTTAGATACAGAGATAGAAAGATAGAGGCGAGAGACACAAAGAGAGGAAAAATGGATGGAGACAGAGACGGAGATAGATACAGAAACACACAGAAAGAGACAGAGATAGAAACAGAAACAGAGAGAAAGAGATAAAGAAACAAGACAGAGAGAAGGGAGAGAGACAGGGATAGAAACAGAGATAGAAACAGAAACACACAGAGAGAGACAGAGATAGTAACATAAAAACAGAGAAAGAGACAAAGAAACAGAGAGAAGGGAGAGAGACAGGGACAGAAATAGAAACACACAGAGAGAGACAGAGATAGAAACAGAAAAACAGAGAAAGAGACAAAGAAACAGAGATAGAGAGAGAAAGGAAAGAGACTGAGATAGAGAAACAAAGATAGAGGCGAGAGGGACAGAAACAAAGAGAGAGGAAAAATGGATGGAGACAGAGACAAAGACAGAGATAGAAACAGAAATACACAGAAAGAGACGGAGATAGAAACAGAGAAAGAGATAAAGAAACAGACAGAGAGAAGGGAGAGAGACAGAGATAGAAACAGAGAGAAAGAGACAAAGAAACAGAGAGAGAAGGGAGAGAGACAGAGACAGGGACAGAGATAGAAACAGAAACACACACAGAGAGACAGATAGAAACAGAGAGAGAGAGAGAAGGGAGAGAGACAAAGAGGGACAGAGGTAGAAACAGAGAGAAAAAGACAAAGAAAGAGACAGAAAGAAAGGAGAGACAGAGACAGAAAGAGAGAGGAGAAAGAAACAGAGAGAAGAAATGGATGGAGACAGAGAAAGGAGAGAGAGAGAGAGAGACAGAGAGAGAGAGACAGAGAGAAGAGACAGAGACACACACAGAGAGACAGAGAGATAGAGAGAAACAGAGAAACAGACAGAGACAGAGACACACATGTGGTATGTGTCTGTGTGACTTGAAGACAAGGGTAAAGAGGAAACTTTGAATCATATCGTTATGATTGTTTAAAATAGTTTACAAATTAATGAATTATAGCAAAACAAAGATTGGTCATTATACCTGGGCTTAAGAACTCAAGAAGCTGGTAATCTTTTATTGAGATTTTAGGAATTAAACTGGGAAAGGAACTGTCAGTTTGAGAGGGTTGAAAGTTTAAGAAAACTTAAGTAATTTAGACTAATAATAGATTGATGTGAGACATGGTTTTTAAACCTGATTATGGGGGGAGCCGGAATTCAATAAGGAAGTGACTTACACTAAAGAAAATTATTAAAAGTGGTTAAAAGGGAACATTTTCTCCAGATACCATAAAGAGAGGTAAGTTTATATAAAGATTTATTTAAATTGTGTTCTTTGAAGAATGCCACAAAGGCTACCTACCAAAATCATTCTTCTACTTGATGTGATTTAATTCCCCCGGTCACTGCTAAAGTATACATGCTATTTGAGAACTTAACTATCCACAAAGGAAAAACCAAATGGTTGAAACAAATCCAGTTTTTCATACATACAATTGCATAATCCATTGATTTTATTGATTGCTACATATATTTTATATAGATATTGAAGGTAGGCAATGAATTTGGTCCATAATTAAATAAAAGAAAAGGCATGGGTATAATTGTATTTGGTAAATTGAATAGTTCTCTCAATAATACCATAGTACCCCCTTAAACAAAAGCCATCTTTTTTACACCAGTATTCAGAGAATTACAGAATCCCAAAGTTGCAAAGGACTTCAGGAGCCCTCTACAGCATACTTAAGCTGTCATGCAGCTTCTGCTTGAAGACCTTCAATGAAAAGCAATATACTACCTCCCAAGGCAGTTCATCCCACTTTGATAGTTTCAATTGTTAGGCAGTTTTTCTTTACATCACACCTAAATCTGAGTTTTAATAACTTTTATCCATTACTCTTACTTCTGTCCTTGGAGGACAAGCAGAAAAAGTCTAATGATTTTTCCATGTGCTCTTCAAACATTTGAATATGGTTACCATATCTCTCCAAAGTTTTCTTCTTCCAACCTAAATATCTCCCCTTTCTTTAATTGATCTTCTTGAAATTCCTCACCATCCTGGTTGTGTTCATCTGGATTAATTCTAATTTTCAATGCCTTTCCTAAACTATGTCACCCAGAATTGAAGACAGAACTCTAGATATGATCAGACTAGGGGAGAGCTGAGCTGCTCAAAAAGCCTAATGATTTCTTTATATCCTTATACCATTTTTTCTACTATGTAGTTGTAAATCATAAGAATACCACAGTTCCCAAAGAATCAAAGTTCTAGGTGACCCAAAGATAATGGAAATGTGCATAATGGATTCTAGGTTTATTTACAATGATGACTAATGCACAAGTAGTGGGATAAAAGATATTTTAGATCAGAAATGTGTGATCATAGAAAGAAGTGTAATCATTGTGTGCAAAAGGAATAACAGATAGTTTAAATTCTCCATTAGTACCAACGAGCTGTCACTAGGTCTGGGGAAAATTCTGTCTTTTATAGTGAACTTATGGGAAGACATTAACAAAAATCACATAAAATATATTCATGGATTCCAGTCTGAATTGTTAAAAAAAAAAAAAAAAAAAAAAAGGTATCCACATCAATACAGAGAGAGGTGACAGAGTACTTAGAATGTTTTCTCTTTTCCAACCAGGTCTGTTTATCAAGTTAGCATATTAACATCTTGGAAAATATGGAAAGTCTAGCTATGAGTGAGAAGAATATTAATCAGATAGGCTTTAATAGGTGAGATAGGGAGATAATAGGGAGAAACATGAAACAAGTCAAGGAGGGGAGAAGAGTGCAATACTGACTAAGGTGGTCAAGGTGAGTACTAGGTATTCAGGTAATACCATGAGAAGAGTAGGTCAGGAATGCAAATCCCCAGCAAGTAAATCAATGGACCATCCATAGAGAAAGTAGAATTGGGGAACAGAGAAAGCAAAATGGAGAAAGACCACTGAATATAAATATTACCAATATCATTCTTTTGTCAGGCCATAAAGCAAGATTTTTTCCTCCCATTTAAGCGTAAGAAATGAAATGGTATACCATTTCCCCCTTTTTATTTGGAAGTTCAGTTTTTCCACTTGTAAGTCATTTAAGTAGATCATTCCACCTCTTTGGGGGTCTCATTTTCCTCTTTTGTAAAATGAGTGAATGGTACTAGAATAAGAAGTGTCAAATTTGCTATTCACAAAATTCTCCAATGCATTTGGAACCAGTTACAATGCATTATAACTGGGAAATGTTTAACAAAATAATAAAAATGCAATGTAAAATAAATATTAATTAATAGTTTCTAAATCAATAATAGGGCTTGCAGGGACCTACTTCTATTTGAGAAATACTTATGAATTTGATTTCCAAATTTCTAAGGTGAAAAATGTATCAGATTTTCATCAATGGATGATATCTATGAAACAGCTCAAAAATGTGTGTGGTTAGATACAGTGATGTCACTTAGACTATTGCTATAGAAAATATTCTCTGTCTTTACTGGTTTTTGCTTTGGTCCAAACCTTTGATTTTATAGAGAACTAATGCAAATCAGAAATTCACAGGAAATTTATTGTCTCTTTTTAAATATAAATATTGTGCTGATGTTCTCATTTTTTTTTCAAATATGTCACTTCCCAAATTTCCCAAACACTTCCCAAAACAAAGACTACATATTTTGATTGTAGAAGTTGCTTGGGGCACAGAGTTAGGTTACATAGTAAAAGTCAGAGGCTCTTGAACCGCTGGCTCCTCATCTCTTGGGTTAGCCCTTTATTCATTATACCATGCTGCCAATTTGTAAACTCAAAAGATAAAATACATTTCTATATCTTAAATGAGATGGTGGGACAAAATTATATTATTTATAAATACAATTTACAAATGATAGCTTCTCTGAACAAATTAAGGGAAATTTCTTTTCATAAGAGAAATGACCATGAAGATTCAGATGCATAACAAGAAAGTAATGTCAGTGGTCCAAAACATTCTTTGAAAAAGATCACCAAAACTCCAATATGTCTTGGATTTGTTTGACTCTTGATTTGCTCTAATTACTTGCTCTAATGTTTGCATTGCAATTGGATTATATTAAAAATAATAATGACTGTTAATTAGAACATTTAAATTAGGTGCAAATATTTTCCTTTCTAATGTGCTAATCACCAGATGGCAAAGACAATATGGAAATGAATTATAGGTAAAACCATCCCTGGTAGCAAACAAATGAGAAGTGTTTACTCTGTGTTAGACAATGGGTTAAGCACTGAGGATACAACAAATACAAGAAAAAATAAAGACAGTCCTGTCCTCAAAGAGCATGTATTCTAATGGGAAAAAATAAGACATAAAAGGAAGGTAAAAGTGGAGAAAAAAAGTACCTCATGGGGTCATGGTGGCAAAGTCCAGAGAGAGAACAAAACTGGGAAGTGAGTGAAGCATGACCAGCCTGAGTCTGTCCCCAAAATGGAGGGCTGGAAGAAATTCATTAAATGAAGAAAAGGGCAGAGGGATGTTTCAGGAGGAGAAGACTATCAATTGCCAAAAAGCTTCTATTTAGTCTGGACAAAAGGAGAACTTCAAAGGCTTATGCTATTGTATTTGATTTCCGAATTTCTAAAGTGAAAATATATCAGAAAATAGTTTGCCTTTTCGCTTCCCTCCACTAGGAAATAAAAGGTAAAGGCTAGTTGGTACAATGGGAAAAAATATAGATTTAGGAGCCTGAAGACCTGGGTATCAGTTCAGTCACTTTGACACGTGCCAGCTATGTGACAACTTCCTTAGTGTCTCTGGTTCTCCTCAGTAAAATATGAATGTTGAACAAGATAATCTCTAAAATCCCATTTAAGGCTAGATGGTATGTTTCCAATATAAGGTCACTTTTCTAAAGCAGTGAGACCTTGAGCCTTGAATATGTGATCATGGACCTAATTCCATTATTCCTAATTGTAGAACAATACTGCTGGCTATATTTCCTAAATGGTGGCTACATCTCCCTCTCCATTCTTTTTATTTTTTTTTTATTTTTCTTCAATTACATGTAAAAAAATTAACATTCATTTAAAGTTTTTTTAATTCAAAATTCTTTCCCTGCCTCCCTTGTACTCTCCTTAAGGAGGCACAGATTATATATAGAGATATAGACATAGATTAGATATAGATATAGATAGATATAGATTGTATATGTGCAGTCATGCAAAAAAGATTTCCACATTAGCCATGTTGCAAAAGAGCAAAGAAAAAAAGAAAAAAAAATTAAAGTATGCTTTGATCTTCATTCAGACTTTAACAGATCTTTCTTAGGAGGTAGGTAACATTTTCCATAATAAGTTTTTCAGAATTATCTTAGATTATCAGGGTATCTAGGTGGTGCAGTGGATAGAGCACCAGCCATGCAGTCAGAAAGACCCAAGTTCAAATCTGGCCTTAGACACTTAACACTTTCCTGGCTGTGTGACTCTGTGCAAGTCACTTAACCCCAATTGCCTCAAAAAAAAAAATTATCTTAGATCATTGTCTTGCTAAGAATAGCTGTCATTAATAATAATCTTTTACAATATTGCTGTTGCTATATATATATATATATATATAATATTCTCCTGGTTCAACCCATTTCACATTGCATCAGTTTATACAAATCTTCCCAGGTATTTTTGCTTATAATTTCTTATAGCATTATATTATTCCATGCTTCTCTGTTCTCTTCACAAAAAGTTTTTTAAGTTCTGTGTCCATCTGGAACCACTCAAAGGTTGTCAACCTGGAATCATTCCCATGAACTAAATTTACTAATTCACTGATTTTTATTTCAAGCTAATTACATAATAAAATATATGCATAAAGAAAACAAAATAAAAAGACATATTTTGCCATGGCCAATTAATGTCATTTTGTTTTCATATTTATTATCAAATCATAATAAAATTAAATCCATACAACCAGCTTTGCCCCATGCATTGAGAACGAAATTAAATATGATGGCAAAAACCTGGAATGGACCATACAAATTTACCTTCATTACATATGTAAATTCAAACCAAAATGGCTAGTGATGTTTAAATCCAAATCCAATCCAATGTTATTTGCATGTAGAAACCATGTAAATTAACTTTTAATGTCTCCCTCTTGGAAATTTGAAATTTGTTTTCTTACCTGTGTCAAAAGACAAAATGAAGATCAGTTCTTAATGATCCAGTCACCACCCTTCAAAAGCCAAGGAATTCAAGAACACATGAACTGGTTTGTGCATGTAAACATTGTCTTACACATCTTAATTTTTTTTTAACTGGAAAATCCTCGATCACAATGAATAAAGTATCAAAATGATTGATCTCTAACATAAAGTATTTATAAAGGTGATTTTTGTTATTGAATACAATATGAATATCTTATCAAAAGGAATTATCCTTAATCTAATGTATCTTAAAAAGTGATTGTAATTAACAAAAGAAACATTTGAATAAGAAGAAAGAATCAGTTAATCCTTTTGTTATTAACAGATGTTCACTAAGGGTACCTACAGTGAATAGAGACCTGGCCCTAAAATCAAAAGGACCTGAGTTCAGATCTATTCTTGGATTCTTAACACTTATTAGCTGTGTGAAGTTGGAAAAGTCACTTAACCCCAATTGCCTTGCAAAACCCCCCATATTTTAAATAAATATTCACTGGTCTGTTTTTGAGACTAGTCTTTTGAGAGTTCCCTTAGATAGTAAAGAGATCAAATCAGTCAGTACTTAAATAAATTAATTCTTGGAAGGACAAATACTAAAGGTAAAGCTTAATGCTTTGGCCATATAATGAGAAGATGGGACTCACTGAAAAGGACTCTGATACTGGAAAAATTGAAGTCTAAAGGAGGGGACAGGAGAGGGTGGGGTAGATAATGTCATGGAAGCAATAGACATGAGCTTGGACAGATTTTGAGAGATAATAGAGGATAGAAGGGCTTGATGTACTGTAGTTCATGGAGTCACAAAGAGTTGGACACAATTGAATGACAGCAAAGTCTCTTGGTCTTTTTTCTCCCTCTTGCATTACATTCCTAATATTCCTTGATCTTTGATAAAATAAAAGTATAGTTCTTAAGAAACCCAAAAACATACCCCTAGTGTTTAGGGAATGTCTGCTATACATAAGCTTCATCTAATAAATGCTTATTGAATGATTGTTTGACTATGATTATTATTTATTATATTATACTATAATTATTCATGAATTATCAAGTAATTGACTATAATAATGTAAGGTAAGCTATATGCTTATATCTGCACACAGAACTGATTACTCACTAGAAGAATTTTGAATGAAACTTGCTGCTAAGTGGTATGAGGGATAGAGTTCTGGTCTTGGAGTCAGGAAACCGGAATTCAAATCTTGACAGCTTCACCATGTGAGTCTAAGAAAATAATTTAATCTCTTTCAGCCTTAGTTTCCTCACTTATAAAATAAGGATAGTAATAGCACATCTCTTGCAAGGTTGTTGGAAGGATCAATTGAGATAAATATACAGAGTTTTGTAAATCTTAAAACACTACAAATACTAGCAATTATGATTATATTCTTTACAAGGAACCTCAGCAATTATCATTCTAAATCAACTTGCCAAATTATGTTTATGATAAATACAAAGCTTAAGCAAAATAATGGATTGGAAGGAGGAGACTACAATTCCTGAAAAGAAATAATTTGCAACATACTAGTCCATATGGTTCTAAGGCAGTTAGACATACTGTTTGCATATTGCTGAGCAGTGAAACAGGCAAGGGGGTACAGTGGATAGAGCACTACGCCTAGAGTCAGGAAGATGTAAGTTCAAATCAGGCCTCAGATTTTTACTATAACTGTGTGACCCTGGGCAAGTTAAATTTACCCTGTTTGCTTCAGAGTTCACCCTCATCTGTAAAATAAGCTGGAGAAGGAAATGGCAAATTACTTTAGTATCTTTGCCAAAAAAAAAAAAAACCAAAAAAAAAAAAAACCCTAAATGGAGTCACAAAGAGTTGGACACAACTGAAATTACTGATTAACAATGCACATTGCATTAAAAATGATATTTACTGACCAACAAATGAAAAGATGCTTTCATTAAGACTTTCTGTATTAATCCTTAATTGTTCTCCCCCAATTTGAGAACTCCACAATCTTCCAAGTTCCTAGTTGTGAACCTTATATATCCTCCTACTTCACTGAGCAGTTTAAGGCCATTCTAGATAAGTTCCTTAAAATCCTTGTCTCCATCATTTAAAATTCAGCATCAGTAGATATAAATATTATTTTGTTGTTAAGTAACTTGTCAGGGTCACACAGCTAAGAATTATTAGATGTCTGAGGTTAGATTTGAACTCATTTCTTACTTAGCCTTAATCCTTGATTATCTCAGTCAGTTGAGACCTATTAAAGACCTTAGCTTAAAAAAATCAAGGTCTCCCATTACATCCAGGGCCATCTTCAATTGTTCTGATCTCTGTCTTGCCACTGGACCCAGATGGCTCTGGAGGAAAAAGTTAGACAGGTGATCTTACACAGTCTCCCTCACTTAAATACAATTCACCTGCATGTCATGGAATCATTTCTCTGATGTCAAAATCCTTTTTGAGAATGAAGGACAAATAATAACAGGAACAACAAGCACTTCCATACAAATCAGACCATGTCATCTCTTTGCTTCCTCTTGCCTACTGAATAAAATGCATAGTCCTTTACCAATAATTTGAGATCCTCTGCAATCTCTCAAAACTTTTCAAACTTCTATACCTCAACACATATTACATGCCCTAATTAAAATGATTTACTCTGTCCTTTAAATATATCCTGTATTTTCATGATTCTTTCCATTTGCTAATATTGTTCTCCTTACCTGTTTAATTCTCTAGTTTTTCAATTTTAACTCAAAAGCTTCTTCCTCCATAAAATTTCCTCTTATCTCATCATTCAATAATGATTTCTCTTTACTTCACCAGGTCTCACACAATGCATTTCCGAATCTCTCTGATGTATTTATTCTGTATTATTTTGTTGTTAGTATACTTATCTGTGTATGAGCCTTATTCTCCTACTAGAGTGATTTTTTAAAGAGAACTATGTCTTATCTAAACTTTATTTTCCCCAGAGTCCAGCTTAGTGCGCTTTGCACACAATAGATACTTTCTGAACATTTGTTGAATTGAATATGAGCTGCTGAGTTCTTACACATGAAATAAAGAAATGCTCTATAGAATTAAAAATGGCAACCCAAAGAGAAGCTTCTAAGAAGTTTTGCTGGATGCCTCATTGAGTTAAGGTGACCCTGAGTTCCTGAAGACTAAACTCTGCTAGATTCTTCCAAATTGTAAAATAATCAATTACAATTCCTACAACAAATTGTACTATATGTACAACAACTCTCCTTGCTCATTTTGACAAGGCTCATCATCAGAAGCTTAGCCACAGAATGAAGATTTTATTCATTACAATTCAATGAATAACTCAAGAAAAATGGAAAGTTAATGTGATATAATGAATGAATGGATAAATAGATAGCCATAGAGTCAAAAAACAACAACAACAAAAAAAAAAAAACTGTTGCATCTACTGACTGTGTGAAATTGCACAGGTAAATTGACTTTTCATTGCACTCAGATAATTCTCTAAGACTATGAAATCACAGGGCCATTAAAAAAAAAGTTAGGGAGAAAGAGTTTTCTACAGTGTAGAGGTAATCTAATCTACAGTGATGGAGAAAATATCCAAATTATTACTCCTTGAAGACAGAAAATAAAAAAATCACATGAAATATTAGAAGTTGTAGATAGGTGACAAAGGAAATGTTTTAAGGATTTGAAAATAAAGTTGATATGCATCCTGAAATGAATGGAATAAAACACCAATGAAAATAGTCAGCAGTACCAGATTGGGTACCTTTCTACATAGCTAGGTAGTTGGAGTACAGAAGATCAAATTCATTTTCATACATTTACTATTCTCTGTGACTCTGGGCAAAACTGTCAGCTTCAGTTTCTTCAGTTGTAAAATGGGGATAATAATAGTACCTATCTTGTAAGGTTATTGTGAAGATCAAAAAAGTTAATATTTGTAAAACACTGAGCAAAGTACCTGGCACACAGTATGTTCTTAATAAATACATACGCATTACTTTTCCCTTTTCACAGCTCTGGCTAGAGGAAGAAATTTTAACCATAAAGAAGAAAAGGAACCACAAAAGATAAAAGAGGTCATTTTGATTACATAACACTGATTTTTTGTTGTTGTTGTTGTTAATCAAAGGCAATCATAATGGAAATGATTTGGGGGGGGGGGATTTTTTACAACAAATATCCTAATTAGAGTTTGATATGCACAATATGTTGTTCAGTCAAATGATGATTTTAACATAAAGGCAATGAAAAACATTATTTTACAGGATACTTGGTCATTTTATCTTTCAGAGCCTATGATGAACAAAACCAAAAAGAGTTCCATGAAGATAATTGCAATTTATACAGTAATATCTGTTTGCAAAGAGTGATAAAATAATCTTTCGGAAGAGGGTGGGACCTTGGAGGTCACAAGTCCATTTTACAAATTTTCAAACTGAAATCTAGAGAGGTTAGGTGCCTCAGAATCATATAACTAGTTAGTGTTCAAGTGAATATACACATCTGTCTTCCTGAATCCATGTCCCAGAACTTTACACATTACATAATGCCAAATGATTGAGAAATTCTATGAAGAACTTGCCAATGACTCCCCATACTAAATCAATGTATGCTATACTTTGATATTAAATAACCACAATGCAGAGGTGGGCACAGGAGAGAATTACAAAAAAAAAATTTTGGAAAGTAAGCTTTAGGTTTAAAGAGGTTAAAGGCTTATAAACTAAGTAGAAGTCTCTTGCCTATATATCATGAACACTTTCTTTTAAAAGAGAAGGTATGGACATGGTAAACGTTGAACAAGATCACAAAAAATAAAATCATTTATAGCTTGACAGATGGAAAATAACTTATTGATAGAATAATAAATTTAGATGTAGAAGGAACCCTAAAAGTCACCAGATTTAAAAATCACCTTATTTGAATGATAAGAAAATTCAGGTTCAAGAGGATGAAAAATAGCAACAACAATAACAATAATATTGACAGTTAACATCTATATAATTCTTACTATGTGTTAGGTACTGTGATAACTTTCCAAAGTTATACTGCTAGGGAAGTAAATCAGCCTTTGTGTGTGACCACATTATTGACAAACCCTAGCAAGAGTCAAAATCATCACTGAACTGGAAGAATAAAATGAGAAGAAATTATATAATTAATAACTTCTTCAAATATGCAGGCTCTTTATGTCCCCCAAATGTCCCAAGATAGATCAGGAAGAAGACATTGTTTTAGCTTAACAACATTTCCTTCAGTAGTTTAAATGGTGAAAAGCAATCATTACACAAGTAAGTCAAAGAAACCCCAAAATTGCCTTTTCCAACAAACAGGAGATAGATAGTAGCCAAGGAAAACTTACTTTGCAATATAAAATCATTTTGAAGAAGGGCATCTGAAGATTATAAACAGTATCACTCACAAAATAGTGAAGATCAGTAAAAAAAAAAAAAAAAAAAAAAAAGAAGAAGAAGAAGAAGAAGAAGCAAGATTATAGAATAGTTATCTCACCCCCAGATAAACCACATCATTCTTAGAAATAATACTTTAAAAAATTAAGGAGAACTTCTAAACCAGAGAAAGTAGATAGAGTAAACTTGTGTTAAAGCTGATACAACTGTGAAAGAGCATCATTTTATAATATATCTCAGTGAAGCAAATACATACCTCTCTCCCCAGCCAGCCCTATTCTCCAATAGGAGTGGGGTGAAAATCATATATACTATTGACACCTAAAAAGGCAGTCGAGAAGACTTGATTACCACTGATCCATATATCAACTTTCTTATATAAAATCTTTATGTTCTAAATACTGATCAAGAGTATCCTAAAATGAAAATACACAAAGGGAATAAGAAAACTTTTGCAAAAGAATTTTCTTCAGCAGATCATGCATCTTTAGTTTAAAAATTGACTAAAAAAATAAAGTGGATCCAAAATCCCACCATGTTAATTGATTGTTTTAAAAGTATTTAGTTCAGTAGAGCAAAACAGTTTTAAAATCTCTCCTACAACAAAAAGTATTTCATAGTTTAAGGCATACAAGATTCCTTGATAAATGAAACCATGGAGATAATTCAGTTTAATGACCCTTAGATTATTAATATCAAATAACATATATAACAGGGAATCTTCATCATTGTCATGAAGCATGTTCTAGGAGAAGTCTAAAAAGAAAAGAACTGATTCTCTTTCAATTAAAATCCTCAAGATTCTTCTGCCTATAGATGCTATTAAGCTGATATCATCAAGTACCTAGAAAATGATTAGATCCATGATTAGTCAAAAAAAGATCAAACAATATATAAATGAAAAGATAAAATTCTTTTTAAAATGTCTATTGTCCAGTTTATAAAAAGTAGTTAGACATTTAAATCTATTCATTAGTACAGCAGCAATACATATATCTATAATAGGCACTATAGATTATGAATGATTTGAAAAAGCCAATTATAGCATTTCACATTTATTCTTATTGAATTTCATCTTTTATTCAAGCCATAAATCTATACAGTTGAAATATTTTTCAACCTAGACCCTGACATCCAACTTATTAACTAATTTCTCCAAGGTCTATTTCATCTTCAAATTTGACAAGCATTCCATCTACATCTTCAATCCTAAATCAATAAACAATTATTAAGCACCTATTATGTGCCTGGCACTGTCAATTCTTTGTTGAAGTCATTGATAAAAATATCGTACAATGCTAAAGACAAATTCCTAGGGCTTTTCACTAGTGGCTTCCTTCCAAGTTGGTTATCAACCCATTAATGACTACTCTTTGGTTATGATCTCTCAACTAGTTCCAAATCCACCTAACTGTTCCATCACCTAATCCATATATTTTTATTTTGTCCACATGAATAATATGAAAGAGTTTGTGAAATGCTATGCCAAAATCTTAATGTACTATGTTCATATCAATCTTTGGTTCTATCTATTACCCCTGTCAAAATAAGTACATGAGATTAATCTAGTGGGAATTATTCTTGATGATTCTGTACTGGCATTTGATGATCATTGTTTCAATTTAACCACTCCCTTAATAATGTGTTCTAGACACATTATTTTTTCAAGAAAAGAAATCAAAATACATATATTGCTTGATGAATCTACTGTTTTCCACGGACTGAAAATTAGGACCACATATATTTGCCCTCCTCCATCCAGTCCTATGCAACCTATTCCATTGTCCATCAGTTTTCAAAGTTCTCCAATAAAAGTGCAATAATATCTGTCAGTTCCTATGGTATCCTAGAGTACAGCTCACCAAGTCTTGTGACTTGAACATATTAAGAGCAACTAGATACTACCTGACCACTTCCCCACATAACTTGATTTTCAGTTTCTAACAGGAAACTGTTAGACATTTTTGTACTATATTTAACAAAGTCTAATAGTCAGGCTCTCTTAGCTTCATTCATTAACATCACCTCATTCACCCCCAAGCAATAATTTCATCTTTCTCTTTGCCCCAATACGGCTAAAAAATCCTTTTCTTGTCCTCAGCATTGGCTGCCAACATAGCTTTTTGGGGTGTTCAGGGAGAACTGGAACCTCTGGTAGGAGAGTTTCAAAGATGCTCACCCACCTTTAATGTGCGCCCGATTCAGCCAATGTTTACCTGGGACTCCAAGAAGCTGTAGCACGTGTAGTGGCCACCACACCTTTCTAAACAATCTTGGCAGACATGATAAACCAGGTTAAAGGTAAACAACAAGCCTTAAACCTATTGGTGATGTAGGGTAATGTAGGGGACTTCCTCTGAAAGAATTAGCGAATGAGAACCATTTGTTCAAACAGCCATGAAGGTGGCTGCAGTAGGCACCGGAGTGCCTAAGATGCCAAGGTCACCCACTGCATCCTAGACCGTCACCACTCATCTTGACTTTTGTCCTGCCCCTGGATTTCAGTGACTCAGGAGAGAATAAGGCTGATGACTGCACAACTCTGCATTACTGAAGTAAAATTCACACACAATTCGCACATATCATCATCCATGAGTCATTGGTTTTCTTCAAAAACAAAGAACAAACAACATCTCTCTCTGGGATATAAGACTCAAGACAAAGTATTCTCTTACCACTTCTTACATTTGTGAAGTATTTTTTACAAAGTGCTTTTTTTTTTTAACAACAGACCTATGAGATAAATAGTATTTATATGGCATTATGTATGATTCAAGGATTATAATCCTCATTTTATGGATAAATATTTGAAGGTTCTGAGAACTTCAGGAAGTTAGTCGAAGTTATAGTCAGTTTTTGGATTCAGAACTCAAAACCAGGTTTTTCAGACTGGGATTCTAGTTCATTCCACTACAGCATGGTGATTCCACTCTAATGTATGGGGGAGAGAGAGAGAGAGAGAGAGAGAGAGAGAGAGAGAGAGAGAGAGAGAGAGAGAGAGAGGAAAGAAGTAAGAAGGGAGGGGGAGAGACAGAGACACAAAGTGGGGAGAGAGAGAGAGGGAAAGAGGGAGAAAGGGAAGGAGAGAGGAATGGAGAGAGGGGAGGGAGGGAGGAAGGGAAGGTGAGAGAAAAAAGGAAAAAGAGAGACAATATTTATGTGGAGATATGTGGTGTGCCTGGGAAGGAAGTGTTCTTCACCTTATACAATAAATCCATTTCTAAAGTTATGGATAGGTCATATTTTATTATTTAAATTGCACTGTCACGCATTAAGGGAGCTTGCTTTTTTATAGGAACCAGATGTTAAATCCTTTTGTAAACTTAAATCATGCATATTACTGGTTTTGTAATTTATTTATTTTATTCATTGCTTGTTATCAATACCATCAACAATTATATTGACAATATATAAATAAAAATATTGTTCATTATAAATTTGTTGGTTTTATAATTCTAGATATTTCTATATTGACTTTTCTTAATAAATAAATCAACTAACATTTATTAAGCACCATTTATGTGTCAGGCATTGAATTAGGAACTGGACATATGTAATACAAAAGCAAGGCATGTTTAAATACAAAGAATGAAAGAAACCCTGTTGTGAAAGAATGGACAGTTTTGATTTGGTACACACCTGTGTATATTTCAATATATCATTTGAAAAAAACAGTGTTTGAAAAATTGATTGTTTTAAATTGAAGTCAAATTAGAAAGTCTTTTAAAATGCAAGTAGGTTATTAAGAAAAGCAAAGAATGTGACATGCTGAGGGTCACAAGGGTTAATATCGGCAATAAAAAAAGAACAATCATCAAAACTAAATGACAGATTCTAATTAGAACAAATAACAAATGAGAAAAATTCCCAGCCAGGTGCTGGAAAATAGAAAGAGCTCAGGCTAGCTTTTCCATCATCATCAATTAGTGCTTATTCAGTACCTAGGAGAGATATGCTCTTCTATTGGGTCTGGCACCAACCTACCTCATGTAAGGTTCAAGGAGAGAAGGCTGGATAAAATAATTTAAAGAGTCAGTGAGGCAGAGACCAGTTCTCAATCACTATGACATGCCTAATTCTGATACACTGCCCGTCTCTAAGGATTCTAAAATATGCAATTTTCCTTTAAAGAATATTTTCTGTAGCCCTATAATGTAGGTATTAAATACAAGATGTAAAAGAAAAGGGCATACATTGGAAAGGAATCTGGATTCTAATCCAGGCTAACTTATTAGTTGTAAAGGAGCCTCTCTGTGTCTCAATTTCCTCATGTGCAAAATACAGATAAATAATATGCACCTAATAGAGAAATTTTAAGAGAAAGGCAGAACTGGTGATTAAGAAGACAGTTTTGGATTTCTGGACCAAAGCTAATTCTCTTGAATTGTTGATCTAAAGAAGCTCAGTCAAAATACATTTTTTTAAAGCCTTGCAGATCTGATTAGGAGGGTTTAAAATGGAAAATTCAAAAGAGAAGCAACTGCTACATAGTTCATCATAAAGAGTAGTAAGTAAGATACAGTAAGAGTGTCAGTAGAAAGAACCAATAATTCAGAGAAAACCATAATCAAGAAAGGGACAATAAATAAAAGTCATAGCTTCTGAGAAAAAATAAATAGCATCTCATGGCCTAAAATTCTACAAAATGCAGCCCCAAAAGGATAGGATCTTCTCAAGAATGATTTTCTAATAATGCCAATTAGGGATAAAAGGGACAGCTATCCAGAATCCAATATGACTGCACAGGTCAGACCAACATAGTTATTAAAAAGGTATATAGAAAAGGTAAAAGTAAGAAAAGATGATAAAGAATAAGGACAATTTTTAAAAAGATAACATAAGATTAGTGACAGGTGTGCTAACTCTCAGAATGCACTAAGGCTACATAATGAATAAATAACAGGAAATAGTTTTTTAGTGATTTTTAAAATGCTATGGTGAAGAAAATAGTGACGAATATGCTATGATAAAAAAGAGATAAAACTGCTACTCCTGGTTGATGGAATAATAATAACAATGATAATAATATATACTGTAGGAACAAAATAGTACTATTCAACTTTTATTTTACTTGGGTTTTTTTAATTACAAAGAAGAATAATCTTCAGATTTAGAGGGATAGAATGAAAATAATTAGTATGGAGATAAAGCCAATGAGAAATGAAAAATTATCCTCAAGAAATTCAAGTCACTAGTTCATAGGACCCAGATGAATTACATCCCAAAACACTGGAATATTTGTAAAAAAAAAAAAAAAAACAAGCAAAAACAATTCAGCACCTGGGAGATAGTGCCATATAAATACTGATTCCCTTCTTTTCCCTCTCCTACCAAAAGAATTGCTAGATGGGATTTTTGAATTAATGTCATTGACTTGTGATGAATTATGGGAAATGCAGGAAGTTCCACAAGACTGAGAGTGAGCAAACACTGTCTTAGAGGATTTCTCAAACTTAAATTTCCATCAAAATTCTAGAACATATCATTAAAGTGTTGGGAGATTTTATAGAAGGTAGTTATCATTAAGAGCCAGCATAAGCTTATCAAGAGTACATCCTACCAGACTAACCTCATTCCTTTTTTTTTTTTTTTTGACAGAATTACTAGAGAGGTAGATCAGAAAAAATTGAAAGCTATAAATTACCTACATATTAAAAAGTCACTTTATAAAGTCTATCATTCAGGCAGGATGAACAGATAAAAGCTAAACAAATGACAGTACTAGTTGAATAACTGGATTGGTATAGTCATGGAAGTAGATCTATAGTGAAATTGCTAGGAGTTTATCATTGGCTTTTTTCTGCTCAACTTCAATGACTTGGAAAAAAAGCTTAAATGGCATTCTTATCTAATCTGGAGATGACACAAAACTGAAAAGGATCATGAACATCTTGAACCAGTATACTAAATGACCTGCATAGTCTTAAATGATGGACTTAGATTAATAAAATGACATTTGGTAGGAACAAGGTTTTAATAAGAACATGCTTAATAGAGCATAGATCTTTGTTCAGAAAATCAATTGTGAAAGTGTAGGATGGAAAAGTCATGACTAGACGATAGTTCATATGAAAAAAAATATGTGCAGTTCTAGTGAACAAGAAGTTCGATTAGAGTAAATACTTTAATATGCCAAAAACACTAATGTAAGCTTAAAATGCACCAATGGAAATATGGTGCACAACAATAATATTGATGTTTCTATTGCTTTCTACCAGAGCCTATCAAGGATATTGTGCTCAATTTGGGGTGCTAAATTTTGGGGAAAGCCATTAACAGAGTGCATCTAGAGAAGAATGTTCAGGAGAGTCATAGATCAGTAAAAAAAAATCAAGATGATTTTGTCTGAAGAAGAAATACATATATGACAACTGCTTTTAAGTATCTGAAGGGTTATAATGAGAAAGAGGTATGATACTTTTTTGTTGTTATTCAGTTGTTTCAGTCATGTCCTATTTTTGTGACCTCATTTGGTGTTTTCTTAGCAAAAACATTGGAGTGATTTACCATTGTCTTCTCCTGCTCATTTTACAGATGAGGAAACTGAGGTAAATAGGGTTAAGTTTGCCTAGGATCACATTTATTTGATGCCAAATTTGAACTCAGATCTTTCTGATGCCACCTAGACCTTTTTACTTGACCCCAAAGATAGTAGTAGTTATAAGGGCAGAAGTTATAATGAGGTAGATGATAAATAATAATAATAATAACAATTGCTAGCATTTATATAGGATTTTAAGGTTTGCAAAGCACTTTGCAAATATTGTATTATCTCTTTTGATCCTGACAACAACTCTGTGAGGTAAGTGCTGATATTATCCCCATTTTACAGATGAGAAAACTCAAGTCAAAAGAGATAAAGGGACTTCCCCATAGTCACACAGTTTGTAAGTGTCTGAGGCTGGATTTGAACTCAAATCACCTTGACTATAGGTCTAATTCTCCATCTATTGGTTCAGCATAAAGCTCAGTTAAGGGGGGAAAAAAATCACCTCTCCAAAAAATGGAATGAGCAACTTCAAGAGACAGTGGATTTCCCGTTACTGCATATTCAAGTGGAAGTAAGATGAACATTTGTTAAGGATGTTCCAGGGTCTAGATTTTTTTTTAAAGTCTAGACTGCACTATATGACCTCTGAAGTTTATCTCTTCCACCCCTGAGACTTTGTGAATTAAATCGAATTGAAGTGGATCAAGAATTCAGATCTTACTAAAAAAGAGAGGATGAAGACTGCATGGAATGGAATGGGCTTTTTTCATATAGTCCTGCTGTAGTCTTAGAAATACGTTGATCCTTTATATACTTGTCAGATAAAAGATTATTTATTCATTGTAGATATCACTTCATTAGAAAGCCTACAGTGAATGAAGGAAAGTACTTGGCGTCCTTATGTTTTTGTGTTCTGGACAGCCTTTTATACACTGTTGCTTTTTGTGATTACAGAACAGAGAGGTCCAGAATTTATCCTCAGTTTTTTTCTTTGCATTTCTCAGGATTTTGATAATGTATCTTGTCACTGGCAGGATAAAGGCAAAGAAAGTCTACAATGAAAATCCATTGGGAACAATAAATAGTAATCCTAATAAATCTACAAAATGTGTCACAGACATACACACTAAAAAGGTGCTTTTGGCAGCTCTGAACAACTTTACTCTTCTGCACAAGGAGAAAACAACAGATCAGTGTTATCATTTATCTTCACAATATCCCCCTGAATAAGAGAGAAGACATAGTAAGGAAAACTTAAAGACAGGGTAATAGAGCTTCTAGACAAAGATTCTCAGCACTTTTTGCACTTCACAATACCTTCCTTTCAAATATTTAGTGGCTATTAAGTGGAAAAGTTAAAGAGCAATGAATTATTTGGATACTTTCATTCATTCATTCATCAGACAATTAAGTATCTCCTATGGGGAGGCAGTTGCTACATGTTGATGGGGACATCAGAATAAATAAAATATGTTCTCTACTCTCAAAGAACCTGCTAGCTAGGGATGTTGTTGTTCAGTCATGTCTGAACCTCAATTTGGATTTTTTTTGGTAAAGACACTAGAGTAGTTTGCCATTTCCTTCTCTAGTTCATTCAACAGATGAAGAAATTGAATTAAACAGTGTTAAGTGACTTGCCAGGGTTCTCAAAACTTGTAAGTATTTAAGGATAGATTTTATCTCAGGTCTTCCTGACTCCAGACCTGGTACTCAATCCACTGCATCATCCAGCTGCTCATTGTGTATACACACAACATATACATAATAACTGTAATGAAAAGAAGTACATATTTCATTACACAAAGTTGTAAAATGCCTTTTTATTAGGGAATGACTAGAATAAACATTGTATAAATGATAAATATAAGGAATTCAGAGAACAAGGGAAGATTTATATAAATTAATACAAAATGAAAACAGCAGGACCAAGAAAAATGCACAATAATTATAATAATGCAAATTTTAAAAATTCTAAATGGACTTTGAACAAAAGAAATGGAGAAAACCAATAAAGGTCCTGGATAAGCGATAATAAAACATATCTCTTCTCTTACAACAGAGAGGTGGATTGATAAGGAGAAAATAATGAATATGATGTCAAGGTTTCTAGATCAGATGTATCTCTTTAATTTTTTTGTCCCAATAGCAGAGTCAAATTAGAGGTGAGAAATGATTTTAATTTAAAGAAAAAAATATCAATAAAATATGTGTGTATATATACATGCTACATGGATTCAAATGGATGAAAAGGTTGACAACATGAACCTTGGATAAAAATTTGATAGTCATAGGTGGAGAAACAGAATGCTAAACAAGGAGAATAGTACCAGTAAAAGTATGAAAGCAAGAAAGCACTTAGTTGTTTAGGAAATGTCAAGAAGTCCATCTTGCTTGGATGGAACACAGAGTAAATACATTAGAGAAAAGAGTAGAAAGTTAGAGTGGAACCAGATTATAGTAAGACGTAAATTCTTTGTTGAGTTTGGACTTTGTTCAATTGTTAATAGGGAACCATTGAAAAAAAATTTACCAGATTAATGACATAGTATTCTTCAGGAATATAAATCCAGAGACAGTGTGCAATATGCATTGTAGAAGAAAGACATTGGAGGCAGAGAGACTTAAAATGAGGGATTGAACTAGTTTCATGTTAGTGAAAATAGAGAAGAGACTGATTTAAACAACATTGAAAAGGGGAAAAAATGAGAGGACTCAGTCACCAAATGGATTTATGAAGAAAGAGAATGAAGGGAATCAAAGATAATTTGTTTTTAGCCTGAAAAAATGAAGAATGATGATAAATCATGAGGAGAAGGTGAAGATTTTTAAGAATGATGATGAGTTCAGTTTTAGACATTTTAATTTTGAAGTGTGAGTAGAACATCCAAGTGGGGATGTCCAGCAGATAATTAGAAATGGAGAGCTAGAGACAGAGGAGAAACCTAGATCTCAAAATACAAATTCAGAATCATTCCTATAAAATCAATAGTTGAGATGATGTAAATAAATGATGTCAATAAAGGAAAGTATAGATGGAAAAGAAAAGAGAACCAAAGGCAGAGCATTGGGAAATGCCCATATCTATTGGAATAGAAGAAGTAGGACTGGTGAGAAGTAGAAATGGAGAGATCAAATAATAATAGAAAAAACAGTACATTATCAGGGAAACCAACATAGGAAATTTTCAAAGCCTACAGTAGTGAAAATCCATTGGGTAAGATAGCCATAATTTGTTGTGAATCCAATAATCACACATTATCCCTGACAACTCAAAAGAAAAGAAGGTAGATGATAGGAGCTAAAGATTAATATGGTAATCATATCAACATGAAAGAGAATCAGGAGGGTAGGCAGAAAGTAGTTTGGACTTTTCCTGAGAATACTGTCATTTACTAGCTAGATGACCATGTTCAAGTCAATCGACCTTTATTAGCCTTAATTACTTTATTTATAAGGAGAATATACTCACAGCACCTATCTCTAAAGCTTATTATATATTGTTCCTATAGGAAGAAGCCGAGTGGTACAGCAGATAGAACTCTGGGAATAGAGTTAAGAAACCTGAGTTCAAATATAGCTTCAGGCTTTCACTACTGTGAAACCCTGGACAAATCAATTAACCTCTGCCTCAGTTTCCCCATCTGCAAAATGGAGATAATATTAGCTATCCTGTTGTAAGCTCAAATGAGACAATAATTGTAAGACACTTAGCATGTCTGGCACGTAAGGTTACATACTCTTAGTTATTATTATTATTATACAAATCAGGTATCATTGTGTATGTAAAACACTTTGCAATTCTTATAACCCTCTGTGAGTTGATAGAGGATATTACCAGGGGCATATGAGAACCTTCCTTGATTCAAACTGATATCTTCCAGGAAAGATTACTAGGAAAGACATATATATATATATATATATATACATATATATATGTACATATGTGTATGTGTGTATGTGTGTGTGTGTGTGTGTGTGTGTAAAGGTCAGAGTTTGTTAGAGTACTGAGGAAAAATTGAAGGAAATGTCCAGACCAGAAGCAGAAATCAATATCTGAATTAAAAGAAGGTTCAAGGAACAAGAGAAGATACATAGTCTGAAGATCAAGCTGAAAAATTCAAAGCAGTGGACATTAAGATTCTGAATTCCACAAAAAAGTTGACACTATTTGCCAAATTCATTTTCCTCTAGATATTTTTACACCCTGTTGCACCAGGCCAAACCCATTCTGAAGCTGCTTCTGATGTAGTTCCCAATGAAACATATTAAGAAACATATAAAATAAAATTAAAATCAGAGGACTGCTTTTTTTCATGTTTACTCTAGATATTCAACACAATTCAGGTCCCTGTTGATTTACTGCATAAGGGTGAGCCACTTCACCCCGCCTGGGCCTGGGTTTTTGTAAAATGAAGAGATTCAATTTGATGTTGAATTTCTTTCACTTTCAAAGCTCCCCATTCCCATTGCATCCCACTTCCAGTATGACTATTTCCAAGCCAGGAAAAGAAAAAAAAAGTCAATTTGAATTCAATTTCTCAATGTAGGCTTAGGCCTATTCTTATTTCTCCCAAGCTACATTGTCAACTAACACTTATTTAAATACAAAGTTGAATGGTAGGGATAATGTGAAGGAGAACAGATTTGTAAAAAGGTAATTTATCATAATTCTGTCCTGGATTCCAGTCTTCTTTTTGCAGAGCTAAAAGAAGAGTTCATCCTCAGGCCACTATGCAATCAATACAAAGTTGATGAGCCATACTGAAAGCGTGTCAGGTGCTGAAAATTATCAAAGAGAAATGATCCTACATAAGAGATGCTTCTCTAGAATAGACTACTAGGCCTGGAAGATCCAGTTTCCAAAAATTCCCCAACCTCATCATTTGAGAAAAACTAATACTACTCATAATGACTGGTCTAGGGGGGGAAAATCTACTTTTTTATGTTTTGGAGTTCTGAAGAAATCAGCAAAAAGTTGTGTTTTCCTGAATTCAAATGGTAAGCTATAAAACTGAAATGGCTTGCCCTTTGTAGAAAGTAAGGACTAAAGGTATGATTTCATTAAAATAGGAAATTCACAGGTAAAGAAATTCCCTCTAACGAAGCAGGTCAATATCTTTTTCTCTGCAGTTTCTGGTGAAAGAGGATTAACCACGGCACTAAGATATTAAGTGATTTATCCAGGATCATAGGGCCAATGGAAGTTAAGGGCACAACTTGAGCACTAGTTTTTCTGCCTTCAAGACCACCTTTTTATTTTCTGTACTACATTGTTTCTTTATAAAGAAAAAATGGTAGTTAAAAAATAAGATAGTAAAATATGTAAATTAAATTTCAGTTGCTTCTCCAGGGTGCCAATTATTAGTACTGTGAAGGAGGGGAAACTTCTTTCCATTCTATTTCCATTTTGAATAGGATGTTTTATTATTTTATGATCCATTCATCATGTCATCTACCTTTATGCCTCTCATTTAGGCAGCAATATTAAGTCAAAACTAAAATCTAGGGAAGAAGAATTTGACCTTTATAAATCTTCAGAAGGTGTGCAAAAGGTGTACCTATTCTGGAAAACAATTTGGAATTAGGTGAAAAAAATTACTAAGCTGGTCCCTTACCTTTGACCCAGAGATCCCACTACTAGGTATATATGTCAAGGAGGCCAAAGAATGAATGACTTGGATATATACATACATACATGCATTATATATATATATATATATATATATATATATATATATATATATTCCTAGTTTCACATTGTGGAATTGAGGAATTACCAAACAAATTATGATGGTATGTTAATGTATTCTAAGTGGTAACAATTGTGAGGACATAGATAAACACAAGTATACTTGTATATACAATGATTGCAATAATGTAAATAAAAAGAACAGTAAAATAAAATCAAACTAAATAATCACAGTGATCAATCTTGGCACAGAAGAAAATTTTATGAAAAATTTTTTTCCTTTTAGAAGAGAGATAAAAAACTACAGGTGAACATGATGTATGAATCACCATATGTTGGTTAGTTTTGCTTAATTGCTTTCCTTCTTACAAGGGAGAGCTCATTTCAGAGTCTATATTTAAAAAGACTAATATTAAAACATCATTTGAAAAAATGTAAATAAAATAGTCGACATTAAAGGGATATTCATTTCAACATGTCTGTTTTGATTTGGTAGAAAGTTAAAGTCAGAAGATACTTATTTTGTCACATCCTGAATATTGGGATATTGAATCTGAAGTCATATATGTCACTCTTAAGGATATCCACAAAAGTTCTAATCCATTTCTTTTCCTTCAGCATCCCTTGATATTTTCAAAAATCCCAGAGCTGCTGACCCAAATACAATGCTCATGATGACTTGAGAAATTCAGACTGGATGATGTGGACTGCAGTTACCTTTTTCAAAAGAGAACATTTGCAATATTCTCCCTAACCTCTCAGAAGACTAAGACTCTATCTCAAAGACCCCCTTTGAGGATTTCTACATTCCTAATTGCAATTTCCAGTTAGAAAACTATTGCTGTAAAGCAGGGATTTAACCTTTTTCATGTCCTGGACCTTTTTTGGCAGTCTAGTGAAGCCTCTGGAACCTTTCTCACAATAATGTTTTAAAATACATAAAATAAAACATGTAAGACTACAAAGGAAGCCAATTATATTAATAGTTACAAAAAAATTTTAAGTTCATAAATCCCAGTTAAGAACCTCTGCTCTAAAGAAAATCTTCTGGATTACGCTGAAGGCCTTATCTTAGAGGCTTTTATCTTTAGAAGCCTTTATCTCTAGAAGGCATTACCTTTAGAGATTCTTGCTGAAGAAAGGATGCTACATTATGCTTTCCAAAATAAGATGAAAAACTAGTGACTTTTATCATTCAAAATAATTGTCAATAAGCCCTTGTCCTATTACTCAGAATTGTAGTGTGGGAAAATAATCTCTTAACAAATCCATGTAACTTTTCATCTTAGATAGGTCTTGAAAAACGAACTATCTTTCTCTATAATTGAAATGAATCATTCATTTACTGTGGAGACTTCCTATGCATCAAATTACTTGCATGCAGATTTTTTGAAAATGATTTAAGATTCTTTCCAACCCAAACTTCTATCATTTTGCCATGCAAAATGGGCCTGAAGTGGAAAGTGGAAATAGCCTAAGCAGAAAGATTTATGGAACAGGAAAACAACATTCTTCCCTGTCATGATTTTGCCCTTGCTTATACTTTGTCTTCTGGTGAAAAAGACACCTTCTTCTAGTACCAAAGCAGAAAAGAAGATAGATTCAGGAGAACATGGCAGCTCTTAGTCAGAGAAGGCAGATTTGTCTCTCACCAAGACCTCCAATTTTTTAATCTGTCACTATTTTCTGAAGTCTGCTCTGATTTCCTTTTCTTCCCTTTCTAATTTCAACCCTATAGTTAGCCATTTTCATTTTACACTAAGACCATTGCCCCTTTGACCTATATGTATTCATTGTTTATGAAATCTCAGCCCTAGATTATTCCCAGGGTACACCTCTGCTACTCCTTTCACAGAATGTTGAATGGAGCTGAAATATGTTACAGAACCAGTTTGACTCAGTATATATTTCATATTATCTTACTTTAATTAAGGTCTCATTTCAGTAAGGCAAACATTTTTTATTTCTCCCTAGTTGATTCCCAATCTTACTCCCCACAGATGGAATTCAGAACCTAGTTCCTTCTTAAGTTTCCCACATTTCTCATCTCAGCTGCAAAAAAACTTCAGTTCTTGCTCCCATTAAGATCCAAGTCTGAGGAAGTTTTCTGATTTTTCCTGTGATCCTGACACTGAGTCTACAGTTAGACATTTCTGATCGACACAGAGACATTTGAACCCCCAAGATTTCAAGCTTGCATAAGTGGAGGAGTTTCTTTGCATTGTGAGAAACTGTTGGGAGAGTTGAAGAAAAGAATTAAGAAGGAGCAAAATTAGTGATAGTAGGGTGTTGTCCTCCCCTGAAGAGCAATCAAGGAAAGGGGGGGTTATTTTTTATTTACTTATTTAGGTTAAATATATACAATCCTTTTAAACATATTTCCATATTTGTCATATCGTGCAAGAAAAATCAGACAAAAAGAGGAAAAACCATGAGAAAAAAAAACAACAAAAGGTGAAAATAGTATACTTCAATCCACATTCAGTCTCCATAGTTCTCTTTCTGAATGAAGATGGCATTTTCCATCTAAAGTCCATTGGAATGTCTTAGATCACCACATTGCTGAGAAGAGCCAAGTTCACCAGTTGAACGTCACATTGCTTCTGCTGTGGTCAGTGTTCTGATTCTGCTCACTTCACTCAGCATCAGTTCATGTAGGTCCAGGCTTTTCTGAAATCAGCCTGCTCATTATTTCTTATAGGACAATAATATTCCATTAAATTCATATACCATAACTTATTCAACCATTCCCCAAATAACGGGCATCCTCTCAATTTCCAATTCCTTGCCATTACAAAAAGCACTGCTACAAAGATTTTTGCATACATGGGTTCTTTCCCATCTTTTATGATCTCTTTAGAATACAGACAGACCCAGTAATGTGTCACTGCTGAATCAAAGAGAATGCACAGGTTTATAACTCTTTGAGCATAATTCTAAATTGCTCTCCAGAATGGTTGGATCATTTTATAACGAGGTAGATTTATTTTGAAACCCTTGCTTTAAAGATACTGGTTGTATGGTACAAAAATGTAATTCTATCCTAATATTTTTCTTGTACATCAGACAATAAAGAACAGATTCCTGAATCCTGCCTGCCACTTTTGCCATTAAGTAGCTGGCAGGGCAGTCCTCCTCCTCTCTGAAAAGATAGAAATTGCAATCCTTTGGAGATGGAATGGGCTTGATCCAAGATCAGACAGCTATCCACATCATTTATTGGCCAATCTATTTACTTCATAAATATATACTCTGCCAATCATATATACTCTACACTTTACTGAGAAAATTAAGACCATTTGATATGAGCTCCTTCTCCCATTCTTTTCCCTTTGACTTCACTTGCATTTCATGGCATTATCTCTCTCATGTCATGGCCCTCAGAGAATGAAGGACAAACAACAATCCCTTTGCAATGTAGCTTTCAACCTCATCATCCAAATGAAACTCTTCTCTCCAATGTTACCAATAATTTCTTATTTGCCAAGCTTTAGTTTTGTTTTGTTTTTTTCTCAGTTCTGATCCTTCAACTGAAAATTGATTAGACGCTCATCAGTTGGGGAATGGCTGAATAAGTTATGGTATATGAATGTAATGTAACATTATTGTTCTGTAAGAAATGATGAGCAGGCTGATTTCAGAAAAGATTTACATGAACTGATACTGCGTGAATTGAGCAGAAACAAGAGAACATTGTACACAATAACAACAAGATTATATGATGATCAATGTGATGGACTTGACTCTTCAACAATGAGGTGATTCAAGGCAATTCCAATAGACTTTAGATGGAAAATGACATCTGTATCCAGAGAGAGAACACTAGAGACTAAATGTGGATCAAAAACTAGTATTTTCACTTTTTGTTTTTTTCTTTCTCATGGTTTTTTTTTCCCTTTTTGATCAGACCGTTCTTGCACAACATGACAAATAAGGAAATATGATTGAAAGATTTGCACATATTTAACCTATATTAAATTGCTTTTGGGGAGGGAGGAAGTAAGGGAAACAGGAAGAAAAATTTGGAACACAAATTCTTACGAAAAATGAATATTAAAATCTATCATTACATGTATTTGGAAAAATAAAATATTATTTAAATTTTTCAAACAATTAAAAAAAAATCATCCTTCGCAAGCACTATTGACTTTTGGCACTATTGACAACCCTTTTCTTCTGGACTTTTTCTCTGGTCTTAGTTTTTATGTTGCTATTCTCACAGGGTTTTCCTTTTATCTATCTGATCAATCCTCCCACCTCGTTTGGTAGTTCATCATCTGTGTCACATCACCTACTTGTCAGTATTCATTAAAGTCCTATGCCAGGCCCTCATCTCTCTATAATCTCTCTTGTCAATCTCATCAGTTGCCATGGATTTAATTATCATTTATATGTCAATGACTTTTCCCTTTTCTGTTAAAGGTACCACATTCTTTTAGTTTTCCAATTTTATAACCTTAACATTATCTAATTGACTCTTGAGATTCTCTTATTCCTCATCCGTGGCTAAATCTGTTATTTTTACCTTCAAAATATATTTTTCTTCTGACTTCTCTCCACTCACATAGCTACTATCACTTTACTTCAGGTCTTCACGAACTCTCACCGAGATCATTGCTATAGTTTCCTAACTGGTATTTCTAACTTGTCTCTCTTCACTCCAACCTACACTATTGACAAAATAATTTTTCTTAAGCATAGTTCTAACCATATCATTCTCCTCAATCGACTCCAGTGGTATTGCCAGTACAAGAATTAAACACAAACTCTTCTGTTAAGCTTTTATATCCTTTCACAATCTGTTCTGAATCTAAATTTCTAGCTTCACTGGATACCACTTTCCCTCCCACATTTTACAATCTAGCCAAATTGATCTTCTTTCTCTTAGTCGTATGTGACAGTCTTATCACCTTTCATCATGTCTTTGCATTGTCCATGCTTGGAATGGTCTTCCTCTTTAGTTCCACTGTATAGTATCCCTCTCTTCCTTCAAGATGCAATCCAATCATTACTCTCTACTCTGAATATTTCCTGATCCTGCTAATTGCTAATGCCCTCCCTGCCAAACAATTTTGTAGTTAGTGGCTTAATATTTATTTTGTATATACTTATTTGTATTTGTCTTCCCCATTAAACATAAGCTTTTTGAAGGAGTGGATTATTTCATTTTTTGCCTTGACATTTTCCATGCTTGACCTATAATAAGAACATAATAAAATCTTATTGATTGATGGATGGTCTTCTACATTACCACACCCTTAGAGACTTCAACTTTATTTGTAAAGAATGCAAAGTAACATAAAAAGGAGAAATGTTAACCCACTTGAGTGAAAGTCTTCAGCAATATTTGGATACAAACAACGAATATCTCAATTACAAATGACTCAGCTATTTTTATAAACACTCAAGATTTTCCAAGACATATTACTCTGCTTACCCTTCTAATCATTAAGTGAAGGCAAATTGCTGATGTTTGGCTTGACTGACTCTTAAAACATAAAAACATTCTGAAGTTTCTCCTTTTCTGTGTCATGCTGCATTTCCAGATCCCTAATAAATGGAAGCAACAAAAAATAAAGAATATAAACAGCAGGAGCACAAGAGTGTGTGGTTATCTTAAGAGAACAGGAAAGAATGAAAATAGGGGAAAAAATCAGAGTGGGGTTATGGGGAATGAAAGGAAGGCAAAAATAAAGGGAGAAAGAAATGAAGATGAGAATGGGAGGCTCAAAAGAGTCATTTGTCTTGGGCAATAAACTCCAGTGATATTGCCAATGCAAGGATCAAACAAAAACCCTTTTGTTTAAGGTTTTAAAGTCCTTCACAAATAGTTCTGAATCATCTTTCTAACCTCACTGGATTATCACTCTCCCTACCACACTTTACAATCTTGTCAAATTGATCAAATTAGGGGTTAGGCTGGCTTTAAAAAAATATTTTGATAACTTCATTTCAATATAATTGGTTTTTCATAGAATCCTCCATGTTTTATTTCATGCATATAAAAATATTGTTCTGAGCAGGATCTTCGTCAAAGGAGTCCACAACATATAAAAAGTCAAGGACTTTCTAGCAAAATGATCTCCAAAGACCTCTTAGCACCAACAATCTGTTCTTTTACAGTAAAAAAAAAAAAAAAAAAATTAGAAAAAAGTGAAATGAAAGGGTCAGGTATGAACAGGATTAAACTGGGGCAATACAAAGTTATCTCTATAAAATAATTATAGGAAGGGTCTTTAACCAGTTGAGGCTAGGTGAATGCCTTTTTTTAAAAAAAAAATTTTATTCATTCTGGTTTTCCACTTTATACCATGCATAACTCCTGATATGCACCCCTTCCTCACAGTTAAAAAAATACTAGTGAACTCTACACAGGCCTCAGAGTTCAATGACTTAAGCCATGACTTTGGGGGTCCTTGAGATAGGCACTTGTTCTTAGGATGGAATCATGAAAGGAGATCTTAAATCCACTTCCCTGGGGTAAATACATTGCCTTGATCCCCCATAGATTAGTGCTAGCTTCACCATCAGAATAATTAGTGAGGGCCAGCACACTAAATACACAAGCTAAGTAAACCCAATATAGTCCTGACAGACTGAGCTCCCTAGAAGACTCAACCCTATTGATCTACTTCCAAATATTGCCTGGTTTCTCAATTCAATTCAACAAATATTAAATATTAAGTTGTATTATTTTGTAATTTTCTGTCTGTAATTACATAGCTTATTCTTATTTCCCCCATTAGAATATAAGCTCCTTGAAAATAGGAATTGTTTCATTGTCTTTTTATCCTCAACCCTTACTCAGTATCTGGAACACAGTAGGTGCTTAGTAGGTAATAGGGAGAGAGAGAGATAACCCGCTAGATGGATAGATAGATGGACAGAGAGATAGAGAGTTAGATGGCTGGACAGAACATTTATTAAGCGCTTACTATTTGCCAGGACTCATGGTAATAAATGTTTGCTGTTTGATTAATTAACTACTAAGCTGCACTAAGGGATATGACTAAAGGTTATTGTAAAGGTTTATCCTTCCTGTCTCAGTCTCAGGACCACCTACACTGGCTGGCCAGATATGCTTCTAAAACACAATCTGCTATCTGACCTCCAGCTGGTTGAGCTCATTACTCTCATCAGTCTTCCCCAACATTGCTCTTCCAGTCCATTATGGAGCTGGATAAGCATGTATAACAAACTTGCCAAGTTATCTAGAAAAAATTTCCTGCCTACCCAGGAGCTTCTCATTTAATTCCTTGAAAATTTATATTGGTGCTACCTCCTCTCAGTTCCAAGTGACATTCAAATGGACAGACTCCTTAATATATATAAGCAATGGCTTCATTTCCTATCTTTGGCTCCTTCATTTCTCAGCAAGCTCCCCAGGTCTTGGCCTAGAGCTCCACTCACGACTGTAAGAATTCACCACCTCTAAGATGCCCCAGACTCATGGGACATGAGTCCCATGTTTTTGACATATCACCTTATTTGTATCAATAAGACAGCTGTGATTGCAGTGTGGAAAGTGTATGATTGTTGGCAAATTTTCCCCTGGCCAAAAATTCAGGCATTTTTTCCCCCTTCCTATTCTTTCCTCCATCCTTTCCTGTTTTATTCTTTAAAGTTGTTTTCTTGCTGTCTTAATTAGTATCAAAGTAGGCCCATTTGATATGAAAGTTTAATTCTAAGTGCTGTTGAATGCCATACTTCTTTATTTTTGAACAGGGGCACTACAAGATATATAAATAGTGTTTGGTATTGATAGACAGAAATATAGAAAGGCTAGGGTCCAAACTCTTATCCTAAAGATTCCCAGGCTTGATCTTACTGGGGGCAGAACCAAATCAAGCAAGAATCTTATGGTCTTAGTTATTAGTAATTTTTATTCTTCTCAAAAGGCATAACAATTAAACTGGTTCCAGATTTTTATTTGCTTCTTTTTTTTATTTGCTCCATGCTCAAAACACAAGACAGAGCTTTAGTTTCCTTTCTGGGGGAAAAAAAAAAAAACTAGACTGGTCTCATATCTTTATTCACTTTTTTCTTTTTTTTCCCTTTTCCCAGAGAAAGTTCTCCAGAGAAATAAAGTCAAGAACAGTGATTAGGGAATAGAAACTATCCTGTGGAAGAAAAGATATGGCTGACCTGACCTGTAATACCCAATTTCCAAAGGAGTTACATTATACCAGTTACATTATATTTTCTATTTTCCACCTCCCACCAAGGGATTTTTATTCCCTAATGCTTAGTTCAAAATCCCTACCCTGTCTCCTCTCTTTTTTATTTTTTAATGAGAAAATACTTATTAATTGCATCTGTGCAAGACACTATGCTAAGCATTAGGGGTACAATGATTGATACCTGATATCTGTCTTCCTCTAACCCCACCAACATTGATTAGTTCCAGTTTTTTTTTTAATCTTTGATAATTTGCTGTGTATGAAGCAAAACATCAGATTTGTTTTGATTTGCGGCTCTAATTAATTATTTGGAGCTACCTTTCAAATCATTGTTCAGAGTATGCATTTCTTCTTTTGAAAACTATTTATTAAAATCCTTTGACTATTCATTGGGGAATGCCTTTTTTTATATATATAATTGTGTTAGTTCCATAGACAAATTTTAGATATCAAACCCCCTCTGAATAATTCATCAAAGATTTTTCCCTAAATGACAATTTCCAATTTTTCTTCTTATTCTGGTTATAATAATTTTATTTATGTGAAAGCTTTTCCAATTTCATATAATCATTATTTTATTATTTGTGATCTTCTCTATCCTTTGGTTAAGAAATCCCCCACTAGTCCCATAGTTGTGAAAGGCATGAATCTCAAGCCCTGCTAATTTTTTAAAATAGTGTCACTTTTTGTGTTCAGGTTGTATGTCAACTTTTAGATGAACATAATATATGGTAGAAGATGTTGGTCTAAGCCTTCTTTTTGCTAAAATGCTTTCTAATTTTGCCAACAGTTATTGTTACATAGGGAATTCTTCACTGATAACACTGAGTTATCAAACTAGATAGTTTTGGATACTTGTTTATCTTCTCTGTTCCTCTGATCTAGTTAACAGTCACTGTATCTATCTAGTCAGCTTTTTCTTATCCCACTAGTTACTTGTGCTCTCCTACTCAAATTACCTCATATTTATTTCTGTATTTTTCCATATATGTATATATTGTCTCTTCTCCCCCTCCCCCTTCCCCCTGCTCCCAAAGTTCCACTAAAATGTAATCTCTGTCAGGATAGAATTGTTTTACTTTTAATTGTATCACTAAGAATTAACACAATGTTTGGCACTTACTTATATGTTAAGTGAATGGGGATTAATTTACTGACATTAAAAGGCTACTCGCTTCCATTATGGGTAGCAGGTCCTTAACAAATGTTTGTTGATTAATTAGTACCTAGAACCAAAACCTGAATTTACTATTTCCTATGAAATAAATTGGCTGCCAAGGGCTCTCTGAACTAAGGGTCTGATAGAGCTAGCTTGGACATTGGGAAGACAATTGTTAAATTTTCGTGGTGAACCTTGAAAATTGCCAAATACCTTGGAAACTGCCAAATGCTACAAATTAAGGCTTGCTTTATTTTTTTTTTATTGTTGTTGATTGCCTAAATTTAGGAAAATGCTGGGGAGAATTAATAATGAAGATTTACTTAAAAGTTGTCATATGTACTTTTTCTGCCCAGAGCTGGTTGTTAAATATTTACCAACATATTCCTGCTTTCAACTCACGAATACTACTATCCTAAAACAACCAATAATTCAGTCTCAGAACAGTGATAATTCTCCTTGAAAGTGGGGATTTTTTAAATTTTATTTTTATCTATAAATCAAATAGCTAGGTAGCACAGTGCTTGACACAGTAGATTTTTAATATATTTAATTTGTTTTAATGTTCAATTTTTAATTTAATGTTGAGTTATTTAATTCATGGACTTATAATCTGCCAACATAGGGGCAACCTTATCTATTAAGGATCTTACCCAAACAAGTGCAGGTTCCCCCAATTTTCCACCAATGGGGCTCATGAATGGTCTCATGAAAATGTAAAGCACTGAGTCCAAAAAATTAACGAACACAACCAAAAGACAACTGCTGTTTCCCATCATTATCCCTAAAAGCTGACAGAGAAAACTGTGGATTCTTTAAGAATTTTCACCATGGAAGCCATGAGAAAAACTTAGCTTAGCCCAAAGAAGGCATTGTAAATACCTTCCAACGAGTTCCAAAACCAACTGCGGTTAATGTCAAGGTTTGTATCACCCCTATCCGCCGACTGTCCAATATTGCAAGACAATTGAAGGGCAAGCCAACTCCAGGACTGTGATGGTATATTAGTCCCACTTCTCTAAAGAGAACGTACTAGAAATAAACTTAGCTGGTATAATTCAAAAAGGCTGGATCTGGTAACATTCTCCTCATTACAGAATCCTCCAATTTTAGTGCACTCTTCTGAGAGAAATGGGAATGAGAGATGGGGAAGAGATTTGAACAATATTCAGGTAAGTAACAGACAAAAAACAGTTAATAACAGAATCCAATTTACTTTGGCTTAACCCTCAAATCTACTTTCTCATTCCAGCCTATTTCACCTCAGACAACTAGCTCCCTTGACCCCATTAATAGAATCATACATTTTTTAAACTGGAAAGTACATGATAAATCATCTAGTTCTCATAGGTTAACAGAATTTAGAACTTCATCTTAGAGGTCATCTCATCCAAGTTCAACCCCATCTTTTTACTAATTACAAAAATGAAATAAAATTAAGAAAAATAAAATCTGGGGCAAAGAAATGAAATTTCTTCCTTAAAGTCATAGACTTAGAGAATGAAATAGCAGAGCCAGAATTTGAACTTGGGTCTTCTGACTCCAATTTTTATTTTTATTTTTATTTATTTTTGTTTGTTTGTTTAGAAGGAGATTGAGCCCAGATAGATTAGGAGACTTTTTTCTACAATATATCATGCAACCTCCCAGTCTCAATCCTTGAAGATTTCATTTGCTTTCTTCCCATACTCTAGGAATCAGTTTCTCTTCCACAACGAAATCTCATTGATTTGCTTTCCTATTGTCACCTAACATTCTAAAATGATGGCTTTATATATTTTTTTCTGCATTTCCGGTAATTTTTGATCTCCTCTATTCTGAATATAATTCTTCTATTTCAATCCTCCCCAATTCTAAAGTCCAGTCTTTCAAATGTGTCGTTTAGCAACACTCCCCTTGCATTAATTTTCCATTGATTCCTTTATCCCAAGCAGATTCCTTTCTTTAATAATTCTCCTCTCACTAGATTCATTCACCATTTCATGTTTGAAGTCATCTCTTCTCTGGTACAAATTATGCTGACCCTAGCAGTCGATTCTGTCTTATTATAAAACTATCATCTCTCAAACTGGGAACATCTGAAAATAACTCAAGTTTAGGTATATTTTGCTGCTCACTATGCAAAAGAATGAGGCAAAGAACAGAACTGAAACTGCAAAATATTGAATTAGGACAAAAATTAATAGTAAAACAATAGAAAACAATCTTAACCTCATTCCCAAATGAGTTTGGTTTCATTTCCTTTTCCCTTCAGAGTAATTTAGAATTGAAGCCTCACCCCCAAATTTGGAATTCCAAAGGGAAATTTCATATGCAAATTTTATATTCAACGTTTCAGCAGCCTAATTGTACTTCTGATTGGTAAAGGGCCAGGCCTATGTCTGGTCAATCACTTGCTTCTGGATTACAACCATCATCAATTCGGTTCTTGCTTGTTTTACATAAAGCCCTACACTCAGCTAAAACTACTCTCAGAATTGATCTTGGTTGAAACTGCTATTATCACCAAAATATTCCTTTTCCCTGCACGATCATAAACCCCTAAAATTTTCTCCATTTTTTTTCCATCTTTATTCTCTTTCCTCTAAGTTCTCCTGATGTAATCAATCTGTACCACAGACATACATCTTTCCCAGTAAATAAAGTTCTTATTCTTTCAATGACTTTTTTCTGCTCTGAACACAGATATCCTTTACTTATCTTCATAAGGTGACTTTTTGATATATATTTTATATATTTATATTTTTGTGTAACATACTTATAACTCAGATAATTCATCACAGTTACTTTATCAACCAAGCTACAAGAGAGAAAATACATTTTGTGCTTTGTCATGCAATCTGAAATAAATAAATATGTGTATGCATGGATATGTGTGCATATAGATATACATATATATATATATATATATGACACATATATGGATATATACATACATAGAGAGAGATGAGCTTATGTCTACATATATATGCTTCCAGGATAGTTTTTCTGCGTTCACATCAAACAAAAGAAAAAAAAAAACCACTTGAGTTTTTCACCTTCCTCACCCATTTCAAGGCTTTGTATGGGAAGATATCATCATTATTATGTTAGTTCCTTGCATTCCATGAAGCTGGAATCAAAATTATGTAGAAACCAATCAAGACAGACCTGAAGTCCTTTATTTAGCAAAGAATAGTCACTAAATAGATATCATTGCCTTTTTCAAACAGCAGGCTTTTAGCCATTTTTTAAACTAGTGTTATCTGTGGATGTGGAATTCTAGTATTTCTCTGAACCCTTAAAAATCACGTTGGGGACATTTTGTATAAATAGCTGATATATTTCTTCCTCTCTAACTCCTACCTCATGAGAATAAATCCTATTAAAAGTGATTCACCTTACCATCATTAAGAAGATAATCCTATCTGGCCTACATGCCTAAATTCCATTCAATTTTTTTTTTAACAATAAAACTGAGAAGCATGCTTCTTTTAGGAACAAAAAAGAAAGGTAAAAAAGAAACACAGGTGTCAATAGAGATAATATTTCCTTTATTGCTATTTCTTTTATAACAAACAGGCAGTAGTTTGATTTTCACTGTAACTAATATCTACACAAGAGACATCTTTCATCTTTCTAATAAATAGCAGTTAGACAACATTTAATAAGAGGTATTTTTTTAATATCTGAAGTTTTAGGCAATGAAGACATACTTTTCTTTTGTCTAAATGAAGGTTCTCAATCCATAATACCAGGAATGTGGGTCTGAAGAAGGGTAAAATAGGTATTGTACCTCAATCTGAAATAGATGTAAAAGGAATAGTCTGGACTAGCATCTTCTGTAGGACCCCCAAAGGTTAGAATAATTTGAGGGTTGAGACTAAGTTTTGACTACCTAAGGACCTGAAGGCACAAGATAATAATAATAATAGTTATAATACCTTACTTTTAGATAGCAATTTAATGTTTACAAAACATTTTCCTTAAAAATAGCTGTGTAACCATCAATAGAGAGAACTATGGAGACTGATCAAAACATAGGATTTTCAACTTTTTTGTTGTTATAGTTTGTTTGCTTGGGCTTTTTTCTTTCTTGTGTTTTTTTCCTTTTGATTTGAGTTTTCTTACAATGCATGATGAATATAGAACTATATTTAGAAGAATTACACATGTTTAATTTACATCAAATTGCTTGCTATCTTAGGGAGGGGAGAGGAAGAAAAATTTGGAACACAAGGTTTTGAAAAGGTGAATGTTGAAAACTATCTTTGCATGTATTTGGAAAAATAAAATACTATTTAAAAAATTTTAAATAGATATGCAAGGTAGATAAGACACCCATTTTGCAAATGGGTAAATGTAGGCTAAGAAGGATTAGATGACATCCATAACACAACTCAGAACTAATATTTAATCTATTATAAATTTAGGACAAGAAGGAACCTTGGAGAATATCTTGTCTGACCCTTTCATTTTACAGATGAGAAAACACAGGCTGAAAGATTAAATGATTCACCCATGATCAGACATCTAATAAGTAGGAAAGGCAGGATTTGAACTGATGTCTTCCTTATTCTTCCATGAAACTCTCTTTTTTGAGCCTCCTATTTATCAGTGTTCTTTTTTATTAAACCATGATGCTGAATAAGCCCCAGAATCACTTCAGCACAGGCAAAATGAATCAGAAGTTTATACAACAGAACTCAGAGTACCAAAAGCAAAGTGCAGATTCCATTGAAAGGAAGATGATGTTGATGGCTAGAATGAAGATGACCTGGTTTGGATATTAGTTTTAGAGAGGTCTTTGAGGAACTGATAAGTTAAATGAATTTCCCATGTATCAGAATGTACCAGAAACAAGACTTGAATCAGTCTTCTTCCTTCCATAACTGATGTCCTTATTTGGCCACATAGCCTTTTCTGTTTTAAACCTTGCACATATTAAACAGATATCTGTTGAATGGAATCGAATTAGTATATATTAACAAAAAACAAAGCTACAATCAAAACCTAGAAAGCTAAATGTCTAGTCTTATCAACATGCTGTCATTCAATGTCCTTAACATTATTTGTCCCAGAAGCACAAATTGGCATTTACTTAGTTCCTTAAAGTTTACAAAACATTTTACAATTTTTAACTTTTTCTTCTAGGCATTCCATCAAAGCTTGTGGAACATCTGTGAGTTTTTTTTTTTTTTTGATGTATTAATAATGAGGAATTATTCTCTTCGTTTGGGTTTGTTTCCTGAACATCATGGCTCCATGATATTTTGTATCATTGATATTTGATTCCATCTGCCCATTTCTCTTGCCTTACTCTCTGAATTAAGATTTTGTGTAGGGATTAGGCTTTGCGTATATCTGAAAGGAATGGTCGAATGTTCTACTTTTTAAAATTTTCTATTGCATTTTTTTTACTTAATAGTATTTTATTTTTCCAATTTCATATAAATATAATTTTCAACATTCGTTTTTGTATGATTTTGAGTTCTGATTTTCTCTCTCTCTTTCTCTTAGCACACTTACTCCCCAAAACAGCAAGCAATTCAATGTAAGTTAAACATGTACAATCCTTCTAAACATATTTCCATAATTGTCATCTTGAGCAAGAAAAATCAGGCCAAAAGAGAAAAACTCAGGAGAAAAAAGAGCAAACAAAAAGGTGAAAATATTATGCTTCAATCCATATTCAGTCTCCATAGTTCTCTTTCTGGATATGAATGGCATGGAATGGAATTATTCTGGATCACCACATTGCTGAGAAGAGCTGTCTATAATAGTTGATCAATACATATTCTTGCTGTTACTGTGTACAATGTTCTCCTGCTTCTGCTCAGTTCACTCATAATCAATTCATGTAAGTCTCTCCAGGCCTTTCTGAAATCATTCTGCTCATCATTTCTTATAGAATTATAATATTCCATTATATTCATATGCCATAACTTATTTAGCCACTACCTAATTGATGGGCATGTACTTATTTTCCTTTTTTTTTTTTTTTGCTGCCACAAAAAGAGCTCAGCTCTCAATTAAGAAAGACTTAGTTCTTCTCAATAGTTCAGAGATCCAAGGCAATCCCAATAAACTTTGGATAAAAAGTGCCAACTGCATCTAGAAAGAAAACTATGGAGATGTTTATTTCTTTTTTCAGGTATTTTTTCTTGTGGCTTTACCCTTTTGTTCTGATTTTTCTTTCTCAACATGATTCATAAAGAAATGTATATTTTAAAAGTTAATATACATTATAATCAGAAATTTTTTTTAAGAGCTGCTATAAACATTTTTGAACATTTGGGTCCTTTCCCTCTGTGGGATACAGACTCAGTAGTGACTCTTCTGGATCAAAGGATATGTACAGCTTTATAGCCCTTTGGACATAGTTCCAAATTGCTCTCCAGAATGGCTCTGTCAGTTCACAACTCTACCAAAAATGAATTAGTATCCCACATTTCCTCCAACATTTATCATTATTTTTTCCTGTCATCTTGGTCAATCTAATAGATATGAGAAAGTATGGTAGAATTGTTTTCATTTGCATTTCTCCAATCAATAGTGATTTAGAGCATTTTTTCATGTGACTATAGATGACTTTAGTTTCTTCATCTGAAAATTGTCTGTTCATATCCTTTGACCATTTATTAATTGGAGAATGACTTACATTGTTATAAATATGACACGGTAATCTTTATATTTTAAAAATAAGGCCTTTATCAGAAACACCAGCCATAAAAATTATTTTCCAGCTTCCCTAATCTTGATTATATTGGTTTTGTTGATGCAAAAACTTTCTAACTAATTGGATGTAATCAAAATTATGCATTTTGCATTTCATAATGTTCTCTATTTTTTGTTTGGTCACAAATTTCTCTAAATATCTGACAAGTAAACTTTCCCTCACTCTTCTAATTTGCTAATAGTATCATTCTTTATGTCTAAATCATGAATCATTTCAAACTTGTCTTAATATATAGTGTGAGATGTTGGTCTACATTTAATTTCTGCCATATTATTTTCAAGTTTTTCCAACAATTTTTTCCAAAATAGCAAGTTTTTATCTCAGAAGCTGGAGTCTTTGGATTTATCAAACAATACATTATTATAGTTATTAATTATTGTGCCATGTGTACCTTACCTATCCTATTCATTCACCCCTCTATTTCTGAACCAGTACCAAATGGTTTTAAGAATTGCTGCTCTATAATATAGTTTTAAGTTTGGTACTGCTAGGCTACCTTTCTTTGCATTTCCCCCCCATTAATTCATTTGATTGGGACATTCTTTGGTCCTGATATGTACCATTATAGTACCATATGTACCATTATAGATAACGTGTTTTTGTACAATGTTTTTCAAGAACTTCAAAAGTGACAGGGCACTGGGTGGGGTGGTAGGAGTCAGATCTATAGCTGTGCTGGGCCAATCTACAAAGACCAATCTACTGGATCAGTCTGCCTGAGAAAGTAAGTACAGTAACAGTCTCATCAATTATGTATCTTGATCTTTGCCTCTATTATAAATTTCTGAGCCCTCCTTTAGGATTAAAGTAATATATTTGTAGGCTCCAGGGATTTGGGGATGTATCCTGGTCCAGTTCCTGTCTCCCTCCTTTCCAGCACATTTTCAGGCTTCCCTGGTTCACCTCCAGTCCATACTCTGGAAGTTTTCTACAGACAATCTAATAAGAAAAACAAACTTTTCATTTTTCTTGCTATAACCCTCATCTTCCTTAATACCTTCAAGTTCCTATCTGTCCCTTTTGGGGGACCTGGGCTGGCAAAATATATCTATTACAGTTTCTTTTTGGATTTCTTGATCATTCCTCAGCCCAGGGCTCTTTTTTCCCCCCATCCTTGCTGGAAGAATTGTAAAGAGTTAATCTGTTCTACTTTCTCTAACTTCTTGAGGTAAGTCTAAAACATTTTATAAACATTATTTTCCCTCTGTAGGTTACTTATGCCTTTTTTTACACCATTCATTTATCAATATTCTTCTTCCATACCAACATTACATCTTTTGCTATAACAAAGAAAAAAGAGTTAAGTATAGCTGACCAACAAAGCAACCAAGTATGACAACATGTACCAATGTTCTGAACTCTTGATTCAAAGGAGAGGGAATGTGTTACATCTTCTGTCCATCCTCCAACAACAAAATTATTCATGGTAATTAAAACAAATTCACTTGTCATTTAGGTATGGTTTCATTTATATCATTGTAGTTATGTATGTTTTACTTTGTTCAAATTTTCTTCTCTTTGTATCCCTGCACATAATTCTTTCTATGTTTTTCTGGATCCATTGTGTTCACCAAGTCTTATAATATAAAAGTATCCTATTATATTCACATGTTAAAATTGGCTAGTCATTCTCAAGCTGTTTTGCTTCTAGTCAGGTTTTTTTCATACTACAATGAATGCTGCTATGAATATTTTGTTATGAGACTTTTCTTTCTGTCATTGACCTCCTTTGAGTTTCCACTCAGCATATTACATATAATTACATATAGTAGTTCACTTGATTCTCATAATAACACTATGAAATAGGTCACCACAGGTATTATTATCTTCATTTTACACATAGAGGAAATTGAGGCTCAGAGAAGTTAGTTAAGAGACTTGCCTATTAACATATAGTTAGTGTCAGAGATGAGACTAAAAACAGGTCTTTTTTGACAGTATTCTTTCCAATATGTCATGGTACTTCTCCCACTCAAGATTCTTTGGAAGAATTCTAATTCATTGAGCCATTTGATATTTTATTAAATTCTATTCTATTCTACAAGGATAAACATTTATTAAGTACCTACTATCCTGATTTCATGGTCATGCTGTAAGTATACTTCTTTAGTCATTCTTTTTCAGTTTCAGTTACTATTTGCCTAGTGTTTTCTTCCTCTTACCTATAAATAAGAGGTCACCTATATTTTTTATTCCAACCATTTTAATAAGAAGGAGTCCTCTGCAAAGTATTTAAAGCACCAGTTTGTGAGGATAAACTTCACTGGAGACAAAAAATGCAGAATACAGAATATAGATAAAAATGCAGAACTAAGAACTTTTCTTGATTTGGGGTAGAACCTGAGAGTTTTCTCTGATCAGACTTGCACTGCTCTGTAATCTCACATTTCTCTTTTTTCTGTGTCTTTTTTTGAAGTAAGGATCAATAAGATGATTTGGAATTTTTACACTGGAAAGGTTAACCCTGGTAGAGGGGGCAATGGCAAATTTCTGATGTGACTTTCACAGAAAAACACTGTTAATGGTCAGAGTCCAGTCACCAATAGCAAGCCACTCACCAGTTGCTTCAGGAAAACCACTTTTGCTTCTGTGGCAGCCAGTGAACATAATCAGCACCCTATCCAGGCTGATACTAGCTTGGTCTCCTCACATGCTGGTAAAAGGGCTTTTCCCATGACTTAGCACCTTTCTAGGCACATCCTCAGTAAGGTAATACCTGGATATTTTACTGTTCTTTACCACCCAGGTTCCTCCATTCTTATCACCACCAACTGACTTTGAGATAGTAAAAGGCACCTTCTCTCTTTCAATTCAGGTTTTTAGTTCAGCATATTTCCACTTGTACATGGCTCACAGGGAATACATTGCAGATCTGAAGTGTTTACCAATTCTTTGGGCCAGTACTGGGTTCTGACTGCAATGCTTTCAAGCTTTCTCACCACTTTTTCAGTCACACCTTCATTTTTGTTCTCTTTCTTTTTTTTCCTTTTTGATCTTCTTTTCCTTTGATTCATTTTAAGGTTTTTCACCCACCATCTTGAGAGAAGAGAAAGAGCAAGGCCACCGATATTTTTTAAAATTCTGGATTCCCCATGTCTTCAAGCTATCATTCTATACACGTTCTTTTTTAAACAGCCAAACTCCTAGAATGGAATTGTCTTCATTTGTTGTCTCCACTTCCTCGTTTCCTGTTGACTTCCCTTGTCTTACAACCTGGCTTCTAATCCAACTACTCAAATGAAAGAGTTCTTTCTAAGGTTACCACTGATCTCTTAATTGCTAACTTCACTATATTAAATTTTATAGTCTTCATTCTATGAGAACAATTTGATGAGTTCCATTCTCACTTGGACCCAAACCTGCTACATAAGAAAAGATACACATCATGAACTCTAATAAGGTTTGATAGGGATAGTACCCTGGTCTTGAAGCCAAAAAGCCTTAGTAAAAATCTGATTTCTGCCATTTACTAGCCATAATATTGTCAGCAAATTACTTAACTTTTCTGAATCTCCCATTTCCCCACAATTAATATTAAAATTAATAATAAATATGATAAAGATAATAAAAGAATATTTTTGCTATTTCTGTCATAAGATGGTCATGAGATTAAAAAGGCATAAGGAAAGTAAAGTGCTTTGCAAGTCTCAAAAAAAATGTTAATATAAGTTATTATTATGGATGCAGCATATATTTTCTCCTAAAAATGTAGACTCACTGGGGGATCACAATAAAATGCTGTCCTAGCTATAAATTCAATTGTTAGTGTTCTTCCCCCAGGCAAAACTAAATTCTAAAGGAATATATTCTTTGGGATGAGAAAAAATTGAAGTGACAGTTGTATATATAATATCTACAATATGAGTACTCCCCCTATTCACCCTAGCCAGCATATATCAGGTCTAGTTTTCTTTGCTAGAATACCCATCAAGAGCTAGACATGGTGATGAGCACTTATAATCTTTGTTTTGGGGAAGGCTAAGGCTAGTGGATTACTTAAGCTTTAGAGTTCTGAGTTGCAGAATCCTCAGCTAACCGGGTGTCTGACTGACAATTATGTCAGCTGACATAGCTATCCACTATGTTGGAAACCAATATGGTAAGCCCCTGAGTGCAGATCCACCAAACTGCCTAAGAAAGGACAAATTGACCCTTGCCAGAAACAGAGGAAGTCAAAGATCTTATGACAATCAGCGATGGCCCCTTGAATAGCCACTAGATTTCCAGCTTGGGCAAGATAGAGAAATCCAGTTTGAAAAAGGAAGATGGAAGATGAGGAAGAAAGAAGGAAGAGGATGGGAAAGAAAAGAAAGACAAAAGTTACCCAATAAAGTAAACAAAAGGTATATTTTTTTTTCTACAGACAAGGACATATAATAATCATGCTCACTAATTCTTATACATCACTATTTTGGGGATTCTCTCATTATTGTACTCTGATAGTATTGAATAACTATGGTATGGTATGTGCTCAAGGCAAAAGAAAATTATAAAATTAACTCTTTTTAAATTAAATTAATTCTTAGTGATACATACAGAAAGTATTGTCATATACATTCTTTTATTCACCAAGTATTTAATGCGTGCCTAAAGTGGGCATGGCACTGTGCTAGGTAGTGTAGGAATAAAAAGCATAAATCATGGTCCTTGTCCTTGAGGATCTTAGTCTCCAGTTGGGGAGACAAAATCAATGTACAGGCAATTACTATACAAAGTAGTAAATGGTAACTACAAAATGAGTATATAGGATAAAGAAAGTGCTAAAGGAATATGGAAGAGGGAGATGTCACTATAGCCTACATTGATTACAGAAGGATATATAAAGATGGTAGACCTTGTATTTGAAGAAGGGATAGAATATGATTAGGTAAACAGGATAAGGGAAGGTACAAGTGCAGAGAATGTCTGGAACAAAGAAGAGGGACTGTGAAAAAGCAAGGCATATTTAAAGACAGTAAGAAACTAGTCTAGAAAGAACAAAGTGATCAAGTTGGGGATTAGGAGGAAATAAAGTTATAAAAATAAATTGTTGATAAATTTTTGAGGACCTTGAATGTCAAAGACTTAATTTTTATCCTATCAGCAATGAAGAATCATTAAAGATTTCTGTGCAAAGAAGATGGTGAACACAGCACTTTAGGAAGATTATTTTGGTGATGATGGACAGGCTATATTGGAAGAGGGAAAATTGCATGCAAGGAGATCAATTGTGTAACTACTGTAATGATTCCACCATGACTTACTTCATAAAGGCATGATCCAGAGTTACAGTGCTACGAATGAAAGGGAAAGACCTAATGTGTGAAACAAACAAAAAAGAACAGGATTTGTCTGACTAAGAAAAGGGAAAGTTAAGATTGGAAGATAATTCCAAGATTTTAAACTTTTGCCTTTGACAAAAGAGGAGATGGTTCAGTAATAAGAAAGGCAAAGAAGTTGGCAGTTTAAGGGAGATGATATGTTTGACTTTAGCTATATTGAATTTGAGATGAGTGTAAGACATGCAAGTAGAAATCTGCAACAAATGGTTAAGATATTAGATTGGCTAGAAACAGGATTAAGACTGGACCCATGCGACCTGTATGTGCACGAATGTTTGTGGCAGCCCTTTTTGTAGTGGCTAGAAACTGGAAACTGAATGGATGTCCATCAGTTGGAGAATGGCTGAATAAATTGTGGTATATGAAAATTATGGAATATTACTGTTCTGTAAGAAATGACCAACAGGATGATTTCAGAAAGGCCTGGAGAGACTTACACGAACTGATGCTGAGTGAAATGAGCAGGACCAGGAGATCATTATATACTTCAACAACAATACTATATGATGACCAGTTCTGATGGATCAGGCCATCCTCAGCAACGAAATCAACCAAATCATTTCTAATGGAGCAGTAATGAACTGAACTAGCTATGCCCAGAAAAAGAACTCTGGGAGATGACTAAAAACCATACCATGAATTCCCAATCCCTATATTTATGCACACATGCATTTTTGATTTCCTTCACAAGCTAATTGTACAATAATTCAGAGTCTGATTCTTTTTGTACAGCAAAATAATGTTTTGGTCATGTATACTTATTGTGTATCTAAGTTATATTTTAATATATTTAACATCTACTGGTCATCCTGCCATCTAGGGGAGGGGGTGGGGGGAGGGTAAGAGGTGAAAAATTGGAACAAGAGGTTTGGCAATTGTTAATGCTGTAAAGTTACCCATGTATATATCCTGTAAATAAAAGGCTATTAAATAAATTAAAAAAAAAAAAAAAGACTGGACCCATGCAAGGATTATGGAGAGCTCAAAGAGAGAATAGTAAAAGCTCAAGGATTGAACTTTGAAGAAAATGAAAGGAGGTAGAAAGAAAAAGATGTTTTGAGAACAAATGAACTGAGAGAAAAATAAGAAAAGAAACAGGGAAGGAGAAAGAAGAAGCAAGCATTTAAGAAGCACCTGCTTATGTAACTGGAACTCTACTGAGTAAATCACATATATTATCTAATTTGATCAGGACAGTACAGTAACAGAGAGACCAAAGGAAAAGCTAAAGTTCCAAATGCTCTAGACTGGGCAAGGAAAATAATAATTGGCAAAAAATAAAACATTGAAATAGTAACTAGAAAATCACCAATGGCCTTAGTCAGATTGAAATAGGTTAAGGAGTAGATGGTAAGAAAATAAAACAGCAAAATAACAATCTCTCATTCAGGAAGTAAAAAGAATAGAAATAGAAAAATAGCTTAAGAAAGCAGCTGGGTCAGTAGAGAAGAGTTTTATTTGTTTGAAATGAGTCAATAACATCGCTACCAAAAAGCTAATTAAGTTCTAAGCTACACTAAGAAAGGCATAAAGAATGAGGGAGGTAAAAGTCCTTCTCAACCCTATTCAGAACATCACTGAAATATTACATTTTGTCCTGGATATTCCATTTTAGGAGGAAACTTAATAAGATCCTGTGTATCCCAAGAAAAGTTACTAGGATAGTTAGATAAATGGAGGCTATGCCATATGAGAAGAAAATGAAAGAAGTGGTAAATAAATGCTTATGAAAGGTGAGAAAGAAGGAAGTATCACAGATGACTGGAAAGATGACATATGAAGATTGAATGAAGAAATTTAAAATGTTTATCCTGAAGAAGAGATGAACTAAATAGCAATTTTGTTCAAATATTGGAAAGCTTTTTTTGGAGGGGGGATGATGATCATGATCACAATGATGATGATGACTACAATAATAATGACAACTGTTCCTCTTGGCCCCACAATCCCACAAGTAGGACTAATTGGACAGAAATATCAAGAGACAGATTTGGATTGACTATAAGATAAAGCTTCTTAAAAATTAGGGTTGTCCAAAAGTATAATATATAACCTCAATAAAAGATAGTTTCCCCACCATTGGAGTTCTTTAAACAGAGATTGGATGATCTGTTTGTCATGGAATTTATCTAGGGAATGATTGCTCAAGCACTAAACATGTAATAAAATCTCATGGAGGAAAGGAAACAACTAAAATTCTTAAGTGATACAGAAAGATCAAAAGGGGTGAAAACTGATTTAAAAAAAAATATGGTAGGGTTGCTTCGCAATTATAATGACTAAGTCTGGCCAGATAAGAGTTGAGAAAAAGCAACTCACTCATTTTGCACACCTGAGGACTATAGGTGTGGAATATTGTATATGCCATCAGATGTAACTGATATGTCATTGAGCTGTTTTCTCCCACATTTTATCTTTTATTTCTTGTTACAAAGACTGACTGACTTTGGTAAAGGAGGAAAGAAGGATCTATTTCAAAATGAAGATAATGGGAAAAATAAATGATTTCAATAAAATAATATTTAAAGAAAAGACACAGTAGACAATTTATCAGGCTTGTTGAATTGAACTGAATTGGCAATTAAAAGTAATAGGTGACCTTGGGAAGAACTGTTTTAGTAGAAAGGTGGGAACAGAAGCCAGATTGCAGAGAGCTGATGAGTGAGTGAGTGGGTGGTGAGAAAGTGTAGAGTTTTGTTCTACAATAGGATTTTGTACTTTACAAAAGGATTCACCATAGGATTCCCTCCACATGTCTATTAAAAACCTGCTTTCCTTGAGGAAAACAGAAAGCAGCCCACTCCCTATAACAGCAACCTTTTTGGAGCTGTGACATCTTAGCATTATTATTTACTTGATTTCTTGACACTCCCACCAACCTCCAAAAAAGTGCTTGCTTGCTTGCTTTTTTGAACAAGTGAAACAAAATTGATTTTGTGCTGAGAATTTCCCAGCATCCTGTTACATAACAGAATATTCCTGGATTGCTGAAGTTGGAAATCACTGCCCCCTGCACATACAAGATCTAAGTGGTAGTATATTAGATGAGGAATTATAATGGGTTTTTTTTCCATATCTGACCTTTGTACAACCTCAAAATATTGCAGAGTTCCTAAATGAGGTCCATCATCACTAAAAAGAATTCAGTTTACCTGTAAATACAGGAAAAAACAAAGAAAGCTTATTGTCCGCCATGACTATTGATAGATGGCTATGATATAATACTAATATTAATAACATGAAGAAGAGAACTAAATTTATATAGAATTTAAGGTACTTTTCTTGCGATAATTTATTTGATCCTCAGAGGAAGGTGCTCTTATTTCCCTCATTTTGCAGATGAAGAAAATGAGGGTGAGAGAAATTAAATAACTTGCCCAAGGACCAATAGCTGGTAAGTATCTGTGGCAAAATTTGAATAGGCCATCTTCAAGTGCATCATTCTAGCCACTCTTCCACCTAGCCATCAGATATGCAACTTGATAGTCAACCCATAGACCTGGTCCATTTTGACCTTTGGACTAATGATGATTGAACCCAAAATTGTATAGGAGGAAAATGGGCTGAATCACATTTGGGAAATTGCTTGACATAATAGAGATTTGCAATTTCATGTATAATCCTCTTCATTCTTATTGTACTGATGCTTAAGTTCAGAATAAAAATAAATACAATTGAAAAAATACTCCAAACTCCTAAAAACCCCAGCAACTCTGAAACAAAGACCTATCTTTATTTTTTAAGCATCAATCTTCTTCATACAATTATAGATCTAGAAGAGTAAATGAAATCTGGTTCCATTCCATTTTACACATGAGTCATCTGAGTCTTAGGGAAACAAAGTAACTTAGCAAAGATCACAATAGGCTGTGAGAAGGACACTTTGAAATTAGGTCCTTTTATTTCAGACTCAGTGGGCTTTTCTTGGGATGACATAGTGTCCCAACCTACAGTTTCTAAAGAATTGAAGTTGTCCCTTTCAAAAAGATAAACGAAAGGGAGGTGTGTCATTGAGCATGAACAGCTATAACATATTACTAATAAAGTGTTTGGAAGTGCTATAGCTAAGTATTTGTAAAGGATATTAACCTAGTAACATAGGAAAAGTGAAGAGCAATCAGTGGGCAACCCACATGGGTGTCCATTGTTATGTACCCCCAGGTTAAGAATTCTAAAAGGAGTACTCTACTATGCTGGGTAGATGCTTTGATGGAGGGCAGAAGGGAGGCTAATGGATTAATGGGAGAAAATGGATGAGGATGAAATGGGGAATGGACTCTGATTTATTCAGGGTAGACAGAGTGCTCCAGTGATGAGATCACAGATCAAAGCATAGCAACAATTCGTCATTTTCTCTTTATTCATAGCAAGTTGAAAGAGGGGGGAAACATTCAATGATGTGTCAATGTTGGGAATCTGTACTAAAAGAAACAATTTTAAAGACACAATAATATTTAGAAACATGAAAATTAAATGACAATACTTAGTACCAACTTGTAAGAATGAAACTAAAAATTGCAATGTCATATTCTATAAAAAAGATAAGTTTGTATTTCTTTTAAAAAAAAAAAAAAGATAGATTAAAAAGAATGAATTAGGAAAAAAAGTTTTGTTTTTTTTTTTTTTAAAAAAGGGCTTTCCCTCCCCATAAGCTAACCAGAAAGGGCACTTAGAGGTCTTTTTAAGTTTCTCTTAGCTGTAACAAATATCTGGCATTATCCTACTGAGCCTTCTTTCTATGTCACAGGTTCATTTCTAATTACATAACTTATTAGACATTTTGGAACATCAGGATTACTCGTTAAATACAGGTTTGTTTGTTTTTGCTTTTTTTCCATTTTGATGAGAATCAGATATTCATTCTAGTTTTTTTTTAATTAAATATCCACAAAATACTTTTTATTAGGTATTGTGGGGGAAGAAATGGACTAACTAACTATTGATTCCAGATGTTTCATCAACAGATCTTCAATGGACCATAGTAACTGGCACATAACTGTTGCTCCATAAATGCTGATTGATCAAGTACCAATGGAAACTGGATTAAAAATAACAACAAAAGAAATGGAACTAAAAAAAAGCCTCCCTGTCCTCAAAGACCTTATATTCTATTGGCATATTATGCCAAGTACAATGCTTTATGTTCAAGACATTAAATCTTACATCATTTCTGTGTAAGAGCAACAATAAAAAGAAAAAGCCTTTTTGGTTTTGCTTTATTCCATGATGAACAGGGTTCATATCTATATACATATTTATATATGTAAAACAAAAATGAATATATATATATATGCACCCATAATTGGAAGAAAATATTCCTTCTCCTCAGGAGATAACAGGATTTTTACTCTAACACTGTCCTATTACTTTCTGTTAAAAAGAACTGAACATAAGAAACAAATAATAGTGAAGTGAGGTGATACATAAAATTTAATAATTCATGACAAATTTGTTTCTGGATGTACTATGGAGGAAATCTAATTTGCATATTTTCTTCCAATTGCCTCTTGTAACTTTCCTCATTTGGCAAGATGGTTTGTCCTACCCCTGATCATAACAAATGATTTCTTCTCTGTATTCATTTGAATGTTTTCTAAGCTATTAAAAACATCACCAAAAATGCTCAATTCCATCTTGTGGATGACATGGCTTGAAATGACTTCTTCATTATCACTCATAAAGATGAAAAATGAGCTAACACAATGGAATTTGCCACAATGCAAATTGCTGCACAATGCTCCATAAATATATTTTGCAAGAATGTACAAAGTTGAACATGCCTTAGTATAAACTAAGGCTGAGTGACTAATTTCTATGCAGCACTATTTAGGTCAAACAGAGGGAAATGGCATTAGAAGGAGGATGCAGGGAGCTTATATCCAAGTTAAAGGAAAGAAAATTTTGAGTGTATATATTACCTTTAGTGAGTCAATGTACACCATCTTTGCTCTACTAACTCCTTTTGTTAATCCACTGGAACCTTGCTGTAACACTGTGCCAGTGTACGGTAGGCCCTAACTGGAGACTTTCCAATGAGATTAATTGCTAAAAGTAACAAAAAAAAAATCTCACAATAACACTGTCCCATATCCTGGGACCTGAGAATAGTGCTATTTAGCCGGTTTGAGTATGCTATTTATGTCCAGATGAGGGGATAAGTAGGCAGGTAATAACTCCAAACAGAATTGTTTCACCATGATTCAGACTATATCTGCACATTGCCAAGTGGCCTAGGGAGGTGTCGAGAGAATTAAGCAGTCTGGATTATTTAGACCACAGAAGGAATTCTTTAGGCCTGAAATATGCTGGTTAGCTATCTATGCTGATTAAATAATCTAAAGAGCAGAATTCTTTCATTCATTAGTGTTGCATTGCAAGCCTCCCGTCAACCAAACCAGATCAGAGAGCAGCCAAACTGGACGATCTTGGCAGCTGAAAAATAATTCCACGGACTCCATCTACTGTAAAATAGCCAAAGCACAAAGAGAGTGCTAAGGGAACTGGCCTTCAAAGAACATCTGGGTTCAAATCTGGTCTCTGCTAGTTATCTGTTTTTCTAATTGGGGCACATCATTTATCATCTCCGGGTCTCAGTTGCTTCACTGATAAAATGAGAAGACTGAACTTGATCCCCTGAAATTCATGAACTTAGAAAATATATGCTTTGGTAAGTATACTTTGGCTTCCTTTCCAATCCAATCATTTACACACATTTTTCTAAAAGGAGCCCATGAGCTTCACCAGATCACCATGACACAAATTAGGTTAAGAATGCCAAGGTCAGGTGATCTCAAATGACCCTTTCAGAGCTACTACATAGAGCAATGCTATAGTCCAATTAATTTTATGCTTGTATATTCAACCCTAAAACAACTTCCACAGAGGTACCTGACACTCAGTGGCTGGAGAGGTCCAGAAGGCTCACTAAAACTCTATAAGCCTCTGTTCTCTCATCTGGAAAATGGGGGATATGAGAGCATCTACATCACAAGAACGATGTGAACAAATTAGATGATGTATGACAAGCATTTTGTAAATCTTAAAGCACTAAGTAAATAATTGCGAGTTAAGACTAATAGTCATTGTCGGAGCTACTTTTCCCATCCACTGTAATTGTTCATTTTCCATTTTAAAAATGCTATCACAACAGTAGACATGTAGCATTGAGAAGCAAAAAAAAATGAAATCTGCTCTCTTTGCCTCAAGTTTCTCTGCAATGTCCTATGATGGAAATTTTTTTTTTTTTTTTTTTGGTTAGAAATGCTGGGCCAGATACCAATATATCCTCCTTTGAATTAGAAAATAAACCCACAAACCACTCTATCTCTGGAGGCTATTAGTGTGTTAGCCATCCTATTAAAGGTAAATTTATGTATTTCCTCTGCTGAAACCATATGTATTGCCTAGCTGCTCTCTCAGGCAGCAGATTTGTAAAGCTGAAACTAAATAGTATGAAATATACTATATAAGAAAGTCCAAATTCATTAGATGGCTGAAATACATCATTTTTCATAACATGACTTCTTAAAGTGCCAATATCCCATGATATTCAGTGTAATTATTGTAACTAAAAATAAACATGTGATTAATATTTATTTAACTGATCAAAAATATTTATGAAATGCCTACCACATATATATGTATGAGTGTATGTATATAGATATAAAGCACTATTCTTGGGCACAAGGTAGGGATATTAAGAAGAACATGACAGTCCTTATAATCAAGCAATTTATAGTGTGTTATGGGGGTAACAACATGAAGGCAGATGAAATCATATAAAATATACACAAAATAAATTCAAGTAATTTCAGGGGAGAGGATAGAAAGTGACTAGTTGTGATAATACTCTATGTTGACATCATTCTCAGGGGAAAAACACAAACACGGAAGTAAGTGTGATATAGTAAAGAAAACAAAATCCTGCATATTTATTGTATGTGTGTGTGGTCTTAGATAGGTAAATCACCATTGTGAACCTTGGTTTCCTCATCTACAAAGTGGTGGCAATAATAGTAATATTCCCTACCTTCACAGAATTGGTATGAAAAGTGATCTATTCTTTGTCTTTTCTGGTGCTCAGTCTCTTCCACCATAGAATGAAGGAATTATACTAGATCAATTATACTAGATCTTTTATCAAGAACAAATAAAAATCAATCCCTGCAGTCCACATTAGCTTAAGAAAATTATAAATTGATGTTATATTGTATTGTATTTTTATTTATTTTCATTTTATTTTGTTATTTCTCAATTGCATTTTAATCTGGTTCAGTTTTGCCTGTTGAGAGTGATACCTCTGAACTAGATGATCTCTGAGTTTTCTTATAACCCTACCACTCTGTGATTTATTTTGCCAATCAAAAGGGGTTTTAAAGAATTGCTGGGCTGTGAAGAAGAGTTCTGTGTGGTATATTTTACTGTGCTCCTGGTTTGTAAAGAAAATATAGAGGGGAAAATGGGCTTTCATCTTCATATAAAATGGAGCAGGATGTTTCGAGTTATAACTTCATACAAAATTATACAACTTGACAACACATTTCCAGCTAGAATACCTATCAATAAAGTTGGCTTTAACACCATGCTTCTATAGCTGTGTGGATTACTTTCATGCTAAAGAAGGTATGACTGAAATAAATCAAGACCAAATCAAATGAAATTTTATCCCCTTTTCTCCCTTTGGGAATATTAGATTCCATGTAATGAACTACTGGTCCCTAATGGAATTTCTGCTCAACAGACAACATAAGCTGAGTAACACACCAAGCTCTGATGACTCTCCTGAGCTAAATCAAAATATCATTGTGGTACAGGGAAACAACACAAGTCTGGGATGGGAGGGAAAGAAAGCAGGGTCATGAAACGAGTTCAGATTCTGGTTCTGCAAATTAACTGGCATTGTTACATTTGCAAGTTCCTTCCCTTATGGAGGCTTAAGTATTTTTTAATCTATAAAACAGAAAGACAAATTGCACTCAGTGAGCATTAAAACCTCTTCTAAACATCTATTATTGAATGATTGTTCCTTAGAACAGAATTGTTCCTTATAACACACATTTCTGTTCTAAGGAAAATTATTCTTAAATGAAGAAAAATAACATGTAATTTCTATGACAATGGCTTTAATCTTCAAATTTGGGGATTTGGGGTTTTGTTTTTTTCTTTAGATTATACAAAATCATAGACTGTTGAAGATGGGAGAAGCTTTATTGCTGTTCAGTAATGTCCAACTTTTTGTGATTCTATTTTGGGGTTTTCTTGGCAGATACTAGAATGGTTTGTCATTTCCTTCCCCAACTTATTTTACAGATGAGAACTGAGGCAAACAAGATTAAGTGACTTACCTAGGGTCACAACTAGTAAATGAAAACAGATTCAGACTCATCAAGATGAGTCTTCTTGATTCCAAATCCACTGCTCTATCCATTTTTATCACTTAACTGCCCTAAATAAGAAGCTTTAGAAATTCTTTAATTCAACTTCCACAATATAGATGAATACACTGAGGCTAGAAGGCTTTGTGACTTCATTAATTTCACATAATTCATTAATGATAAATTCCAGACTAGAACCTAGGTCTCTTGATTTCTAATTGAGTGTTAATACAGTACCTATTATTTTGCATTGGATATTGAAATCAGTCCTAAAATGGTAAAGTATATAATTTTAGAAAGTGTTACTTATTAATCATGGCAAAAAACCCTAAGTTACCCTAAGGGGCTAGTGCGAAATTCATTGCCTAAGTAGTATAGAAATAAAAATTAAGGCTTAGGAAGACTATATGACGCTCAAAGTTATAAGGATGGATGTGTCATTCTTAATAAGATAGTTCTAAACCCCCCTTCATATTACAACACTTTACCTCTGCATTATAATACTGCAATTGATCTTCCACCTCTATAGAATATTACTGAATCATCAGGGACATCACAGTCTACTGCCTGGAAGGGATAGCAGCTTCAACTCTAATTTGTGTTCATCTGTTGCCACCATATAATATGATTTAGCTGGGGATGTACTCTTAGAATTCTCTGCTTGATGTCACCCATATTAAAACTGTCTGTACCATGCCTTAAAAACCCTTATATTTCCCCTTGCAGAAATGAAAAGAGCTTATGATCATAACTGTACAGTAATTATAAATTAAAATAGTTCATGATTAAAATTCAGGCAGTCAGCATTCTTCAGCCTCACTCAGCTAGTTGATCCCACCGAAGTAGTACCTATAAACATTAATTATACCATAGAGACATAGCATTAAGATGACTCTGGGCAAATAAGTCCACCTGGATTTTTATAGTTGCTTTTTTCTAGAAAGAATACATCTAATTTGCTACAATTATATAGAAAGAATGGAGTTTCCTTACCATCAAGATTAAAATGACCAAATTCCTTCATCACATACCTTTCCTCATTCAAAATTGGTCATAATTGGAATGCTAATTAACATTCCAATGGCATGCCCATTGGAGAAAAGACTCCCCAGAGTTCTCGGGCCCTGAGACATGGCTATTAATTGGAGGAAAGCAAAAACTTATTTTCTCATGGTACCCTGGACTAGGACATTGGAGGTGATTGGAATGGAGTGAGATTGCTGGAAAAAGGAGACCACCTGCTTGGATCTAAGATTTATTTTGCTGACCAAAAATATAAAAATGGCAGTGACTTTAAGGCCAGTGTTAAAAAATCAGTGAAATAGTCTAAGACTATAGGAGCTTCTACAAGCTGGGTCCTGCAGAGAAGGAAATAAGCTTGACTAGAGCTGAAGTGAACTTGGACTTGGTGCTTAGAAACCAGACGTAGGTAGAACTGTTAAGATGAGACAGCGATACTATTCTCCACCACTGCCCATGATTAGAGGAATTTCTATTACTAATGTTATCCATTTTGTTTAGAACTCACTACATTCAGTCAAGTTTTGTTTATGTCTCTTTTTTGGGCTGAAAATTGCTTCTTGGTGGCATTCATTGCTAGCAAATGAGCTAATTTAATACCTCAGAAATCAATTAAATATGGAGGTTCCAGGCAGCTAGATGGTGCAGTGCATAGAGCACCAGCTCTGAAGTCAGGAGGACCTGAGTTCAAATCTGGTCTCAGATACTTAACATTTCCTAGCTGTGTGACCCTGGGCAAGTCATTTAGCCCCAATTGCCTCAGGAAAAAGAAAAAAGAGGTTCTTGGATTGACTGAGTGGCGTCAAATGAGCCACAGTCTTACTTACTGATAATTTTTTCAAACTTAAAACTGAGTCTATGTTAGAACAAAGTTCTGGTTCTGGGGAGTGAACAGTTAGAAATATGTGACTACAATAATAATTCATAATTTTACAGCATTTTAGAACTTAAAAGCACTTTACTAATAGTAACCATGAAAATAAACAGAATATATGAGTCATTTTTATCTTACAGATGAGGAATATAAGGATCAAAGGCATCAAGTGTTTTGACCATGGTAACACAGCTCATAAGTATCAGAGCCAGGATTTGAAAACATTTCTCCTGATGCTAGGTCCAGCACTTATTCTTCTAGGTTATTCTATCCCTCAAAGAAATAATGTATATTGAGATTTATTACCTTAGGCAAATACCATCATTTATATGGGCCTCAGTTTTCTCATCTACAAAGTGCAGAGGTACATTATTAGATGAATCTGCCTTGTGATATATACATATATATATATATATACACACACAAATGTATACATATGTGTATATATTAAGGAAAATGAATCCTCAAATTAAAAAAATTTACAGTACTTTCCTCAAAATAATTCTATTATGATAAGTGGTATTTATTATTTCCTTTTTAAAGATGAGAAAACTGAGTCTCAGGGATACTAAAAAACTGATCCAAGTATAAACAGTTAGCTTGGTGCAAAGATTTATAAACAGCTCCACTGACTTCAAATCCATTTTCTTTCTGTCATACAAAATAGTGTCTGATGGAGCAAAATGAAAACTACTCGTGGTAAATATAAGGTATTCAAAGGAGAAAGATTATTGTGAGTGATCTGAAAAAACTTCAAGGTGGATAAGAGGCTTGGATTATGCTTAAAAAACTAAAGATCATACATAGGACCAATGATTTGGACCCAGAAGAGACCTCATAAGATGTTTAGTCTCACTTTCTAAAGAAACCAAGTTCAATTTTTTTCTTTTGTTCATTTTTTTTCTTTTTGTTCACTTTTTTCTTTTTATTTATTTTTTTTCTTCTGTTTTTTCTCTTATGGTTTTTCCCTTTTGTTCTCATTTTCCTTTCCCAACATGGTTCATAAAGAAATGTATATTTTGGTTTTGGTTTTGGTTTTTTGCTAAGGCAATTGAGATTAAGTGATTTGCCCAGGGTCACACAGCTAGGAAAAATTACGTGTCTAAGGTCTGATTTGAACTCAGTTCCTCCTGACATCAGGGCTGGTGCTCTATCAACTGCGTCACTTAGCTGCCCCCTGAAATGGGTATTTTTTTAAAAATTAATGTACATGCATAACCAGAAAAATAAGTAGTAAGTAGCAGAGTCGGGATTCCAACTAAGGTTTCTGAGAATAGTGGGAAAGTATCCAGGAAAGAGGGATGGCTTGAGTAAAGGTGAGAAAGTGAGGAAGCACAGGCTGTGGTTTTGGAGCCAGTAAGCGCATCTATCTATTTGGTAGAAAAATAGATATAGAAATGGGAGGAGAGAGAGAGAGAGAGAGAGAGAGAGAGAGAGAAACAACACTAGAAAGGTGATTTGAGACCAAAGAGGGATGATTACTGAGTAACAAGACCTTGAATTTTATCCTGCAGACAAAAAAAAAAAAGAGAGAGAGAGAGAGAGAGAGAGATCCACTTAAAGATTTTTGAACAAAAGATGTCATGAAAAATACAGCATTTTTAGAAGGAGAATCTAACTGAACAGTATTCCTTGAAATGTTAGGACAAGAAGAACCTGGAGCCAGAGAAACCAATTTTAAAACTATTCCAATAATCTAGCCTGAATTAAGGGCCTCTCGGGTCTGTTAGCCTTTTCTGACAGGTTGGTAGCAGGAGAAATTAAGAGGGAGGGATTGATGCAGAGACCCTGTGATCAGCAGAGCTCAGGATCTGACTAGATAATGGGGGATATGGAAGAGAGAAAAGTCAAAGGTGACAGAGGTTTTAAGTCTGGGTGACTAGGAGAATGATAACATAATTAATAGAAATAGAAAAGTCAGGAAGAGGGAGACAAAAATCAATGCCAAATAATAGCAGCCCCTTTCCTGATAGCTATAGAATCATTTTCAGTGTAGAAAATAAAGAAGTTCCAGGCTTGCCACTAATTTGCCATGTCACCATGGGCAAACCCCTCCCTTGACCTCAATCAACTAGGTTTGCTCCAAAATAGGAATAATAACAGGATCATAGATTTAGAATTAACATAGTTGCCTCACATAAACCCACACTGTATAGTGATGTTCTGAAGATCATATGAGATAATATAACTAAAATACTGAATAAGTAGGCAACAAGCCTTCCTGTAATAGGACCAGTGTTCTCCTTACACACAATGCTTTGGCCCCTGCTTTCCTGACAGTCTCTCTAAAGCAATTTCCTCCCTTACACACCCCCCTGGGCTCTTCCAGGTGCTTCCTGATCTGTCTGGGTGCATAAAAGTTACCAGCCATGTGTCATGCTTCTCAGAATGCCTGAAAGCACTGGAGCCACCGAATCTCCACAACTAATTGACCACACATATTTCCAGATGAGTCCAGAGACTTTGAGTGTCCCTGTAACCTTATTACACTTTTGTGCCTCATTTGGCAAAGCAAACTTCCTCCTTTGTAACTTCGGCATCTTGTTTCCAGCCAGCCTCAAACTTGACTGTTAAGGGTACCAGCGCTAGTCCCACACCTTCAATATTACCTTTCTGGGATCCTTCCATTCCAACCAAACTTCAATCAATCAATTGACAAGTAATTATTAAACAGGCACTGTGCTAGGCTCCAAGATCAAGTGCAAACCAATTTCTGTCTTTGAGGAGTTTATGATTTAGCCAAGGGAGATGACTTTCCCTCTAAGATTATTTCTAATTTACTCTTATGTATCATGTACGTTTGTGGCTCCTGAATGTTGTCTCCCATAAGAAAGTGAACTTCTTGAGGACAGGGACTTTCTTTGTATCTTATAACTTAGTATAACCTTGGCACATAATAAGTGCCTAATAAGTACTTGTTGACTGACTGATATCAGGAGAAATATATGTGATAGATACAAAATAAGGTAGTTTGGGGCAGAACAAGGAGGGATAGAGAAAGGACTAGCAATTGGGACATCACAAAGGGCCTCGTGGAGAAAGTGGGTCAAACTGAGTCTTGAAGAAAACTTGCAATTCTAAGAGATGGGAGACTGGAAGAGAGGACATTCAAGGGATGAGGATGGAGGGAGATGAGTTGCAAACAGCCAATAAAAAGGCAGAATTAGGAAATGGCATGAAAAGCTTGGGAAACAGCAAAAAACTCACTTTGCCTAGATTGTATGTAACATGTATAAAGGAGAAAAGAGTATAATAGGTCTAGAAAGGAACATTGAGAAAGAATTTTGAACATCAAATGGAGAAGTTTTTTGATCTTAAGTATAATGGAAAACCACTAGGCAGGAGTCCTCAAACTTTTTAAATAGGGGGCTAGTTCACTGTCCTCAGACTGTTGGAGGGCCGGACTATAGTAAAAATAAAAACTTTGTTTTGTGGGCCTTTAAATAAAGAAACTTCATAGCCCTGGGTGAGGGGGATAACCATCCTCAGCTGCCATATCTGGCCCACGGGACGTAGTTTGAGGACCCCTGCGAGTTTATGGAATAAGAGAGTGACATAGACAGACTGGTGATAGAGTGTACTTTAGGAAAATCCCTTTGGTAATTCATGGAGGGTGAATTGGAATGGGGAGAAAACTAAATTAGAGAAATCATTTGATATATTCCAGCTGATAAGGAGCAGGATCCTGAACTGGAATAATGGTTGTGTGAGACGAAAGACGATGAGGAAATTAGAACATGTTGTGTCTTGATTTCAAGTTGGGAAGACCTGAGTTCACAACCAGTTTCAAATGTACTATCTGTGTGATTCTGGGCAAGTCATTTATCCCTGTTTGTCTCAGTTTTCTCATCTGCAGAATGATCTGGAGAAGGAAGTAATAAAGCATTCCAGTATTTTTGTCAAGAAAATCCCAGATGTGGTTGTGAAGAGTCAGACATTACTCAGAAATTTTTGAACAACAACATATTCTTTATTTTTCTATCAGGTTTAGGATATATATAGGCTACAAATAAATATCAAATGCTAGAAGCAAGTTCCTTAAGAGGTTTAGTTTCCATATTTTCTTATTCCAAAGATTCAGAGAAGAAATAAGAATTTTGCTTGGGTGGTTTTACTCAGAAATTCACAATAGTTCAGAACTGATTTAACAGGTCTAAATGGCACAAGATGAGACATCTCTGTTTCCAGACTAAATCGGGATGCAATCTATATCTAAATTTACTGAGTACATCCTGCACTAAGGATGAAAGAGCTAATATTCAATGCTAAATCATAGCACTGTTCTAGGTCCTGTTTAAAAAGCAAAGTTCAAGTGAAATCTTTGACCTGTCTCTTTTACTATTTCAAAGCAAGGTGTAATGGGTGTCAGACATTAGTCATGATTAAAGCTATTAACAGAGGAAAACCCTTCTCATGCCAGAAAAAATAATCCTATGTGACTTTGTCAGCGTCTTTTTCTTCATCTTAAATTAATGTAGTGAACTTAATCCATTACTTTGTTGTACCAAAAGAATTAAGGAAAAATCTACTGCTTCTTCAGAGGGCCTGCCACTAATCTCGCTTTATTAATCCCACTCTAACTTTGAAGGAATATTTAATTCAAGGTTCACTTAGGCTGGGAAATGTGTATTTTTGCAAACATCTCTTATCCACATCAGATGCACATCAGATACAGTTTCCAAAAAACATTAGGAACTGAATATTACTTTTAAGCCTTCCCTGTTGGCACATTCTGCATCTTCTGTAGCAACTAGCTGATTTCCCTAGAGTGGAAGCTCCTGAAATGAATGAGAGATTGTTAGGATCAGCAAAAAGAGCAAGAGTCAAAGTGTCAAATATAAGGGAATTTAGAGGATTCATTGGATGATGGCTTTGGGATAGCATTGGAAGGTAAAGTCATGATATGCATCTAGAAAGGGAACAGATTCTCCATAGTTTAATATTCTTACATAGAACAAAATATAGCATCCACTGACTAACCTAGTCTCCCTCTTAGGTAGTCCCTTCTCCTGAATCTGATATCTTATTATATATATAGGCATGATAGCTTGATAGAAGCTAAACAAAATCATTGTTTTGTTTTTCCAAAGTGGGGAAGAGTTGTGCTTGTTTGAAATGACTCAATAACATAACTAGAGGAACACAACATGTCAGTATATGTTTATATATATGTACATACTGAGATATCACAAATACATGCTGTTTTGAAGAGGAAGGAATTAACACCAATGAAAAAGGAGATCAAGAAAGATGTCTCATAGGAAAAGATAGGTTAAAGAATCTAGAGAGTCTAAACAAAAAAGGGGAAAGCAAAAGGATCCTAGGAATAGGAAAATAGCCTATGCAAAATCCTCTCAAGACAATAGCAGAAGCATTAGAGGTATCAAACATTTCCATTGGTGAAACTCTACAGAGGTTTCAGGTATTTACATATTATATGTATATCAAAATATCTATATGCTGATATGCATATAAATATATTTATATATCTATACATGTGTTTCTGTAATTTGTGCATGTATGTATACATATGTGTGTGGATACATATATCCTCACATATATATATATATAATGTACATATCCAAAAATTAATATAATTTCACATAGTTGGTTAGTAAGACAATTTGGTTAATGACTATTGTTAGTATTTATTAATTAAGAATGAGAGGCAGAACAGAATAGTAGAATGACCACTGGATTCAGAGCAGATGACATGGATTTAAATCCTGGCATTAACTCTAATAAACTCATGGCTTCTTTGGTAAATCACTTCACTTCTCAGTTTCCTCATCTGTAAAATGAAAAACTTAACTAGATGATGTCTAATGTCCCTGCCAGTTCTAAATCTATAATGCTATTAATAAGGTGGACTTTTTCCAAACTGCTGGTTCGTCTATGAGTCTATTAATGATGTGGGTTTTTCAGTCTTCAGGTTCCATCTATGCTATATACATATCTAGATATTCTCACCAGAGCTTAAGAAAAAAGCAAGTTGTCTATTTTTTAAGTTGTTAAATTTACCTATGGGAAATATTTGAAATATAATCTTAAATATCTCTTTTGGAGCATCCATAAACTAATAATCAATCTAAAAATATTTATTTTGTCCCTAATACTGTTAACACAGTAACCTACTGTATTAGGTCCTGGAGATATAAGTACATAAGATGAAATCCTATTTAATCATAAGGAGTTTACAATCTAAGTCAAGAGACATCAAGTATGTCTATAGGAACATGCAGAATAATTCTAAATAGATTAAATGAAAAGTAGCTTAAATAGAATAAATACAGAAGTATTTTGGAAGGAAAGGCACTAGTAGAGAAGATTCTATGTAAAAGGAATAAGGTTATAAAGACTTCATAGTATCCTGAATATAATATACCTCAGTAAAATTTGCCTTCTTTGTATTCCTCAAGCACAACACTCCATTTCCCATCTCTCTGTGGTAGGAGTATATTCTAGGAATGGAAAACAAATTGTAATATAAAGGCAAAGAGAGAGCATCATATATGAACAAAAAGCCAATTGACTGGATCACAAAGTGTGGGAGATGGTGTTTTATCCAATAAAATATAGCTGGGGCTCATGTTGTAAGGGACCTTTAAAGTATAAAAGTTTCCACTTTGTCCTAGTGGCAAAAAAAAGTCTTTAAAGTTCATTGACTAGGGAAGTATCAGGGAAATCATTTGGACTGAAGTAGAAAGAGACAAGACAGAAAGACCAATCAGAAGTTTCTTACAATAATCAAAGGCTGACTTTTTGTCCCATATCTTTGCTATAGACAACAGGGATAGCTAACAGCTCTCTTAAATCCCCCATTCAAATGTGGCCAATGATCCAACTCATGCTACATCTGTCCCAACTGACATGACCTGATTCAGAAGTATGGTTTCAACATGTGCTTCCAATGTTTCTGGCAGCATGCACTGACTTCATCAAGTTGAAGTAAATAATCTTAATACACATCACTTATATGGATACTCTGGACATCTTTTTATTAGGCTCTGGATAAATGTTAGGTCTAGCTGAATAAAGATTCTTTGGAGCATATTTATGCTCATTTGTACCTACAATCAAGATCCAAAATTTGTACATTATTTGTACAAAAAAAAATCACCTTTTAAAAAATCAAGGGGAGGGGTGTTAAGAACAAAATTAAAGTGATAGCTTTATAGTACACAGAGAGGAGAAGGTCAGGTCCAAGAGATGTTATTAGAGATAGAAATGGCACCTGATTGGATAGATGGGGTGAGATCAAGGAAAATGCTGATATTATAGACTTAGAAGGTTATGAGGATATGGTGGTGCTTTGAACAGAAATAGAGAGCCCTGGAAGAAAGGAGAGCTTAGCAGAAAAGATAATGAGTTCAGTTTGTTGAGATATGCTGAGTTTAAAATGTTTCTAGGACATCCAATTCAAAGTATCCATTAGGCAATTGATAATATAGGACCAAAGCTTGGAGAAAAGACTGTGGCATCTTAGCAATAAGTCTTAATACTAACATGGAGGAATTATTCTCAAGATAAATACTTAAAATAGTATTTGCTTCAACTAGCTTAACTCTGTTCCTTAGGTTAATTCATTCCATAGATTAATTTGTTCTCTCAGCTTCCTTCTCTCTATATACCTTTCCTCCATGGGAGAAAAAAGGGAAGAAAAACAAAATCTTGTTATGAATTTACACAATCAAGCAAAATGTATTCTTTTATTGGCCATGTTCAAAAAGTATATGTGTTGATCTAGAACCTGAGTTTATTACCTGAAGTTTACCACTTCCTCATGATTTCCGAAATGGTGGTTCATCACAAAGTTTTTTGAAGTTGCTTTTCTTTATAATATTGCTGTTATTATATAAACATTCTCCTTGTTCCACTCACTTTGCTCTATATAAATTCCTGAACTGTCATCAGGGAAATTTACTTCCACTACCTCATGATAGAAAGAGAAAATGTATCTCTTCATAATAAATCCTGTTCCCAAACAGTCCATTGGTTCCCTCTTGCTAATTCTCCTCATTTATGAAATTGGGATAATAACCTATCTCCCAGTGTTGTTGTAAAGATAAAATAGGATAATATTCCTAAAGTTCTTTGCAAAACACAAAGCATTATATGATAAATAGCTATTATTGTTAATCAACAAGTATCTATTAAACATTTACTTACATGCAAGGCACTTTACATATTTCATGGATATTGAAACAGAGAATCTTACAGACATATACACATGTCAGGAACGATATTAGTGGACAAAAGTACAAATCTAGATGTTATAGAAAATGTCATCTACCATGTCTATTAGCTTAAACATAAAGGACTTTTTGCCTTACCATAGGAAGCAACAAAAATAAAAAGTAAAACTAATATGATTGCTGGAATCAGCAAGGGAAGCTAGAGTTAATCTACCTGTTTGAAGGGACCTTATAAGATTCATTGTAGAAAGACTTTGACATTACAAGTCGAGTTTCCAATATGCATAAAGAAAACAGATTATTGCCTATTGTTTAATACTTCTATATGCAAAAGAGTATACTTTGATTTCTAGAATATAATTTGGTTTCCAGGGGGAAAAAAAGTCATCTTATTTAGAACATTTTTTCATCTCAAAAGGAGAAGGAATAAACAATATTCATATAAATGAGTAAATTAGCTCCACTTATCCTAACAAATGAAAAGTGATGCATGAGGTTTGTTTGCTTAGTTTCATAGACAGAGCCATCCACCTTAGCTCTAGCTGGCCATTTTCCAAATACAAGTATTTGGTAATAAGGGAAATAGGGGAAAGAATTTGTCTAGATTACTATGCCTCTAACTCACCATGAGAAAAACAATTCCAGGAATATACTTTACAGCTTTAAGTCAATAGCATCATTTTCTCATACCAAAGGCAGCAAGTCACCATTTGATTTAACATGCATGATTTGTTAAGTGCCTACTTAATAAATTCAGTAATAGGTTAAATACCCCAAAAAAGATACAAGGGCATATTTAAAAAGACAAAAGCTGGTCCATGACCTTAAGGAGTTTACAGTCTAATGAGAGATTTATCTATTTAGTATTAATTGCTAATAATAATTAATCATTAAGCATTTACAATGTGCCAAGCAGTGAGTTAAGTACCAACAACATAGACAGGAAAGACAGTGTGGAAAAGATGTATTTTGTTCATATTGGCTCTTTCCCCAGAACCATCAATATCATATTATAGAGAAAGCTAAATTTAAAGCAAGAATTACTTTTTTCTCCAAAAATATTAGTTCCCTAGATTTATATCTGGAAAAGATCTTAAAGTGCTCGGAGTCAAGTCCTCTCATTTACAGATAAGAAAAGTGAAGTACAGAGTTAACTAAGTGATTTGTTCCAGGTTATTTAGCTACTATGTGTCTGAGATAAGATTTGAACCTGAATCTTTACAAAGCTAAATCCAATACCTTATCCACCCAGCCACACTGGAGGTTGCGTCTCCTGTCATGCCTCAGTAAATTTTCTGTATTGCTAGATCTAGTAACTTTCTAGTATCAAGTTATAGTATTTTCTATAAAATAGTAGCTTTTTGTATCATTTGAATCAGGTAATTTTTCAAGTATTTCAAAAATAGAAGCTTATATTAAATAAATGTGATGTGAAATAATGGGATAGTGAATTTAGAAGATATGGTGATCATAACATAACTCCCCTTTCTATTTTTCCTAGGATTTCATTATGGCAAAGGACACATTTTTGGATGAATAGGAATTTTTTAAAAGTCCTTAGCTTTTCAAATTATATGAAAGCATAATAGCTTCATTCTGTTCAGTTTCTTCTCATTCTTTATTTTCTTTTCTTTGAAAGGAGTCCCTTGTTTAAGAAGGGGGGGGGGGGAGTCACATCTTGGTGCCACTTATGAGCTACTTAATATTCTTTTCTTAACAGAGCTGTGGATTCCCCAGCATCAGCAGCTCTTTAATGGATTTCACTAGAGCTCACTACCCTACAGTTTTATCAAGTAATTTTTTAAAAATACACAGTATAACTCTTTTCTGTAAATTTCTCACCTCCCTGGGCAAAATAAGGTTTATGTCAATATTAACTTGAAGGATATTGCCTTAGCAGCCGAAAAAATAACTTTCTCAAAATGAAAGCATGAAGGCTGTTCCAAAATTTCGATCAATATAAAAACAGGACAAAGACAAGGTGTCCTTTTCCTTTAGGGAGAAAGGAGATTCTAACCAAATTTAGTCTTTCTTTTTTTTTTTTTTTCAATTCATAAATCTGAGAAATTCCAAGATTACAATGATGAATAGTATATTATTCTTAGTATCTGAGAGAACCAGAATGCTAGTAGCCAAGAGGGCAATACCTACTTCATTATAGATAGCTTTCTTGTCACATGTGTTTGTCACACATTTGCCATGAAGTGATGAAAGCAAATAATTATTTTTTTAAATTATTTAGAACTCTCTGTTCATTCACAAGTTTGAAGGCACAAAGCTTGGCTTTGTCAACAGAAATAGTGACAGGAATAATCTCGCTTTCATATTAAGTAAAAATGACTCTCATATTTTTCTTCATTTATCTAGGTCAATACTTGGGTTTGGGGAATTCCCCCTGGCAACATAGATCTAAATCTTAGTGGGTAGGTCTTGGGGAGTTGCCTGGGAATCAGGGGAATTTCGACTTGCCTGGGATTACAGAATTTATATGTGTCAAAGGCAGATTTAAATCCAGGTCTTCTGTATACCAAGCTCAGAACCTTATGTACTATACCATATGTACTATACCAAACACATGACCCATGGCTCACACTACTCCTGAGTACAGCTTGAACCAGATTAAAATGTGGTTCCTGTCTGATTTGAAGATGTTGATGTATTAATAATAATATATATATATAAACATGTGTGTTTTTCTAAGTCAGTATGAAGCCCACAGAGATCTTTATGTACCGATTAATGGCCTCCATTTCTATTTAAGTTTGACATGTCTTCTTTTCTGTACAGAAATAAAATAAATCCCCTTCACATGAACTACAGCCCAGACAAATTGGCTTTCTTATGTGTCTCATATAATATACCCCATCTTCTGCCTTTATTTGGTCTTTCCCTATATCCCTAGAATTCACTTACCTTTATCTCTTAAAATCCTTGATGTCCCTTGGAACTTAAGTAATATTTTGCTCAGGAAGTTTTTTCTTATCTCCCATAGTTCTGCCCCTCCACACACCAATTATTCTATATCTACTTCATATGTGTAATATATATATATAATGTATATTTTAATTAATAATTAATGTATAATTAGTATATTAAAATATATTTATGTGGGTGTACCTTTATGTTAGTACATACTTACATATACATATACATATATGTATACATTTCCATGTACATGTGTTGTCTCCCTCATTTATAAAGTAAGCTTCTAAAGGAAGGAAGGGGCTGTTGCTGTTTTATCCTCATCTGCCCACCACATGCCTGCCTGACACATAATGGACAGAAGAAGAAAGAAAGGTAGGAAGATAGAAAGGAACGAAGGAATGAAGGGAGAAAGGTATTTATTAAGTGCCTACAATGTGCCAGGTGCTGTGCTAAGCTCTTTACAAAAATCTCATTTAAGCATCACAACAACCCTGAGAGGTAAGTGCTATCACTATTCTCATTTTTAAGGAAAACGGAGCAGACAAAGATTAAGTGACAAGCCCAGGATCACACCACAACTAGGTGTCTAAGACTGGATTTGGACTTACATGAGTTCTGAGATTTCTTCCTACTGAAATCTATGATCCTGTGAATCAATCATTTTCAGGTCAGTAACCAGGTCAAACAGTGAATGGAACATTCATGATCTAATTCATTGTTCAAGGCTTGATCATAATGACAACTGGTATGATCTATTTATTCCAAAAGTGATCAAAATGATAACATCTATGAACGTGGGATAAAATGACTGGAACAATCAATTTTTCTGGATTTTCAAATCTTTTATTACAAATAATGTTATGAAGTATCATGAAAAGACTAGAAAAATACAAATTCACCTTATCAAATAAAGCTACAAATCAGCAACTTTTGTCATACTTATAACATGCACATTTATCATTTTAAATAGTTGGAAACCCCACAGCATTGTGGTTTTGCTTTTGTCTAAAGATTTCTTTTCAACGTTAATACTATTTCATATATATAAATATACACACACACATATGTGTGTGTATATGTATATGAATATATATAAGCATATATATACTTAATACTATATTCTATACAGGGAATATAGAATACTTAAAATACCCAAAATATAGATAGTTATTGAGTTATATTTCATATCCCATCCTAACCATCTTGCCACCATCACTATAAATTACCACCATTACCTCCCTTTCTCTTCCTACCTAGATGAATACTTTCAGAACCATAAAATCTATGCCCACTCACTGAGGAAATTAATCTACTCAGCTTTAGAACTCTTCTCCAGTCTTGATTAGTGGATAGCAGGGGGATGAGAACCATATTTATATTTAATGATAGAAGGAACTACATGAATGAAAATTTCGTTAGGTCTCTAGAAACAATCATCCCAGAGAAGTCCAAACTATGCTTCTCATCCCATTTAGCCATTTATCTCAGCATATACTGCTGGCTATATTTTTTGTATCTTCCCTGGTCATCTTGACATCTGCAGTACTGTACCCTGCTTTCTACCTCTTGCTCTAGCACCAGTAATCACATTAAAATTAACAATATTAATAATAATGATTGATATTAACAATACTCATTTAACAATGTCAGTTGTATGCTCTATAATTCAACTCACAATTCTATATTTTCCAGACCAAAATTCCCTTCTTTGTTTACCAGGGCCTCTCTTTAGATATTTAAGGCCTTCATTTATATAAACATTTTGATTTTAAAATGTATTACAAAATCCATGAGGTCATTTAAGGTATACTGATTTATTAATGAACATTTAGAATAATGGTAGAGAAGAGGTACTTATATATTTGTTTAGTATTCAATTAGTGCACTGTGAAAATTATCCAACATTTCCAGGTGAAGTAGGCAGGGTTTCAAGTCATACCTCCATAATTTCCCTCCCCATTCTCAAAAGGATGGTAAGTGACATAACTGGCTGTTGCTTAGTCTTAGCTCTACCTCCACAAGTGGGTAGGACTCCTAGCTACCAAGCTGAGATCTCAGGACTGATATCTGTATTTAGGAAGATCTAGGATGAGTTCAGGAAGAGCACAAGGATAGATTCTTCCATTCCCCCTCTTCGATCTTAGGGAATGGTCATCTGGGAAGATACTCCCCCTTGAAAGAATCCAGGAAAAGTGGTAGGAATCAGTGTGGACCCTGGGGTTGCTGAGATCATTCCTCGCCAAATTTCTCATACTTAGCACAGTGCCTGACACTTAACAAATGTTTATTGATTGATTGATCAGTCCCCTCAAGATTTCTAGGTATTCCTTTCTTGGCTATCCAGTAACCACCAGAGGCACCAGGTTCTCAGATAAGGCCCAAAGAAGCACTAATTTTAAAATCAGAAGGCAGAAGTGATGTCTTTGTCTCGGGTCTGGTGGTTCTGAGGGGGACTTCAGGTGGGTGTTAGGGACCCTGAGGAGCTACCATTGTTCTCTTCCAAAGCTATCAAAGGGCAGCACTGATGGCCACACTTCTGTGGATGTTGTCTCATTCTCTTATAATGTAAGTTCTTGAGAAAAGAGACTGTTTCTGTATCCTTACCACTCATCACAGCCTCTGGCACATAATAAACCTTAATAAATACTTTTTTTTATTTCACTTATTCATTTTGGACAAATCTTTAGATAAAAGCAGAACATAAAACTTTTTGGGGGTCCCCACTAATGTGTTAGCTAAGGCTATAGGATCTTATTGTTAAATATGTGTACATGTGTGTGCTTGTATATGTATACATGTATGTCTATATACAGAGAAACACATATATTTAGTCTAGAATTAATTTCATCACTTTAGGGAGCACCAGGTGAAGAAACTCCACCCACCAATGCAAATAAGCAATGAATGTTATGAGATAGTTGCTTCAGGCACTGAGAATAAGTGATTTTTCCAAGGTCTTATAGCTTATAGGTGTCAAAGGCAGGATATAGAACTGGGTCTTACTGATTTTAAGGGCAGACTTCCATTTACTGTGCTTTGTGCTCTCTCTCATAGCAGATTGACCAAATATCGAATTCAATCAACTCTTTGGAAAGCTTTTTCTCCACATACATGTGTGTCTGCAGTATACAGGTATACACTATATGCTGTATGTTGTATATTCATACATATGTGGGCAACTAGGTGACTCAGTGCACAGATCACTGGGCCTGGAGTCAGGAAAATCTGAATTCAAATCTAGCCTCAGACATTCACTAACTATGTGATTATGGGCAAGGCGCTTCACCTCTCTTTGCCTTGCACTGGAGAGAAATGGCAGCCCACTGCAGTATCTTTGCCAAGATAACCCCAAATGGGACTGTGAAGAATCGGGTACAACTGAACAACAACAGAGAGAGACAGAGACAGAGAGACAGAGAAAGAGATGGAGACAGAGAGACAAAAACAAAGACAGTGTATGTGTTCACATACATAATACCCATACATATGTTTATATAAATATATTTATGCATATAAATACATATATACATAAAATGTATTGATGTATATGTATATATATTTGTATAAGTGTATAAAATATATGTGCTGTGTATGTATATATATGAGTATAAATATATTGATGTTTATAATGTTTATTGTGCATATGTATGCATATACATGTATATATTAATAATATATATTTTGTGTATAATAAAAATGTGCATGTGTGTATACTTACATGTGGAGATGAATGCATATATAACATGAAATTTACATGATATATATGTGTCTATGTGTTCTATGTATATACATATACTATATGCTTATAGTTATATGTATTGAGTCAGGGTAGCATTTTTAGGCAGAAAGCTGGATTTGGCGTAGAGAACACCTTTCTCGGGTCTTGTCTCTGATGCCTTTTGCCTATATGATTCGAGACAAGTCATTTAACCCAGGTACTTCTCAAAGAGAGTGAGTGAAGAAAAGGAACCGATTTGCATTGGTAAAGGAGTGTTCTTTTTTAAAGTTTCCTTAACCAAAGAAATCACAGTTTTTGTCAAAAAGAAATATGTATATATACTTCTATGAGATCATTTGATAATTTTCTCCTGTTTGACAAAGCCACTGAACTTTGCCTTTAATCTGATATCCGGCCATTATACCCACAAGAGGGCATAAATCCCTTGTTGGCATTCACAGAAATTTTTAGGGCAAGTGAGAATAGAGCTGGATGGCTGTGGGAAGGTAGAAAGGTCTTTAAAGATGAACTAGCCTCTTCCAGGTGAGGGAGGAGCCTCGGGGTCCCATAGCTAGTGAATCACTTTCCCTTGATCCATTACTACACAGGATCTAAAGCTGATTGTCCTTAGATACTGGTTCTCTGCTCACATAGGAAACATGACAAGCGATGTCTGTTAACTAACTAACCCAAGCACTAAGCAGAAAATGTAGCAAGATTTGTTCCTGCTGCACCAACCACTTAATTGTGAAAGATTCCAACCTTTTTTCCCATTTTCCATGAAAGAAATCACAGCAAAGTTCAAGTAGAAAAGATCTAGAAATAAAAAAGAATAACATATAATTCTTTACACATCATTTGCCCTTTGCTTCCAAACCAGTCGCTTCCACAGGCAGCCCAACAGAGTGAACACAATGGTAGAACGTAATCTGCTTTATGAATCATCAACACAATTGTTGACTAAGCTGTGGATTCCAGGAATTTTGATAGTATCTTAGTAATCGTTGATAATGATGTTTGGAACAAGAAAGACAGCACAGTCTGATTTTCCCTTTCAGCACAACATTAGGCTCCTAGGGATGAAAGTTGGAAAGCTCCTGCTAGTTTATTTTTACCCTATCTTTCATCTACATAAGTGATTAAGGCAACCTGTCTATTTGGCTTTCAGCAGTAGAGTGTGATTTTTAGAGTCAATTCCCATGGTTATGTTTCACATTCAGCTATACTGGGTTCTCTGCATTGCCGAGATGGGCATCTCAGTGGATCAGAACAAATGAGCTTTGTTGGATCTTTATACCACTTATCTAATTAATTTAATAATCTTCCCTTTGCCTTTATCAATATGTTGTTATTGTATTCATATGACTCCCTCTGGTGGCTAATTTAACATTGGAATTTTTGCTGTTTTAAAAATATGTGTGTGTGTACAAATGCATATGTGTATAAACAGGTTTATGTTTGCAATGAGAAATTGCAAATGAGAAAATACATTAAAAAGTCTGAAGAATATCACCAGAGAAATGTATGAATGGGAAAACTGTGTGTTGATCACATATCAAGAACAAAAGACAAACAAGAAAATGCCTGAATGTTCCTTTGGTACCCATATAGTGTCACAAAAATGTGAAGAAAAACTCCCAATTCACTTGGTGGATTCTCTGTGATGAATTTTTGGAATGGACTTCAATAAGAGCTCCACAATTAGGCAGGCATGGGTGGATGGATATATACAATAGGTAATTTAAATGTCAATAGGGCCATCTATTCCACTGATAAGTTAAGGTCCTGTTCACACATGGTATGTGACTACTGTCCTCCCATCTGTGCTTTATGTGTGTTTCCATATCTGTAAGTCATAAATAGACTGGGTTGATAGTGCTGACCAACTTGATCAGTCCCAGTGCTAAGTTCATGACTGTAAGAAGAGATTTGGACCAGCCAATGAAAGCCCACTCCTTATGATTTTGGGCAGAAGCTCTGCTGATGCAGTCCCCACGTGGACTTCAGAGCATGTCAGGTATTATTTAGGATCCACTTACCTTGTGAAGAAAAGCCTTCTGATTGACTGCTGAACCAGAACTGAGAATGCTTATAAACTAACTGAATGATTTCCCACTTGGCTGCATTCAGAGAAAAGTTCTATGGGTCTCTGAGTACCAGAGAAGTGATAGTCTCTCATCTTCCGCTCCTTCACTGGACCATAGCCATGAGCATTTGGCCCTGCTATGGCTTCTCTCTTTATTGTATCTACTCTCTCCTGCTCTTAAATGAAAGAGTGTTGGATGGAACTTCCACCTTGTGAGCTTCAAGAGCAAAGAGCCAGAGGTTCAAGAGGTAAAGTCCATCACAAAGATAAAAATAACTCTAAAGGAACTCTGAGTTTGCAGAACTGGGGAGAAGAGTGGAAAATATTATATAAACTCAAGTAAGTAAAATTCAAGATGAGAAGTTTGATGAATAAAGTTATTAAGTCATTCTATGTTATTCTAAAATGAAATGATATAATATGAATTATTTGAATTATTAATTTATTATTAAAACAAAATACTCTAGGTAAAAATTGAGGAGGAGGCAAACAATTTCAGGTAGGTGGAAAATCATTTATACCGTTGATACAAAGAAACTGGTAAAGAAAGAACAATAAGAACCACTATACACACACACACACACACACACACACACACACACACACACACATATACCTCTACATACTGAGTCACTTCCCCCACCTAAAGAAAAAAAAATAGAATCAACCAAAAATAGTTATTTCAATAACTGCTTAGATGTGACCTAAGAAAACGCCAGTAAATACTACCAAAACTTCTGACAAATTTCCATGAAAATCAAACCAAAGGAGATCAGTATAAAAACCCTGTTGGAGGAAGGGGAGGCTTGGGATGTTAGTTGCCAGCCTCAGTAGAGACTAAAAAAAGGGCAATTTGGTGGGGTTATTTGTTATCCCCTTAAAACCACTGAGGAGGAAACGAGTTTATTATCTGTTGTTATTATAGGGTTCTGGGTTGGGACAAAGGACACAGCCAAGTGCAATGGCATTACAACAGTAGGATATTATAAGCACATCCAAATCTGAGTATCTGAGTAAAGTTAAACTGTGCAGTGATACTGGCAGGAGACATCTGAGCCAAATGGGGCAGACAAAAGGAAAAACTTGAATCCAGAGAAATTTGGGGTCAACTTCATGTTGAAAACTAGCTGGAAACTTTGAAGGTCAGTCACTACAAAGATGAGCTGCTACTCAGCAGTGTGGTGGTAAGAGGTAACAAGAATCATTTAAAGGAAAGGGTACATGGTAGTTAAATCATGACAATGAGAAAGCTAAAAACAATTGTCTAATTTTAATCTGCTCCCAGGGAAGCAGTATAACATAGGACTTTGGATTTAGAATTAGAAGACCAGGTATAAATCTTGATTGTGGAATTTCCTAATTATATATTCTTACTTGGTAGTGCCTTTTCCCAATGGCAGGTTATCTTAAATAGACCCTTGCCCTTGCATAATATTCCTTTTATTAATTTTATTGATTTTTCATCACACAATCCACACTTTTCTCTCCTCAAATTCCAAACTCCACCCTTACTCCTTTGCTGATAAAATGGAGAGCAACCTCTGAACTCAGCTTCAGTGATCCTACTTTTTCTTATGTCTTTCCTAACTTTGCCTTGTTCATCATCCCTCCTTTCTCATCTTTAACCTGGTGGGTCCTTCTCTCCTACCTACAAACATACTCTGGTCTCTCCTGCCCTAAAAGAACAAAAAGAACAATAACAAAAATATGTCTTTGCTTTCAAGCAATTATTATTTACTTTTCTTCCCCATCACTGACAAGCATCTAGAAAGAATAGTCTTCATTCACTAACTTCACTTTTTCATCCTGACCTTGAACAAGGAATGTTTTCTTATATAAATCTTGATAATTACATTTCAAAAATTCCTTTTTTCTTCCTTGGCTGATCCCCTTCTTTTTCTACCCATCCCTCTTCTATGAAATGCTTTGTTTTTCTATTCCATCTTGTTACAGAATATTACTGATTGGCTGTGCACTCTAAGTAGGCCTAAAAGATTATAAAAACCAAATCTGTATCCTAGGAAGCTTAAAGCTGCCACAGTGAGATAGCAATCTTCCTTAATACACCAATAAATGTCTTTGCTTTCGGTTTGGCTTCTTATCTTTGACCTACAGTCACTGGACTCTTGCTAACAGGTGAGCCTCTTTCAGGAGGTTCTTTTCCTCTCAATGGAGAGAGTTCCCCAACATCTACTAAATACAGATACCCCTCAAGGCTCTGTTCTTAAGAACAATTTTTTCTCTCCTTCTGTCCTCTCTAGATGATCTCATTGATTCCTATAGCTTTAATGATCAGTTCTATGCAAATGACTCATAAAGTTATTTATGATAATCATAATTCCTTTTTTTTATTTCTGTCTATTGAAAGCTTTTCCTTTTAAAGCCATTTTCAGAAAGCCTTCTCTGGTCTTTCCAAATAAAAGTGATTATCCCTCTTCTAATTTTTTCCTTTCATTTCCTTTATATTGTATGCTATATTACCTCTACACAAGTCCTATTTCAAAGTTTTCTTTTGGCACAAAAATCTCCTTGGGTTATGGAAAGCTGTGTCTACAGAGCCTAACATATGACAGAGTCTACTAAATTGGAAAAGCTTCTGCATGGGCCCAGTGATAAGCAGTATGTCTATTTACTGAGGATAATGCTTCCTAAGTTCAGAGAAGTTTAAAACCTGATTATCTGCTACCTGATGAATATTTGGTTACAACAATTCTCAAAGACCATTTTTAGGGACGAGCCTAATTCAGGTCAGTAATTTATTGATTCACATACTCTTATAACAAAATGAGAAATTCATAGGTCATTCAACAGTTAACAAAAAAAAGTTTATTTAACAAAGATATTCTAACACTTAGCTTGGGTAAAAATAGTTCTCCCTTTCATGACATGGAAAAGTGACTGTTCAGTAGATTAGGATATAATGATTCACCTGGTCTCAAGATAGTTCTTAAATCTGAAGGATCTTAATTCCAAAAGGGAGGGCCTTTTAATGCCCTCAGATGTCCAGAAAGCAATGCTTCTATGGCCAGAGACTTCCAAGAAATTATATCAAAGGAGGTGAAGCATAATTCTTGGCCTCCTGGGTGAGTGAAGTTCTAGGAATACCTTTGCCTTCTTTTGGGAGGGGGGTGGGAGGGAACTAGACTAATTCATGTTGCATTTGTGTAGAGCAAAGAACTCTGATAGATCAGTTCTGTTAAAAACATCTACTAAATCATAATGATGGCATATAATGTTATCTGTGAACAGAATGACCACAGCAAGCAAAATAAGATATCTTTAAAGTGTTGAAAAAAAATTTTTTTCTGTATCTCTTCTTTGTCCTTATAACATTCTACATTGCATTATACTTATTTTCTTTCATGTGCATTTCTGTAAGCCTTTTGATGACAGGAACTATAATGAGTTGTTTTGGGGTTTGTTTGTTTGTTTTGATCTTTGTATCTCCAGGTTCTGTTATAGTATCTGGCACATAGTAGGTGTTTAATAAGTACTACTTAGATTGAATTTAATATTAGTGAGAAGTAGTTTTTGGTATAATGTAAAAATCCAACTTAAGTCCCCCTTTAAAAAAAAAAATTCTCCACGCACACACATTCAATAGTGCCTACAATTCATTCTCCAATACATTCTGCAGCCTGCTGACAGTTTAATCTTCTGAAAGTAGATTAAGTTTAATTTCTCTTCCACATGACATTTCAAATGTTTGAAGACAACAATAATGTCTCCCCTAAATATTTTCTTCTTCTAGCTAAAAAACATCTCTAATTTTTTCAAATGATCATTTTATGATGTAATGTCAATCCAATTCAACAAGCATTTAGCATTTATAATGCACTTTTTAATGTGCAATGCACATGCTTTGATAAGAAGTTTGGAGTCAGAAAGAGTACTTTTTTCCTTACACATTCTGGCTATAAGACTATGAATAAATCCATTAACCACTTAGTCTCTAATACTTAATTACAAATGAGTAGCTAAGTTCATTGGTGAAGAGAGCTTTCATGTCTGGAGTTCCTTATAGTGATGTAATTCATGTCTAGACCAAATCATTTGTAAGGCACTGTGCTAGGCACTATAAATGCAAAAACAAAATGAAAAACAGTCCCTATACCAATATAAGGGATTGCCCTATTTCCAATGTATTCCAACTAAATGTTTCTCCTAAATGTGGCATCCACATTGAGAAAGATGTAGCACAACAGGGTATATCATGGGTTTGAAGAGCTAATTTTCAGAGTTTGGAGAGGAGGTGAACCTCTTCTCTCTGTTTCCCACTATTTAGTAGCAAATGTTCTCTAAATGGTTAGTTATGTGATAAGCCTGCCAGAATGAAAAATTGAAAAGACACCCTATTATACAATCTTATAAATCCTACTGAGATTCATTAAAGGATATAAAAGCAAGAATTAAAAATAAAGTAACTATTGTCCTGCTATGTGTTCCCATGTGGAAGTATATTCTTATCCAGCCCTATAAAATATTTATATATATCTATCAGGGGCTGTGGATAAGTTTGTGGAATGGCTATGCCTTTCCATAGCTTAGGAGGACTTTCTTTCAGATGTATTGCATAACTTTTCAGTTCTCAATCTCACTTTGACACTTATTTCATTTTAATTGGTGGGGAGATGAGATTTAATCTGTTACTTTTGTTCCAAAATTTATACTTCAGAATCTTTGAGCATTAAAGTTGGTTGAAATACCTGGGAGAGATGAAAAGGGGAATGTAAAATGAAGAAAAGGGAAAAGAAGAGTGAAACATTTTGATTCATTCCATTGCTGACTCTGCAAATTTATCATATACCATACAGATACAGTTACCTGTTCTCACATCCTTAGGTTAGAGTTTATGAAATCCTATTATTGGTTCAATCTCAAATTTAAATATCTTTCCTTCCACAATGATTATGCTTATCTATATAGCTCTAATTCCTTGTAGTTTAAACAGAGGGCTCATAGTTAAGGAATGCAAGAATAGCAAATATAAAAAAATTAAAATTTTTAACAAAGAACAATTAAAGCATTTAACAAAAAGATTTAAATTATGGATTTGTGCATGTGTACATATGTGCAAATATACATGTGTGCATATACATATGCATTTGTATATATTTATACAAAAGGCATGTAAAGTTTTTGTGTAAACTTTAGGAGTATTCCTTTATCTATTTTAGTAATTTCTGTGAGAACAAGTTCAGCCAAGTAGAAGAGTCTTGGAGTCTTTGTTCAGTGTTTCATATATTGAGATGTCTTACCTTGGTAAGGTAAACCCAAGCTGCCACATGACAGAAAATTAGTAAAAATGTCTTTACACAGGACAAAGTATAGCATTATCCTCACCTTCTTTATTCTAGAGAATACACTTCCATAATTTCCAGAATGCTCAGACAACTGGAAGGAGCACAAGACTGTAGTCTACAGAAGCTTAAGTACAAATCCTGACTTTCAACTAGTTATAGGACCATTTAGCTTCCCAAAACTTTAGTTCACATATGGAAAATGGAGATAATAACAATTATATTGGGCTGTTGTGAGGATGAATACAATAATGAATATATAGCATTTTGTAATATACACATATATTACATTATATATACATTACATATATACTTATATATACACATACATTATATAGAGAGAACTTTGTAATATATATTACATTATTATATATAGTATTTTGTAATATATATTATATATTACATTATTATGTATATAGTACTTTATAATATATGTATATTACATTACATATTACATTATCATACATATAGTACTTTGTAATATATATATTACATTACATTTTACATTATTATATGTTACATTAGCTGATAGATGTATAGATATGGATATATATCTATACATCCATCAGCTAATGTTGTTTATTGTTGTCAATGAAAATTTAAATTATATTATATTAGGTTGTTGTGATTGTTGGTGGAGGGGAGAGTGTTGCCTTTTTAAAAAAAATTCCATATAACATCAAAGACTCATATTGAACATGAAATGCACTTAAAAACCCCAAGTCCATTTTCTTTTTCAATTTTAAACATTCAGTACTGGTTGGGCCAAATTAATTAAGACCCAATTCCACATCATCAGCTTTGCTTTTATCTTTATTCTTTTGCATCCTAGCTGAGATTGGTCATCCTTTGTTGATGGACATGATGTTCAATTTTTCTTGAAACCATCTTAAATTCCTTTGATTTGGATTTGCGTTCTTTTGAAGCAGTCTGATAGGAACTCACATGTTCTGAATTTATTGCTAAGTTTTTCAAGATACAGTTTCAGAGACACATGATTGCTGACTCTGCTCTGATTATTCTACCATTTTTGAGTATATGGATGGGTACCACTTCAATATGAACAAATATCTGATTTCTTGAGCCATATGTTTCATTTACAACTACCACATATGAGCCCTGATTTTAAAATAATGAAATAGATTTTTCAAATAAATATAAATAGAATTCCTACTTTTAAATGAATTTTGTGCTCTACAATGATTGACGTGAAAAGCTATGTACTTGTAATTTTATATAGTTACTCAATTTGAACTCTTCTTGTAAAACTGTCTTTATAGCCAATTTCTAAGCCATACACACATATATAAACACACACACATATACACAATTCATCTATTTTGGAGTCAGATCATGTCCTAGTATCTTTTTTTTTCCATTACCCAATTTTTAACCACTTACCTTATTTACCAGAATTGACTCTGAATGTCTTTTGCTGATTTAAAAAAAATAAATACTCCAACCCTTGGGATGAAGATTTATTACCATTAAGAATATTAAAGAGACGGTACCATAAACTTTGTAGCCAGTTGCTACAAACTTCTGAGTCATGGCAACCTGATGGGATAGTGTATAACTCCCCAATATGACTCCTTGGAAAAGGACAGTGATTATTTCAAAATGTCAATATAAATTGTCATGACTTCATTTAAAAGGAAAAAGAAGCAAATACTTTGTGGAATTATAGTTCTTTTCTAATAAGGGAAGAGTTCTACTCTGTGGTTTCTCAGGTACAATCAACTCAGTTATTCTGAGGTTAATGAACCATTTGGAGAGTTATGTAGGTCGTTGCTTATCTTCCTCTTTTTTAACTCGCTGTTTAACTATTTCATTGCTCCAAAAAGACAAATTAACAAACTCAAACTAACACAGTTTGGGGTTAGTAATCTCCCAGCTTCAACCTTGGATTACTAGGAAAAATTAAATTTCTTCACCATTCTTATCCTGTCTGATAGATAAATAGATATGGAAAGAAACAGACAGAGAGAGAGGGATAGAGGGAGGGAGGAAATAAGAAAGGAAGGAAGCAAGGAAGGAAGGAAGGAGGAAAGGAAGGAGGGAGGAGGGAGGAGGGAGGAGGGAGGAGGGAGGAGGGAGGGGGAGGGAATGAAGGAAGGGAGGAAAGAGGGAGGGAAGAAAGGAAGATGAAAGGAAGGGAGGGAGGGAGGGAAGGGGAGAAGAAGGGAGGGAGAGAGAAAAGAAGGAAGGAAGGAAGGAAAGAAGGAACCAGGGAAAAAAGCCTTTATTCAGTGCGTAATATGTGCCAGATATTGAGCTTAGCACTGGAGAGAAAAACATCCCTTTCCCTCAAAGAGCTTACACTCTAATAGAGGCAGACAACACATAAAAAGAGTTATTGAAAAGTGGGGTGTTATAAGAGCATAGTTTAGAGTTAGTGGGCAGAAAATAAAACATATTGTATCCTACAATCTTTGCTATTTTTCAGTATATGCAAAATATATGTGTGGATGTGTATTTTTGCATATATATTTTATATATATATTTATATACAGACAGACATGCAAACAAAAACAGTTGTGTTTTTTGTCCTTTGTTCTTGAAGAGGACAAATGACACGGCAGGGAGGGCAATGTCTTGACTTGCAAATGAATTGGTTTTAAGTGATATATATATATATATATATATATATATATATATATTTGTATATACAAAGTCTGCATACGAATATATATAGAAGTTGTCTCTTGGATGAACCCATATGAAAGTACAGCATAGGTCAGACATTATAAGGCTTAAGTCACCCCTAGGATTTCAAAGGTAAGGTGGGATAAATAGGTATACTTGACAATCTTCCTAACCCATTTCAGTAAGTGCCACTGTAGCTTTAAAAAAACACTTGCTTACTGACTTTAAAAAGTGTTGTGGTGTTTTTTTTTCCTCCATCAATTTCTCAATATGTATTTGCTCCCCTAATACCATGGATTATAAAGAGATTGAGTCAGCTTCTTCAGCTGTTAAAACAACTTTCTCTCAAGGTCTACCACAACTGGTTCAGACAAGCCGTTTAAGTATTTTGTTACAATGTCTGACTCACTCTTTTTTTTTCTCATGATCAGATTCACAAAAGACCATTTAATTTGTAACTTTAAATTTTGCAAAAATGGTTTTCAATAATTACTTTTTTATGCAAAAAATACAAATTAATAACAAAATAGAAATCAGAGAAAATATATATATAATATTTGGCAGTCAATTCAGGTGATGGAAATTTTCCATTGGGAGTGAGATAATTCAACTCAACCAAGAGAGAATAGTTCTTGCACTCACCAGAAGGGAAATTCCACCAAATCTCTAGTATAATAAAGTAGGAGACTGTGAGATGGAGTCTCATTCCATGGAATGATGGAGACTGAGATTGTCTCACATCAGCTTCTTAGAATTTTATCCTCGCTTCAGCAACCTGATAAGGCACTGGTATCATTCATCTTCTCTCTCAAAGCTAAAAACCAGATGCACTCAAAATCACTATAGAACCCAAAGAGGAGATCTGAAGAGACTCCCCTATCTCCTACCCCCGCAATTCTCCAACTCCATTCTTTTTAGTTCCTTACAATGATCCAAAGTCCTGTAATTACCTGTAACTGTACAGTATAAATACAAGTTTATACAATATATTACAGAATAAGTATACATTGGTTCCTTAAAACTAGGGTGAATTTCCTGGCATCCCAAGTAGTCAACGTTTGGTACACTGAAACCAAAATTAACAAAATGTACAATAACAAATGCATTAGTTTTGAGTCATTTCAATCTTTCCAACTCTCTCTGATTCTATTTGAGGTTTTCTTGAAAAAGATCCTGAAGTGGTTTTGCTGTATCCTTCCCCAGCTCATTTTACAGATGAAGACTTTAGACAAATATGGTTAAGTATCTTGTCTAGTGTCACAGTAAGTGTCTGAAATCAAATTTGAATTCAGACCCTTCTGACTCCAGGACTAGCATTCCATCCACTGTACCACCTAGATGTTACATGCAGGAGATAAGGCACTTTATAAATGGGCCCAACCAGAGACTTTCCCCCTCCTCTCAGGGAAATCATCATTGCCCCCTACCCCTGTACCCTGATCTCTGCAATCAAAGGGGCTTCAGTGCCTGGGATCCCACCATAACCAGAGCTTTAGTATAGAAAGCAGAAGATGCCTGGCTTAGGGTGATACCTGTACTGCTGTAGCTGCTCATTTGTATAATATAAACTTTAAAAAAGTGAGAATGATCTGTACAGAGGATTACTTAGGATGATACTGTGATTGCAATATAACCAGCTTTATGCAAGGTATAACTCAAGCACATTTTAAAAGGACTTGCATATCCATAGTACACAGCAATGAGCATGAATGATTAATAAAGCAAAGCTAGCTGACAACCACCACCACCACCCTATTAATACAAAATATATTTTAACTACAGTTATCCCTTCCTCTTGTGACTTTCTCCATTGTGGTTTCAACATAACACTGGTCAGCATAAGAAATCAAATAAAAATTTGGGAAGACTTTTGTGGAAGCTGTAGACAAGCAAAAGCCAGAAGACAACACAGAAAAAAAGTTTAGAAACTTAGAAATGCATAAAATAGATGTATAGTAATGTATATTATCAACATATTTTATCTTTTAATGCCATAATAATACAGACTTCACTGGTTGGAAGGGAGGGCCAGAACATTTTATGTATATTTTCAGATTGTACCCCTAACCACCATGATGTAGAAGGGATAATTGTATAAGCAATTGCAATATACAAAACAATTAACAAACAGACACTGATGTAACATGAACATAATATAAAACATAATCCGAGAAACATAAAAGTGAAGAAAAAAAACACCCAAGCATATTGAAACATAGTAATTAGGATAGCAACAAAGATATACAATTAATATGCAAGATATTTCTCACATAGGCAATCTCTAGTATAAAAATGGGAATTGGTTGAGGATTATATAATTAGAAAGATTAGTGAGAGTAATATCAATGACTATCAACCTTTCTTTTTGGTCTAGATATATGATGTCTAAGAAAATTCCACAGTAGAAATTCCTTCCACATATGTTGATTGGCAGCTCCACTGGAACTTAAAAGAGAATGGTTAATTGACTCTCCCATGGTCATTCAACAATTCTGTGGGAGAAGCAGAATCCAAGTTTGCCTTACTCCAATACCAGCCTTCTATTTACTGTATTACATTTAAATTACTAAAAAAGAAATAACTACCTATTTCAAGTCATACGATTTTCTATAATAATTGTAAAAGTAAGCAAGAAAGGGGAGATTAATAAAATTGAAAGGAAGGAATCTATTGAACTAATAAACAAATCTAAGAGTTGGTTTTATGAAAAAAACAACAAAAGAGATAAACCTTTCATTAATTTGATTAGCAAAAAGAAAGAAGAAAATCAAATTGTTAGTATCAAAAATGAAAAGAGTGAACTTTCCAACAATGAAGAGGAAAGTAAAGCAATAATTAGGAACTATATTGTCCAACTATATCCCAATGAATCTGATAATCTAAGTGAAATGGATGCATACTTACAAAAATATAGATTGCCCAGATTAATATAGGAGAAAATAAAGTACTTAAATAGTATAATTTTAGAAAAAGAAATTGAACAAGCTATTAATCAGTTCCCTAACAAAAAATTTCCAGTGTCAGATGGATTTATAAGTGAATTCTACTAAACATTTAAAGAACAATTAATCCTAATACTATACAAATTACTTGGAAAAATAGGGAAAGGAGTTCTACCAAATTCTTTTTATGACACAGACATGGTTCTGATACCTAAACCAGGTAGGGTCAAAACAGAGAAAGAAAATTATAGACCAATCTCCCTAATGAATATTGATGCAAAAATCTCACACAAAATATTAGCAAAGAGAATACAGCTAATTATCACCAGAATAATACCCCATAACTAAGTAGGATTTATACCAGGCATGCAAAGCTGGTTGAATATCAGGAAAACTATTAGCATAATTGATTATATCAATAACCAAACTTACAGAAATCATATGATTATCTCAATAGATGAAGAAAAAGCATTTGACAAAATCCAACACCCATTCCTATTAAAAACACTAGAAAGTGTAGGAATAAATTGAGTTTTCCTTAAAATGATCAGTAGCATCTATCTAAAACCATCAGCAAGCATCATATGTAATGGGAATAAACTAGAACCATTCCCAATAAGATCAGGGGTGAAACAAGGTTGCCCATGATCACCATTACTATTCAATATTGTATTAGAAATATTAGCTTTGGCAATAAGAGAAGAAAAAGAAATGGAAGGAATTAGAGTAGGTAATGAAATCAAATCATCACTCTTTGCAGATGATTTAATGGTATACTTAGAGAATCCTAGAGAATCAACTAAAAAACTATTAGAAACAATTCACAACTTTAGCAAAGTTGCAGGAGATAAAATAAATCCACATTAATGATATGCATTTTTATATGTTACCAACAAAGTCCAGTAGCAAGAGATACACAGAAAAATTCCATTTAAAATAACGTTGATAATATAAAATATTTGGGAATCTACCTGCCAAGACAAAGTCAGGAACTATATGAACCCAATTACAAAACACTTTACATACAAGTAAAGTCATATCTAAACAATTGAAAGAATATCAACTGCTCATGAGTAGGCTGAGCTAATAGAATAAAAATGACAATTATACCTAACTTAATCTACTTATTCAGTACTATACCAATCAAACCAAACAAATTATTTTACAGAACTAGAAAAAAAAATAATAAACTTCATCTGGAAGAACAAAAGTTCAAGAATTTCAAGGAAATTAAATGAGAACAAATGCAAATGAAGGTGGCCTATCTATACCAGACCTAAAACTATATTATAAAGCAATAGTCATAAAAAACATTTGGTATTGACTAAGAAATAAAGTAGTTGAGCAGTGGAATAAGTTAGGTTCACAAGACACAATAGTTAAAAATTATAGTAATCTAGTGTTTGATAAATCCAAAGACCCCAGCCTCTGGGATAAGAACTTACTATTTGACAAAAATTGCTGGGAAAATTGGAAAATAGTGTGGCAGAAACTAGACACTGATTGACACCTAACACCATGTATATGAAGATAAGGTTGAAATGGGTTCATAATTTAAACATAAAGAGTGATACCATAAACAAATTAGAAGAACAAAAGAGAGTCCACATCTCAGACCTGTGGAGAAGGAAAGAATTTGTGGCCAAAGAAGTACACTAGAGTACATTATAAAATGCAAAATGGTAAGGAAGTGAAAACTGAGTGCATGCCCATCAGTAGGAGAATGGCTGAATAAATTGTGGTATATGAATTGTTCTATAAGAAATAATCAACAGGATGATTCAGAAAGGTCTACAGAGATTTACATGAACTGATGCTAAATGAAGTGAGTAGAATCCGGAGAACATTGTACACAGCAACAAGAAGATTATATTACGATCAATTTTGATAGACGTGGCTCTTTTCAACTTCAAGATGATTCAGGCTAGTTCCAAAGTTCTTGTGATGGAGAGAGACATCTGCACTCAGAGAGAAGATTATTGGAACTGAAAATGGATCACATGGTATTTTCACTTTTTTGTTGTTGTTTGCTTGCATTTTATTTTCTTTTTGATTATTTTTCCTTTTTGATCTTTCTTGTGCAGCATGATAATTGTGGAAATCTGGAAGAATTGCACATGTTTAGCATATATTGGATTACTTGCTGTCTAGGAGAGGGGGTAAAGGCAAGGGGGGAGAAAAAATTGGAATACAAGGTTTTGCAAGGATGAATGTTAAAAACTATCTTTGCATATATTTTGAAAATAAAAAGCTATTCTTTAAAAAAGATTTCTGCGATAAGCCTTCTGAGATGACAGTTTATGATTCTAATGAAATTTCTCATACACCTATTGAATGTTATTAAGTAAATTCTCATGTAAACATATTTTTAAGATTAAAAGTGGCCATTAAAATTTTTTTAAATGTTTAAAAAGAAAGCAAGAAAGTTTCTCTTTCATCATTTCTTCTCCTTAAAAAGAATAACAAGTTGTTGAATAAGAGATATTTTCTCAGTATAACTACAATCACATTTTGCAAAAACCATCCTAATGCTACAATCATTTTTATGCCGTTGAAGGATATATTGATTCAAAATAATGGTGCATTGTAGTGTTTGGGATGGGGGTGTCTTTGGTGGCTCTCTATGTTCTATAAGTTATAATACAAACTTTTACTCTGGCATTGAAAGCCATCCACATCCTATCTTTGAACTATTTTGTCAACATTATTTCACTTTATTTCCCTTCTTTTAGTCCTTGTCCCAGACAAACTGAACCGCTAGCTTTTCTGTCATTTTTTATGCTCTTCACTCCCTCTAAATTAGCATAGGTCATTCCTCTATGCCTGCAACCTACTTGTTTCTTATCTCTTTTTGTTAAGACTCTCTTCCTTTAAGATTTGGACAAGGTATAATCACCTCAACAAAACCTCTCTCATACCCTTATGTGAAAATGATCTGCCCTCTCAGATTGTTTTAAAGCACTTTATCTCCATTCTCATTCAGCAGTTTTGTTTGATTTTAACTCCAGGGAACATCATCTCTTCCTCTTAGAATAAATAAATCACTTGTAATCTCATCAACATGCAGATTGATTCAATTTTTTGATTGTTGTTTTTGAATCATTTTTTTTTCTAGTCCTACTTTTCTTGACCCTATTTGGGCTTTTCTTGGCGAGGACCCTTGAGTGATTTGCCATTTTCCTCTCCAGCTCATATTACAGATGAGGAAACTGAGGTAAACAGATTTAAGTGATTTGTCCAGGGTCACACAGCTAGAAGCCAGATTTTAACTCAGGAAGATGAGCCTTCCTGACTCCAGGCCCAGCACTTTCTCCATTGTACCACCTACCAGTATTTTTTTGTTCCTGAAACACTTCAACTCTTTCAGTTTACTATCCCCTCTGATTGGAGGGCTGGAAACTCCCAAAGACTTCCTTTGTGATGGATTCTGAACTTTCAGAATCTTCCAGATAACTCTCCATCCTCCTTTGCTTAGTTTCAACTTCATAAAATAGCAGACTTCAAGATGGCCTTCCTAACTATCTTTCTGCTTTTCAGCTACCTTTTATGTATTGTCTTCCCCATTAAAATGTACTGTAAGAACCACTCAGAGCAAAGATCTATTTGAGTATAAAAAAATACTGATCAACTTCATCCCTAGTCATTCCTCCATTTAAAAGCCTCAGGAAAATGGAGTTAGAACTGAAACATAAATTTCTGATTGTGCTTAAGGCAAGACACTAGACAAAAGCATAGAATTATACAATGCTTTCTGTATTCCACACATTTGTACTAGCTTGATCACTCAATAAATGAGAGAATAGGGTTCATGATTTTGAAAGCCAAAATGATTAATTTTAGCCTAAAGAATATGATTCCTAACAAACCTCTCTGAATAGGTTTAAAATTTAGAAATAAGCCCTAAGAGGTTAGCTTATTCTATTCCCCACAATGCTTAGAACAAAGTTTTCACTATCGTTGGTTACTCAATAAATATTTTGTTGAGTAAATAAATGCAACTGCCTGTCTGATTTCCATTAAAAAAATACTTCTTTAACCTTCAATATGGACCTTCAGGGACAGCTAATTGACACAGTAGATAGAGTCCTGGGACATGAGCCAGGAAGACTCATCTTTCTGAGCTCAAATCTGACCTCAGAGGCTTGACACTGAACAAGTCACTTAACCGTGTTCAACTCAGTTTCCTCATCTGTAAAATGAGTTAGAGAAGGAAATGACAAACCACTCTAGTATAATTGCAAAAGAGCAAATGTCATCACAAAAAGTTGGACGTGACTAAAAACAACTGAGCAACATCAACAATGTATCTTTAAGTTCAGAAAATGAACTTTTTAAATGAAAACAGAAATTCCATAAAATAAGAAGCTTAACATAATGGAAAGAGTGAAGGAGGTAGTCAGAAAGCATAGATTTGGGTCTCAACTCTGTCATTTAATATATCACCTTGATACAGTCCTATTTCCTCTCTAGAGTTAGTGGATAGAAAGATGGGCTATGAACCAGGAGTTCAAATCTAGCTTCATATATTTACTAGCTATATGATCCTGGACAAAACATTTAACATCAATTTGCCTTCATTTTCCCCAACTGTAAAATGGAATACATAGCACCTATTTTCAGTTTTGTTGTAAGAATTAAAAGAGATAATGTTTGTATAACACTTAACACAAAGCCTGGCACATAGCAGTTGCTTAAAAATACTTGGTTCCTTCCTTTCTTCCTTCTTCCCTTCCTTTCTTGCTGACATTGTTTTCTTCATCTTTAAATTAGTAGATTGGACTAAACAGCCTCTAAGATACAAGTTAGTTCTAATACTGAGATTTTGTGACATTTTGAAATTCAGGAAATTTTTTTTAAAAGGTACCTGAGGCTTAACATTAACATTACTAAGCCTAAAACAAATTCAAAGAAAAGATTTATATTCTTTTTCATCTTTAAGTTAATTCAATCTCAATTCAGAATAGAGCATGGAAAAAAGGATGGGAGAACACAAGCAAACTATGTTTATGCTCAGAATAGCTCAGAATAAACCTATTAACTTTTAACTGTCATGACTTTAAACAGTGAGAGTACTAGGTTACAGCTAACACTTAAGGAAATTGTAAGACACATCTCTTGGGAGGAAATTAACTCAATTCTAGAAAGCTAAGACTACAAACTCAAAAATTAGATGGGGTACACTTTACAAGTGCCAATCAATTAAACCTTAAAATCCCACTGAAAGGGGGATATGGCTATCCTGGGCTTTAAGGAAAATCTACAATGCAAAATTTCTAGTCCAGAACTTGGTGGGGAAATCTAGTTCCACAAGTATGAATTTCAATTCTATTCTATTTATTTCAATTCAACACACATTTATCAGGGCCATGTGCTTCCCCAGGCATAACAACTAAAAATAAAATAAAAACAACAAGCAAGATTTCTTCCTTAAAAGATGCAAAATTAACATTACAGATTATGAGCTGGAAGTTGCCTTAGATAGCTCCTGGTCACACTCCTTAATTTTACAGTCCTAGAGAGGCTTAATAATTTATTCAAAAGGCCATAGAGATAGTAAGGGGTAGTAGGAGCCACAGAATGACCTGGGTTTCCTCTCAAAAAGGTCATTAAACAAAGAATGTTGGGTGATCACTTGTCAAGTATGTTTTAAAAATAAATTCTTTTTCAGGTTGGGGTTGAACTAAATGACCTGTAAGAAGCCTTCTCCAATTCTGAGATCCCCAGAATAAGCTAAAAATCTCAGAGAGAGAATATAACATTTCACAAATTCAACTTATACAAGGTAGAATGTGATGAAAGTAGAGAGGTCTTAATCAAGTTATCTAGGGAAATTTAAGGAGGGAAAGATCATTTTCAAGAGCTAAAATTGATGCCTGATTAACCTTGTGTGAAGCCTTATTTTTACTGGAGGTAAATCCTAGCTCCTTAACAACATTCAACAATATGAAACCTCAAGCTGTACCCTTAAGATACTAAGGTTATGTGAACATGAAGCTGATGTGACCAGCTATGGGACAGAGCTGAGTATCTGGGCTTGGAAAAGTGATTGGAGTAATTGGAGAGGTCCCAGTGCTAGTGTCTTTTATCCTCTGTCCTAGATCCACTTCAGAGATAGAGTCACTGCAAAGTGTGTCAATTCTATTCACTAATGAAACACATGGGACTAGTATCACTAGTTTAAAAAAAAAAAAAAAAAAGCTTCATCCAGGCTTGGAATCCTATTAAAATGCAAATGTCCTTAGGAGAGGTGGACTTTAAGCTTCCATATGTCAGTGCTACCCAAATGTGACTGAATTTATCCAGCCTTTTCCAGATAGTAAGTTTGTACAGAAGTGAAGTACTCCATATATTTTATAGGCCCTAGAAGAAGAAAACTAGAGAGAAAGAAAGAAATTTAAATTACAAAAACTACTTCATAAATAACAAAGGTTTGAACCTTATATCCATGTGTTTGGAAATAGGAAAAGGAATTTCAACTTACTATAAGCATAAAGAAAAGCATAAATACTGTCCACAGCACCTAGCACATTTCCTGGCATATAGCAGCGGCTTAATAAATACTGTTAATTCAGGAGTCAGCAAACTACAGTCCAAGGGCCAACTCCATCTGCTGCCTATTTTTGTACTATTTAATTAAAAATGTAAAAAATCATTTTTAGCTTTCAGGCTGTAGAACACAGGCAGTAGGCAGAATTTGGCCTATATGTCATCCTTTGCCATCCCTAGCTGACTGACTTAGTTCAACATTTCTCAGACTAGGCTTTCCATGGGAAATGGCATTTGATCTGATCTTTGAACAAGGACTCCTTTGAGGAAGAGGTGAAGAGAGAAGGCATTCCTGGAAGGGGAGACACCCTGAGCAAAGGCCAGGAAACAGAAATTTTAATATTGTAAATGAAAAACATACTGTGTAGTAAGCCTGGATAGGAAGGTTGGAACAAGATTGTTGGGGGCTTTAAATGTCAAAGGAGTTAATATTTTTATTCCAGAGGCAAGAAGTCACGGAACTTCTTAAACAGGAGAATGATATGGCCATACTAGTGCTTTAGGAATATCAAACAGGTAGCTGTGTGAAACATATAGATAGAGGAGAAAAAAGGGAGAAGGATGTGAATTGGGACAGAGCTTCTTAAACTGTGGGATGTAATCCCATATGGGGTCACATAACTGAATGTGAGGGTCACAAAAAATTTAGCTGGAGTAAAAGTTATCCGAGAGTGAACTTTTTATGTAAAAATAAATAAGCCCATTTATCTCATTAATATGATAATTATGCTTTTATCTTTAATGAATGAAAAAATTATATTTATACCAAAGAATTGCTTTAAAATAAATCACTTAGAAATATATTATACATATTTTTACTCTATTTTTTATTAAGTATTTTTGGTTTGAATTATTTCCTTCCGCTGAAAAAGTACAAACACTGGTGAGGTTCATGAGCTATTAATTCCACTTTGAACATAGACAAAATATATTGGAAGCCTCATCTTTGAGAGATAATTGCCCAAGTACTACCCTTCACTATCTGTATTCTTTGGTTCATTTTTCAGTTGTGAATCTTCACGCTCTTAGTTGGAGTTTTTATCACAAAGACATTGGAATGATTTGTTGTTTCCTTCTCTAGCTCATTTTATAATTGAGTAACTAAGGCAAACAGGGGTAAGTGACTTGCTTAGGGCCACACAGCTAGTAAGCATCTGAGGCCAGATTTTCAATTAGGAAGTCCTTCCAATTCCAGGCCCAGAATCCTAAATACTTTGCAACCTACCTATTGGTTTCTTACTTCTCAAGAAACTACTTCCTTAGAATTGCATTACTTAAGTATGTTAATAGAAAGAAATTTACTTTTCTTAAATGATTTATAAGTTTTAGAGAAGATTGTTCCTGAAAAGATGGTTCACAGAGAATTATATGAATAGGGGAAATCACTTTGCCTTTTTAAAAAATTACAAATAATCAAAAAAAATTTTTTAAAAACAAAAAATAATCAATATGTCACTTCCAAATATATACATCAGCATATTTTTCCTATACCATTGTTTTTATTCATAATGTATCAAAACAATAATAGTGGAGTTTGCTAGTCTTATTGTTCTTTTGTTCATTTTATTTCATCAGTTGGATTTCTGCATGTTTTTATAGTAAGTAATTTAATTTTGGATTTCCCCCATCACACATATTTTCATTTAGGGCTCATTTTCTTTACCAGGTGTTTCTTTTGTTGATATTAAACTGTTTTACATTTTTTAAGCTCTAGGATGTTTTCACTGAATCTACACTTTTTTTCCTCTTCTTCTTTAAAAATCTAGGTCAAATGCAAAATCTTCCTATTTAGCAAAATATAGTGTGAAAGAAACTTGACTCTGGAGTCAGAGGACCAGAATTCAAATCTTGTCTCTCATGAGTCCTACCAGTGTGATCTTGGGCAAGTCATTTAACCTCATAGAGCTTTGGGTTCCTCATTTGTAAAAATCAGAGTTGTACTGAAGTATTTCTAGTATTTTGAAAATAAAAAGCTATTATTAAAATTTTTTAAATTATCATACATTAAATAAATAAATAAATGATTTGCCTCTAAAAAGTCTTCCAAATTTGGAGTTATGAGCCTTTGATAATATGATATTTCCCTTTAGATAAGATAGCAGTCTCTTTTTAGGTGAGGTCATACATACTGGACATGGAGTAAGGAAGATAATGAGTTCAAATCTTACCCTATGGTCTGCCTCCATTTCTTTAAATGTAAAATGGGGATCATTTGAGTACCCAACCTTCAGGATTATCATGAAGCTGACCTGAAATGATATTTGTAAAGTACATTGTCCAGCACTTGGTAGGTGCTATAAAAATGTGCTATTATTACTATTCCTACAACTACTATTATGATTAGGTGACCATGTTTTGAATTGAAATACTTAAATCTCTAGGTAAAGAGCTCATTAACATCTGTGAGTATGATTTCTTTTTTGGGGGGGTGCAGTGGGTGGAAATTTGGTCCTAGACTTGGAATTTTCATCAGTGAATATCTTTTAATATAGAAACTTTATTCACATCTGCAAGTCAGTCACTGTCTTACTGCCTTAGAGAGTTGACTGGGGAGGAGAGAGTTGACACGGAAGAGATTTCAAAAAATTAATTTTTCTTCTAGTTTCTTGATGGTAGGGACTGAGGATTGTCATTTATCTCTTTGTAATAGGGACTGGCACAAATTAGGTGATTAGGAAATAATAAATAAAAATTGCTGATTTGTTCCTGACTCCAAGGCCCGACCACCATTTAAGTTTTTCTGCTTTCTATGACTATAGCTAAAGCTTCAAATAGATTTTCTAATGAAAATCACTCTTAATATCAACCAGCTTAGCACATCAAAGTGTTGTTTTCTGGTGATTACACACTAAAAGGTCACCAATAATTTATTTTACACACAACAAATTACTTCCAAATTATCCTCAGGCTGTTTTTAAATGAAGGTCATTTCTTCAATGCTACTGACCAAGCAAAATTAGGTAAAACTTCACAGTTCTATGCAGTTCAACCTAGTTATGTCCAAACCAGACAACAAAATCTGAAAACTTGCTATTTGAAGAAAGTATTATTCTTTTTACTCTGATTAAGACCCTCAGAATATTTTTCAAAAGTGCCCTTGTTGAATTGCATATGTTTAACATATATTGGATGATTTGCCATCTAAGGGAGAAGGAAAGGAGAAAGAAGGAAGAAAAAAAATTGGAACACAAGATTTTGCAAAGGTGAGTGTTGAAAATTATCTATGCATATGTTTTGAAAATAAAAAGCTTTTTTTTTAAGTGCTCTTCTTGGAGTCACAAAAATTTGCTCAGAGGGACAGAAGGCTTACTCTAGGAAGAAGCAAAAAGAAATAAGGAAACTCCACCCATCCATATACAAAATGCACCCATTCTCTAAATGAATGCTCAAATATATGAGCACTTAAAACACATAAAAAAGTTCAAAGAAATGTGATTTTATAATATAGTTGGGAAGATAAAACATAAAATAATGCCAACTTGGCAAGAATAATTGTCATATTTAAAAATTAAGAAATATGATTTTCAGCAAAAGTAGTCAGAGCAAATATAATTTCAATTAGGATCTAAAGGACACGTAGGATTTAAATTGGTAGGTAGGTGAGAAGTACAGTACACATAAAAGGGCAAAGCTGAGAATGCACATTAGGAGTTCAATGGATAAATTCATTTTGTCTGAAGTGGATAGTCTGTCTAGGGCAGTCATAGAAGACAAGTCTGGAAGGGCAGATTGAGACCAGATTATGGAAAGCCCTAAATGCTAAGCTAAGCACTTTGCAGATAATTGGGAGCTACTAAAGGTTTTTGAGCAAAGGAGGAGTATAATTAAAAATTTACTTTGAAACATTAAGTGGGTGGAGGTATATAGGAAAAATTAAAAGACTACCATTAGGGATAAAGAAAAGCCACCTAGAATAGTGGAAAGAATGCTGGATTTTGAGTCAGAAAATTGGGTTTGAATTCCAACTATGTGACCTTGAGCATGCTATATAACCTCTCTGGGTTTTCCTTACAAAATAGTATTCCATTGCATTCATATAGCAAAGCTTGTTCAGCTATTTCTCAGCTGATGGGCATCCCCTTATTTTTTCAATTCTTTGCCACCACAAAAAAAAAAAAGAGTTGGTATAAATATTTTGCGCATATGGGTCCTTTTCCTCTTTCTATTATCCCTTTAATGGCTGGTAGTAATATTACTTGGTCAAAAGGTATTCATAACTTAATAGTTTTGAGGGAATAGGTTCCAAATTGCTTTCCAGAATGGTCGGAATATTTTCCGAAAAGCCTCCAACATTTCTGGCCTCAGTTTCTTCATCTGTAAAATGAAAGCCTTTGATTAAATGATCTCTAAAGTCCCCTTCATCTCTAAATCTTCTCCTATGCTCTGATGATATTAGTTAGAAAGCTATTACAAATAGTTTAGTCAGAAAAGTAAGGATTTTAAACCATGATGAAAAAAATAGGAATGGATAGGAAGCACTGGAAGCTAGGGACATTATGAAAAAAAAAAATTTAACAAGATTTTTTTTTGTAAATATGAAAGGGGCAAGAATGAAGTCAAAGCTAACTCAGAGGTTACAAGTAAAATAAGCATATGATTTCTATAAAAAAGGAAATGAGGAGAAGCTGATTTTGAACCAGTTTTTAAGCTTGTTTCTACTAATTTCTGAGAGAAAAAAAAGAATATGAATCTCCTTCTTGATATGTTTCCACTGCTACTTCTTTGCCAAAGACTTTTCAGTCTATGGTCCATAGAAATTAAAACATTGATGGTGTCAGAAAATAAAGAAAAATTTTGTGAGTCTTCTACAGATCTAGTGGGAACTTACTGATGTGCATCCTTCCTCTACTGAGGCAGATAGCTGCAGCTCATCCATGCCTTTCCATTTTCTCTGATCCTTGTCCTTATTATTTCATGAATTCTCCACAGAAGATCTACCCAATGTGCTGAAAGCTTTATAATTCCTTTACAATTTTGTAGAGATTATGAATATTACAAGTATTCACTTTAAAAAATATAACTGGTATTGGACCTTTTTTCATTACATGTGGCAACGATTCCTTTTATGTTGTGATATATATGGGATTCACCCTTTATAATATAGCACAACCTATTTGTCCCAACCATGCAGCTTTCTATTGCCCTTTGATTCACTTTCCTACAGCACTGAATTTTCTGAGATTGTGGTGATCCCTGATTTACAATCACAATTATCACTAGAAAATGTTAGTGTTAGAGAGAGAGATGGAAAAAGAGTGAGACAATGAGAGACAGAGACAGAAAGGGAGGGAGACAGAGTCAGATAGACAAAGATGGGTAGGAAAGAAAAGCATGAAATCATTGAAAGCTCTACCACTATAAAGCCTAAAGAGATGCAAAAAATAGAAATACATATGTATGTATATATATATATATATGTGTGTGTGTGTATATACATATACCTGGATGTATATGACTATGTATACATATGCATTTATATGTAGGTGAGCATACATGCTTATATATAAAGCAACCAACCTGATGTTCAAGAACAGTGACTCTCAGCAGAGATGTTCTGAGAAAAATCCCACAAATTCAGTGAAAACTTAAATGCAATAAAGCAGATTTCTCTAAGCTGAACCAGGAAAATAATATATACAGTGAATATGTAAACAGAAAAAAAAAAAGCAATAAAATAAAACTAAACTGAACGTTGTGGTATTCCTATAATGAGGTTCAGACATATGTGTAGACCCCATCAGCTGGTTCAGATATACTCCACATAGAGTTGCTTCCAATAGCATAGTGATAACATAAAAGGGAAGTTCCTTAGAGCATTGTGGTCATTCTTTAAGTGACTCCAGTTGGCCTTTGATGTCATTGGGAGGAATCTCGGTCTACTGGTTAATTAGCCAGAATTGTCAGAATCTTCAGAAAGGTCCGGATCGGCTTCAGTTACCTTGTGGCTGCTCCTGGATTCACTATTTTTTTTATTTATTTATTCTGGATTCACTATTTTTAATGGTCTTCTAAGGGCATGACTGTATCCTGGTGAGAGTCAGGGGCCTTGGCTACTGCTCCCCTCCTCCCTAGGCCAGATGGCCCCTGAGAAATAGAGCCTCTTAGATCTTTTCATTCATCTTTTTCATTCTAGGTGCAGGGAGCGAAGTGTTTAATTTGGGGATTTTGAGGGCCAGGAAAACAAGCCAGGGAAGCCAGGATTCAGAACTCAAGCCCGATTTTATAGCCAGTGTAGCATCTGGTCCTGAAGAAGCAATGAGCAATTTCTGGCAGTGACTTTCTGGACCCCAGTCTAGCAGAATGATGGAATGATTTTACTTTGGAGCATGAACTTGGTGAGACCAGTGCTATGTAAGGACTGAGATAAGTTTTGAGCCTAATCTCTCCCCAAAAGATAGAGAATATTTGGGGGAAAGGGGAGCCTATGGATATGGAATGGTATATATACTACCAGGTATCATTTCTATGTTACTTGTTTTACACATAAGGATTTTTATAATATAATTTTTTATATAATATAGTATAATTTTTTTGTTTCAAGAGAAGATTCTTTTGGAAGGGAGGGATAAAGAAGTAAATTCAGGAATTAATGTGTTATAAAAGCAAAACTTTCAATAAAGTAAAAAATGTGAGTTTAATGGAGCTTTGGTACATGTTCAGATCATCTAAGATGGAAGCACCCATGTGGGAGTTGCCAGGAATCTCCTTCTGGGAGAAGGCATTTTGCATTTATTCCTCATGGACCTAGAAATTGCTTCTTCCCATTAGCTTTGTAGCTAGAATTGCTCTCTCAGTAGCAACCGAGGGTAAAACTTGTTCAATGGCGTCTTGTAATATACTGGAGAGGGAAAAAACCACCTTCTCTCACCTTAGGCCCTGTGGCTCAAAAAAAATGGACCTGGGAGTTTAGTCTGTTTTGTTTGTTCTTTTTAGTTCTGTGTACAGGGAATAGAGTCCCCAGACCCAGGAGCTAGAACCACAGCAAACTTGGAGCCAGGAAATCCCGACAAATACTGCTGTCAGCAGAGCAGAAAAACCCTAAAGACACCAGAATCCTAGGATATAAGGCCAGGAAGGCTTTTGAACTTGGAACATGATAAGATTTATGTTGTATAGAAACTAAAGACACCAGAATCCTGGGATATAAGGCTGGGATGGCTTTGAACTTGGAACATGGTGGGATTTATGTTGTATAGAAACTAAGCTTAACTATGAACCTAATGACCTTTCTCTCCCAGAGACTGAGGGGAAGTAGGGTGGATTTTGTTTCTGAGACATTGAGGGGATGTGTATTATCTTGCTTTACTTTTGAAGTAAATTCTTGGCAAAAATTAAACTGCCTATAAAGTGTTTACTTATAAAGGTTAAATGAGACAGATCAACCAGTTCATAAATATTTGTTCATAATGACAATAATGATAGCAGCTAACATTTATATGGTGCTTACTACATGCCAGGTATTGTGCTAAGTGCTTTATAATTGTTATTTCATTTGATTCTTACCACCATCCTGGGAAGTCCTGATATCCCCATTTTACAGAGCAGGAAACTGAGGTAGAGATTAAGTGACTTACCAAAAATCGCATAGCTAGTAAGTGTCTGAGGTCAAATTTGAACTCAGGTTCTTCTGATTGCAGCCCTGATAATCTCTCTACAGAGTCATGTAGCTACCTGAAGCACCTACTAGTCATTTGACATCTACTGTGTACCAAATATTTGGGCTAAACTCTGAGGATAAAAAGAAAGGCAAAAAATAATTCCTGCTCTCAAGAAGCTCACAGTTTAATACGGTTACCTCTAAAAATTTGGGAAATGCAATCAAAAGGGCTTGAGTCAGTGTCAAATACAAGATACTTCACCCCAAGTCCCTTAAAGGTATTAGAGAATCCTAGGGGAAGCAGTGAAATATAATGCACCTGACCCTGAGGCAGTGAGGAACCAGAGAACTCACTGTTACATATATTTTTAATGTTCTCATTTATCACAAACAAGATTTAAATAAGAATCTAGGTTGTTTTTTTTTACATTCTAGCCATCATTTTGCATTGACTCCTTTAATCTTGGATGATTCACTTAACTTGTCTCTTTCTGATTTTTCATCTAGAAAATAGAGATGACTTTATCCCTGATAATCCTCAAAAGAGTTCTGTGAAAAATAACTAAATATTCAGTACTCAAATGAACCTTTGATCTCCTCGATGAAAGCATTCCCTCCAGTGATACTGACTGTAATTCAGCCTGACTTGCTCATCCCATATAGTTGGCCTTCTATCCATTGCCTTTCATTAAGTTCACCATGGGGGAACCACCCAATGTACCAGAGCTTTTCATTTTCCCTTGCCAGAGCTAGGATACTCATGGAGCACTCAGACTATTCATTATCATTCTTCACTTTTGCAATAAGATCAACCTTTTTTTTAACTCATATGTTTCTTCAATTACTTGCTTTACATGGTCTCACCTTCATAAAGTGCTTGCTTATCATATGTTTCAGCCTACCTACATCCATTATGTATGTACCTTTAGGTACAAAGGGTATCCATTGCCCTTTGGATAAATCTCAATTTCAGTTCTTCAGATAATAGTATTCTAAGAATATAAAGAATTACATGACTCTTTTGGGGTCCACCAATGTTTACACAATACATTACTACTAAATCCTACATATTTCAGTAATTTATTGGACTACTTAAGAAACCTGCGCACCAAGCAGAAAAAGCACAAAGAAATTGCAGGATATTGAATAAAGCACCAAAAACAATATTGAGTTTATATCATCATATTATAAGAGAAGATATGTCTCATCAGGTAAACATTTAGCTGCTTCTGCCATATTGTAGCCAATGTATAAAGCCAGAAAGATTAACCATAAGGTCTGATTTGTCTCACCTGGCCTGAGTATTTTTTAAGAGCAAAAAGTGCCCTCACAGAGCAATATGCAATGCTGCATAGATTTCTTAGAATATGTTAATGGATAATGACAGGTTTTCTGAGATTATGTCATGAGACATGACTAGATTGGCACTGTTATAATTAATGTTTATTTAAAAGTCCTCAAAGAGGGAGACAGAAGTTGTGTCTCCAGTTTTAGGATGATCTGAGATGATTGTCTTGGTTGTTTTTTTTTTAAAAAACCTGAGGCAAATACACATGGAAATGAGATAATGCTAATATGCATATTAATCAAGGTCAAGCTAAAATGTTTCCAAAGGCAAATACTAATTTCAAACCAAATTGATTTCTCCATTTTCAGATAATATCCACACTGACAAATTTTGATCCTAAGAGATTCAAGCAAATGAATAGAAAACTTGCTAGTCCATCTAACAGTTTCTTCATTAACTATTATCTCAGTTGCTATTTCCATTATGAATACTTTTGGTGTTTTGAATATCTTAGAGCAAAGGTACTATCAATGTATTTAAGTTATTTAACACTTCTACTATTAGACTTACTGCTATGACCATACATTTAATTCATTTGCCAGAATTGAGAATTCTCTTTCCCAATAAATCAACTCAATTCCCAAGTGAGAAAGCTTCCTCTGCCAATGCATGTTGGTACTTTCTTTGTGACTTAGTAATTTGTGACACTTCAATGTATCTCTCCTTCTAATTATGAACATCACAACTCATCTATGTCTTTTCATCCTATACAAGTGACATGTTTCCTCCTATAAATCTGCCATTTAGGGTATCTCCAACGTGAGGAGTCCTTCCTTTAGATCTTTTGGCCCTGTAAGAAAACTCATGAAATACATGGGCTATTTGTTACCCCTTATTCTTGTCATGTGACCAACCCACTCCTTTTTCTGCTTATATATCTCTCTGATGACATGATTTATTATATTCTCTCCTGCCATTATGGTGCATGTAGGTAGAGAGAAAGTAGGTGTGACTTCAGCATCAAGAAGACATGTCTCTCCACCTCTGATAGATCTGTCTGTGGTACTGTTGGATGGTCATTTAAAATCACTGGCCCCAGACAACTTTCTAAGACCTTAAGTTGCAGATTAGGTGCCAGTTTACATTTACAGAAGGGAGTTCTGGAACAGGAAATCCTGACACCAATGAAAAAAACAGGTCCAGTTTTTATTTTTTTTAAATAACTTTTTATTGACAGAACATATGCATGGGTAATTTTTTACAGCATTATCCCTTGCACTCACTTCTGTTCCGACTTTTCCCCTCTCTCCTTCCACCCCCTTCCCTAAATGGCAAGCAGTCTTATACATGTTAAATATGTCACAGTATATCCTAGATACAATATATGTGTGCAGAACCGAACAGTTCTCTTGTTGCTCAGGGAGAATTGGATTCAGAAAGTAAAAATAACCTGGGAAGAAAAACAAAAATGCAAACAGTTCACATTCATTTCCCGGTGTTCCTTCTCTGGGTGTAGCTGCTTCTGTCCATCATTGATCAATTGGAATTGTGTGAGATCTTCTCTTTGTCGAAGAAATCTACTTCTGTCAGAATACATCCTCATACAGTATCATTGTTGAGGTATATAATGATCTCTTGGTTCTGCTCATTTTACTTAGCATCAGTTCATGTAAGTCTCTCCAGGTCTTTCTGTATCCATCCTGCTGGTAATTTCTTATAGAACAATCATATTCCATAACATTCATAATACAACAATTTACCCAACCATTCTCCAATTGATGGGCATCCACTCATTTTCCAGTTTCTAGCCACTACAAACAGCTGCCACAAACATTTTGGCACATACAGGTCCCTTTCCCTTCTTTATGATCTCTTTGGGGTATAAGCCCAGTAGTAGCACTGCTGGATCAAAGGGTATGCACAGATTGATGACTTTTGGGGCATAACTCCTGATTGCTCTCCAGAATGGTTGGATTTGTTCACAACTCCACCAACAATGTATCAATGTCCCAGTTTTCCCACAACCCCTCCAACATTCATCATTATTTTTTCCTGTCATCTTATCCAATCTGACAGGTGTATAGTGGTATCTCAGTTGTCTTAATTTGCATTTCTCTGATCAATAGTGATTTGGAACACTTTCATATGAGTGGAAATAGCTTCAATTTCATCATCTGAAAATTGTCTGTTCATATCCTTTCAGGTCCAGTTTTTTTTTTTTAAATAGGATATACATAAAATACTGTCATAATTCATATTGCAAATTCAGCACAGTGCTAGCAATACCATCAGTCTTAGTACTGTTCTCTGTACCATATGTACCCACTCAATCTGTATTTATCCCAAGTGAAAAGATCCCTAGTTGTGCCTGATCCAACTCTGGCATCTGCATTTGGATCTAAAGGGAAATAACAAAGGCATTTGCCACACCAGAACTTAGCTATATAGAGTGAGAAGGTTACTAACAAATACTTGTTAGCAAAACAACTCCTAATGACCACAGTATATCCCTATTATATCCACCCCAAAAGAGACACTTTCCTTATCTATGAAATTAAAGAGTTGAATTATAGCAAAGAACTGAAACAATATGGGTGCCCATCAATTAGGGAATGGTTATACAAGTTAGAAATATGAATCTAATAGAATCTTATTGCACCATAAGAAATGCTGAAAAGAACAGATTTAAAAAAAAACTCTAGGAGGACTGATATGAACTGATATAAAGTGAATTGAACAGAACCAGGAAAACAATTTGTGTAAAGACTAGAATATTGTAAAGGAAACAACTCTGAAAGACTTAAAAACTATTATCAGTGCAATGACCCAATGACCGGCTATGACTCCAAAAGACTGCAAAGGAGGAAGAGGAGGAAGAAAAGGAGGAGGAGGAGGAGGAGGAGGAGAAGGAGGAGGAGGAGGAGGAAGAGAAGGAGGAGGAGGAAGAGGAAGAGGAGAAGAAAGAGAAGGAGGAGGAAGAGAAGGAGGAGAAGGAGGAAGAGGAGGAAGAGGAGGAGGAGACAGAGACACTAACACTAAGGAGTATTGGGAAAGGCTTCTTGTAGACGAAGAGATTTTAACTGAGACAGGAAGAAATCCAGGGAAGTCAAATTCCATGCACAGGAGAATAGGCAATGAAAATGGTCGGAGTTGAGAATATAGTGTTCAAGTAGCAACCAGGAAAGCTGTGTTACTGATTCAGAGAGTACACCTAGAGGAAGAAAGTTAACAAAACTATAGAGGAAAGCAAGGATCATGTTACAAAAGACTTTAAAGATCCAAACCAAAAGTTTATATTTGATTATGGAGGCAAAAGGAAACCACTAAAGCTAATTGAATAGGTGAGTAGCTGCTAAAATCCCTTTCATTCCGAATCTATGACCTTATAAACCACATAGAGAAGGAAGAATGGACCAATTATACCAACTATGCTCTGTCTCTCTTTTCCTGACTCTCTTCACTCTCCCCATAATTCTGAATCCACAGTTTCTTCAAATAGTATATAGTGAAAACTACAACAAAAACCAACACACAAGAGAGTCTTTTCTCAATGACCCAGCAACCAAAAATTCAATATCTGAGCTAAATGTTTAAGAAAGAAAGGCACATTGAAATTAAAGGGAAATTTAAAAACATACTTTTAAAAATATGAATGGCAAATATGTGAAATGGGTAAAACTTCTCAAAAAAATAATCTTTCCCATCAATACTATATCTTGCCCACTTGCCTATCCAATGCCATCTTGAAATATTCCAGTCACATTTCTCATTCCCTTCCTCCCACAGCCAAAGTTTATCCTCCCATTATGTTCCTTCATCTGGAGCTATATTCAGTGACTAGTTAGCTAATCTAGTTTACTAATTTATGTTAATGGTTGAAAAATTGCTTAATGTATTATCTCTCCCAGACAAATGTAATTTAATATTTCACCATAATACTTTGGTAACACAATGCCTGAAAGAAATCAGTAACTCTGACGTGGGAGTGTGAGATACTGCAGCAGGTCAATATGATAGATCTTTGGGGAAAAAAGATGCTAAGAGAGAAGGCATTATACAGTGGTTAAACAAACAGCCTTAGCATCTAGAAGACCAGTTCAAACTGGCATTTTCTTAAATAAGACTATAAATTAGAGATAAATAAAGACTATAAATTAGAGATAAATTACCAATCTGCAATGTTGGAAGGAGTTTCCATTCCAAAGGCTCCACACACCAATGCAATTTGAATCAAACCATACACCCATCCAGCTGTGCTTAGAGCTGGCTCTGCTCTTGGAAAAGGAATCATTAAGGATGTACTCAAATCTTTGAAAGTTTCCAGGGCTCTGTCACACAGCATTCAGCACAGAAATGTCATGTATCACCTGGGTAGAGACATTATGGCTGCTGGCAAGAGAAGTAAAACTCTCTCAGCTAACATACTACCAGCCGTTTACTCAGAGAATTGCTTGCTCTTGGGTTGCCAGAATCTGAGTCAGATTGAGAATTGGAAGGGACCCTAGATCCAATTCTCTAGTTTTTCAGGCGACAAAACTGGGCCCCAGGCTGGTTAAATAACTTACCTAAATACAGTAAGGACTTTGGTAAGTGTCAGAGGTGGTTTATGAGCTTGGACTGCAGAGTCAATGCACTTACCAATTAGGAGGCAGTACCACATTGCCTCCTAATTTTCATGGTCTGGGTTCCTATATCCCAGCAAAGGATTGCCAAAGGCACTGGTATTCTATTCAAAACAGCCCTTCACTTTAAGTAAGAATTCAACATAATTGAAAAACCACAAATTTTCTGGTACTTTCCTAATTACTAGTATCCTATCCATTTCTGGAAGGTCCTTGATCACAAATCCACTTCCTCTCTGAAATGTGTGATATAAAGGCACCTAAAAATGAAGCTCCCTCAAAACTATTTCTATTACAGCTCTCATAGTGTCAATATTTCATGATAAATTTCATTCTTTTTGATGTTCCAAAATTCCTAATTAAAATGCAAAAATCCTTCCTAGGAATAACATATTTTCAATTATCATGAGTTAAAATCACAGATCCTCCTCCATATGATCAGGTCTTTCAGGAGCAAAAATTAACTAGAAGAATAAACTTTTCAGAAATCTACAGGAAAAAGGAGTAGGGGTCCCATGACGGGGCACTGAAAGGAGAAGTAGTGGTGGACCACCAAACTCAAACTTAAATTAATTCAAAATGTTGCTGAAGGAAGTCTCCCATATCCCTCCATCTTTAAAAGTGACAGTTCTGGGACAATGATGACTATTCACTATAGTCACCTAGATTTTTTTGTAATTGGCAAAAAAGTACCTTACCAGATTTGCTCTTATGTCACATTTTCTGTTCTCGTTAGTCTCCCTTTTACTTTATTCTTAGTCCAGTTCAATTTGATAGGTATTATTAAGTGCCCATTATGAAAGAGGCAGCCTGATTAGTGGATGGACAACTGGCCTTCAAAGCAGAAAGATCCAGGATTAAGTTCTATCTGATTCATATTGGTTGAGACAGTTTCCTTAATTGGGATTTCCCATAGTAATGAAATCACCCATCTCTATCAATCCCTTTAAGTTTCTATTCCTACACAGTGCAAGGAACACTGCTAAATGCTGAAGAAACAAAGATAAAAGCCAAACTGTTTTTTTTCCTCAAGGAGTTTATATTCTACTGACATACATTCTAATACTATTCCATGTATTTGCTATCAATAAGGGCCCTTTTATTTCAGTCTTTAAACTGTTTCTCTAGAATTAAGATAAGGTTAAAAAAAAAAAACTTTCAGATTACTGATTTTTTCAATGTATTGATTGTGTGGCTTATTGTTAGTATAAATTAAAATAAAATGTTATGTCCATTTGTTATTGTTTAATTTGTCAGATTTGGGCCTGATTTGTTCTTGTGCCTAAATAAATCAGATACAAGACTGACTCATTCAACTGGCTATATTTTACCACTACCAAACCTTTTGTGTATTTCCAACAGTTATCATCTTCATCAAATATTTTATCCACATCGTTGATTTTTTTTTTTTTTTTTTTGGTCTCCTTTGGATACCTAGATGAAGATGAAAGACTTAAAAACTATTATCAGTGCAATGACCGGCTATGACTCCAAAAGACTGCAAAGCAGGAGGAGGAGGAGGAGGAGGAGGAGGAGGAGGAGGAGGAAGAGGAGGAGAAAGAGAAGGAGGAGGAGGAGGAGGAGGAAGAGAAAGAGGAGGAGGAGGAGGAGGAAGAGAAGGAGGAGAAGGAGGAGGAAGAGAAGGAGGAAAAGGAGGAAGAGGAGGAAGAGGAGGAGGAGACAGAGACACTAACACTAAGGAGTACTGGGAAAGGCTTCATCAAATATTTTATCCACATCGTTGATTTTTTTTTTTTTTTTGGTCTCCTTTGGATACCTAGATTTTAAAAATAACACAGAACAGCAGCACAATCAATCTAGTTCAGGCATGGTAGCTTTAAAAGACACAAAGACACAAAATAAACAAAATAAAAAAGATCAATTCATCTCAAGAGAGAGGATGAAGCTAACATTCAATTGAGAAAGGGAATTCCAAACCAAGAATATAATATGTCTGGAACAAATAATGAAAGCAAAAGCATGCTGATGTGAAAAAACTTAAAATTATTCATGATTAAGAAAAGAAGACTAAAGGGAAGGGAAATCTACTTCATTTAAGCATATAGCTTTGTTTTATTTGTTTTTGTTTTTGTTTTTTAAAGATGATCTTTCATATTATCTTAAAGGGTGAAATTCCAATTTTCCTTATCTGTTCAGGGACAGAAAATGGAGGGAGAGCAAACCAGGCTACTACCCTATTAGTTTGGGTTCAGTGTTAGGATGACATTGGCATTCATAGGCCATTCTACTTTTAATGAAAGCTGTTACACAGAAAAGAAATTTAATAAGAATATTCCAGGGCTTACCTTGGAGAGAAACCGCCTTCTATAGTCAGATTCTTCAATACAGTGGATAAGAAAGCATCTTCCCATTAACTGACTGGGGATGTAGGTTGATACCAAGCATTTCTCCACACAGCCATTTACCTAATATTCCCTGGCTTACCCCCTTTCCCTGGAAGCCACATGAAAGGGCAATAACAAATCTTTGCCCTCAGAAACGCTTCTGAGGAAGAATCACCCCCTTTTTCCAAAGTGGCTAAATAACATTCTCCTTCATTTTTATCCACTGAATCAAAATTACTACCAAGTCAGCTAGGAAATCCTCTTTCTTTCAGGCAAATACACATTTATTATAGTAATATAGTGACTAATCCCTCCCCAGTGTAAGGTACCACCCAACAATACCATTCCTTGTTCACTCAAACCCTTTCTGGGAAGGAATTCTCTAGACCATCCCAAGGGGAAAAAAGGAACTTAAGAAGGAGAACAAGGAACTTGAGGCTCAGGAAACTCTGCAAAATGGGAAAGAATACAGAAAAGCTATAAAGAGTAAGCCAGAACTATGCATTAAAATCAATCTATTCTTATCAAGTGTGTCTTTCCGAGACTGGATCCAAGATATTGAATCACTGAATCCTTCTCCTTCCTAGAGAAGCTTTTATTTATCATGGATATGGTTTCTGGGAGGTTGGGTATGGCACCTGACCTCGTAGTCAGAGCACAATGATATGGCTATTGATTAACTGAAGCAAACTTCTTGCCCTAAGATAAGGTAAGCAATCTATTTTGCCAGTTGGGATAGTTTAAGGTTTACTGAGATGGGTACTCTGACTGTCACAAGAAGATCGCTTTAACAGGCATAATCTACTTATCCCAGAAACCATATGGACATATCCCTAGCCTCAGCAACCTTCAAGTCCATATTTGCAACAGACCCACTCCCTAATCTCTGCTATTCTTATAATGGCTCCATCTCAGTTGCAGTGCCAGCAACTGGAGTGAGTGCTGGACAAATCAGCGAGTAAAATAAATATGAGTAGGGCCAGAGAGTTCAAGCTTACATCTTGCACTAACTTTATTTCTTACATCTTCCCTTTTATATCCCACCATAAACATATTTTTCTTTGTTATACATTATACAAATGCCAGAAAACCACAGAAAGTATAACTAAGGCTGTGACATTTCATGTTCCATTAGTTAAAGTCCATCCTGTTATTTATTTTCATTTTTTAAAGCATCTTGTCTCAAAATGCATTCAGGTCATGTCAACTGTTAGTAAATAATCTGAAGGAGCTCAGATATGAATTATCAACTGGAAAAGTAGCCTTGCCAAGTCTCCTAAAGTCCTTCAAGCAGCCTCGCCTTCTTCAGCCTTCCAAAGGACTTACAGCTGGCTCCCCACAGAGAAGCATTCATCATGGTTAAGTCAAGCCAAAATTATAAAAATAACAATACTATCTACATTTTAAAATACACACACAAAAGAAGCATTCAACCAATGTATAATAGACATTTCTAGACAAATGAAGAAAATATAACCCTATATCATCTATTTCATAACAACTAAGGTGCAGCTTTTCAAAGGTAGTATTGTAATGGCTACTTTGGGCAACTTGATGCTCAGAAGCCTAAAAGTCATTTATTCTGGTTAACTCTTAGTGCCTGACAAAATCACCACTCAGTCTGTTTTTTAAAAATAGAAACCTCCAAAATCACAAGCTCTAGAGGGTAATAAAGACCAAAAGAGGAAAATGCTAGACAACCAGCTTTATCTCCTTCCAAGGGATAGACTGTTAATGAGTCCCATTTGAAAGAGGCAGATTCAGTCAATGAGGGCCAGCAGGATACATGGATGCAATGTGGGTTCTCCAAAACAGAAAGAATCCAATAAGTCTCTGAGTTTCCTTCTAGATCATAGGAAAGCGAGTATCATTAGCTTATTCTGTACCATGTTGAAAATCCTGAATTTTTCCCATCTACTATATTCCCCAAAACTTGATTGAACAGGTTGGATCCTAGATTTTTTTTAGAGTTGATTTCCCACACTTATCCCTTACATGGATCACCATCCAATGAGTGGCCTTTAGCAGGCCACAATCAACATGATATCATCATTAGTGATATGTATGTCCTCAGGAAGGGAAACTTCTCTCAGTTCCCTAAGCACCAGGAGGCCATTCTGAGGAAGAGTTCAGGTAGCTCTGGAGAAGGATGGTGAAGGCTTACTGGATTCTTCCTAGCTAAGAACAAGTTGCTTCTGACTAGTCTCAACCCAGAAACAGAGAAAAAGTATTAGTGAGATGAATAACCCTCTATCACGCATCAAGGGGCTGGGCTAACTGGTCTATGGTACTGACAAAGTCAGGAACAGTTATATTGATGAGTTTGGCTTTGTAAGCTTTCAGTTTCCTTCTGCGTTCTTCACGGTTCATACAACATAGTTGTTAAGATGAGTTGGTATGAAAAATTAGTTTTTTAGTAGTCCTTTCAGTCATATGTGATTCTTCATGACCTCATTTGGGGTTTTGTTGGCAAAGATATTGGAGTAATTTGACATTTCATTCTTATTATTCAGGTGAGGAAATTGAGGCAAATAGTGCTAAGGGACTTGCCTAGAGCCACATAACTAGTAAGTGTCTGAGACAAGATCTGAATTAGGCTTCCTGGGCTCTGTTGAGGTTGGGAAGGGGACCCCAAAAGTTTGAGGGGGTCACAGACTGATGTCATGAGGTGTCTCCAAAGAATTAGCAGGCTTAAACCCATTTCCTTGTCAAGGGGCAAAGTTTATTGTAATTGTAAAGCAGATTGAATTCCAAAAGAATTCAGCAAAGAAACAAAAGCAAAGAGAATTTATCCAGCTTTCTATCATTGACATGCTAATTCTATGACCCATAGGTAAGACAGAAGAGTGGTCTCCCCAGTTTCTTCTCACTGACAAGATTATCAGTCAGCAGTGAATTGAGGAGTGATCTTATTCACTATTGTCTCAGGAGTTTGATCTGTGGGACTATCATGAGGCCAGAAGCTATCTGACGAGTGGGCAGAATCAGACAGATTGGGTGTGGGGGTTTCCTGAGGCAGACTCCAAAGCCAGAAGATTTAGGAGCCCCCAAAATCAAGGGACCACAAAATCACTGTTATATTACATCATAATCATCGCACCATTTATCTGTCTCCATTTTGTCACATACTAGGCACTCAATATTAAAAACTTATTGACTGATACCAGAGGAGAAATATATTTTCAAATAACCCTTCTCACCTCCAACACCCACACTACCATTATAGATTGGCATTAACCACATAAAATTGTTCAGACAAATCCAGAGGTTTACATTTGGCCCAGTGCACAATAATGTGCATTGAGATTCTGGAAAGGACTCACACAAATACAAACTCCCACAATCTCAAGATATCCCACCCTCTTTGACTTTGTTTACTTTCCTTAAATCTAAAATGGATCAGAGGCTTTGGGGGATGCCTGAGGCTCAGACGGAACAGAAGGGCTTCTAACTCTCTGGTGCTGGATATCCAAGTAATATTCCTAGGACCCCCATGGGCCAGCCATCCACTGCATTCTTATCAACTCTGTGTTTCAATGGCCACACCAAGCTTCCTCAGGGAAAAAGTGTTATCACCTTTGTCCACCTAGCTCAGACTTTCCTCCTCTTTTCTTATTGCACGCTTTTGTCTGACAAGTATTGTCCCATTCCATAACTATCCTGACAGCCTGCTCAAATGTCACTAGTTAATTAGCCCACATCTAAAATGAGTGTGTCTGGAGGCAGGTAGGAGCCCTTGGAAAGGGAAAGGGAAGAATCCTACCTAAAATTTAAAGCCATTCAGGGGAGGTTCCATCCAGAAGGCAGGATCTAATTGTCCCCAAGACAGGTTAATCAGAGTGTGTGTGTGTGTGTGTGTGTGTGTGTGTGTGTGTGTGTGTATATATATATATATATATATATATATATATATATATATATTCCATCCCATATATTTCCTTTAGGAATTTCATTGCCCCTCTTATAAATACCCATGGAGAGTAAGCTGCAATGGGACTAAATTTTTATGGAGTCTCTTACATGTAACTTCTCATTCTAGCCACCTTGTTTTTAAGTTTTTCCTTTGTTCTCTAAGGGAATTTTATAATGTCAGAGAAACTGAGGCAAGACAGAAATTGGTTTTTAATCTTTTTAATGTGGAGTTTAGACTAGTGAGTTTTGGGTAGCCCACTGTATGGGACTCTTATCCAAAGCATTCAGCAGCAAGCAACTAAGTCAGGACATTTTTACAGTGTTTTAGCTATAGGGGAAACAAAGACAGATAAGGGGGCCAAGGAAACTGGGTAAGCAGACAAGCCATAGTTCCAGGAAAGGATCATGACTTAGTCCTGATAGGATAAGGGTCAAGATAAGAAGATCTAGGGCAGGAGACAGTTAGGAGAAGGGCAATACTATTATCCCAGCAAAGATTTAGATAAGGCACCGGAAATTTTATGATACAATGGAATGTAAAGTGGCCAGAGGTTTGAGGACTCAGTTTCTCCCAGTCCTAATGGCAAGGAAAAAAGGAATGGGGCTATAATTTTAATAGTTCAGGGCATAACACCATGACATTAAGGAAGTATTGCTATGGAATTGGATTTTAGTGCCCTGCTGGGCATGGTCATCTGTCTCATTTTCTCTTCAGGAGTCATCTGAATCCAGTGGCTAAATATAAGCTAAGATAAATGGAGATGGTACTGGATGCAGTGGGAGATATTGGCTGGCCTTTTAACTTAATGTCTTAATTTCTCTATTTTTATTAAAGCTTTTTATTTTCAAAACATATGTATGGATAATTTTCAACATTCATTCTTGCAAAAGCTTGTGTTCCAAATTTTTTCTCTCCCTTCCTCCCAACCTCTCTCCTAGATGGCAAATAATCTGACATTGGCCTTTTTAAGCAAAGGTTTTTAATAAGTCTCAGTTTGACTGAGCAAGGCCCAATCAATGATTAAGCTCAGGTAAGAAAAGAAGCAAAAAATGGCCACTTCTACCTACTCAAAAAAAAAAAAAAAAAAAAAATTCAGTCTGGGAAGGGAAGAACCTTAGGGTTTCTGGCCAAAACAGAAACAATTGCTATTTCTATTAACTCTGAGCCACTTAGGGTATCATCCCCTTACCTGCTGGTGATTTGCCCAAAGGAATATAAATTTTGATCACGGAATTCTCACAAGAAATCTTGGAACCATGCCTTCCTAAAAAGGAATAAAAGATAATTTCAATGTGGAGGAGGTTATTGATTCAACTGGCCTCGCAATATTAGTCCTCTCCCCCAAGCTTATCTCTGCTTCTTTGAGAGTCAGCAGCCACAGTCTCAATGATTCATCAGATGGGTATTTGAACTTCTTTTGCAACTTCCCTACTTTCTTAGCATGGAAAGCCCACCCAGTTCCCACTCCCTCTGTAAAAAAAGTCACGATCCTCTTAGAAGCAGTTATAAAATAACCCCAGGGCTTTTTTTTTTTTTTAACCAACTGTTCCCTAATTTCGCCTCACTCTTCCTGTCTCACCATCTTATTCTCCTGTTTTACATCTCGGATCTCAGCGTGATGCAATGAAATCTCTGAATTGTAGACTTGCACTTCCTTCCCAGAAGCCCAGAAGTTCCTGGTTTCAGCCTGTTGGTCCCCACCCCATCAGCTGAGCTGCTTTCACTTACACTCTTGTTACAAGCTCCATTGGCCTTCATTGCTTGGCTCTTAAAAGCCAACAGCTCTGTCTCTAGTTGCTGAATGTAATGGGCCAATTTACTTTTAGTCTCATCCTGCTGCCGATCCAACTTGTGTGGGACAGCCAACAACAATGAGGAAGTGTGGGCTGGATCCTCCCAGACGGCCCCCTGAAGACCCATGGAACTAACTGCTCTGAGGGGATGTCTCTTCCCAGTTCCTATACTCCCTTTCCATAAAGCCTCCTGGAGATGGAGGAGATCTCCAGCAATACAATCCACAGGCCCTTTCTATTAGTAGCATCCTTGTCTCCCTCTCAAATAATGATGCATGCACTCTACAACCTCCTGCTGATTGTACCAAATGTTCCAAAAGGAGCCTGGTTCAGGCCAGCAGGAAATGAGTCCCTCACCGGACACTCAGCAGTTAAGAAAGGGAATTTTAATTAGGCTATGGGGGAGAGAAGGGAATATGCATTTATATGTATGTGCGTGCATATATCTTATATCTTGTATTTGGTATCTATTGTATACCTGTCTAATACGAACAAGATGTTGTTCTAGACATTGAAGATACAAAACCAAAAATGAAATAATCTCTACTCTCAAAGTACCTAATTCTATCAAGGAAATACAGCCCATTTAAAGGTAATTAAATATAAAGTTATTTCAGGAAAAAGAGCACTACAGGTCCTGCAGGAGGTGGAACAGAAGCATTGCCTTTTATTCAATTGCCTAAGCACTTCCTTTATGACTGACGCAGTGCTATATCCCAGAAATACAAAGGAAAAAAAAGGATATATTTGTTGCATTCAAGAAACTTATGATTTTGTGGGCATAAGAGGCAGAGAAGTAAGAAATTACAGAATATATAAAAAGTAAATTGAGTAACTTGGAGGAAGAGGAAGAGAAGAAAGCCTTACAAGGCATATTAGAAAAGGTCTCATGATGGAGGGATTACTTAAAAGGAACCTTGAATGTACTTAAGACTGACCTACAGGAGTTGAAGAGGGAATGTTAAGCCTGGGGAGAGTGATACACTGGAGTGTCACTGGAGTAACAAACATAACTGACTATTAATTTTTTGAATTGAGCTTTTCAAAGGTAAAAATTAACTAATGCTACAAATCAAAGCTCAGCTGATTGTTATGTTGGTTGTCTAGCTGAAGAAAATAATGGAAAAGATCTTAGTAATGATGATTAATCTCAAAAGTATATCATGGGTTTATCCTCCCCCCAACAGTCAGTTGTTAAACATTTAGCAGCTCATCTCAAAGCAGCACATTTCAAAAGTTCAGAGCTAAGAGAAAATTTTACATCAAGAATAGCAAGTTTGGCCAGAATAATAAAAATAAATAGGAATAATAAGTCTGATTATAATAGGAAAATAAGTCTGAAAAGAAAAGAAAAAGTCAGGTTTTGAAGGATGGAAATATCAAGTTGGAGATTCTGTAATTTACCCTTGAGGTAATAGGAAGCCACTGAAGATTTGTGAGAGAGTGCCATGATTACACCTCTCTCTGCTTTAGGAATATTAATTAAGACACGGTATGAAGGATGTCTTTGAAAAGAGAGAGAATAGATGCAAGAGAGTTTAATAAGGAAACCACAATAATAGCTGAGATGTTGAAAACACCAGGCTTACAACTTCAGCATTTCCTATCTCCATTTCCCATCCCTTCTCCACTTCCCCACCCCCATACCTCCAATCCATTGCTAAGCTTTCTAGATGTCTTTCTCATTTGTTTCTTCTCTCCACTCCTACAGCCACTACCCTGGTTCAGGCCTGCATTACCTGAACTAAGTTAATAGAGACCTTTGGAAGGAGATATAGATGTGGGTGTGGTGGTGGAAGTGGGGTGGAGGGAGCAGGAGAGAAAAGGGAGGTAGATATAAAAAAATATCTATTTTGTACATTTTGAGTTTGAGATATTGATGGGACATATAGAATGCTTCAACTGTGCAGCAGGTAATTGGCAATAGGGGCTTACCTATCAGAAGAGAGCTGAGAAAGTAATGTAAGATTTTGGAAGTCTTTCTGTGAAAAAAAAAAAATTAACATATTAAAATATATATAAATATATAATATATAAATAAAAATATATATAAAATATGTACATATATAAATATATATAAAATATTAAAATATATTTAAAAATATATTAACAGCTAGCATTTATACAGTATTTTAAGGTTTGAGAAGAGCTTTTCAAATATTATCTCATTTGATCCTTCAAAAGACCCCAAGAGGTAAGTGGTATTTTAGAGAAAGGAAAGTGGTACCTTGGATAAAGCATGGGACTTGAAGAAAGGAAAATGAGTTCAAATGTAGTCTCAGACACTTAATAGCTGCATGATTCTGGTCACTTAACCTCTGTCTGCCTCAGTTTCCTCAACTGTAAATTGGAGATCAGAATAGCACCTACCTCCCTGGATTGTTATGAGGAACAAATGAAATAGTATTTATAAAGTGCCTGGCACACAGTAGGTGCTTCATAAACGTTTCTTCCCTTCCTTTACAAAAAAGAAAACAGAGATCTTCCTGATTCCAGTCTGGGAACTCTATCTCCTCTCTTCAACCATTGAACCCAAAGGGACTGATGAAATCAGTAAGAGGAGGATCCAAGATAGAACTGCTAAGTGTACCCACATTATTGCACGGCACACGCATCCAGACCAACAAACTTTTAACAACTCCAACATGCTTAGAGAAAGGAGACCCAGATTATTCTGTTGCTTTACATTAGTTTTGGGGGCAATATTGTCTTAGTATCAGTGTGGAGCATGGAACCCAGAGATCAGGCCAGAAAATCTAAGCAAGAACTTCAGTATGGAGGGGGGAAATGGACACAGGATTGGGAATCCTGGGGTTTTCTTCCAGATTTTCTGTTGATTAATTGTGTGACTTTGGGGAAGCCCGTTGATTTTTTTTCTAGGGCTGTTTTCTTAATAGTACAATGAAAAGACTAGACTAGATGATCATTTAGATCTCTTATGAATCCAATGTTCTGTTACTTTCATTTTCAAGTACATAAAGTTTTATTTCCTAGAGAATATTCATAATCCATCTAAAAGAAGACCACTAAGCATTATAGTTATATATGAATGAAGTGTGGCACTAAATTAACCATATTAATAGAAAGATTGGCATAACACTTGCTGGGGACTTGCGGGGGTGGAGGGGAAAGAAGGGTTTTGGGGGGATGGGAGTTGATGCTCCAGTTCTCTAGTCACTCCACCTCGTTCCTACATCAAGGCTCATGTAAAGACTGTAAATTAGAACAAAATAAGAACAAAGAGAAAACTTATGAATTCAGCAGCTTATGAATTACATACAGCTGCATTTGTAAGCAAAAACTCTGTAGAAGATAATAAAGTAGAATGTGGGTATAATTAGCTAAATTGTTATAATTTTCAATAGAAAAATGAGCCTTTCTTGAAGAACTATTACTAGAAATCTTCTAGTTTTTCCAGCATTTACACCCTTTATCTATTTAAATATTTAAGTATATATAAGCTATAGCCCAGATGTGAATCTATGCCCAAAGGGAATCTGACCCACCTGCTATTCAGCAGTTTTTTTGTTTGTTTTGCATTGCTTTTATTTTTAATCTATATTTGTGGGTCCTTTCCCCCCAGTGTTTTAAAGGGTTCATGTCTCTCTCCTGCTAAATTAAAGAACAGGTCAAAACAACCCATTACTGTGAGAGAGGGGAAAAAAAACCTAATTCCACAATCAGAATTTGGAGTCAGTAGACCTGGATTTGAATCTTAGCTCTAACATGAGTGTTCTGACCTTTGCAGGCAACCTCTGTAGACCTGTTTTCCATCTATAAAATGTGGCTACTGGATTAGATAACGCCAAGATGCCTTCTGATTCTAAAATTCACTGACAAATAAATGAAATGAAATAAAATTCATTGACAAGTCATATTTTGAAATTAGTTGAGGATCTTCTGACCATTTCAGCAAATCAAAGCATTATAGGATATGATTCTCTGTCCACTATACTACATCTCTGTATTTTATTTATTTAGAAGGTCCTTGTCAGGTCCCTGCAATCCCTGAGGCAGACATGCCTTAGAGAAGAGGGAGGGTTAAGAATATTTTTCTAGGACCCACCTATCACTGATAACAGCTATTAACACCCAGATATTTCAGCTCAAAGCATAAAACTTCCTTAAGACCATACGTGACAAAGAGGGAGCATAGATATAAACACCCAGGAAGGAAATTTCCCCATTTCCTCAAGGCTTCTTCCCCAGTGTTCAAAGGACCATATTTTTTTTCTTCTGTTGTTTGCTTTTGGTACAGCTAAGTGATATAGTAGATAGAAGTTGACCCTGGAATAAGAAGAATTTGAGTTTAAATATGATCTCAAACACTTCCTAATTGTAAGAATAATAAACAAATCAATAAACACTGCCTCAGTTTCCTCATCTGTTTAATGAACTGGAAAAGGAAATGGCAAAATCACTCTAATATCTTTGCCAAGGAAACCCTAAGTGGGATCACAACTAATTAACTAAACGACAATTTTTTTGTTTATACTGTTAGAACAAATGACCAAGAACCAAGGATGTAGATATTTAACAACCTTCTACTCCTGAAGAAAAAAATAAATAAAATAGGCATGATAGGCTTTCAAGTTTAATCTGCAGTACAGGCCATGTTTGAACTCAGGAAGATGAGAGTTCTTGACTCCAGGTTCAGTGTTTTATCCACTGCACTAGCTGCCCATAATTTTAATAATTTTCAGGCATTAATTCAAACCAAGCCCTCCAGATCCCAGATCCTGGGCCCAGAAGCCTGTTTATAACTCTTTTAGGAAGAATATTATTTCTAATGCAAATATACATATACATCTTTTCTAACACAAAAGAAACTTTTTACTGCTTGGGGCCTAAAAGTGAAATTATTTAACAGTGACATTTGTTAAAGAAAACTATTCTTTATCTTTGAGGAACATTTTATATTTTGCTAATGATTTGGTTTTGGAAGCTCAAATCATGGATGTCTTTGAGGTAAATTCTCAGTTGTATCTTTTGGTAGTTGCTGATTTGCCTTCTAATTAATCATGGATAGAAATATGGATTTTCTTTTGCAAAGCTAGTTCTGCTTTTTAAAATGTATTATTTTTTGACCACTCTTGACCTTTCATCCAGCAAAGGAAATTTTTCCCCCATAGCTTTCCCTTTTGTTTTCTGTAGAAATAGCATCAGGAATTGTAAATGGTGTTTACATGGTTTGTGGTATATCAGGGGAGCATTGAGGCTGTGTAAGTAGAGCTTAGCAAGAGACCTCATTCACACATTATGGTCATCCTGCAATTGCCCAGCATCTGTACTTTTGGTACAGAGACACTGGCAGCATTATCCTGGAATAGCTCCAACCAGAGGCAAATACTAAATTTCCAATATAAGCATTTACATCTTACAAATTAGGGCTTGATTTATTGTTCTGTTGATTGTTTAGACTTAAGAAAGTGTTAGGACACTTAATAGTTGTGTGATCCTCGATGAATCACTGAATCCTTTTTGCTTCAATTTCCTCAGCTGTCAAAGGAGCTGGAGAAGGATTCACCTTCAACCTTCATCCTTTGTACAAACTACCCCTATGCCCTCAGGCTTAGAACACTCTCACTTCTTGCTTCTATTTCTTAGAACTCCTAACTCCCTTTGAGGCTCAACTCAAGTAGGATTTCCTGCAAGAAGGATTCTTCCCCAAATGTCCAAAAAGAGTCCAAAAAGGACTCTTCCCCCACCATTCTGTATTAGCACTGTGTATATTCTGTCAATTTATCTGTATAAGCTATTATAGTCCCCTTAATAAAAATGTAAATCTTTAAGGACAAGGACTCTCCCACTTCCATTTTTACAGCCCTAGTTGTTAGCTGCATTTGGAATTTTCTTGGTGAAGATACTTGAGTGATTTGCCATTACCTCCCCCAGTTCCTTTTATAGATGAGGAAATGGAAACAAAATAGGATTAAATTATTTGCCCAGTTAATAAGTGTCTGAAACCAGATTTGAATTTAGGAAGATGAGCCTTACTGACTGCAAGCTTGGTACTTTATCCATTGTGCCATCCAGTTGCCCAATAAAACATACAAAACATCAACCAATCTGCCTCAAACAAGAAGTTTTTCTAAATACCAGAAAGCACTCCCAGAGAATCAACAGACCCAAGAGTTGTCATCAATGTTCATTTTTGGTTCTCCCTTGAGCAGAAAAAAATGAGAAAGGCAATTTAGCCCACTCCTGGCTCCCTATTGCCTTCAAAGATAAAATACAAACTTAGTCTGGTATTTAAACAATATAAAATGCAGGATTTGATATAAGCTGGAAATGAGACAAATGGGATCTTCCCCATTTGGACTGCCTGATAGCTAGCGAAGACCTCTGATCCATTTGGTCCTAACAACCCATCACACAACTGAATAAATGAAATTGCCTACCATCTCTAGCAAGAAGCTCTATGGTTATTGTGCTGTTTTCCATTACTTCCTCTATCAAACCAAGGAGGAGGGAAGGAATATTACATAAAGCAATATTACTCATATTTTATTGATGAATCTGTTGAGCAAGCTGATTCATATTAAGCTTGCCATCCACCATAAAACCCAGATCTTTTTCATCTCTAACCATTTTTATTCTTTCCTATATGTGTGTGTGTGTGTGTGTGTGTGTGTGTGTGTGTGATTTTTTTTATTTTTCTTTTATTTATTTTTTTTAGGAGAATTTTTTTTTAAAATCCAAGTATAAAACTTCTAGTGATCAGGTTTAAAACTGGGGTAATCCTTCTCTCTTACCAACTATATTCAAAGAGTTGACAAAACCTGTAGAAAGATCATATCTCAAAGAGGCCCAGTCAGAATCATATAAGATTATCTATTAAAGATGAAAACAGAAAGATATAATAAAATGTGATATGTCAAAAGAACAAAAGAAAAAGTCCTATATGTAAGAATAAGCTATCCTATAAAACTAAGCTTAACCCTGAGGGAGGAGGGTAGTGAGGATGGTGGGGAATATACCATTAATAGAATTTATGACTTTTAAATAATTCTGTTCATAAAATCTTAGTAAAATTTCTGAAATATAAACTTCCTTTCCCTTCCTGTTCCTCCCCCCCCCCAAAAAAAAAAAGAAACCTAGAAAGGTAAGCTAGCTTAAGCAACTTAAAAAGGTTAAATGATAAACAAATGATCATATCTGAAAGGAGGATTAAAAAATCTGTCTTTCTAGAAACTCAAAATTTCTAAAGATTGATAGAAAATAAAGATAGAAATTTAGGATTTAGTTAAGAGGGGGAAAAAAAGGCCTAATGTGTAGAAATATAATTATTGGAATCACTTATTTAAAAATTATTTCACATTGAATTCATAAGATTTTGCATCTTTTTCCTTCTTTCTTTTTGTCACAAAAAAACACTTTTATCATGTAGGCTAGTAAATTTATTTTTAATAAACTTTGTTATTGTTTAGTCATGTCTGACTCATTGTGACCCCCATTTAGGATTTTCTTGACAAAGATACTAGAGTGGTTTGTCCCTATATCCTACAACTTTTTTTTTTTTTTTTTTTTTTTTTTTTTACAAATGAGAAAACTGAGGCAAATAGGATTAAGTGATTTACCCAGGATAACACAACTAGTAAGAGTCTGAAGTCAGATTTGAAGTCATAAAGAAGAATATTCATGACTCCAAGCTCTATTTACTGCACCACCTAACTGTCCACTTTTGATAAAGTTTTTCCAAATATAAAATGTGATGACAGCCTGTTGATTTCAAATTAACAAAAGGGAGTAAGTCTTTATTGTAATTTTGGGCTATCTTTTAGTGGACACAGACAAGCCACTTTGTGTTTCCTTGAGGATAGGTTTCATTGATAAGGGCTACTCCACCCTGTGGAATTGACTGATTTCACACTCTTGAGAGGAATCTATGATTTTTTTATTGGACATTTATGGGACTCTTCTTCTCTTTTCTACTGACAGCACAGTAAGGCGATTGATGGTTGCCTTATAATGGAGGCACATGGAAAATTGCATGTGCTTCAACCTCTGCAATCTAAGAGGGAAGTTTGTGCATCCCCAGTTGTTAGGTGCTTTTAGTCTCTTTTCCTCCTTTTTCTTAGCCCAGTACAAAAACCAGAAATTAGAGAACTGATATAGACTTTCCTGCATAGAGATATAATACCTTAATACATAACAGAAATAAAGATTTCTAGGAAGAAACAAGGAAAAAAGGAGATGTGTACTTATATACTGCATGTGGCTTCCCATGTAGGAAATAAAATCATCACACAAAAGCACAAAGGATCTGGACTTTGCTTCCCAGTGTAACAGTGATTTACTGAGATGATATGCATTATAGGGAGGGCCATCTCCAGTTGTCCTGATCTATATCTGGCCACTAGCCCAGGTGGCTTTGGAGGGCAAAGTGAGGCAGGTGACCTTGCCCAGCCCTCCCTCACTTAAATCCAATTCACTCTTATGTCATGACATCACCTCCCATGTCATGGTTCTCTTCCAGAACTAAGGATAAACAACGTGGATAAAGGGGAATGGGAGTTGACTATCTGGCAACCTCAAATTGAGAATCAAAGCTTTGAGAGATTGTTGGCACCTTGCCTATATAGCAGCCCTGAATCGAATTTCCTTCTAAGGAGAATTGAAACAACCAAACACTGTTAAGTCTGAGGAACTTGGTAGAAAATGGGAATCACAAGAAAGAAAAGAAAATTATAGTGTTTGTTTATAAACTGTTGCTATCATTTCGTTTTCCTGCATTTATTTGTGAGCTTTTAGGTCTTTTGTATTTTCTGTGGGTGAAAGGAAAGCTCTGGGATGAAATATATGTATATTGATTTACTTTGAGTTTATGGATGGGTTCTGGAAGAATTTTGTTTTGGACACCTAGACATGAGCTACACAAGCTAAAGAGAATGTGATTTTTTTTTTATTTATACATTTCTTCTTTAATATGATTGTGTGATGATTCCACACATGTTGAAATAAGTATGTATTAAGAAAAATAAGTTTCATTTTTCCACACTGATTGTGGTATACTAAACATACTTATCCAGACAAAGTAGAATAGACGACATTGCAAAAATAAATAAATAAAAATGTTCCAATATTGATAAAGTATTTTTGTTTCTAAACAAAATGCTTCCTCTTCTTTATACTGGTACAATGGAAAGTGTTTTTATTTTAGAATGAAATTTGAAAATGGCTGCTTCTTTTATGAGACATTTCAAGGACAGCAATTCTACTCCATTTTGTTAGAGCTGCAATTTCATATTGAAGCAGTCTGTAAAAATGATAGCAGGGAAATGTTTGCAAGTGTATGGAACTCAAGGATAGCCACATAAACAGTCTGTATTTACTAAGTTATATTCATATAAAGCTTTTTTGTTGTTGTTATGATGAGAACTCAAGGGGCTATAAGCATTAATAAAAGCAAATAAAATATAGAAAATTAATTCAGATTGAATTTCACAATTCTAGTTATATATGTAGTTTGTATATAAGAAGAGCATGATTTGAGGGGAAATGTTTCAATATCAAGCCCACTCTTTGTCTCAGAGAATGGAGCCAAGGCAGGGATATGCTGATAAATACTTAATTACTAGATCTATTTGGAGGAGGAAGGAGGAGAGGAAGAATTATACATATAATATACTTTTAAATTCAATCAGCAATATTAATATTTTCCATCACTTTCTTAAATCTAAACAATCAACAAAGTCACAATCCCTAATTTGTAGTTGCCAGCTTTCTAAAGTGATAATTTAATAATCAGCTCTCACTATGAATTACACACACATGAATTTAGGACTTCTGGTTACATAAACATATAGTAAGCAATCTCAGGGGCAGGTAAATGGTATAGTGGATAGAGATTCCAGACCTGGAATCAGGAAAAGCTATCTTCCAAAGTTCTAATCTGACCTCAAACACTTACTAGTTATGTGATTCTGGACAAGTCATTTAATTCTGTTTGCCTCAGTTTCCTCATCTGTAAAATGAGCTCAAAAAGAAAATGGCAAAACCATTCCACTATATTTGCCAAGAAAACCCCAAATAAGGTCATCAAGAGGTATGCATGACTGAAAAAACAACTGAACTGAAAATAATCTCCAACAATTCCTCTAATCAATAAGGATGGAATATTTTACTACTAATCCATAATAAGTTTTTCTTGGATTAGTTTTATTTTAATGGTAAGATTCCTTGAAAATTTGCACTGAATGTATTTAATATGCAAGATTATTATTGTCTAAACTAAAAAATCCAGTTTAATATGGCCACATCCCAAAACTGGAATTGCCTTGGGATTAGTACACTCAGTTCCAAAGAGAAAAAGATAATCTTCCTATGGATTTTTATGAACTATTCTGACTTGCTTCACTGAGAGACAAGTAGGAAAGACCTAACCCTCTTACCTTGGAACAATCGTCTTTTTCTACAGAATAATACCCAAGAATTATATTTTCTTATGATCCAATGAGATAAGCATCTCAAATGTACAGGGGAAAGAAAAGAATAGAGGGAAAAAAACATTACAGTCTAATATACCTTAGTGCTAATAATGCTATTATTAGCTATTCTAAATGACTTTCCATTTGTTTGGGATAATTACACTAAGGGGATAAACTCTGAAAGATTTCTGGTCTCACATAACTTCAGTTCATCCACAGTTAAAGGAAGCACAATAGGGATAAATGAGGACACATGGTAAGAACTGAACAATAAGAAAAGAGCATTTTTTTTTTAACAACAGAAAAGTTACTCGTTTTTATCTGACAGTTTAATAACCTACATAAAACTGAGATAGGACCTAACACCTGCAAGTAAGATGGGCTGGTAGAGAAAAGCTACTATTGGCCAATTACCATGTAATGACAGTTGGCAAAGAAAGAAAACTAGAGAATGATTGCAAATGCTCCACAGTTGGTAATCTGACATTGCAGGAGGTGGAAAATAAAATTAGAGAAGAAAAATTCTCAGACATGTGTGGAATTGCTGAAATACAGCTATGGCTTAGGAATATGAAGCAGTAAAAAAATAAAAATAAAAAGTTTCAGGAAGTTGTTAAACCATCCTGGATCATATTGTATCTGCTTTAGCAATAGATTTGGTCAGAATTATCCTATTGCTCAAAGGGAATCAAATGAAAAAGAGGAAACTGCAGTCTTCTGGAGGAACTTAACTCACAATCAAATGAAATGCTCTGAAGGGCATTAGAAGAACTTTTGGAAAGTCAACATGAGGTGCTAAGCTGTTAATAGAAGTATTTCACAGATGGCATCATGGAATTGGTTAAGAAATCTTTAGTTGCATGTGACTTCTTTCACTGAGCATATAGCACCAGACCTCTGGGGTATCTGATTATCTACTCGTGAAAAATATGTTATATATGCATACTGCAACAACAAAATCTTATCATCAAAAATTTCTAGAATTGCTGAAATAGTTAGATATGGCCAAATTCAGACAGGCAAAAAAGCATGCAAAATACTGCTCAGATTTTAAAATTTAGGATCATAGAATCTTAAAGGTGAGAAAGGTTTTATGGATTATTTGGTCTGTCCTTAACCTGAAACATTCTTAATAATATCCTTTATTTTTTATAATATCATCAGATAAATGATCATTTAATCTCTACTAGAATACTTCCAGTGACAAGGAACTCACTATCTCCTTAGATAGTCTATACTGTTTTTGGATAGCCCTAATATTGAGATTAAATCTGCCTCACTATAACTTCTTCCCAGTTCTGTCCTCCAGGGTAAAAGAAGCAGAGAAAAATAGAAATTCAGATGCTTAGAAAAATGTGTTTGGGGATAGAGATGTAAGGGTCATTTTGCTTTGATTGGGAACAACTGAACCAAGAGAGAAAGGGCTGAACAGATCAACCAGAAAGTTTATTTGCAGCCCCATACCATGCAAAACAGCTTGGGGAAAGGAAAGATAGAAGCAGGAAAAGACAGAAAATAGATGGTGTGACTGTGGCGGGAAGTGAGAATTAGAAAAAAGGTGAGATTTTAAGGAAGAGGTAGCCAAAGACCAGGTAAGGAAGTAGAGGTATTTTATACGTCATACATTATAACATCAGCAGAGGAAGTATGGGAACAGGGACTATGGAGAACCACCCCCAGATGTTAATACTCTGAGATAAAGCTCTAGTTGCCCTGTCTTAGGTAGAGTTCTGCCAAGAAGAATAAGTCCAGTTCTCCTGTCATTTGTCACCCATTCATACAGTTGAAGTCTCTAATTATATTTCAAACTTCCCCTTCCACCCAAATTCTTCTGTTCTTAAGGTTAATCATCATCCCAAGTTACAAAACTCAGCATAATGTGACATTATTTCAAGTCCCCTCACCATTCAAATATTCCTTCTACATTCCCTATTTTGTGTTATATTGCATTAATTTACTGGTTGGTTTCACTGAAATGTTACCTCCTACTTTTATTTTGTGGTATTTGTTATACTCCTTAGAGTATAAATGCATTGTTGGTGGAGTTGTGAACGAATCCAACCATTTTGGAGAGTAGTTTGGAACTATGCTCAAAAAGTTAGCAAACTGTGCATACCCTTTGATCCAGCAGTGTTACTACTGGGATTATATCCCAAAGAGATTATAAAGAAGGGAAAGGGACCTGTATGTGCACAAATGTTTGTGGCAGCCCTTTTTGTAGTGGCTAGAAACTGGAAACTGAATGGATGTCCATCAGTTGGAGAATGGCTGAATAAATTGTGGTATATGAATATTATGGAATATTACTGTTCTGTAAGAAATGACCAACAGGATGATTTCAGAAAGGCCTGGAGAGACTTACACGAACTGATGCTGAGTGAAATGAGCAGGACCAGGAGATCATTATATACTTCAACAACAATACTATATGATGACCAGTTCTGATGGACCTGGCCGTCCTCAGCAACGAGATCAACCAAATCATTTCTAATGGAGCAGTAATGAACTGAACTAGCTATGCCCAGAGAAAGAACTCTGGGAGATGACTAAAAACCATTACATTGAATTCCCAATCCCTATATTTATGCACACCTGCATTTTTTATTTCCTTCACAAGCTAATTGTATAATATTTCAGAGTCTGATTCTTTTTGTACAGCAAAATAACGTTTTGGTCATGTATACTTATTGTGTATCTAATTTGTATTTTAATGTATTTAACATCTACTGGTCATCCTGTCATCTGGGGGAGGGGGTGGGGGGGGTAAGAGGTAAAAAATTGGAAAAAGAAAAAAAAATAGAGTATAAATGCATGCAGAGACAGATCTATAAATTAAAGTAAAAAGAAAAAAATATAAATAAATTTAAGTCAAAATAAAATTTTAAAAAGTATCCCTTCTATGTACAGAATAATAATTGTCATTAGCATAGCACTTCAAGATTTGCAAATTACTTGATATGTTATTTCATTTAATTACAACCCCCTGTGGTCAATACTCTTACTATTGCCATTTCACAAATTGCTATTGTTTAGTTGTTTTCTATCCTATCCAACTCTTCATGACCCCTTTTGAGTTTTTCTTGGCAAAGATATTGGAGTAGTTTGCCATTTCTTTCTCCAAATAATTTTATGGATGAGGAAACCGAGGCAAACAGGATTATGTATTTTATCCAGGGTTATGCAGTAGTGTCTGAGCCCAGATTTTAACTCAGAAAGATGTCTTACTGATTTCCAGTCTGGTATTCTATTCACTGGGCCACTTAGCCACGTTATTTCACAAAAGAGGACTAAAATCATGGATTGTCATATGACAAGGTTAGATTTGCATCTAGTAAGCATTTGAGACAGGATTTAAACCCAACATTTCCAAACCTGCATCTTTGTTATCTCAGGTTTTTATACTCCAGTTTGTTAATGTCCTTAAAATGTAAAACAGATAATATAAAAAATATTATGGCTTCCTGTCCTGTGGCACCTGTCTCATTCTTTGCGATTTCTCAAAAATCATCAACTGCAGTCCAATAATCATACCTTGAAGTCCTTTTCAATACCCTAAGATGTAATTTGTCTAAACCGGGTGTCTTGAACTCATTTAGAGCAGCCAGGTGCTCCTTTATTATCACTTTCCTAACCTTAGGTTTCCTTCTTAATCATTTTTCTGTCCTTTCCAGTCTGAAGAGCATCCTTCTTGATAGCGAAAACAAAAGCAAAAAGAAAATGAGCCTGCTTTCATTCTACCATTTGCTTACCCTGTAGCAGTCCCTGTGCCCAACAAGTTCAGTTTCTTATCATTTTATATACAAAAATTGCTTCACAAGATTTAAAATATGCATAGATAGTAGAATGATAAAGATGAATTTGTTTTATTAATATCAATCAATAAGCATTTATTAAGGCCCTACTCCAGGTCTGACACTATGGTAAGTTCTTGGAATACAAAGAGGGGGGAAAAAAGCAACACTTCCTGCCCTCAATAAGCATATATTCTCTATTAGAAAGAACACTGAATTTTAACCCAGGGGACCTGGATTCTAGGCAATATTACTGCCTTTGAGAAATATGAAAAGTTGCTTATTGTTACACCTCTAAAATGAAGGAAACTGAACTAGATCAGCAGCTCTTAATCTTTTTGTTCTTTACTCTCTGAAAAATTATTGAGAACCTCTAAAGAAATTTTTGTTAACAAATGTTATATCTATTGATATTTATCTGATTATAACTTAATATTGCCATACTATTTGTCATAATATTTTATATCTTATTATATTATTATAATATTAGTAATATATAATATAGTAATATTATAGTTATATATAATTAAAATAATATAGTATACATTATAATATACTTATTATTTAATGCCATTATGGAAATCATTTTGACCTCATCAAACCCATGGAAAAAGTTCCCTGGAAAGTTCTTGGATCATACTTTGAGAACTCTGGACTTGGTGATTTCTAAAGGCTTTTAGAATAGGTAGTACAATAGATAAAATACTGGACCTGGACATATCTTCCTGAATTCCAATCTAACTTTAGATACATACTAGCTGTGTGATTCTGGTCAAGTCACCCAACCCTGGTTTATTTTAATTTCCCCATCTGTAAAATGAGTTGGAGAAGGAAACGGCAATCTACTTCAGTATCTTTGCCAAGAAAACCCCAAATGGGTCACAAAGAGCCAGACATGACTCAAATAACTGAACAACAACAACAAAACGTCTCAGGCATTGTGCTAAGCCCTCAGGACACAAAGGAAAAGGCCTGGTCTCTACCTTCAATAGCCTTACCTTTTGATGAAGAAGACCAGTGCTTCTTAAATTTTTTCCACTCATGACCCCTTTTCACCTGAGAAATTTTTATGTGAGTTCAGGTATACCTATATTATATAGATAGATAGATAGATAGATAGATAGATATAGATATAGATATAGATATCTATATATATATGTATGTATATAGATATATATGTATACATACATATATATCTATATACATACATATAATTGGTACAAATCAAACATTCATTGATAACAAATCACAATTTCACCACTCCCCCATTAATTATGAGACCCCATATGGCATCACAAATCACAGTTTAAGAAGCTGGGGACTAAATAGCATGAAGACAATTATATAGATATAAAATATGCAAGGTGTAAATGGGAGGCAATCTCAGAGGTAAAGCACCAGCTGGAAGGAGGAGACTTGGCAAGCTCTTTTGAAGAAGATTGAATTTAAGCTGAGTCTTGAAGGAAACAGTGAGATCCATAGAAGCCAGAAGCCAGGAAAGAGCATTCCATGCATGGCAAACATTCAATCCAAAAGCAGAGTTAGGAGATGGAGAATCAGTAGTGAGAAGAAGAAGATTAGAGTCATTGGATTGTAAAATACATCACAACAATATCAAAATCAAATAGAATTTATTTTCCTTCAGGCCACATGTTGACTTAGAAAATCACAAATTAACATTATCTCTGTTATATTTTTATTCATTTCGTGAATAATTTTCCAATTACATTTTAATCTGGCTCACATCCATACTCAGTGTTTACCCTGGGCTGTGAACTTTACACCTCTGATTTAGAAGGAAGCTAAGATTTCTATATTTTAATATATTAAAAATGCCTGTAATTTTTAGCTGCTAATGATCGTGAATTTTTCTGCATTTCCTAAAGGAGTAGATGAAGCCATGGTTCCAAGAACTAATCATATAATAGGTTTTGCAATGAATACATTTATGGATCAGTGAGGAACTATCTTGGAATTCTTGTCTGCAATTTTTGATCTCCCTATATAGCACAATTATCTCTTGGCTAGTAGGATTACTCTCTTCATTGTTTTGGAGAGATGTCTCTTATCATGTCACCTAGAATTAGCTTTTTGTGGTATTAACTGATAACTAATCCACTAAAATTCCTACATCTTTCCCACACAATTGGTCTTGCAATGTTTCTCCCATCTTGCACATGCAAAGTTAATTTTTAACCCAAATATAGACTTTTTTATATATTTTTTTCAAATTCTATTTACCTTATTTGATTCAGCCCATCATTCTAGCTTATCAATATATTTTTGTTATCTAAACTGCTTCTCAACATCTTAGCAATCCTTTCAAGCTTTGAATCATCTGAAAGTTTAATTAATATGCCATCTATACTTTCATCTTGGGATTGTTGTTCAGTCTCTTTTCAATCATGTCTAATTCTTCATGACCCCATTTAGAGTTTTCTTGTCAATGATATTCTGAATGGCTTGCCGTTTCCTTCTCCAGTTCATGCTACAGATGAGAAAGCTAAGGGAAATGGAGTTGTGACTTGCCTAGGGTTACATAGTGTCTGAGGCTAGATTTGAATGCAAAAAGAAAATCTTCCTGACTCCAGGCTTGTCATTCTGTTTGCTGCACTGCCTAGCTGCCCTAATTTCATCTTAATCATTGTTAAAATAGTTGGATTGCCCATAGCTAAGGACCAAAAAGAACTCCATTAGAGACTTCCTTCCAAGCTGACACAAAGGTAGTAGTAATTAGTAATCTTTGGGTCCAGTTATTTGTCCACTTCTTAATTCACCAATCTATACTATCCTCTAATGCAGGGCTTCTTAAACTCTTTCCATTCATGACCTCTTTTCACTCAAGAAATTTTTATGTGACTCTAGGTATATTGGAATGTTAAATAGGTATACAAATCAAACATTTACTGATAATAAATCATAATTTCATGACCTCCATTCAGTTACAAGATACCACATAAGGTCACAAACTATAGTTTAAGAAGATGGGATCTAGTGTAATCTCTATTTTGTCTATAACAATAATTTGAGAAACTTTATCAAATACTTTGTTGAATTCAAGCTAAAAGATGTATTCCATAATCTGCCAATTTAATGAAAATTTTATTTGAATTTTTTCATTGAAAATTTTCAGAAAAGGAAATGAGAAAAGCATGGAATGATCTGTTCTTGATGAAATAATGTTGAATATTTTCATATTTATACATACTCACAAACCTTAATCACTTTAATAATGTGTTTTAGATTTTTTTTTTCAGGAAGAAAAATCTGTTTCATTAATATATGCTTTAGAAACACCACTCTCATCTATTTTTTTAAAAATGGGCATTTGTTCTGCTCCAGTATTACATTACCTCTCTCATTTCTCATTTAAATATTATTATATTAGCTTAATATTATTATAAATAGCTATTATAACAAATAAATAGTTAGGCATTCACATTTGCCAGCTATTTCAGTATTCCGGGATGTAGTCCATCAGGACCCAGTAACTGCAACACATCAAGGTCACTTCAGTGCTCTCAGTCTATCTCCTCACTTATCTTGTTTTTCTACTCCCTGTTAACAATTTCTACCATAAGCTTACCAAATGAAAAATCATTTTCCTTTGAAGAAACAACAGAAGCAAAATAAAAGTCAAGTTCAGTCTTCTCATAGCATCCATTATCAGGATCCCTATTTGATTGTCCTCTTGACCCCAACATACCCCCCACACACACTATAATACACATAAACCCTTTTTGTTATCCTTAATATCTATTGCCAGCTTCAGCCAATTCTAGGTTTTAATACTTGCAGCATAATTCTTATAAGATCATAATATCTTTTAATATTCAGCCTTAATTTGTTCTCATTTCCAACTTTTATTCATGTCTTTTAAAATCTGAATTGGTCAGTGAGTTCCCTTTGCATCCACATTAGTATCTGTAGTCAGGCTTTCTTTTTACTCTAAATCAGAAATCATCTCTGATCATGATACAAATATAAGTAGAAAGATTAGCCTACTATGCTATAGTGGTTAAGCCATGTGCTTTTAAAAGAAAACAAAAAGAAAAAGAGAAGGGAAAGGAAGGTTCTTTCCCTAGTCCAGGAAGTCTGATTACTATGAAGTTTGTTTGCTTTTTTTAAGCAGATGTTATCTGTATCCCTGAGTAAATTTATTTTTGAATTGTATTCTATTCTAAACAGCTTAAATTCTTAAAGAAAAAACCAAAAGACTGGTCAATGATAACACTAATAATAAGTAAGCATTTATATAGTGATTTAAGGTTTACAAAGAACTTTACCAAATATTATCTCCTTTGAACTTATAAATAGTTATTATAACAAATAAGTAGCTAAGCAATCACACTTGCCAGGTTTTTTATTACCCTGGGAAGTTGTTGAGGAAAGATTTGTTGATGATACATCATCATCATCATCATAATCTTAGTAATATCTAGCATTTATATAGTAAAGTTTGCAAAAAATCCTTTAAGATATTATCTCATTTTGTTCTCACAATAATCCTGGGAGGTAAGTGCTATTATTATCCTTCTACAGATCCTACAGATGAGGGCACTGAGACAGAGGATAAATTACTTTCCCTGGTTCACATACCTAGTAAGTGTCTGAGACAAAATATGAATGAATCTGGGTCTCAACAATGATTCTAGGAAATAGGTGCTATTATTATCTCAGTTTTATTACAAGAAGAAACTATGACTTGCCTAGGTGCAAACACCTGGTGATTTGAACTCAGATCTTCCAGATTCCAAACTGTGCTTTAAAACACTCTTATACTCCCTTAACCATTTTTCTTAAATCTGCCTATATCAGTGGCTATGGGATCCTAGTGGTCAAATAGGTGAGTATTCAATAACAAAACAGAATGGTCAAAGAAGAGCCAGGAATCAATTTATATTATGCACCACAGCTTGTGAAATTTGTTAGAAGTTTTTCCCCTAGATTCATGGATTTCCACAAAGTTGTGTATCATTTCTACGGAATAGACTTCCCCACTGTCCTTTTATCACATCTGTACTTTTTAAATGTGACATACTTTTCTATTGTTGTACACCATTAATGATTCCCACACTGATAAATGAAAACTTCTAGGGAGTTCTTTGTATTTTCCTCCTTGAATTAAAATCTCAGTTTTATTCTGTTTAATATTACTCTGCACATTCTGTATCTGAGATCTTGAATATCATTTCTAGCTTTTTTTCCAGTTATTTTCTTCTTAATGGATAAGACTAGTATCATTCCTTTTTCTTTCTTTTATCTGTTATTCTCCTCACTATTCAATTCAGTATTTATATCTGGACACTTTCCCCCCTCTCCCTTGATTTTCAATTTAAAAACCTCTTGATGAAATCAGCACATTTCAAAGCAAATATTTTCTTCTCAGGCCCAATTAGATGCACTTCATCATTGGCCAAGAACCCATCATTCCTGTATCTTAAACTATGGGCTAGAAAGCCAAGCCCCATTCTCCAACAACATCTTTTAGCCAGAGATGTCATTCTTTTGACTAGAGAGGAGGATTAAAACTGAAAGGCAAAACTCTTCAATATGCAGGTCTTGTGCAATAAGAATAACCATTTGGAAAGCAGAGTGATACTTTTTGGAAACCAGAATAGTTTTCTACTTGGCCAAATTCCAAACTGATTCTTAAAATGTTCACAATATCTTTTTTCTTTTGTGTATCTCTTCTTCACATGAACTTGTTTGTCCTTATTTACCTATATTAAAATTTACATTTTTTAAGTCTTCCAATTTTAGGAGTTTCTTTTATCTTTCAAATTTTGTTGTTCTCTCAGTTTGTGCAACACGTTTTTCATAGAGGTATAGATTCCTCATCCCCAGGAGTGTCATAATACTTTAAATAAGAATTAATGTAAAGATTTATCAAAGATTTTTATTTCAAAATAATTGTTGGTAGAATACTATTACATGTAAGTTTAAGATCCTAGAGCTCTGTATTGAATATAGCTATTTGTATGTATAAGTAGAATCAATTATATCCATCAATAATTTAAGCCATGATAAAAAATAATCTATTCATACCCCAAATTTCTATGTTAAGGAATATAATTATTTCCATGTTTTATTAATAGGCATTATTGAAGGCAATTAAACATATTCTTTATTTTTATCTATTTTCACATATGTAAATATTATCTCCCCTTAGTATCAACTCTCTCTATATATGTACATATATGTGTATATATATGTTTGTGCATACATGTATCTGTTCTATCATTTGCATCTAGATATATATCTCATATGCCCAGTCAGCTGGAAATATAAGATATAGGTTCAGTTTTGTAAAACAATTAGGTAGTATATTGAATAGAGTTCTGGAATTAGAATAAGGAAGACCCAAATTCATATTTAACCTCAGAAACTTACTAGGTATGTGAGCCTAGGAAAGTCATTTCCTTATCTGTAAAAGAAGGATAAAATAGCATTTACTTTCCAGGGTTATTGTGAGAACAAAATGAGATAATATCTTAAAGGACTTTGCAAATTTTAAAGTGCTATATAAATGTTAGGTGTTATTAAGGTGATGATGATGATGATGATGATGATGATGATGATGATGATGTATCTCCAACCAATCTTTCCTCAAGATTTGCAATCTATTATGTTCATAGTGGTGGACTTAAGCAATGAGAATATAAGCCTCTCCATTGTAGAGATAATGTTTAATGCCTTTTTGTGTGCCTTTCAGTACCCTAATCCTAACATGTGACCACCAAATGAAATAGTGATGATGACACAAAAGCAATAAATACAAGATATCAAAGTAGTTTCATTGTTAATTAAGCTGTAGAATGAGGGAGGGAAAAGAAAGGTCTGAATGGGAACCTTTCTCTTTAATGGGAAAAATATACCCTAAGCCTAAATGGCTACCCCAAACCACAGATTTAACATCTCAGAACACTAATTCTCTCTGGGTTCTGTCCCCAAAAATGTGAAATCTCTCTTACTGAAGGAATCAAGATCAGAGAAAAGCAATATGTACCAAAAAGAGAGAACCAACTCAAGCAGATACAATCTTTACTACAATTATATTAGGAGATACCCTGAGGAGATGAAAAGAGAAGGAGATTGCCAAAGATTCACAAAACCAACAGACTGCCCATTTATTGCTCTCAGATGCTTTATGATCCCATTGAGTGCAGGAGGGCACACAGAAAGGTGCAAGCATAGAGGGTGCACTGATATATTTGCAAGTTCTCATTGGTGGTTGCCATGGAGGCAGTCAGTAATGGCGTAGAGGGAGCAAGCACAAGGACACAGAAAAAGAGCCATGTCTGTGCCACATATACTGAGAAAGAAACCTGCAAAACGCTTACCTCTCATTGGCCATCACTATGGAGACAGCCTTTAAAAGCATGTAAGAGATGGAAATCCGTTGCTGGTTTAAACACACACACACACACACACACACACACACACACAAAACCTTGAGAGGGATGAATATCAGCATGAAAAGAATTTTGAACTCAGTTTCATAGTCTGATTTTGGGAACTATTAATAACATATAGACCCTGGAAAATCCCCTTAGACACATAGAAAATATCATACCATTGGATGATTATGAAGAATCTTTTCTGCTTCCTGAACCTCAGTGTTCACTGAAAAAAAAATTAGCTAGTCCTTCAAGTCTTACCTTTAGATTGTTAAATCAGGCTCCAATGTCATTGGTTCCTATTAACAGGTCACTCTTTTGAGCTCTGAATGTAACATCTTTCTGCACATACCACACTTAAAAACTATAAATGCCTAATGGTTGTCATATAGACATATTTCATAGTTTATCAGCTCTTTGCACCTTGGGTGAATGGTATTCAGTAATGCATTATTAATTGGACTTACTTCCCTTCATTCTTCTATCTTAAACAATCAGTTAAAAGCTTTGCCCTGCTATTTCTGTAGCATCAAAGGATCTTATGTTGCCTCCTCCTACCTCTCAATATCCTCCCCCCTACTTTTCCTTCTCCACACACCTCTCTTCACTGCTTAGCACTTATCCAGAGGGGATGGCTAGTATGCCATCATTTTTTTTTTTAACTATTTTCAGTTTTTCATTTGTACTTTCTTCCTGCTGTGTGTGTTAAGCTAAGCTACCTGACTCTAAAGTTGTATCTTTCTTTCTAAAATAACATTGTAAAAAAGTACAATTTTACCTAAGAGAAATGTATATAGAAAGGAGAAATACAGTCCCCCTGAGAATGTGAAGATAAAACATCACTTATAATTTACTGAGATGAGTATTACAGGGAAAAAAACTACCTTGCTTCTGTAGGGAAGAAATTAAAGTGGAATTTTCTACTTGTAGGCAACAAACAAGAAAGAAGAAAATTGTGGATTTACAAATTTCAGTGTGTAGACTTTATTAACTCTATGTGACCTTGGGCAAGACATTTAACCCTAATGGGCCTGTCTCTTCATCTGTAAAATGAGAGAAACTGGACTAGATTTTTTTTAAATATCAAAGCACTTATAATTTGATGAGGAAAACAAGACATGTACATAAGATACTTTAAAATAACAGTGCAAGGAAATGTATGACTTAGTATTTTTTCTTTTTTTATTAAAGCTTTTTATTTTTCAAAATATATGCACAGATAATTCTTTGACATTACTCCTTGCAAAACCTTGTTAAAGGTTAAATATATTAAATCCTGACATATATTTTAACATATTTAACATGTATAGACTACCTACTATCTAGGGGAGGAGGAAGGGGAAAGGAGAGGATAATTTGGAACAGAAGGCTTTGCAAGGGTCATTGTTGAAAGATTAGCCATCCATATGTTTTGTAAATAAAAAGCTTTAATTAAAAAGAGAGAAAGAAATATATGTTAAATCCAATATATGCATACATATTTACACAATTATCTTCCTGCACAAAAAAAATCAAATCAAACCAGGAATAAAATGAGAAAGAAAATAAAATGCAAGCAAACAACAACCAAAAAGAGTGAAAATGCTATGTTGTGAACCACCCTCAGTTCCCACAGTCCTCTCTCTGGGTGTAGATAGCTCTCTTCATCACAAGATCATTGGAACTGGTCTGAATTATCTCATTGTTGAAGAAAGACTCTGGACTAGATTATTACTAAAGCTCCTTCCTATTCAAAACATGAATCTATTATCCAAGGGACACTAGACTGAGACTAACATCTGGGCATAGAATTTAGTATATGAAAACTATGTAAGTGTGTTACATGTTATATGCATGAAACTGAGGTAAAGTTGAGGATCAATTACTATCCATGCATCAGAGCACAAAAGCTTAGAAAGTTCTCAGTCAAGGACCAGCCACGAGGAGCTGAGATTCTATCATTTTTCTACCTGGTATTTCTATTATCAGAAATCCCCAAGATAAAAGAATTCATTTAATTCAAGGGGAAGGCACAGCCTTCCTCCTGTTCCAGAAGTCACACAGGTGACAAGTTGCTGATGCATATCCCACTATTTCCTCCTCCATAATATATAAGAACAGATTTCCCTGAAAAAAGAAAACCTGGAGCACAGAAGTCTCAGTTAAAAAGTAACCTACTTCCCCTTTCCATCCAAACAAGTATTTAACTAACATGTATCCTCTTGAGTTCCAAGAGGCACAGCTATACAAGATAATTCTTTATTATGTTTGAACACAATGTTTCTTGGCCAGGAAAATGTTCAGAGCACATAAACAATAAGGTTATATGCTTATTAAGTGGAAAATGTCCAGAATTTGTCCTTGTCTAACTTTCAATGAACACATCTGCCTTAAGTTGTCCACACACTCCTAAACAACAGACACAGAAATATCAGAGGCGTTGGCAAACAGATGGAAAACAATCATGAGAATTCTGGCTAGAATGAGTCTAAAATATCCCAGAGTATATAGCTCTTGGAATTTAGTTGTCACAAAGATACTCTTTGTTGGACAAATCTCCCCTAGTGCTAGGAGACTGAATTTGATTGTGTAAAGTCAGAAGCACACAGCAGATCTCAAACAAATCTGCAGACCATGTCAACGCTTAACAGACACCTCCTTAGATGAACTCTGTGTCCTGGTTCTGAAGTAGCATGGGACCCAACTTTGATAGTTCCTCCCCTGTTGGGTTTTCAGTCTAAAAGACATTATAGCTGAGCAGGTACCAGAGTGCTGACCAAAGCTACCCTAAGGATATAAGAGAAAGCAACTGACCCCAGATTGCTGATCTGTATTTCTCCCAGACTTATATAGTCACTTCCTCTTGTCGGGGATATGCAGATGCTACATTCCCTAACACAGCTGCAAAGGTGTTTGGCAAGGGAAAGAAATGCTGTGACCCTCTAAGGGAAAGCTCACAGTGATGCACAATGGAGCAGGTTGTCAAAACAAACCCATTTGAGCCTGAGGAAAATCCCATCTCTCACACAAGAAAACTGGCTTTTAAACATTAAAGCAGGAAGAAAGCACAAATATGTAGATTTGGTTGGGAAAAGAGAATTCTCAAAAGTCATATAATTTTTTAAAAGGATCCCAAACTGAGTAAAAAAAAAAAAGGTCAAAGGAGATAAACAGGCACTTCTCAAAGGAAGAAATATGAGTTAACTTGTTAGCCATTAAAAAGAAAAAAATGCTCCAAATCACTAATAATTAAATTAAATACAAATTAAAAGGACTCTGAGTTTCTACCTCACCTTTGTCAGATTGGCAAAAATGATAATAAAAGGAAATAATCAGTTGAAGGAAATATGGAGAAAGACATACTAATACATCATCAGTGGAACTCTGGATTGGTCTAGGCCTTCTGTTAAGCAATTTGAAACTATACTATTTCCCAACATTTAGCAAGAAATGGTCCCTAAACGAAGAGGTAGGTGGTGAACATTATCCCCATATCATTAAAAAGTGAAAGCAAAACCTAACAAACAGCTCATCTACATTCCAGTGAGTTCCACTGAAGGATATAGAATACTATAGGAGGTGAATTGAAGACACACTGATCTTGAGTAAGTACCAAGAACAAAAAGGACTTCCAAGGTCTCTTCAGCGGGGGCTATCATGCTTCTCTGGCTTTGAAGAGTTTCTGTTCTTCTGTCCATCTTCTCCATGCTGATATAAACATCAGCATCTGTATGAGGGTCAACAGGCAAGTCTTTGATAGCTATGTAATTTGAGGGAATAATCATTTATAGAGTACCTACTATGTGCAGCTAAGTGATGGAATGGACAGAATGCCAAATTTAGAGCCAAGAAAGAATCATCTTCCTTAGTTTAATCTGGCTTCAGACATTTACCAGCTGCATGACCCTTTGTTTAGCACCTAGCACTATTTGTCTCAGTTTCCACATCTGTAAAATGAGAAGAAAGAAATGGCAAACCACTCCAGTATCTTTGCCAGGAAAATCCCAAATGGAGTAACAAAGAGTCAGATATAATTGAACAATAACAACTATGTCCCAGGTACTGTGCTAAGCACATTTTTTAATAAAAATGATCTCATTTGATCTTCACAACAACCTTGAGAGGTAAATGCTATTATTATTCCATTTTCCAGTTGAGAAAATCAAGACAGATAGAGATTAAGTAACTTGGCCAGGATCACAAAGTAAGTAGTGTTGAAGACTATATTTGAACTCATCTTCCTGATTCCAGGTCCAACACTCTACTACAATATCAGTTGCTTCTGGTTTGAGATTCCTGTTTATAATCAAAAAAGAAAAAAAAATCAGCTTCTATTATTGGTCCTTTTCAGTGGGACCTCTGCTTTTTAAGTATTCTTGAAAATTTAAGAACAGAAATTGACAAGCAGCCCTTGTTTGAGCTTGTGGGTAGTCTATTTGAATGTTAATTGGCTAGGGCCCTGTGTCTAGCTCTAAAGTAGTCTTCTCTGCACTTAAGGAAATATGGCCTTGACATATATTTAAGCTCCTCAGTGATCTGATATGTAAGCACCTGCTGTCTGGGGGAAAACCTATAATGGACTGGCCCTCATAATTAATCTAAAGATGATATACAGTTGCTGACATTGAGAGGGTGCTGTTATCTCGGGATAGGCAGAATATTCAATGTGGATGCTAATAAATATTCTGAAAGTGACCTTGACAGAAGCTACTATTATCTTAGAGCAGGGGGCAAAACCTATTGTAGAAGTTACAAGAAAAGAAAATAAATCTGTTATAATTTTGACAAGAAAATTTATGAAATTACAAACAGTTATGTTAAAAGAAAGCAATTAACTCTTAAAGAGCAAGCAAAAAGGAATACAGCATTTTTTGCTTTACTGAATTATATGGGGTTTAGTAGGTAATCTTTTCTTCAAACCATTAAGTCAACTATATAACAATTAGTATGAGATCCATGGGGGTCATTTGCAAAAAAAGGCCCATTTTTATTATTGAACTGTTTACCTCCTAAACTTTCATCAAGTATGTCCATAAGCATGTAGATTATTCTTACAAATATGATGAGTATAATCTATCAAATTTCCCTATTTGTGTTGAAAATAATATGAGTCTTTCAAGTCATGTAGGTTCAAAATTATACTCATCTTTAATGCTTCTCTATTCTGCCAATTCTAACTCTAGTTACCAAGTCTTGCTAACTCAGCTTGCCCAGAATTTTGTCACATCAGTCCCTTTTTCCCCATTCACACTCAGCATCCTAGTTCAGGTTATTCCCCATTCCCTGATCCTTGAATAGCTTCCTAATTTTTCTCCCTATCCCAAATCTCTCTCTTCTCTAATTCATGTTCTACCCAAATACCAAAATGATTTCCCCAAAGCAAAGAAGTTCAATTCCTTCTTATTGTCTTTAGGATGGATTACAAATTCCTTTCTTCATTATTTGATACCCTACAAAATCTGGTTCTTCAATCTAACTTTGTAGGCTAATGGCACATTTGTCCCCTTCACACACTCTTAGTTCCTGCCAAACTGGCATACATGACAGTGATCTCCCAAAAGTAGTTGGGAGTACTTTGCAAAAATAGTTCCCCTATATCTAGAATGAAATCTATTCTCACTGTTTTCCCCTGTACTTCATGGAACCTTCCTCCTCCTTTCAAGATTCATCTCCAGTACCACCTTCTATAAGAGGACTTTCTTGATTCCCCAAAAGGGAGGGGTGGGTGGGTTACAGTACCCTCTTCACTGAAATCACTTTGAATATAATTTGCATATACTTATTTGTGTACATATTATCCTTCCTAATGGAATGTAAGTTCCTTGAGGACAAGGATTGTTTCATTTTTGTATACAGGCACAGAGTACGTACATATAATTGCACTGTTTAAGTATATAATTATATATTGGTGTATGTATGTGATATATATATATATATATATATATATATATATCACATACACACAGACATATATATATATATATATTTGTATATGTTTGTGTATCTATTGAAACTCCCTAAATAATAACCTATAGATACAGTAATACTGACATACTTATTTACTTATTTTCATAAAGATAAAAATATGAAAAGATGTACACAAAATAATGAAGAACAAAATGAGCAGAACCAAGAGAACAATGTATGCAGTAATAGCTATGTTGTTTTAAGAATGACTTTGAATGTCTAAATCATTTTGACTACTATAAATATCCAAATTAAAAATAAAGGACATATGAAAGATGTTATCTATATCCAGAAAAGAACTGATAAATAGAAGTAATTTTACAAATAATTTTACAAAAATGTGTGTATAGATAGGCATATAGCTACCTGGGGAAGAGGGGGAAATTTTACAAGATAATTTTATTACATATTTTAAAGGAAAAGAAAATAATACATAATAAATTTGCAATTTAATTTGCAATCATCTCTTTTAAAAAATATGCTATGTTATGGAAATGCTTGTTTTATTCCTTAAATTATAAATAAAATAAAAGTTTTTTTTTAAAATATAACTAGATATTACATATAACATACCTATATGTATACACATAAAACAACTACAATTTTTGCTTATTTTTATCACCATCATGTAGTTTGTTTGCTTAATTAGCCTGTGGTTTCATATAATTATATTTAGACTCTTATGGTTCTTAAAAGGCATCTAATATAGCCCTCTTATTTTACAGAGGAGGAAACTGAAATCATTCAATCAACCAATAAATATTTATTAAGTACCTACAATGTGCCAGGCACTGTACTAAACACTGGGGATATATTTAAAAAAAAAAAAAAAAAGGCAAAAAACTATCCCTATTCTCAAGGAGCTTCTAATCAAATAGAAGGGACAACATTCAAACAAATATAAAAAGAGCAAGCTATATAGAGCATAATTAACAGAGAGAAGGAATTGGAAATAAGAGGGGTTGGTGACCAATTAAGTCTTTGCCCTTCTGGAACTGAGTAATTAAGTAATTACTTTTCAAGCTTGATGGAATGAGGGTGATAGATTTTATAGGCAATGTGATCTAAGAGGGATTGAAGAAGATCAAAAAAAAAAAAAATTATGGAGGAAGCACCTGAACTGAATCTTAAAATTAAAAAAAAGGATTTAAATAGTCAAAGATCAAGGGAAGACTTTCCATAGACTAGAGATGACCTGCACAAACTCACTGTAGTATGGTACCAAAGTAAATCAAAAAATAGACTACTTTAGTCCATGTGGGATCAATTGTAAGTGGAGTAAAGTCAAATCAAGCATTTATTAAGCACTTTCAATGAGCAAAAACAATCCCTGCCCTCAAGGAGCTTACATTCTAATCCAGGAAGTTATGGTAATAAGAAAAGAGATGACAAGATAATCACTGGCACCAGGATATAGTAGAGAAAGTCCATAGAGTCAGAGTACAGCCTCGAGAGAAATGAAGAAATAATTTGATTGGCAACCTCCCTAAAAGAGGATTCAATCAATCTGGAGAGAAAGCAAGAGCACAAGGTACTTTCAATGTTTGAGGTCCAGAGGTGAAGGGAACTTCCCTCATGAAGAAGTTATTATGGAATAGTAAAGAAAATCCAGAAAATCAGTAGTGCAAGCTGGGGAGGAATAAAGTGTGAAGTCAAGTTGGAAATGTATACTGGAACCACATCAAGGAGGCTCTTCAATAGTAGGTTATGGAGTTCAATAAATGAGCTGTTGCTAAAAGTTTTTTAACAGAAGAGAGGACCAGTTCATGATCAAGCTAATCATTACTTGGAAGAGGCTTGAGATGCCACTGAGTCTAACCTATTCATTTTACAAATGAGACCCAGCAAGGTTAAAGAAAAAAAGTTAATTACCATATGTTTACATTATAATTTTATACTTTTTTAGGAGAATGGTACATTTGAGGAAAACATGAAAATTATATAGGCAGTCTTTTATAGAAGATTATTCATAGTATAGCAGATCTTCATAGTAATGCTCAACTGAAAAAAATAAAGAAATATAATCTTTTTTAAAAAGTTAATTAATTTGCCTAAGGTTGAACAGCTAGTTAAAGTGTCTGAGAGAGGATCTGAACACAGTTCTTCCTTACTCCAAATCCAGCACTCTATCTAGCTGCCACCTATCAGATGTGTGGTGAATTAAAATAAAAATTTCTTAAACTAAATTTTTACAACTATGATTTGTGTGAAGTTTCTAGTCTGATGTTGATGGGTTAGAGCTCTTCAAAATCCCCTCCTTATTTTTAGCAATCAATCCCGGACACTTTTCGTCTATCAGTCTTCATCCTGATATTCTAATACCTGAAACCTTCACTCACTAGATTCTCATTTTGTTCCTTTATTTGTTCTGACATCCAGACTAGACAGATTCCTCAAGCAAGTCTCACTTTTTATGTATATGCTCTACTATCCCCCTTTTTCCTATTTACAAATCATTTTAGCATTTCTGTTTATTCCTTTTGTCAGTCAATAATAAGATCCTGCCTTGTATGTATTAAATTCTAAAAGAGCCTAGTGTTGTCTGGTACAATCCAGAGCCCCTCTTCAAAGAAAGAATAGATTTGAATGAATTCCTTGCCTGTGATCTTTTATCCAGAAAAACTAACTTTTCGATTTTAAGGAGAATGTCTAAACAGTTATTTCACGTATACCACTTCAGAAAAATAAAATATTCACAATAGAACCTCAGTTTAATATTTTTAACCTATAATAATAACAATAATAACAACTAACATATATATAGTACTTTAAGGTTTACAGAGTGCTTTCCTAATATTCTTACAACAACCCTGGAAGGTAGGTGCTATTTTTATCATCTTCATTTTACAGAAAGAGGAATGGGAGAGATATAACCTGGCAATACAAGATTTTAACTCAGGCATTCTTGACTTTAGTTCCAGTATTCTATTCCTTATGCCACCCAAATGCCAAGAGGTAAATGTCCTTCATATTGAAACTTGTTCGTGTTCTCATAAATGGAAAGCATGCCCCTTTCTTTTCTTCAGTAAGTGTTGATAAGGATATAATTTTTCATTGAATTTAATTCTGTGTTTTCCCTTCCTTAAAGAATTATTAGCTGTAATTCAGAATTACAGCATCTAATGTTCATTATCCCTGAGACTTCAGAATCAATAACAGCCCCAAAGTTTGAGGTTGAATATTCAAGATCTATGCAAGGACCATGCCCAAATGCCCTAAATACAGTAGGAGGGGAACTAGCCCTCTCTTGACAATCATAAAATTCAGTAGAAGATACACAATTGTGTATAGAAATATAACTTCCCCAATTAGGAAATAGGAAGGGAATGAGATAAGTGAAAGGGAAGTATGGATGATAAAAGGGAAGACAGATTAAGGGAGACAGAAGTTAAAAGCAAATAGCAGAATAGATTGGAAACCACAAGAAAGATACACACAGAATTAAAATAAATAACATAATAAACCCAACTGAAATTAAAAAAAAAAAAAAAAAAAAAGCAAGGGTAGCCATCATGATCTCAAAGCAAAAGCAAAAATAGACCTAATTTAAGAGATAATCAGGTAAACTAGATTTTTACTAAAAGGTACAATGAAGTAATATAAAACATTTTTACATCTCTTCTCGGTGTTGTCCTCTTTTCTCAAACTACTAGTCATATACCAACCCCCAATTCAGTCATTGCAGCAGAGGACTAGTCTTCCTACTTCACAAAGAATATTGATTCTGTCCAATATCAGCTCCCTTGGCTCTACCCTTCCATTTCTTTAAATGTCAAAAAATTGTAGGATTTAGAGCTACAAAAAACCTTAGAGATCATTAGTCTAACCCTCTTCCATTTTGTAAGTGAGGAAACTAAATCCCAGAAGAGTAAAGTGAACACTCAAGGAGTAACTGGCAAAGTTGAGATATAAATCTAGATTCTTTGATTCCAAATCCAAGGTGTTTGCACTTCACCAAATCTCCTCAGCATCATAATTTGGTAGCAGAACAGGTACCACAATTCCTCCCTAAAGCCTTTCCCTAAGGACGTGCCCTCAAATCCCTTCTCTTCTGCCTCTACCCAGACCTTGCTTCCATATCTATCCCTTCCTCCTCCTTTCATGAATCTTTAATCTGTTTCAGATGATTCTTTTTTATTTGCCAACAAAAATTCTCTGTTCTCCCAATCAGATCCTTTTTTATAATCAACAAACACAGAGATATCTTTTATCTTCTATACCCTTCCACAGTTTTGGATTGTGAAAGGTGGTCCAGTATAGAATATCATTTGCAAAAGATTATCTGTACCCTTCCCATACTTTCAAGGATATCTTAGATATGTGTATAAATTGATCTCGTAAATATTGTGTAGGTAGGCCTGTAAGTCAGTAGTTATTAATATTTTTTCAGCTTTCTTTTTTTGGTAATAATAAAGTTTGTTTTTTTCTTCCTTTCTTTTTCTTTTTTCCTCATTTTTCTCCCCCTCCCTCCCTCTCTCCCTCTTTCTCTCTCCTAAGCCTTTAATATCCTCCTTGCTTTCATTTATTTTGAGAATCACTCCATAAATACTCTCAAAATTATTTTGCCTCAAAACTGGACATATTTGGTCTGCACTGGTCTAAGCCAGCCATCTTTTGTTTTCTTCAGCATGATTTCTATTTTCTCTTTTAACACATGAGAGACTATAATGTTATCACCCAGTTGTGGTGGCTCACTGGTCTTTGATAGAGAAAAGAAATAAATCTTTATAAATTTATTTCCACTTTTGTCTTTTTCCTCATTCAGTTTCATCCATATGTAGCATCTGACAACATTTCCCATCCTCCCCAGGGAAGGTCTCCCAAAGGTGGCTACTTCAGATAAAAAAAATTCTTGTCAATCCATATCTACTCAAAACAATAGTTTAGGAGCCCCCAAAAGCTTGGGAGCTTCCCTTTGGTAGTTAGTATACATTTGGTCCAAATAACGACATTTATTTGATATAAGAATATCGTTTTTCAAAAAAAAAGTAATAATAAAACATTTCCCCTCTAAACCTTGATCATATTCTCTCACAAATACACACACCATCAGGAGAAAAAAGTAAACATTGCACATATGTAAAAATGCATACTTTTTTCAAATCCATCCTCAGACACTTTAATGCTTCCTAATGCTACATGTAATGCTGTAATGCTACATGTATATGTATGATGTTTGCATTAATCCACTGGAGAAAGAAATGACAAACTATTCCAATATCTTTGCCAAGAAAATCCTGTGAATAAAATGTTCCTTAAGATCATAAGAAGTCGGATGTGACTGAACTGAACAATAACAGATATATATTTGTATGTATATTCATATATTTATATTTACACAGATGTATTGATAGAGATGTGTAGATATAACCAACCCAGCTTTTTTTCTCTGAGCTTCAGCTCAACATCACCCATTGCCCACTGAATATTTCAGACAGGATGACCCAGAAACAGAGATTTATCAATTTAACGTATAAATTTGAACTCATTGTCTTTCTCCCCAAACCCTCCCTTCTTCCAATGTATCATTTCTGTTCCAGTCTTCCAGATTTGTTACCATAGAACTGTGATTAACTCCTCACTAGTGGTGCTTCCAATTTGCCAGATTTCAATCTTGTCTCACCTGCAGTCTCACTCCAAAACATCCAACATCCTTTAGTCTTTTCTCCCTCTGCTAGGCTGGCCCTTTCTCCTTTGGCAAGTTCCTCCTGGAGCTTTTGTTTTGAGGATGAACTTAGACTGACCAGCTTTTGAGTCCCTCAGGCTTCTGACTGCCTGAACTCTTAAAACCATGTCCTTGTGTCATTACCTTTATCTTCACCCCTTACATAGTCCCTACCTAAGATAAAGAGTCTCCATTTTGACCAGGCCATATCAACAAGAACTATTATCTACCTCAAATAATTCTGGTTAAGCAATTCAAGAATTTTCCTCTCCTTCACTATAACCTTGTGACCACTGGGCCTGCAACTTGGGACTTTTCAATTCTTTTGTAACATTTCTGAGACCACCAGATCTGGGAAGTCATACAGGTTTCAATAACCCTTCTAGATATGGAAACCTAACAACTCATTGGTTGTTTAAATTTCATTGATCCATCCTGGGATGCTGTTGATTAGCCCTACACTCTGAACTGAAAAGTTACTTAAATCAAATCTATACATTTAGAATAGTGGGCTGCTATTAGTAGACAGTGTCCCCAAAGACTCTGATGAAGTTCTTTCCTTTCAGTTTAACTAATTATTGTATTTAACTTTCATTGTAACCAATTTTTAGAAAGTGAGATTTTCTGACTTTGTAGGAGCCCAAGTTGACAAATTCCCCAACAAACTTTACCTGTCTATTGTTGAGTTGACTAGGAATAACACTCTATTTGAAGCCCTGAAGCCTTTATTCTTCTTGTCCATTAATAACTTCATTTCTCATGTGTGTCTAGTGGACATATCCAAAGGAAATCAGATGTTCACCACTATTCAGAATAAATGCATGAAATCAGGATTTCAGCAGAAATCAATATTATATACTCTATTTCTATATCACATCTTATTAAATTTAGATGTTATTTTTTGTTTTTTATTGTAGCAAGTTGTTTTTTTAATATACATTGCTTTATGAATAATGTTAGGAGAGAGAAATCAGAGCATGGTGGGAGAGAGAAATCAGAGCATGGTGGGAGAAAAAAAAATCAGAGCAAATTTAGATTTTAGAATTTAGATCTAAACTCAATTTAGAGTCAGAAGAAAATTCAACAACCAAACCTAAATATGAAAGGAATCCTTTATATAACATATTTGATCATCATGTAGCTTCTCCTTCAAGGAGAAGGAACATTATTTCTTGAGGCTGCCTATTTGGGCAGTTGTAACTACTAAACAGATTGACATATCATCAAGCCTTATTTTACCTCTTTTTAACTGCCACCCATTATTCCTGTTTCTGTCCTCTGAAACAAATAGAACAAATCTCACACCTCTTCCTAAATACTTGAAGATATCATGTCCCTTATAAGGCTTTTCTAGGCTAAATATAACTAGTTTCTTCAACCCACCCACATATATCATGGACTCAAGGTATTTCACAGTTTTGGTTTCCTTGTACTATATGTTCTCCAATTTATCAATACTTCCTTAAGCTGTGATCCCAGAACTGAAAATGATATTCTAGATGTGGTTCTCATTAGTACAGAGTTCAGAGGATCTATTACCTTCTTATGCCTGGAATCCAAACTTCTTTCAATACAGCCAAAAATCACATTTATTTTTTGTTTTGTTTTTTGGTTGCTATATCAACTTCTGACTTTATAATCCAGAACTTTTTCAGATAAACTACCAACCATACTTCTTCCATCCCATGTTTTATGAAGTTGATTTTTTGACCCAATTATATTGATTGCTATCAAATTTTTCATCTTATTAGATTCAACCCAATATCCTAAAATAATATCAAGATCTTTATGAAATTTGACTCTGTCAACCCGTACACTAAGTATCTCTTCTAGCTTTTTACAATCTATAAATATGAGCATGCTATCAAGTTTGCCAAGCTGCATCTCCATAGGGGTTGCTTCCCAGGAATGACAACTGAGGGCACTGGAATAAAAAAAAAATGCTATTCCAAATTCTCTTGGGTTAAAGGTCCTGAGAATCTCCAACAGGATCTGGGAAGAGAAGGTGGTCAAGGTGGTGTTAGTGGTCTGACTTGACTGGCACATGTAGCATCCTGTCTTCCTCAGGGCACCTTGCTCTTAAGCTGGTCTGTCAGCTTTACGTATGGCATTTGGTTGGGATGTTTTGCCCCACTTATTGGAGTTGCTTCCCCATCTGGGCTTGGGCTAGAAGCAGGACTGACAGTCTGGGAAGTGCTTCTAATCCCAAGACTCGTGTACCCATATAATTCCTAGTGGAAATTGTTCAGCAATTATTATTGCTGCTGTTGCTGCTGAAGATAGACCCCATCTCCACAATAATCTGTGGTTGTGAGGGCTGGGCTGAGAGTAAATTTGGTGGCTTGGGGGTGGAGAGGGGATCACTGCTATTCCAAAGACTCTTGGGCTCAAAGTCCTAGACTGTCTCCATCATGATCTGGTGATGATGATCGTCTGATTTGCTTGTCACATACTGACTGCCTCCTGGCACTCCTTCAAGGTGCTTTTTGCTTTAGCTAGACTAACTTAACTATCTTGTAGGTGGAGTTGAAGTTGATCTCACTTATCTATAATTTGCAGGCTTTGTTCTCTTCTCTTTTATGAAAATGAAAACAAAATATGACCTCCATTTAGATGATACCTCTTTTGTTTTCTACAATATTTAAAATATTACACGGACCAAGAAACTTGAATTCATCAAGGGCAACTAGACGTTCTCTTACTACCTCCTTATTATCTTTGATACAAGTCTGTTACTAGCCATTTTTGTTCTATCTTCAGTTCAAAGGTCATTCTTCTGAACAGGGGGAAAAACAGAAGCAAAGTAAGAATTAAACAGCTCTTTCTTCTCTCTCACAAGTTATCATCAACCCTATTGATGCAATTATAATTATTCAAGAACAATGAAAGGAAGCAAAACGATCAGTACGAGTTAAGTCATTTGTGTGGAACCTCAAAGCTTTGGTCTGATTAGATAATTCTCACTTTTCCCCAAAATTCTCATCAAAATCATAAAAAACAGTGCAGACACATTCCCAGTTATTACAACTGAATCTAACCATAGAATTATTGACCCCTTAGAGTTAAAAGAGGACTCAGAAGTTATCTGAGTGAATCTGATCTGAGTGAAATACCAATAGTATGTGAATTATGTTTAGAGTATCCCTGAAACATGAAAAATTACTTGTTATGTATATGCTTGGCTAAGAAAAAGTCCTGAATTGAAGACCTTCAGGGAAGGAAAATTCACTAAATCCAAAATACCCCATTTCAACTTTTGACAGTTTTAAAAATGAGGAAGTATTTCTTTTAGATGGAGCTAAAATGTGCCAATTACCACAATAATAAAGGAAGAGTTGAGCTAGAGAATGGAAAGGAAGCAGCAGCCATTGACAATAACACTGATTAGGGTATCAGCCTCACTCCCATATTAAGGCTACTTACATAAAGGCAAACAACACCTCCTCACTGATGTTTTAAATTCTGATTAATGAACTTTTTTATTCTTAACCCCTCCTCCAAAAAAGTAGGGCATTTTGGTGGGCAGTGAATAAAATGTTGGGCCTGAGTTCAAATCCTGCCTCCAACAGCTACTACCTGTGTGATCTAGGGCAAGTTATTTAACTTCTGTTTGCCTCAGTTTCCTCATCTGTAAAAAGGAAATAATAATAGTATGTTGTAGAGAACTCCCAGGAAGCTAAAAATTTCAGTAACAGATCAAGAGTGCATTTAAGTTTGAAATCCTGGCACAATTACTGGGGCATTGTGAACTTTAAATAAGATTGTGTCCCTAGAGACTAACAACATGCTTCAGAGAGTCAAACCATAGAAAACAGAAACCAGGGCTGGTTACAGAACAATGTTTTTCATAATTACATACTGTCTTAAGATATATAAACAACATGATTTCTTTCATTAAACAGCTCTCTTGAATTAACTCCATCTCCTTATTTTCAACTGCCACTAGCCCATTTGTGTTGTGTGGGCCACAAAGTCCCTACCTGCCAGAGATCAAACAAGATAATAATTGTAAAGTGTTTAGCCCAGTGACTGGCACATAGCAGCCCCCGTGTCAAGGTTAGGTGCTTTTATTGTTGCTGTTGTGACTCCTGGACTGTGTCCCTCTGTGATTTATGTTACCTAGTCTTCTGTGATCCCTGGAGAAGTTTCATGCACTGTGCCAGTTGCAAGTTGACCAAAGCCTTGGTCATAGGACATACAGAGGGGTTTGGAGATGACGATCTGCCACGAGGTCCTCTTCAGAGCATCCTTCCCTCAGACAAATATGTGTCAGAAGCTAAAGGACTCGGTGATCAGAGATGATAGGACCCTTCCATTGTTTCCTTATAACTCTACCCCTATGATCCAAGTTAAGACCCTGGATAGGAGCAAAATGTTTTTCATGTGACAACCCTTCAGCACGCAAGGAGCAGAATTATCATTTCTTCCTTACATCTTCCCTCTTAACTAAATATACCTGGTTCCTTTTTTTATTGAAGTTTTTTTAATTTTCAAAACATATGCAAGGATAATTTTTCAATATTGACCCTTGCAAAACCTTGTGTTTCAATTTTCCCCCTTTCCCCCCCATCCCCTCCCCTAAATGACAAGTAATCCAATATGTTAAACATGATAAAAATATATGTTAAATCCAACATATGCATACATATTTATAAAATTATCTCGCTGCACAAAAAAAATCAGATCAAAAAGGAAAAAATGAGAAAGAAAAAATTCAAGCAAACAACAAAAAGAGTGAAAATATATGTTATGATCCACACTCAATTCCCACAGTTCTCTCTCTGGGTGCAGAGGGCTTTCTTTAATCCAAGGTCATTGGAACTAGCATTGGAATCATCTCATTGTTGAAAAGAGCCACATCCATTAGAACTGATCTATACCTAGTTCCTTTAACTGTTCCTGACATGGTTTTATGTCTCTTAACCATCTTATTCACCTTCTTTTGGAAACCATATCAATATCCTTACTAAAACATATCAGTACTTGATTAGGAATGCTATGGCATAGAACATAGATGATGTTGTAGTAGTAGTAGTAGTAGTAGTAATAGTATTAATACTGGTAGGAGGTGTAGAGGCAGTAGTAGTAGTGATGGTAGTAATAGTAGTTGTGGTAGAGGGAGAAAAAGTAGTAGTAGTAGTAGTAAATAGTATTACTGTAACGCTTTAAGGTTTGCAAAGTTCTTTAAAATGTTATCTGGGACAGCTAGATGGCACAGTGGATAGAGTACCAGCCCTGAAGTAAGGAGGTCCTGAGTTCAAATCTGGCCTCAGACACATACTATTTCCTAGCTGTGTGACCCTGGGCAAGTCACTTAACCCCAATTGCCTCAGCAGAAAAAATAAATAATTATCTGATTTTATCCTCACAACAATCTGGTTCTATTATTCCTTCAGTTTTACAAATGAGAAAATTGAGGCAAACAAATTAAGTGACTTGCCCAGAGCTACACAGCTGGTAAGTATTTAAGACCAGATTAGAACTTGTGTTTTCCTTATACCTGGTCCAGTAACATCCATGACTCAGTCGGCTGCCTGCTTTCACCTGCAGTATCCTGGAAGTCTCTAATTACTCCTACCTGATTGGAATTAAGGGTGAGGAAGACAGATTTGAAAAGAAAAATTATCTCATTGACAATTGATAATGAGAAAAGTCTCCATCAACTACTCCCCTTCATAGAGATGAAGATGTTTATGAAAGTATAAACACTACTACAGGAGTTTGGCCAAAGCCATTGGCACTCAAAAGCATATATAGTACAAGTGGTCACCACAGGAGCAGTTAAAACAACAGGCACAGAGGGGTAGATCAGGCCCCACATTAAACAGCAAAGACAGTTGTCTGGGATGCTGGAGTGGAGTGAGGATGCTCAGGGGGACCGGGACAGAGAAGTAGCACATATAGCAACCCAGATGGGGTGCGTTCTCCCAAATGCTGTTCCCTTCTACCGAAGAAAGTTGTCCTATTCCATAAAGGCCAATTGCAGCAATATTCTGCTACTAGTGATCTTAAATTTGTCCTTGCTTAAACCTCCTTGACAGGGCAAATCATGGTAATTTTCTGTATTCCTTGGCAAAAATGATTCAGAGTTGGTCCAAATAGAGAATTCAGTTCCTTTTTATTTTTTTTTTTATTCAGTTCCTTTTTAGCTAGTATGTGAACTGGTGTCTGCCTCAATGGGGTTAGCCCTAGAAAGGGGTTCACATGATGCTGAGAAACTGCCGGGGCACTTCATTGGTATGTACTTAATTGTGACCAGTTGAGGGGGGAAAAACAGCACTGTATCATCTGACCTCAACTGATCAAATTACAATCAAAAAGCAGACAAGGATAAGTTGTGGCCCCAAACCAGTATAATAAAACTTAAATTTAAGAGTGTGTCTTTCAGGTTCCACCCTTTTCTAATTCTAGTGAGGGCACTCTAAGAAGAAAGGGAAATTCATCCACATTGACAAAGGACTTCTTTTTCTTGGCTAAGTATATCTCAAGTAAGTTATTTCTTAAATGCTCTGTTTTAAATAGACTTTTTTTTTTTATGTTTCCAGTCTATATTTGTATATTTAAGCTAATTTTAGTAAGGAATTTTTTTAGTGTCAAATGGCTATTTTTCACAGGAATTTATTTTGCTACATACAAATTAAATGTTTATTTAATATGTACTAGGTTAATAGTCTATAATAATAAATTATTTGGAAAAATTATTTTGCAATGCTCCAACTATGTCTGTAAATGTACTTAAAATTACCCAGAAATTCTATGGCTTGGTCAGGGCTTGGGATGAGGAATGAGAATATATAAAGCAAAGCCATCTTCTGGGATCATTTAACTCGTAAACATAAAACTCTTATGATTTTCCACATTATATTAGGCTAATCTGCACAATGGGAAACACATCTGGGAAGGAAGAATATGTATGATTATATCACCCTATGAAAACTAACCAAAATGTTTCTTTCAAAACTTTTGCCTTTTATGCAATAAAGCGAAATGATTTTGTTTTTACAAATTAGATCACCTAATAATGATCCAGATCTGACTGATAATCTTCCTGTGATAGCACTGTATAGAATAAACACACCAGGTTCTAAATTTGGCTTGCCATCCATGACTGAGAATTATTATTCTTATTCACAGATATGGAGACAGAATAGAAAAACAAGAAGGGTACTTGACCACCATTCCCCAATGATCAGTATATTTCCTGATACTTCTGCCAGCTTCTTTTTATTCCTGTGCTCATAGTGAAGGCAGAGAGGTCATCTGGAAAGCAAGATATAAAGAAGCCTTGCACAGGATAATGCCCCAATTAAAAGATGCTATCTGACTTAAATTTTGAAATAGTATTTCTGTAAGTCTGAGGAACAGATTAAGCTTTTCATTGCCCACAGACTATTTGTAAAAGTGCAATGTTCCAGCTATGGTTATAAATTTTTAGCTTTTCAGGGAAAAGATACAATTCCAGTAACAATGCTGTAAATATCCATATTTCTCATTTGTGTTGTCAACTTTTGCTTCAGTACAATCACTGATATATGTGTGTGTGTGTGTGTGTGTATGTGAGTGTATATGTATGTACATGTATATATATATATACATATGTGTATGTGTCTATTCCTTTCCAGCATCCATATATCCATATATCCTTAGCTGCTCCAAAGGACATACTTTTTCTCTTTAACTTTCCACATATATGTGTGTATCTATATATATGTACATATAGTATCAAAATATCTATTATACATTACACATATATCTCTATAATCTATAATCTCTATTTTAATATAAGTATAATATGCTACATATATATTAGAAATATAAAATATTTCTAATACTTATAGTACTTTATACATATATATGTGTGTATATATGTGTGCCAGACTTATATAAAGGAGAAGAAAAGAGGTTGTAGAAAAGCTCATTAACAATTATGAAGAAGGGACTTAATTTGAGAAGATTATGGGTCCTTTGACACCAGATGAAGGCAACTGACATAGCACAGGAAACATTTGGTGATTGGTTGAAAGAATCAGTCATGTCCCTTTTCTCCCTTTTTGCATCTCTTAACCCTTCCAAGATATCTTGGATTTTACTGGCTAGATTTCTTTCTTATGGACCAGTCCTTAAACCAAAACCAATCTGATTCTAATTAGCCACCAATAGGTCCTAAGCCAAGGCCCATTTGTTCATTGTTTGAGTCCTGATCGTCTCAGATTGAATGTAAATAGCATCATTTCTGCTTTGGCCAGAAATCCTGAGAATATTCCCCTCCCAGATTCATTCATTCATTTATTTAGGTTGTTTTTTTTTTTTTTTTTGGACTATGTTAAAGAGGAGGTTTTTTATCTTAATTGCTTCCTAGCCTTTTTTTTTCCTTTCATTACTTTATTATTTTTTTTAATAACTATAACTTTTTATTGACAGAACCCATGCCTGGGTAATTTTTTTACAACATTATCCCTTGCACTCACTTCTGTTCCGACTTTTCCCCTCCCTCCCTTTACCCCCTCCCCCAGATGGCAAGCAGTCCTATGCATGTTAAATTGTCACAGTATATCCTAAATACAATATATGTGCTATCTAGCCTTAATCACTGAATGGGTGTAGCCTCAGTCAGACTGAGACTCAGAGTTGAAGACTTTAGCTTAAAAGGGCCAAGGTCTCCCATTTCATCCAGGGCCATCTCCAGTCATCTTGATCTATATCTTTAAAGGAGGAAAGAGCTTCCAGAATGGAGATTTCTGGGAGCAGAGAACTGAGCCAGCTCCAGACTCAAGAGAGAGCCGGCCCTCACACTAATGAGTTAGGCCTCAAAGAGGGCAATATATGGAAAGAAAGTCTTCTAAACCCTGCATTTATCAAAGTTTTAAGTTGCTCATGTGTGTGGGTTTGTTCATTGATTATCTCATTCCCCTTAAAAGTAATTACCTTTCTGAGATGAAAATTATCAATCAGTCAATTAGAACTAAATGTGAACAAGGCCTGGATACTTTCCTGATTCAATCAAAGATTTTAAATTAGGTCCAAAGACAACTTCAACAGAAAGTCTATTCCATTTGGATTATGGATCTGTTAGCATCTTGTGGGTTTATATAGAACAAAGAAACTTGTTCAGAACCCAAGAGAATCTGATCGTGGAAAACACCAAGTTAGAATATTATGAACTAAACTAGGAAGATTCAACAGCACAGGGATAATTGATGAAAGGGAAAAGAGAACATAGACTGAGCTGTGAAGGAAAAAGAGATTGAGTAAACCATGGGCTCTAACAAGCAAGTTGAGCAGAAAACTCAGACTTATGCCAATTATACCTACTTCCTCAAGGCCTAAGGGAAGTTCTAAGAAAATATGTGTTATTTCTCCCAATTTCTTTCCTGGTGTCTGTTTATTGACAAATACTGTCCTGTGCACTACTGCTTCTCACACAAATGTTTGTGATAATCTCAATTTTGCATCAATCACAAAGAGGTCAGAGGTTCAACAAGAGATATGAATATAAATATTAATTAAAGCAAAGAGCCAAATCTTTGCCAACATGTTAGACATTGTCCTTGGGGGAGGGGAGTTCAGTATGATTATTATTTTATTTCTAAGTTTACATTTACTATAAACTCTCTAAAACAGAAGAAGGAACTCTTTAATATTACATCTGCATTTCAAAGTTCCTACTCAAATCTGGTTTTTCCATCAGAAATACTTGAAGGTCCCTGTTCCATTTCAAATTTACCCATCTCCAGAGGATTATACTCAGCTTTACAGGTTAAGTTATTCTAGTTGTGAACTTATACATTTTGTCTTTTGAAATATTGTATTCCAAGATCACCTCTCATTTATTGTTCAAACTGTCAGGTCTTGTGTGATCCTGATTGTGATTCTTTGGCAATCAAACTTTTTCTTCCAGGCTCCTTCCAGTGTTTTCTCTTTGATGTAGAAGTTCTAGGTTTTGGCTATGACATTACTGAAACAGAATATTTTTAGATTTTTCCAGGAAACAATCAATAGATTCTATCTTCATTTTGTAAACCAAGTCTAACAGATTTGGATAATTTTCATTTGTATTTTCTTAAATATAGTGCTTAAGCCTTTTTTTTTTTTATCATGGCTTTGAAGGAGTCTAATTATCCCTAAATTAACTATATTTGACTTTTTTCCAGTTGAGTCATTTTTTATATCAGATACCTAATATTTTTCTATTTTTATTTTTATTTAGGTTTAAAAAGTTTATAAAATCAAACTTTTGATTTTATTCTGATATTTCTTGTGGTCATGGAGTCATTGACATCTATTGGTCCATTCTAACTTTCAGAAAGTCTGAGCTCTGGTAAAGTTTATCACTTTCTATTTCCAAGAAAATTGATTAAAAATAGATTAAGGAATAAATAGATTTCTGTAATATGATAAGATTTCCTTATATATAATCTTTTATGTATATATATATATATAGACAGATTTATGTGTACATCTATATACATATATCTACATACAGATTTTTCTATGTATATTCATATACATACATATATTTATATATTCTTTGCAACATCACATTCTGAGTTAGGGTGAACATAAACCTCTGTAAGACATTTCAACCTTTTTGTATTTAAGTTGACAAAATTCAATAAATAATTTTATGCATTCCTGTTGACCATTTTTATTTCATTTAACATATATGGTCCACAGTGTCCATTTGTTCATTTTTAGACCAGATACTTGTAGTTTAAACAACCAAATTGTTTTGATTCTTTAACTTGAAAAATAAAAAGTTCATTTCAAAAAGAGTATATTCATTAAAAAAAAATGTATTCTTCTATTCATTGCATTCTTGAAGAGTAAGAGCATAATTCATTTGCTTGTAATGGGCTTCAATGTCATATGATGATTGGTTAAAGGACCTAAAAACTGAAGGGAACATGAGAGGTTTTTTTTCCAAGTATTTAAAGGGCAGAAAGGCTTTTAGAGAAAGACTCACTCTGTTTGACCTCAGAAAACAGAATTAAATGGATTTAGTAGAAGTTTTTTTTTTTTGGGGGGGGGGTTGTCCTTGTTCTTGGGGCAGGGGGGTTCAGTATGATTAGAGTAGAAGTTTCAAATAGCAAAATGCAGGCTGGGAGTGAGAGACAACTTTCTAATAAGGAAACATATCCACAAATTAAATTGGATGCTTTAGGAGGTAATAAAATTTCTCCAATCTGAGGTACATAAAAGTTGGATGACCACTGGTCAGATAATATATATAATGGTGGGGAGCCGCTTCTTCCTACCCCTCATTCTGTATCTTTTTTTTTTTTTTTAACAAAAAAAAGATTATCCTTTTTTCATGGGCCTAAAATTGAGAAACTCTCAAACCAATGGATGATTCAAGTAACAAATTGCCAATGTCCAAAATCTTAAGGGGTTCTATCTTTTGTCTATATGAAATGGTTGTCTAAGTGACTGCAAGTTATTGAGGACAAGAAGCAATTAGAGATAAAGGAGGAATATGGTAAGACACATCTATCTCAGTGGTTCTCAAACTTGTTCTCAGTATTTTTATATTACTAAAAATTATTGAGAATCTGTCATAAGAGTTTTTATTTATGTGGGTTAGATTTATAAATATTTGCCATATCACAAATAAAAATTAATTTTGAATTTGTAGATCCTCTGAAAGGGTTTCAGAGATGTGCAGCACTGTCTGGACCATACTTTGAGAACCACTGCTTTTTCCCAAAGGTGTTTTCTCCAAATTTGTTCATTGTGCAAAGATAGACAGATACAAAAACTCCAGCTTTAGTTGCTGTTCTGGAATTTGCTCTCCATGTTAACAATCACTTCTTTCTTCCTTACTTTGACCTTTCAACTCACATAATAAATTAATGACGGTGTTGCTTTTTTTAAAGCAGGGAAAACAGTACGTGCAATGGGAAGAATATATGAATCAGGAGATGTGTTGAACTTAACTGCTTTCTTTCCTGCAGTCATTAACACTCTTAGAGTTCTCTGCCATAAGATCCAACCTATGTCCTAATATGGATATTTGCTTTTTGGTTTTTTTTTTCAGACTTAACAGAATTAAAGATCCTTCTCTTGGACTCTTTTACTGTCTGAGATCATTGTCAGGTTCAGAATTCATCATCCAACTAAGTTTCTTTGCCTGGCATTCTATCAGTCCTTCTCTGGGGATATATAAAGCATTCCACTGGTTTCTCAATTTGCAATACCCACAGGCTTATTTAGGTCCTTTGATCTGTCTCCAAGAAGCACTGACATAATTTGCTGACTGTATAAAATACTGAGTTGGCAGTTAAAATAGCTTCCCTAATCTAACTTAAATTATCCTATTTGGATACCAGTTAGCTCTTTTTAGCATGGCAAAACTATCTACATCACCTGAGATATAGTTACACAATAGTAATCCACAACAGATAAGATATACTTACCTCCTCCAGATATGGAGTTAAAGAATCAGAATTTGAACCCCTGGTTCTGCTATGTGTTTCAACTTGGAGAAGTCATTATTAGGGCCTAACAAACTGAATCTCATCTGTAGAATGAAAGAATTCAATTAGATGACTTATAAAGTCCCTTCCAGCTCAAATTCTCTGGTTCTAGTTTTTTAGGTGCTTATATCACTTTTCCTAATCTTTTTTTTTTTTTTAATCTGTAGTACATTTAAGAAAGCAGCCAGGTGTTATAGTGGATAGAGTGCTGGACCTGGAGTCAGGAAGACCAAAGTTCAAATCTGGCCTCAGACACTTAAAAACTATGTGACATGGGCAAGTTACTTAATACAATTTGCCTCAGTTCCCTCATTTGTAAAATGAGCTGGAGAAGGAAATGCAAACCACTGCAGTATCTTTGCTAAGAAAACCCCAAATGAGTCACATACAGTTGAATACAAATAAACAAAAACAAACATTTAAATGAATTTCAACTTATCACTATTTTTTAAGATATAGCTGGTGTAGTCAAGAGAAGACTGGCCTTTGATTTAAGGTTCAAGTTCTGTCCCAGCATGTGCTAATTAAACAATTCAGTTAATTTGTCTAAGATCCAGGGAATTCTTAAGTTACAGCATTGCCATCTGAATGAGACTCCCATAATAAAAGTTTCATATATCTATGAAATCAAAGAAGAATAAAGGATAAGGAAGAAGAAAATAGGAAAGACAAAGAGATTAAATTCCTAAAAACTGAATGTAAGATATATAAAGCTGAATAATATTCTGCCCTCATATTTTATAATCTTAAATTTAATTAAATAGCATTAACAACTATATATTACTATGTCATTAAGAATTTAAAGGAGATTGGCATTTTTTCAATCTCTGTATTATCCTTATTTCTGTCTCTGTGAGCACTAAACTATTACTTTCCCACATCCTTTAGTTCCCAAATGAATCTCAATAGATGTCTTTTCAATCCTATCTAAACTATGGTAGAATGAATTGGGTGTAACTAAGTTCATTTCTCCTCCTCAGAGAAGAGCTTTTCTAGATCTTTTCTAAGATGTAAATTTTGGCCTAAGATTAACTGCCATTGATGGAAATAGAAATGAAATCAGGTTCCTAACAACACTTCAGAATCTGAAGAAAGAAATCCCCAAGAGGTAAAATTTTAGAATATTGCATTTTAATATAGCAGAATTAGGTTTTAGATTCACTATGTAATAAGGGATGAAGGTCATTTACCAACCAAGCGGTTGTTATCCGCAATTTTGGAGCTGAAGAAAAAGAGCTGTGGTAAACAGGAGAGAAAGGAGGATGAGTTGAGCCCAACAAAATTTGGACTCTGAAAGCCCAAGGCTTTGACCCAAAGCTTCTGAAAGGTTTAGGGTTCATATCAACCAAGTTCAATCCTGGAGGGCTAAGCCAAATCTTATCACTGGAGTTATTCCCTGGAGTTTTTACTCCAAGGAAATCTCCAAAATTATACTTGACTTTAGATTTCCCTCAAATGTGGAAAGCAAGGTCCCCAAATCCCACAATCACACTCAGTGTAGCACAAAGGTATTGGGCATGGGTCAGTCTTTATTTCATCCCCTCAGAAAATGCATAAGATGCAAATGACACATAAAAGTCTCTAAAACAGACACAGAAAAAATATATAAAACAATCAAATAATCCATCAGATTTCTCCCTACCTGAAAGACACATATACTTTTGGCAAATGCTGGACAGCCAATCCCTTTCCTAAGGACTTGTACTGACCAAATAATTGATGGAAATTGAAGGTTTAGGAAACTCCAGATATCTGGCCCCACTATGACATGGCTTTAGTTCTACAACTGCAGGGAAGAACTTTCTTGACAACTGCATTGTTTCCCAAGTGCATTGCTGAAGAAATCCCGCTGTATGAAGCCTCTTCTTTAACTCTTAAAATTATAAATTTTCTAACTTTAGCTGACCGACCGACAAGTCCCAAAATCAATGCTGCCCAGGAAATCTTTCTCTGGCCTGAGAACTAGATTCTGGGATTGTATTGGTTTGTTGTTATTCAATTGTCTTAAGTCATGTCCAAACTCTCCATGATCTCATTTGGGTTTTTCTTGCTATTTCTTTTTTCAGCTCATTTGACAGATGGGGAAACTAAGGAAGCCAGAATTAATGCCTTACCCAGAGCCAAATAGATATGTGACTGAAGCCAGATTTGTGCTCAGGAAGATGAGTTTTCCCAACTCCGAGCCTGCCAATCTAGCCACCTATCTGTCTGATCATGTTGCACAGAGAATTCAAAATCCCTCCACTTTTATACCAGAGGTATTGATTCAGGAACATTATATTTGAACCCCCTCTTCCAGACAGCATGTAAGCCCATGCTTACCCCTGCTATTGACTCCTGCCATAAATCTCCAATTCTTGATCTGATAAAGCAAGAGAGCAGAAAGGAGAATCTTCTTGCCAGAATGAAAATCCCCTTCTGCTGTGCTTCAATCTAAAAGCCCAAGAGAAAGAAACACAGAAAAGTGTGACTAGTTCTCTTTTATAGAAAGAAGGAGCAAGGGACATTTTCAATATGAGTCTAAGCTCCTGACTCTCAGTTAAAAATCCTCTTAAAATCAGTGAATGAGAAGCAATCAAAGGAGTTGTTTGTCCACTCTGCAAAGTGCCAGAACACATAGGTAATTCCTTGGAAGGTTTCCTTAAGACAAAGGCTTATGCTCTGTAATTCATCACTGACTGAGGAACTTATCAAATTAAATCAGAAATTAACCCTATTACAGAATTATGAAAGGAGTCAACAAGCACTTATTAAGCATCTACTATGTGCTAGTAATACGAAGATAAATATCCTTGCTGATATATTCTATTATGGAAGACTAAATTGTAAAATATGTATAAATAAACATATGCTGAAAATAAAGAATAATGTAATCAGGGGCTAATGTGTAAAAAAATGAGAGATTATTAAGCTAATTTCTAAGAGAATCATGATGTAACATGAGGAAGTACATTGGAGAGACTATAGAACCTACATGGACATTGCAAAAATGGTTCTTATTGGATAACCAAGTGTTGAAGAAGTTCACTAATTGGGTGAAAAGGCATTTAAAAAGGCCTATTCCCCCTTAGTTTCACTCAATGAGGCCTACCTAAGGTCTTTCTTTCCTTATATGGCTCAGGAAACAATCCTCAGTCCTCAGCCTTTTCATTTGTTATTATTCTTCTAAATAAAATGAGAAGAATCCAACCTTGGGAGTCTCAAACTGTCAGGAGAGTAAGCTATAGTAATTGAAAATCAGTATACTGACTGATCAGTAATCAGATTGATTCTCAGTAAACAAAGAAATGTCTATACATTTTTTCATACTCTGAAATAAATATCCCTTTGTAAAAGTAACCCATTGTCAAGTGGTTAATTGAAATAGGGGCACTAGTATCTAAAATCTAACAATTGGGAAAACACAGCCAGTGGAGACTTGAGCTGATGACAATAAAAAAGAGATATCCTCATCCTTTTAGGGCGCTTTAGCACTCTGAGAGGCAAATATACCAAGTCTGGCTCTGAGACACAACCAGAGCATACTCTCCATAATAATATGAGTTAATTTTTGGAGAGAAAATAGAAGTATTTGGGAGGAGGTAAAAGTAACGGGAAGACCTTGTAGAAAAGATGATGTTTGAACTAAGTCTTATCAGAAACAAGAATTCTAGGAAGTGGAGTTGAATTAATGCATTCTAGGCACGAGGAATAACTAGTGCAAAGGAATGAAAATGGGAGAATAAGTTGTGTGTGAGGAAAAGCTATAAAGTCACTATGGATGGACCATAAAGTATGAGAACTGAAATTATATCTAAGTAGACTGGAAAGCTAGGTTAACACTAGGCTGTGAAGGGCTTTATATGCCAAACAAAGAACTTTATATTTTATCCTAGAGGCAATAGGAGTCTACTGAGAATCACTGGAGTTTATTGAGTAAGGGAGTGACATGGTCAGACCTGTATCTTAGGAAAATTACTTTGGCAACTCCTATAGACCTTGACCATGCTCAGCTACTTCTACTAAGTCCTGATTACTGTACATAGAATTATAATGAATAAGTACACCAAGGGTGTGCATAATAAGAATTTAAGTAGGTGGAAGCTGGAAAACAAGATTGAAGCAGGGGAGAAAGTCTAGAAAAACAAGCTTATAAAATAGAGGAGAGAGTCTAGAGGATACATAAATCCAAGTCACAGGCAGGGAAATATTAAAATAGTCCAGGTAAGATGTGGTGACAGCCTGAATTAGGATGGTAGCCATGTGAAGGGAAAGAAAGAAAAGTGATAAGATTACTGTCTATCAGAGTTCCCCCTCTCCCACCCATATGCATTAGGTTAATTTGGAGTGACGGGGGATTGCCTCCCTGAGAGTTAACAATCTTTCTCCTCCCCTTATTACTAAAATCCAACCATTTTGCCAATTAAAAAAAATCCTCTTTTTACCAATTAAAAGAATCACCTTCATACAAAGACTTCTTTATGCAAATCTAAAACTTTTCAAGAGCTCCATGTTACCTTCTGGGTAAATTCCAAATTTCTTTGTTGATATTTAAGAATTACATGTCACAACTCCTCACACCTTTGACCTTTCTATACTATCTCATACAACTTTTTAATCTTATTTTTTATCTCATTCTATTCTACTCCCAAACTTTGTACTCTTGCCAAACAGGACCCCCTTCTATCCCTCATACACACCCTTGTAAACTATGAACCAAGAGTAAGAAACAAGAAATCCTCTCCTTTGTAGATATGTGACTGATCAAAGAAAATGCCTACTTTGGGCAGTTGCCATGGCAGCAGAGAAACAAGGAGACCACAGGCAAAAAGGAGAAGCCACACCTCCCCTGGAAGGGAGAACATGCAAGGCAGGCAGTTATTAGAGAGAACAATAACATGTACCAACATGGCAAAAGAGGGAGAATAGCAGTAACGTTGGGTTACATCTTCTTCCCACAGGATTATAGAAATGCAGGATTTCAGAGAGGGAAGGGAGCTAAGAAGTCACCTATTTTAAATCGTACAGGAATAAGAATTTACTACCTACCCTGTTCTTGAAGATCACACAATAATGAACAAATTAGCATCTTATAAGGAAGCCCATTCATTTCATTTTTGGACACTCAAATTACTAGATAAATTAGAACTCATTGGTACTTGAATGCCAGGAGCCATTTATATTTTATTTAATAGGCAAAGTAGAATCAGTGAAAACTTATATCAGAACTATAAGCACCAAATGAGGAAGATTATATGGGATTGAGTAACTAGACCAGGCGCAGGAGAGCCTCCACAATGAGAACTCAGAGGTGATGTTCACATAAGTTTTATTAAAGGATGTAAGTGAAGCAATTAGCAAGGAGATGTGGTTGAATGATGCTTTCTATTCTGGTGAGGATACACTTGTGGCCCCCTGATTGGCAATGATCTATACAGAGGGGTTCCACAAAGTTAAAGAAACCATCACCTGAGGTTGCATCATGCTATTTTGATCTATTATGAATTGTTATTTTCCACTAGCCAAAATGGCCTAGAGTTTGGCCATTGGTACCTGCTGGCCTTCCTGGAATCAGACTTAATCACATCTGTGCCATAGTGGTGTCCACACAGATGCCTGAAGAAAGAAATCTAGAAACAAAGATGACCAGAGGCCATTATTTTGAGGTAAGGGATACTGAGCATTTGAACTAGTCTGAATAGAGGGAAGGGGACAGATTCAAAAGGTTTAATAGAGATAGCACTGGTGGGAGTTGGATGTTGGGACTAGGGCTTAGAGAAAGATAAGGAAGAAAACAGTACTTTAAGTTTTGAGTTTGGGAGAGTGGAAGTATACTGGTGCCATTCACAGAAACATGGAGAGAGGGACTATTTTGGAACAATGATATGTTGTTTGAAGTGCCTACAGATAGGTAGCTCTTAGAAACTATTATAAATATGGAATTGAGGTTCTGAGGGAAAGACTGGGAATATAAATAGCATAAGTATACATGTCTACATATACAACTGATTACATTAGTACCCACTTCCTGAAGGTTCATCAGTGCCATTGATGGAAATTGGGTCTGTCATCCCCACGAATTATGTTCCCCCAATTTTATAAGGTTCTCATATCCAGTTATATTTAGCCACTTAACAATCACTAGCTTTTTATGAATATTTCTTTCTAAAGTATAGCAATAGCAAATATGTGAACATCCCCACTCTCTCTTCCATCATCTCAGTCTTTGAGGAGGGAAGGGGATTAGGGTTATAGTTTGGCTCTTGCATAGAAGAGTCCTGCCACAGTCAAAGTAAAAGCCCCTTCGGTTCAAGGGCCAGCACCCTGGCTTCTCAGGTCTCTCTCCTGGATCTCTACTGGAATCCTAGGTTCCAAGGTCACTATGGCTCCAGCTCTGGCATCCTATCACATGCCTAGAACTGAAAAGGCAAACCAAACCAAACAAAATCCCAAGCCCATTTCTCAGGGTCATAAGACCTAAAGGGAAGGAGGAGGAAAGATAGTCCCTTCCCTCTGGAACTCAGATCAGTGCAGGATGTCTAAGTTTCAGGTGAATAGAACCTTGTGAGATGTTGCAGGAAAGAGAGCCAGATTGTTCCAGCCTGGTAGTTTTAGAGATGCAGCCTGTCCTGGCCATATAACAGATGGAAAGAGGCTGCTTCTATCCACATGGTAAGAAAATACAGAATGCTTTCTCCCAGAAGCATACAGATTCCTGCAAGATCCATGCTTCCACTTGGACATAGAAGCCCCTGTGCACCGGTACTTCACCTACATAGATACATGTTTGTATGAATGTTCATTCTTGTTTACATCTTTATGCCCATACATACTTATATATACATATATATTATATATATATATGAAATTTTTGGAATGCAAATACACATATGAGTATGTGCACATATATGTGTAAGTGTTTATGTGTATAGGGATTATTAAAATAATTACAGAAACCCTGCTAAATTATGTAAGAAAAAGAGGGAAGGGATGAAGGAAAGGGAGATATTAATGAATCTCAACATCAGAATTCAAGAGTAAAAATACTGCAGCCAAAAATGTGCATGTGAATTAAGCTGCCTTAATAAAAGTGACTGATATAGTGGAATATGTGCTTTACTTGAAGTCAAGAGACCTGAATTCAAATCCTGACTTCAGTCCATCCCGGCTGTGAGACCATGGGCAAGGCGTTATAAAAGCCTTTAGTAGATTGTAAATTCCTTAAAAATAAGAGCTGTACCTTTAATTTTTCTTTTATTCCCAGCACCCAGCATAGTACCTTAGGGTGCCTAGTTTGGTGCTCAAAAACATTGTGAATTTAATTGGATTGAAGCTCTGAGTCTCAGTTCTTTCATCCCCAAAAAATAGAGAATATTCCTAACATTACCTACCTAAACTCATTCAGTAATTTATAAAACTTAAAACATTCAAAATTTGAGTTATTATAAGGAAGGAGGTTGCAGGCTGTCTGGTTAGAACACATCTGGTGTTCAGTTATTGGTCCCATAACATAAAAAGGATATTGGCAAGCTGAAGCATAACAGAGGGTAACCAGGCATGATGAAGAGCCTGAAGATCATGCCATAAAATCATAGGCAATTTCTGACTTCATCATCTGTGTGGGACCAGCCAGGGGCACTGACACTCTGGCCTATAGCATCCATAAAACTCCTTGCCAAACAATGGCCTCATGGGGTCTGTCTTTGCATAGGGAAAGGCAGAGACAGGACTGACATGAAAAGAATCCATCTCAAGATTTGGAAGGATTCTATTTTTTTTTTTTTTTTATTTAATAGCCTTTTATTTACAGGATTTATACATGGGTAACTTTACAGCATTAACAATTGCCAAACCTCTTGTTCCCAATTTTTCACCTCTTACCCCCCCCCCACCCCCTCCCCTAGATGGCAGGATGACCAGTAGATGTTAAATATATTAAAATATAACTTAGATACACAATAAGTATACATGACCAAAACATTATTTTGCTGTACAAAAAGAATCAGACTCTGAATTATTGTACAATTAGCTTGTGAAGGAAATCAAAAATGCATGTGTGCATAAATATAGGGATTGGGAATTTAATGTAATGGTTTTTAGTCATCTCCCAGAGTTCTTTTTCTGGGCGTAGCTAGCTCAGTTCATTACTGCTCCATTAGAAATGATTTGGTTGATCTCATTGCTGAGGATGGCCTGATCCATCAGAACTGGTCATCATCTAGTATTGTTGTTGAAGTATATAATGATCTCCTGATCCTGCTCATTTCACTCAGCATCAGTTCGTGTAAGTCTCTCCAGGCCTTTCTGAAATCATCCTGTTGGTCATTTCTTACAGAACAGTAATATTCCATAATTTTCATATACCACAATTTATTCAGCCATTCTCCAACTGATGGACATCCATTCAGTTTCCAGTTTCTAGCCACTACAAAAAGGGCTGCCACAAACATTCGTGCACATACAGGTCCCTTTCCCTTCTTTTTAATCTCTTTGGGATATAATCCCAGTAGTAACACTGCTGGATCAAAGGGTATGCACAGTTTGATAACTTTTTGAGCATAGTTCCAAACTACTCTCCAAAATGGTATTTGGAAGGATTCTAACAAATTTTAAAAACTATTTCATTGCTCTATGCTCTATTGCCCATGCTCAGCAGGGGTCCTCAAACTTTTTAAATAGGGGGCCAGTTCACTGTCCCTCAGACTGTTGGAGGGCCTGACTATAGTAAAAACAAAAACTTTGTTTTGTGGGCCTTTAAATAAAGAAACTTCATAGCCCTGGGTGAAGGGGATAAACGTCTTCAGCTGCCACATCTGGCCCACAGGCCGTAGTTTGAGGACTCCTGCCTAGAGCTATTCTTCTATCGGCTACTCAAATTAACAAGTCAGATTCCCAAAATTCTGCTGATGTACATCATCTCAAGTTTCTAGAGATAGCCCTGAGGGGGCTGGGATGAGCCCCAATCAGTATGCCTTTCTTCAGTGATTATTGGTTGATAACAAGTAATCAACCAGATTCAATTAGCTTTTCATAAGGAGGTTTATTAAAGTGGCATAATAAGAATAATTGGTTTAAAACATACCCCATAAAACTGTGACACAATCATCTACTAAAATATACAGAGACCAGGGGAAAGTGAGATTAAATTTACAGCACATGTGAAAATGGGATCATTCACAGATCCTGGAGGCTAAAAGTCTTTTGCTCTCTTTTTGTGATATTCACAATGTTCCTCTCAGGTATGGTGTGACTTCATTGCTGTATTCCTTGTAGAGTCTTAAATACACCTTTACTGAGTATTACCCATATTTTCTGTGGCTCTCAAAGCAGATACTGCATCATTTTGTTCTGAAATGCTGTTAGAACTAAGATACTGATGGGAAGTTCAACTCTAAAATTCATAAGGTTCTACTCTGGCCAAAGACTGGGGAAAAGACTGATACTTAGACTAGGGTCAAAGTTCCTTCTCTGGTTCCAAGGGGCTTCTTCCTCTCCCCCTTCTCAATCCCCTCTTGGGCTTAATTAGAAGGCTTCTACCACTTAGCTACTACATACAGTAATGCTTATGTTCTGAATTAACTTGACATTTTATACAAAAACTACAGAGATACCAAGTCTCCTCAACAATATGAATATATTTCCACTTCAATGGAGCTCATACAATGACTTTCAAGGACTTTAAATTAATCAAGAATCTTTCACACTTAGTCTGAAACCTTTGATTTTATTGATTGATTGACTCAGCAGATATATGCAGAACTTTTTACATATCTATAGTCAACATCTCTGTTTGATTAATTCAATTTAGATTATTGAATCTAATGGCCTAATATTGAAATCAGAGTTTAGTGGGATGGGGTGATTGATTGAATGACTCAGTCAACCTCCCCACATACTTATTTCACTATGATCAATATTTTTTTTTCTTAAAACTTTGAAGCAAAGTAAAAAAAATATAAATAGATACCTAAGTGACTTTTTCAAATCACTTTTCCAAATTCTTTATTAGTTTCAATCTAAAATACCTACAAAATAAATCCATGAATCCTAACATTATACATTATTCTGTATATGAATATGTATATCTGTCTATCTATATATGTGTGTGAGTATATATACATATATATGTTCTGACTTTAAAACATGAATACATTTATAAGTTACCTTCTAAATATATTATTAATGGCTCATTTAAGTAGGGCTTTTGATGTGCAAAAATGTTTTATAAAGTTTGGCTTGAAGGACTCATAGTATCCTTTCTAATGCATGTGCATATATACACACACATATGCATAAATATGTATGTATGTGTATATATATATATATGTACAAAGAGACATTTGCATATATGTATATATTTGTATATTCCCTACCCTTTTAAAGTGCTCATGCCAACCTTTAGCTACTCATGGCACTCAAAATATACCAGTGCAAGTTTTGGACTTTCTCTATGTCTACCACTATGCCCCAAGTAAATATTTTTACTTCATGTCAACCACTCTGGTGACTTTCCTCTGTTGGGTGCTACTGGGAAGTAATGTTAATTGTAGAGGGACACAGATAGTGGAGGAACTCTGGGTAGGGTATAAGACCCTTCAGCCCAAAGGAAACCTGCTAGTAATATCTGGTTTGGCTCCCTTTGATGTTCTCACCTCCCTTTGGTGTTCTCACCTTCCTGAGAAGTCAGGAAGGGTGTGATCACCTCCTTTTTGTATTTTCACCTCTCCCTGAGAAGTCAGGGAAGTTGTGACCACCTATGTTCTAAAACAAAAGAAAGCAAGAGATGTAGAGGGCCAGAACTCTGGAGAAGTATACTTCAAACAAGTATACGTGAAACAATGTGTTAACTCAGTGGAATTGATGAAATGATTGTTCTCTAGTTCACATATATACTTAGTACTTAGCATGGTGACATAATGGTTTTCTAAGTGCACACATAATCAGTATGCTGTAATGATATAATTACAATAAGGTATGATAAGGGCTAACAAGGACTGGAAGATAGACATTCTATCTTTGACCAGCTCCTGCACTAAGAGCAAGACTGGGCCAGAATAAAAAATCTAGACTCTATTCTTGACCATTCTTGTGGTGTCTATCATGCTGAGACCAAGGCCCTTCTAGAGGACCTCCAGAAAGCTAGCCCAAACATTACAGTTAATGAGGTAAAATAATCCCCCACTGAATTTGAGTTAATATTCTATCATACTCAGTCTAACCAATTGAAAATGTATCCCTTCAGGGAAGCAATAAACTGGGAAAATATTTTTACAGTCAAAGGTTCTGATAAAGGCCTCATTTCCAAAATATATAGAGAATTAACTCTAATTTATAAAAAATCAAGCCATTCTCCAAATTGAAAAATGGTCAAAGGATATGAACAGACAATTCTCAGATGAAGAAATTGAAACTATTTCTAGTCATATGAAAAGATGCTCCAAGTCATTATTAATCAGAGAAATGCAAATTAAGACAACTCTAAGATACCACTACACACCTGTCAGATTGGCTAAGATGACAGGAAAAAATAATGATGATTGTTGGAGGGGATGTGGGAAAACTGGGACATTGATTCATTGTTGGTGGAGTTGTGAACGAATCCAACCATTTTGGAGAGTAGTTTGGAACTATGCTCAAAAAGTTATCAAACTGTGCATACCCTTTGATCCAGCAGTGTTACTACTGGGATTATATCCCAAAGAGATTATAAAGAAGGGAAAGGGACCTGTATGTGCACGAATGTTTGTGGCAGCCCTTTTTGTAGTGGCTAGAAACTGGAAACTGAATGGATGTCCATCAGTTGGAGAATGGCTGAATAAATTGTGGTATATGAAAATTATGGAATATTACTGTTCTGTAAGAAATGACCAACAGGATGATTTCAGAAAGGCCTGGAGAGACTTACACGAACTGATGCTGAGTGAAATGAGCAGGACCAGGAGATCATTATATACTTCAACAACAATACTATATGATGACCAGTTCTGATGGACCAGGCCATCCTCAGCAACGAGATCAACCAAATCATTTCTAATGGAGCAGTAATGAACTGAACTAGCTATGCCCAGAAAAAGAACTCTGGGAGATGACTAAAAACCATTACATTGAATTCCCAATCCCTATATTTATGCACACCTGCATTTTTGATTTCCTTCACAAGCTAATTGTACAATATTTCAGAGTCTGATTCTTTTTGTACAGCAAAATAACGTTTTGGTCATGTATACTTATTGTGTATCTAATTTATATTTTAATATATTTAACATCTACTGGTCATCCTGCCATTTAGGGGAGGGGGTGGGGGGGTAAGAGGTGAAAAATTGGAACAAGAGGTTTGGCAATTGTTAATGCTGTAAAGTTACCCATGTATATATCCTGTAAATAAAAGGCTATTAAATTTAAAAAAAAAAAAAAAAAAAGAAAATGTATCCCTTCAGAAGGTCATTAAATATTGACTGTAACTGAAGGATAGGTAGGATAGCAAATTTGCAAAAAAACATATTTTGGGACATGTCTGTCATAATTAAGTCTTCAAATCTTACCACATAAGCAACTGCCTATCTTCCTGCCAGCAGAGTTAGATATTGAAAGACCCAAATGAAATGGAAGCATTCTGTAACTGCTGGGATGGATAGAGAAAGAACAATCCAGATATTATCATTATGAAATTTTTCTTTTGTCACTAAACTGCTTCTTTTTTCTTGATACTTGATGTATGAGACTAAGACATTATCAGTTTTTTAAAAAAGGACATTAACACAACTTTAATATCCTTTTATTCCTAAGTAAAGCAGCCTAAGCTTCATTATGAAATTGTCATAATCAATCATAGATATTAAATGAGATAACATTTTTGTAATGAATTGTTCATTTTTTGGTTAACAAAACTAACAGCAGATCCAGAGTAGCTGCTCTGGAAACTACCAAAAAAAAATTTCAAAATTGGTAAACCTCCACTTTAATACCAGTTATACTAATACCCTGAAGTATTGCCAACATTGGTGATTCTACCTGATGTCAAAATAATTTTGATGTTACATTTTGAAGTCTGATGAATGATGACACTATGTTCATGATTGAGATACTATATTTCATTGTCAGGAATTGCCTTTTTCAAACACATGTTAAGTGCCTATTTGGCATAAAGCCCTCTGTTAGAAGCTGGGAATAAAAGATAGAGAATGAAGACCTGTGATTTCATTGATACAGGCAACTTATCAGACAAGAAAACTTACTCTACTAGTACAAGTCAGACCTTCTCTGAAATTTAGTCTTTAAAAATTGAATTGCTGAAAGCTTTGAAAAACTTGCTTGGCAATCGTCATCAAAATCATTTGGTACTGGCTAAGAAATAGACTAGTTGATCAGTGGAATAGGTTAGGTTCACAGGACAAAATAGTCAATAACTATAGCAATATAATGTTTGACAAACCCAAAGAGTCCAACTTTTGGGATAAGAATTCACTATTTGATAAAAACTGCTGGGAAAATTGGAAACCAATATGGCAGAAATTAGACATTGACCCACACTTAACACCATATACCAAGATAAGGTCAAAAAGGGTTCATGATTTAGACTTAAAGAATGAGATTATAAATAAATTAAAAGAATATAGGATAGTTTACCTCTCAGACCTTTGGAGGAAGAAGGAATTTGTGACCAAAGAAGAACTAGAGATCATTATTGATCTTAAATTAGAAAAGTTTAATTATATTAAGTTAAAAACTTTTTGTACAAGCAAAACTGATGTAGACAAGATTAAAAGGAAAGCAATAAACTGGAAAGATATTTTTACATTCCACGGTTCTGATAAAGACCTCATCTCCAAAATATATAGAGAATTGACTCAAATTTGTAAGAAATTAAGCCATTCTCCAATTGATAAATGGTCAAAGGATATGGACAGATAATTTTCAGATGAAGAAATTGAAACTATTTCTAGTCATATGAAAAGGTGCTCCAAATCACAATTGATCAGAAAAATGCAAATTAAGACAACTTTGGGCCACCACTACACACCTCTCAGATTGGTTAAGATGACAGGAAAAAATAATGCTGAATGTTGGAGGGGATGTGGGAAAACTGGGACACTGATACATTGTTGGTGGAATTGTGAACAAATCCAACCATTCTGGAGAACAATCTGGAATTATGCCCAAAAAGTTATTAAACTGTGCATACCCTTTGATCCAACAGTGTTACTACTGGGCTTATATCCCAAAGAGATGTTAAAAAGGGAAAGGGACCCACATGTGCAAAAATGTTTGTGGCAGCCCTTTTTGTAGTGGCTAGAAACTGGAAACTGAATGGATGCCCATCAATTGCAGAATGGCTGAATAAGTTCTGGTATATGAATGTTATGGAATATTATTATTCTGTAAGAAATGACCAGCCGTGTGATTTCAGAGAAGTTTGGAGAGACTTATATGAACTGATGCTGAGTGAAATGGGCAGAAGCAGGAGATCATTGTACACAGCAATAAGAAGTTTATGAGATGATCAATTCTGATGGGCGTGGCTCCCTTCAATAATGAGATGATTTAAACCAGTTCCAATGATCTTGCAATGAAGAGAGCCTTCTACACCCAGAGAGAGGCCTGTGGCAATTGAATGTGGTTCACAATATAGCATTTTTACTCGTTTGTTGTTGTTTATTTACATTTTGTTTTCCTGTTTTCTTTCCTTTTTTAATCTGATCTTTCTTGTGCAGCAAGATAACTGTACAAGTATGTTTACATATATTGGATTTAACATATATTATAACATGTTATACATGTTAAAATATATTGAACTGCTTGCCATCTAAGGGAGGGAGTGGGGAGAAGGGGAAAATTTGGAACACAAGGCTATGCAAGGATCAATTTTGAAAAATTATCCGTGCATATGTTTTGAAAATAAAAAGCTTTAATAATTTTTTTTTAAAAAGGAAAGAAAGAAAGACTTGCTTGGGATCAGACAGCTAGTACATATTAAAGGCTGGAGTCTAATGCAATTTCTTTCCTGTCCTCAAGACCAGCTCTCTATTCACAACACCACACTGCCTCTCCAAGTATTGGGGGAATGTAGTGCAGCAGAAAGATGCCAAGTTTGGAGTTAGAGAACTATAGTTAATATCCATCCTGCTACTTACTACTTGATCTTGGGTTAGACTTTCAGGACCTCATTTTCATCAGCTGTGAAGAAACAGTTGGATCAGATGCCCTTCTAGGTCCCTTCTAGTTCTAAATTTTTGATGTTATGACTCATTCAATAATTCTTCAGAATTATATTTCATAAAATCCATTAAATAACCTAAAATGATTTTTTCCTTTATATGTAGCTTCCTTGAAGCTTTTGACTGTGTAGCTTACATAACAAAGCCTACCTAAGTAGTGTTTGAGCCCTTTATACCTGATTAGCATTCTGTAGCGACATGAGTTACCACACCTCTACCCTGCTGATCAGAAGATTAATTTCCATAAGGAGTTGAAGGGAGCTGTATTTACCTGAGATCAGTATCACAGTATATTGAATATTGAATCTCTTTTTGTACATTAGGACTAAATAAGGCTCCTTTTGTTAACTGTTGAACAACTATCAAGTACCTCATTTCATCCCAACACTGAACCTGAACTAACAGGGTAATGGCCTGAATCAAGCCTGCCCCTAATATCTGTCCATTCCTCAATGATAAGATAAGAACAAATTATCTTAGAAAGCTCAGAACTTCTGGTTAAACCTAAGTAGTCATTGGTGGGTGGTAAATTCCACTAACATGATCTGTAAATGAGTAATCCAGAAGTGGAGAAATGAAAAACTTGGTATCTTATTGGAATTACCCTGAATTATTCATTTCCCCATTTCAGGGCAAGTTAGAGATTACTGGCATAAACTGCATTGGGCCATTTATTCAAAGTGGTTCATTTGTAATAGGGCATATTTCAACATTCAAATGTTACTAAGATCCTACTGCCTACCTCTTTTGAGGGGGAAAAAACAACAAACAAACTATAAGAGGGAGTTTAGCAGAACTCAGTCAGCAAATTCACAACAAAGAAAGAACTCAATCTCTGTATTCTCCAAACAAGCCCTGACATCATTAGATCTGTACTTACCATGGACAGGGATGAATCATACGTTAAAAACACAAAAATATGCCTGACAGAAGGCCATTTACCCCTCTCCACAGAATGCATCTTTGTGTGTGTGTGTGTGAGAGAGAGAGAGAGAGAGAGAGAATTTAAGAGAGGTAGAGAACAACTTTGTAATGCATTCACAGATCTATATTTACACACATGTAGAAACTTTTTAGAATTTTAGAATTCAAATGGTTCAGCACTTCTGGATAAGATTAACACATGGGCACAACAATTATGCTCAAAGAAAAATACCACAAAGAGTGCAGAATGTAATTAAATGTCAATATTAGACAGAAAAGAGGAGCCCACAAAGGAACTAGAAAATGTCCCAATCTAACAAAACGATTGTTACTCGGATATGTGAAATGAAATGACAAAGCCTAGATATTGTTCCCTGTTAATAGCTGATTTACCTTCAGGGTTCACCTTTGTTTTCTTAATGAGAGAGAAGTCAGAACTTAAAGATGTGGAATGGATCTGTAATACAGTGAGAGAGAACGAAGCATAATAAAATAACACTTTTTATAATTCTTTTCATTATAAAAGAAGATTTCATACAAATAGTGACTCATAAAAACTCACTCATTTCCATTAGTTGGCAACAAGGTAGCTACCCTTAGTTTGAGAATTTTTTTCATCCTTCATTTTTAGGTCTGGATCAGTGATTTCATTGAGGTAGGGAAGTTTCCATAGATGTTATTAAATCACCTCCCTTATGTCGTGGTCCTCTTCAAGAACGAAGGACAAATCACCACCACAGATCAAAGCATCCCCTCTAAAGGTCTAAAAATACATCCTGAAGTAGGATGGTCTTCTCTAATAACTCATTAACTACCTGTGATTTCTGTCTGGTTCCATTAAATCAATTAATATAGTTAGCTTTTACAAAGTTATATTTACTGAGAAGATAAAGCAAGAATGGAAGAACAAGCGTTCCCCCTAACATCTAGGAACATATTTTGGCCTCTGAGAAAAGTGAGCTTAGACAATGCAAATTGTGCTTCTCACAGGCCCTAGCAAATTTACCTTCAAATACAGCATGATGGCTGAGTACATGACCCTGCATCTTGTTCATTGCTTGACTGGGAGAAGCAGAATTCCTGAGACTTTGGTCTTCACCCACTGACTTCCAGCAAATTCTTATCTTGATTCTGGTAGCTTACTCTCCTGATCCCTCAAAAGTTCACAAGGTTACAGTCATTTCCCTTTTCCTTCACTTAAAAGGAGAAAAAGTTATAACAGTAACAGAAATAACAACAATGTAGTCATGAGCTATATCAGAGCAGTCCTGATAGGGAGATGAAAGATGCCAAAAGTACTCTCCTTCCCTCTCCTTCTCCCTCTCTCCCTTCTTCCCTCCCTCCTCTCTGTCTCTGTTCTTTCTGTCTCTCTCTCTATGTCTTTCTGTCTGTCTCTGTGTGTGTCTTTCTGTCTCTATCTCTGTCTTTCTGTCTTTCTGTCTCTCTCTCTGTCTCTTTGTCTCTCTGTCTCTCTGAATCTCTGTCTCTCTCTCTCTCTCTCTCTCTCTCTCTCTCTCTCTCTCCCCCTCTCTCCCTTCTCCACCCTCCCCTCAATTTCTCCTCAACAAAGTCTTGGTTGACTGGTGCTTTTTGAACTCATTCCAGTTCTGCCTATATAACCAATCAACACTCTCCCATTATCATGTGATAAGTAGACTGAATACCTGCAAAATATTTGTTCAGGATCCAAATTGGAGTGCAGAGCATTGTCATAAAACACATTTTTCCTTTTCATAAACAAACTCCCCAATCTCTCTGTTCCTTTCCCCTCCCCATTACACTATCCACTAATCTATGCTGCTTATCAGCTCTAGCTTAAAGGTTAAAACATTAAAACATTATCTAATAAGGTAATGAGAACTAGTTTGTTCAAGTCTTTTCCAAACAAGCATTTCCAATTATACCTTATTATTTAGTCCATAATATTTTATCCTTAGATCTGTTTTCTTTTATACCTGACAAGCAAAAACCAAAAACAATTGAGGTGGGGAGGGGAAAGGAAGTCAAATCTATGTCTTACTCCTCTCCTCATTTTCCAGGTAAATCCTTATTTTAATAAATTCAGTACCTGGCTCACAAACTTCTGGTTACTCCAACTCCTCCCTTCATCCTTGTTTATTTGAATATTCACTTTGAAACATATTCAAATCTATTTATCATTTATTAAGCTCTTACCATGTCCCAGGGCAGTCCCTTGTCTTCAAAGAGTTTACATTTTTATACTTATTGTGTATCAAATTTATATTTTAATATATTTAACATCTACTGGTCATCCTGCCATCTAGGGGAGGGGGGTGGGGGGGGGGCAAGAGGTGAAAAATTGGAACAAGAGGTTTGGCAATTGTTAATGCTGTAAAGTTACCCATGTATATATCCTGTAAATAAAAGGCTATTAAATTTAAAAAAAAAAAAAGAGAGTTTACATTTTTGCTGGTGGGGATGCAAAATATTGGTACATATCTTTTAAATACAAGATATATACAAAATAAATACATAATGTTGTGGGAGGTAAGTGAGACTAACAAACCAGCAAAGGTCTAAAGAGGTAGAGCTTTCAAAAGATAGAGGTGACGATTATGAGCATTTAAAGCATGAAGCCAGAAGATGGTATATTCTGTATAGAGAATAGTAAACATCCCAGCTTCCTAGTTCACCAACATCCTAAAATCCCATAATCTATATCTCCATGCTACCTCCACCATGATAGAGATGGTCACACCTAGAACTTCATCATCCCCTCCAAATTCTTCTATCTCCAACAGCCTAGATTCTGCAATTTTCTGATCAAAATGTATAGTTCTTCCATTTTTTACATTGCTTTATCTTCTTATTTTTGTCTTTTCCTCCAATTCCTTAATCCTATTGGTTGCCATACTTTCCACTCTTCAATCTTGATCCTATGGTTCATCAATTCAACAAAGTTGTTTTCTACTTTTAAATCACTTGACCTCTTCTTTTTCTGTTCATATTGTTCATATTGTATTGATTTTCAATCCTGAATTAATCCCTGCTATTTATCTTTTCCACTAGTTCCAACCATATTGATAGAGTGCATTAGAAATTTGTTATCTAATTCCAACTGGACCATTACTGATTCATAGCAATTCTTTTATTCTTCTTTGATTGACTTTCTATCACACTCCCCACGATAACTGCTTCAACTCTTCTATCCTTAGACTCCCAATGCAACTATTACTACATTCTGGGCTCTCAAGATTTCATGACTGGTCCCATTATACAGGTGGGGGACACTAAATAAACTGTACTATACAAATGAAATGGAATATTACTCTGCCATAAGGAATGTCAAATATGAAGAATTCAAAGACGCCTGGGGTGCTTTTTTTAAATCAACATAGAACAAAGTTAAGTATTACCAAGAAAACAATGTGCTGAATGACAACAGAAATGTGAAGGAAAATAATGCTGAAAAACATCAAAATTCTGATCAATGCCATGGTCTTTCATGATTTCAGAAGACTGATAGTGAAGTGTACTTCCTGCCACTCAGAAGAGAGGTATGAGATGTAGCTACAGAATGATGCATACATTTTTAGACTTAGCCATATGTTCATTTTGGGACAACTGGATCATGCAGTTGAATACCAGGCTGGAGTCAAGAACACTCATCTTCTTGAGTTCAAATCTGGCCTCAGAGACTTACTTAGCTAGCTAGGTAACACTGTGTGCCTCAGTTTTTTAATCTACAAAATGAGCTGGAAAACAAAAGGGCAATAATTTCAGTATCTTTGCCAAGAAAGCCCCAAGTGGGGTCGGACGTGACTAAAATAACTGAATAACTGTATGTTCGTTTGTTTTATGTAAGTCAAAAGCATGAAACATGTGCCAAGATTAAACTAGCCTGAACTAGATTAAAATGTAATTGGAAAATATTTAGCAAAAAACATAAAAATACAATTTTAACATGATGCTAACATGTGATTTCCTAAGTCAATATGCTATAAAAGGGTTTAATGGCCCTAATTTTAATTTGTTTTATGCCACAGATATAATTTTTCTTATTTATTACAAGGGAATGTTCTTTTCGAGGTGGGGGCAAGTCACTGGGAAATGATACTGATGTTTGTCCTGTTTAGTTTTGCCTTTAAAAAAAATATCAATAAAATATTTTTTTAAAGAGAAAATTGAAGCCATGAATCATAAGGTCTCTTTCCTCCCCTACACCATACCTCAAAAGTTCTTTTGAACTTAACCTATACTTAAAAGTCTCAAAGGATGAAATGGTCCTTCCTCTTTCTCAGGCTATCTACTCTGTGTTCTTGATCCTATTCCCTCTAGTCAGTCTCCTTTGAAATATCAATCCATATATTATATCCACTCTCTCTGACCCTCAGTTCAATTTCTACCTATCTGTTGACTCTTTCACTGACATCTAAAAGCATATTCAGATCTCTCCTATTTTTAAAAGAAAAAAACAAAAACAAAAACCTTTCCCTTGATCCTGCTATCCCTTCAAGCTATCATACTATATTTTCCCTCACTTTCAATGCCAAATTTTCAGAAAAAAAGTGCTCTACTTCCTCACTTCCTACTCATAGCAGTATTATAATCTAGTTTCCTTCTCAATCATTCAACAGAAACTATTCTTTCAGAGACCATCCATTGTTATTAATATGCTAAATCAATGGCTTTTTCTTAAGCCTCATACTCTTGGATTTTTCTATGATTTTTGAAAACTGGCCACCCTTCTCAGATACTTTCTTTTCCTCTGTTTTTCTGTGGTTCTCTTACCACTCATAGACCTGTGCAAAGCATTTCATTAGAGTATGCCCTCAGAGAATTTTTTAAGTGAACATTTAACAAATGCAATCATAAACTACATTATTTTAACTCAATAAAATTTTAAAAAATCTTAATTTTTAATTACATTTTATTTCTATATAATACAATCTTTGTTTAAAACTAAATTAACGTGTGATTAAAATGCCACTTTCTGAAACATTAGAGTATGCTTGGATATACCCTATATATAAAGGAACATTTTTATATTCCTTCAGGTTTGACTGATCCTTCTCAATTTCTTTTATTAATTTATTATGCAGCTCCCAACCCCTAAATCTGGATGTCTCTTTAAAGCTTTGTTTAGGAAGTTATGGTATATGAATGTGATGGAATATTATTGTTCTGTAAGAAATGATGAGCAGGCTGATTTTAGAAAAGCCTGAAAAGACTTAAATGAGTGGATGCTGAGTGAAGTGAATAGGACCAGGAGAATATTGTATACAGTAACAGCAAGATTATTTGATTATATTTTAGATTTAGCTTTTCTCAGCAATACAGTGATCCAAGACAGTTCATATAGATTGAGATGGAAAAATGCCATCCACATCCAGAGAGAACTAATTGTAGATGGAGACATTATTTTCATCTTTTTTGTTTGCTTTTCCTTTCTCATGGTTTTTCCCTTTTGTTTTGCTTTTTCTTTCACAAGATGACTAATAAAGAAATAGGTTTAAAATGGTTGTACATGTATAATCTATATCAGATTTCTTGCTGTCTTCGGGATGCAGGAGGTAAAGAAGGGAGGGAGAAAAAAATCAGAATTCAGAATCTTACAAAAATGAATGTTGAAAACTATCTTTTCATGTAATTGGAAAAATAAAATACCATTCAGAAATTTTTTGAAAGTCTTTGTTTAGGATCTTTTTTTCTTGCTCTCTCTCCACTTCTCCTTGATGATCTTATCCATTCTCATGAGTTCAATTTTTACCTCTACTTAGATGACTCACAAATCAATACATCCAATCCTAATCTCTCTTCTAAACTCTAGTCCACATTTCTCTCTGGGTGTATTGTTATGGATTCTACATAATATGTCTAGAAGTGAACTCACCGTATTCAGCCTTAAACCTGCATCTCTGCCAGACTTTTTTACTGTTGAGATGTCACCCAAGTTTGAGACCATAGGGCTATTTAAAAATTCTTAGTTCTTTATTATTTCCCACATCTAATCATTTTTCAAGTCCTGCTAATTCAAGGTCCACATCTTTTAAATATATCTGTTTCCCTATAGTTCCACTCCATTCCTGTAACTTTCCAAATCAAAATACTTCTCCTTTGTTCCCATGTTACCCCATAGATATTGCTTCCTATTATTAATGTGTAAACTCCTTGAGGTATTTTTATTTGTAATTCCAAGGTTTGGTATATAGGTAAATACTTTTTCATTCATTCATGATATAAGATAAAGGTGCCTTCTCTTTGATCATACATCATTCTCATCATCTCCTTTTTTCTCTCTTTTTAAAAATGTTTTATTGATATTCATTTCTTTTTTTTAAATAACTGTCTTTTTCCCCAGTGATTTGCCTTTCACCCCAATAGGACACTCTTTTGTAATAAATTAGCTCAGTAAAAAAAAATGAACATATTGACCATTTTTGAAAATAATGTCACATTCTGTATTAATTGTCTACTACCTCTTTACTAAGAGACTTGAGACATGCTTCACCAACAGTTATGATAAAACCAAGGTACTGACCAGAGTTTCCAAGTATTTGTTTTGTTTTCCTCTAAATTATAGTGGTTATCATATATATTTTTTTCTGATAGTTCTATTTACTTCCATATACATCAGTTGAAAAAAAAATCTTCCCAACTTTTTCTCTATTCTTTATATTTGTCATTTTTTATGCCACAATATTATTCTATTACTTTTCCTCTTTCTTTGACATACTGTTATGATTAGTAGTAGTATACCTAGGTCAAAAGGTATGTTCAGTTTAGTTTACTTATTCCATATAATTCCAAAATGTCTTCCAGAATGATTAGACAAATTCATAACTCTAACAGATCTATCTAGATCTATCTAGATCTAGATAGTTAAAATGCCTTTCTTATCACAGCCATTTCAACATTTACCATTTTATTTTTTTATTTGCTAATCTGATTGATATAAGGTAAAGATCTCAAAATTATTTTTGTATTTTTTTATTATTAATGTTTAAGAGCATTGTTTTATATGGTTGTAGATTGCTTAAATTTTCTATTCTGAAAACTTTCGATATTCCTATTGCCTTTCCTATTGTTTAGCACAGTATCTGCCTTAATAAAAGGCAGATATATTTTGATCATTTATTTGTTGGGGTATGTCTCTTGTTCTTATATATTTGCATCTATTTCCTCTGTATCTTGAATGTGAGCATTTATCAAGGATCACAGGTCACAGATCTAGAACTGGAAGGAATCTTAATGGTCATTAAGTTTAATCATTCATTTCATTTTGCAGATAAGAAAACTAAGCCCCCCCCCAAAAAAAAAAAATTAAGTCCTTTAACCAACCTCACACAAATCATAAATGGCAGATCTAGAATTCAAAGCTGGGTTCTCTGATTCCATTTCCATCACTTTCTATTTTACCTTGCTTCCTCCTAAGTGTTATTGGGACAAAGTTTCCTCCAATTAATTGCCACTCTTCTAGTTTTAGCAACATTAACTTTCCACAAAAGCTTTTCAATTTTATGTGATGAAATATTAGTTTGTATCTTTTATAATTACTTCTATCCCTCCTCTAGTTAAGAATCTTCCCTCCTGACATAGTTGTACAAGTTGTGTCCTTCTATTCTCTTTTAATTGTTTAATGATATATCCTTGAATATTCAAGTCATATTCTCATCACCTCTTGCCTGTACTAGATTACCAGTTGGTCTTTCTACCTCTAGTTCATCCTCTATACAGTTGGCTAGAATAATTTTCCCGAGAGACAGCTTTGACTTTGTTAATCCTTTTCATCAAAACTAAAGTAGCTTCTTACTGCTTCAAGAATAAAATACAACTCTTTATTCTGTCACAATCTGACACTCACTTTGCACTCTTATTTCACAACACCCTTTAATAACCATAAACTTTCTAGTCTTTCTTCTTTTGCATCCCTAGGTAAGTCTTGTCATTGTTGTCATTAGGGAAAGGTTTGAATTTAATGTTAGAGCAGACTGAAAACATAGAAGGTCAAAGGCCTTCACATATTCTGTATTTTCCAGCCAAACCAAATTACATGCTATTTCCTCATATTCTTACTCTTATCTCTAGCTTTTGTACCCTGTGACAAGTCATGCTGGTTCTATAAAGAACTTGATCATCAGTGACCCCTTTTAGAAACCTTATCTTTTTTTCAAGCTTAGATCAGGGGCTACTTCTTTTTTTAGCCTCCTCTGATTCCTTCCTTTCTCACATTTTCCTACATTACTTTACATAATGATATATAAATGATATATATTTTTCCTATGCCTCCCTATCTTGCATTATATTTATCTGTTTTTTAAGGCCTATCCCTTTCAAATCTGCCCCCAATCCTCATGCAGAGAAATATCAATTACTTGAGGGCTAGGACTGCATGATTTTTGTCATTGTATCCCAGTAGCTTGCACTGTGCCTTGCACAAAAGTTGAGCATAATTTTAGCACTAAGAAGGGTCTTAAGAGAATTCTAGACAAAATCCTTTCTTCTATAGATAAAGAAACAGATCTAGAGAAGTAACTTATCCATTTATTTGGTAAGGCAATTGAGGTTAAATGACTTGCCCAAGGTCACACTTCTAGTAAGTGGTAAATATCTGAGACTGGACTTGAACTCAGATGCTCCAGACTCCAAGATCAGAGATCTATGTACTGTGCCATCTAATTGCCTCCATAACTTACCCATTTTTGTAACCCTCATAAGAAATAGAGCAGGAATCCTAATCCAGGATTCTATGATTTCAAGTCTATACTTTTTACCCAGTGCCACAACGTTTAATGAAAGTTTGCTACAGAGGTAGCAAATAGCAGAGCAGAAATTTAAACTCAGGTCTTCTGTTTCCAATTCTAGCCATACAGGGTCAAAAAACTAGTTTGGCTATTTATATGAAAACATATTTTACAAAAACCACAACTTGGAAACCTCTCCTAAAATATGAAACCCATCCATGTTAGCTCTTCCCCTCAAATTAGGTTATACTGATTCAGTTTTGCAATGAGAAACTTTCACCTATAGCCCCACTTACTAACATATCCCTTTGCCACTGAGAAGAAATAGACTAAGACCAACTAAAAAATGGGCTCTGATCTCAGAGACAGGTTTCCATACATTAATTCTGTAAACTTTTATACTGATAGCTTCAGTGGTATTATTCTTCATCTTTGTTTTCACTGGTTTTCATAGTATTGTCTTTAATGATTTTTCTCCCAGCATTATACCTTGTTCTTCTATCCCAGCTTTCAGACACATGACCTTTTTGTCGATCTCATTAAAGCTTGCACTCATTTTCTCAAGTTTCCTATCAATCGGTGTAATTGCTTCCTACACAAAATCCAGTCTCCTATTAACTGGCTCATTACCTTAAGTTAAAAGTTCAGAAACTTCTTCAGACCGTAATCACTGTGGTGTCCTAAAAAGAAACTACTTTTGAAATTGCTGACACATCTTTAAGTTAAAAGCTTGGAGTTTGAATGTATTGTTTTACAGCACCATTTTATTTCTTTGTAAGTTCTTTACCTTTCCAGGTTTTTACTCCAACTATAACAGGAAATTCCTACCTTCCCTAGGCATAGCAATAACAGAATTAATTATACAAAGGTCAAAAGAAAACAAAAATTAATAAGAGTTTATGTTGATTAAAAAAAAAAGGAGTACAGTGCCTGGAATATAGTGAATACTTTATAAATGCTTATCAATTGATAAAAATAATATAATTCAGAAAAGGTGAAATACTCTTTTTTCTTGAATTTGGAGAAATTTAATGAAATGAACAAGACCAGGGTCAATAAACTGTTCAGTGATTATTTTGTTCCATTTCCTTGCCATTTGATTTTATCTTCATATTTCCAAGACAACTCCACTGCTGCTCAACTTCTGTCTCCTAAAACTAATGTTCCATTGGGTTTAGTGATCATAAAAAGGAAATATAAAGTAAGCAACAATAGAGTCTGGACATGTTATTTTATAGATATAGGAAATCCCAAGGTGAGAAAATCCCCTCTACTGAATACTGGCAATTTATAGTTTGGGAAGTTGCCTAGAGGACTGAAAAATTAAGTGATTGGTTAGAGTCTAAAGTGACAGTCAGTGTATGTGAAGGATAGGATTTGAACTTGAGTCTTTGTGGATATGAGACAAGCTCTCTGTCCACTGTGCCATGCTGCCTTTCAAAGTAAGAAAGATAACCCCAAATAGTAAAATCTATGGACTAAAGTAAAAATAACAAATGTGGAACAAAAACTCATAGTCCAGATAAGTGTAATTAAAAATTATGTATCCACATATGTGTATAAATGCTATTTATAGATACAAACACATTTATATATACATGATAAAAAGTCCTTCACAATTTATAATCTAATTTTCTTATAACAATCCACTAAGGCAGATAGTGTAATGATTATTATTTTTATTTTACAGGTTAGCAAACTGAGTTTTAGAGAAGCCAATTATTTTGTCCACCATTATACAGCTGATAGAACAGTGACAGAATTAGAATCCTAAATCAAATTTTCAAATTTCAAGTTCACTGCCTCATCCTTAGGGGGTAAGGGTAAAGGGTTTTTTATCTCTAGGATTTGGTAAGGGAGGGAAAAAGAAAAGGGAAAAAAAGAAATTTATATCATAACTATTATATATTTAAAAGGCATAGTAAGTTGTATAGAATAGATTTGTAGTTTCATGTACAACCATATTTTTATTGTAATATATTATATTAATGTGTGTTTAATTCCATAAACTAAAAATTAAAAAAAATTTAAGTGACACTAATACAAGGTCTTTATAACAGTAGTATAATACTTGCTCTTTTCTAGGCAGTATTGAAATATTTCAATGTTCTAGCAGCAGCAACAGCAATAACAGCAAGCATTTGTGTAAAGCACTGTGTTTGACATCAGGGATACAAAGAATTATAAGACATTTTCAGAGTCTTCAAGGGGCTCAAAAATCTAGTTGGGAAGTTAAGAAATATACATAAAATGATGAATAATATTGAAGATACAACATGGTACATGCTAAATGTTTAAGGAGCAATACAAACAGCAAGTTTACTGGGGCTTTGGACAGGTAAAGCTTTGAAAAAGGGAAATTAGACTTTGGGTTTTGCAGGCTAAGCAGGAAAGGAAATGGAGACGAAGACAAGGCCATTCTAGGTAAGGGGACCATATGAGGGGGAAGAATGCAAATGATGTACAAATAAGCATTATTTAACTAGGGGGTGGTGAGTCGGTCTGTTTGGAATATTATTTTAATAAGTAGTATGAGATAAAGCTAAGGAGTAGTAGGATCAAGTTATGAAGGACCTCAAAATACAGCCTGAGTTTAAATTTTGTTTTACAAAGTAAAAGGGAAGGAGATGTAAAAAAGGCTGTCTTTAGAAAGATTTGATAGAAACACGTGTGATGTGTTGGAGTGGTGGAGAGTTGGAACAAAGGGATCAATTTAGAAGTCAATTTAGAAGGCAGTAGTGCCTATATAAGGTGATGAGAAGCAGGATTTGGATGGAGATAGTGGATTAGAAAGCAAATTCATCAGCACAAATAGGCTTCTATAATGTCACTGTGAGGGGATCTTAGCTCAAACCCATGGACCTTAATGAAGTGCTTGAGGAAGCCCAGTGGATTCTGAGAAACAGAGTTTGATATAATAATCTTTACTTAAAACCTGGATTTTATTCTCAGTTTTGCCATTAAATAGCTTTGGACCTTGAATAAATCATACTTTTTGTGTCTCAATTTCTTCCTAACAAAGTAGGATTAAGTAAACAGAAGTTGTATTCAAGCTCTAAGGATCTTAACTCTGCAAATTATAGGCTTGATCTAACTAGAGAATTAATTTGGAACTCGGACCTTTAAAGACTCAGAATTAAACTAGTACTCAAAGAAGCCCTCCTATAACAACTCCAAATCCTCAGTGTGGCATCCAATTCCAGGCTGAATTGAGGGCCTGAGATCTTCTTGTTCTGAAAGGATGTCCTTCTTTGGACCATATATAATATGGAGTTTTAAAATAATAATATTTTTATTATTTTTATAATAATTAATGAGTTTTTAAAATGTGAAATCTTCTGATGTAAAAAAAAAACTAATCTATAAATAGAATTTCATAGACCTGCTATTGGAAAGAAATTTGCACATTATTCTAATGAAGGTTTCATTTTACAAATGAGAAAACTGATGTCAATAGAGATGAAGTGGATCTGTTCAAAGCCAAAAGGTTATGCCTTTATTATGGCAGATCTAGGCATTCAACCCATTTTTCTCAGACCACAGCCAGTGCTCTTCCCACTACATTAAGCTATCCTCATAGCATTAGGCAATATATTTTGGGGAACGGGATCTACTGCTTATCTTTGAATTTATACCAAATAAGAAAACTTTTATTCAACCCACTTATAAGGGCACTGTATAAATACAATTTATTTAGGTTTATTTGATACTTGGTAGTATTTCCATATTTTTACAACTGAAACTCAATGATCTTTATATTTATTTAGACAACTATTAAATCTGGACTTTGAACTGGGGAAATGAAGACAAAAAAATTCATGTCCAACAAGTAAAATTAAATACTAGGAATTTCCTTGAATTAACTTAAAAGACAAGAAAATTTAAACCTTAACTAATAGTTTTATAAGTTTCACATGATAATACAAAGATCAGAGGCTAAACAGGGGATAAAAGTCTGACAGCAATGTTGAGTAACTTTAAAAATGTTTTCCTAGCTCAGTCTCCTCAAAGTAGATGACTTGAATTACATGGCAAATAAATTCAAATGGAATTTTTAAATAATTGGTTTTCTATCAGTTATTAACAGGAAAGACAACATTATTTTATTTTTTCTTAATAGTATTTTATTTTTCTAAATACATGTAAAAATAGTTTTCCACATTCATTTTTGTATGATTTTGTGTTCTAAATTTTTTCTCCCTCCCCCTTTTAGCTCCCTCTTCCACAAAACAGCAAGCAATGTGATATAGGTTATACATGTATAATTCTTTTAAACATATTTCTATATTTATCAAGTTGTACAATAAATATCAGACCAAAAAGAGGAAAACCACTAGAAAGAATCCCATTGCCCCTGCAAAAAAATGGTGAAAATACTATGTATTCATCCACATTCAATTTCCTAGTTCTCTCTCTAGGTTTGGGTGGCATTTTCCATCCCAAGGAAAGACCACATTGTAATAGTTCAATTAATACTACATGCTCATTAGTGGATAAGTAAACACCTATATCATAGCCCTAAAAAGAAAAAATTTAAATTCTAACAAAATACTTAATTGTGTGTTTGGAAGCTACTAAATACTTGTAAGTTACTCTCATCAACTAGGAATTAGAACAAAAAGTACTGATTAAGAATTTAGTATTTGCCTGTCATTTTCAACTTTTAAGTCATGGGCAATGGTAAGAGACTAATTTTTACCTAATAAGTGTTCAGCTTCTTCCTGTTTTTTGCACTTAACAGATGACATTCTGTTTCTGAGTCTTCATGATTCCATCATAACTACTTTATTTTGTAATAGTATTTTATTTTTCCAAGTACATGTAAAGATAGTTTTCAATACTCATTTTTGTAAAACCGTGTTCCAAATTTTTCTCCCTCCCTTCCTTATCTTCCCCTTCCTAAGACAGCATGAAATCTGATATAGGTTAAACATGTACAATCCTTTTAAACATATTTCCATATGTGTCATGTTTTGCAAGAAAAAAAGGAAAAAAATAACAAGCAAACAACAACAAAAAAATCATAAGTATTTTAAAAGTAAAAATGCAACAGATTTTTGTAAAAATGATGCAAAAAACATTCAGCCCCAAAACTTTGACTCCTTTTTTTTTAACTAAATTGACAATTTTCTTTTTATAAAATATATTTTGCCAAGTTGAAGAAATATTAGACAATTAAACATAATGTGATGTAAAGACAGTGGGTTCATGTTCCCACTTTATCATTTAACTGACTTTAGGCAAATTATTTACAGTTTTATGGGCTTGAGTTTCTTCATCTGCAGAATTAGGAGGCTGAAGTAGTTGATTCCTAAATGATTATAGAAGATCCATTCAAGCCAACTTATAAATAGTAAGTAAATGATCTACTAAAAAAAGGGGGAGGGGGATTGTTTACTTTTTTAATTTACCAAAATGAAACTTTCTGATGCCTTTTATTTAGAATGAAGGACTTTCAGAAGCTTGAGATAAATTGGAAATATTATGTAAATCAATGTGAATGGGATTTGATTAAAATTAATTTGGTAACTAAGACTTTATATCTGACTTTTCCAGATATTCAACCTCTGGCACTTTAATGGCTTGACCCAAACAGGATGACTTCATGTACACTGCATACACTGCTTCCCCTTTTTTTCTTCTTCAAAAGTATTCATTCCAGTACAGTATGATATTATAGAGTATACTTAAGCTTTAGGAAAGAGAAATTTTCAAAAAGAAAAATTTAGAAATTCCAATTATGAGGCTGAAACACAATGTTTAAAAAAAACAAAGAAGAGCATATAAGTTGATGCTCTTTGCCAATTATATGAAATTCTCAAGCCCTTAAAAAGCCATAAAAATACAATGTATGTAAGCCTAATAATAATAATGTTTCACATTCGTGTAGTAGTTCTAACTTTCCCAAGAACACCAAAACTTATTATTTAATTTAATTCTCAAAAAAGTCCTGCAAGGTAGTCAGTGAGAGTCAGTGAGAGGAAAAAAGGTTAGAGGGCTGGCTTCAGAATTAGAAAGATATGGATTCAAGTCCCACCTTGCCACTGTTTGCATCACAGTGGACAAATTACTTGACCCCACTGCCAGAGACAATTCTTCAAAAGTATTGCAAAAGTGAAGCAGCTAGGAGGCTCAGTGGATAGAGCATCAGCCCTGAAGTCAGGAGGTCCTGAGTTCAAATGTGACTTCAGACACTTAATACTTCTTGGCTGTGTGACCCTGGGCAAATCACTGAACCCCAACTGTCTCAGGAAAAAAAAAAAAAACTATTGCAGAACTTATTAATTTGTAGTGGTAGAGTTTCCTCACTGAGAATCCTCTTTATCAATGACATCTTTGATCTCACAACAACAAAAAGGTAGCTAATGTCAGGGATTCACATTAGAAGTAAATTGCTTTGTATGGAATTCTTTCTTCTAGAGCATTCTGTGACAATGGCTTTATTTCTGTTCAAATCTTTATGGTTTGTTTTTTTGTTTTTGTTTTTGGTTTTTTTTAGTGTTCCCCAATGTTTGAAGACCAGGCACATCACATTTACAAGGTTCTTGCATATCCTTTAGGTGACTGTGAGATGTCTGAGCACGGGCAGGGGTCTTCAAACTATGGCCAGTGCGCCAGATGCTGCAGCTGAGGACATTTATCCCCCTCACCCAGGGATATGAAGTTTCTTTATTTAAAGGCCCACAAAACAAAGTTTTTGTTTTTACTATAGTCCCACCCTCCAACAGTCTGAGGGACAGTGAACTGGCCCCCTATTTTAAAAGTTTGAGTATCCCTGGCACTCTAGACTCATTAAAAGGCTCTAATCTCCACTGATATTTTCCCCTTAATTCTAGGAAGTAAACCACTATACCTCAGTTCTCTTTAGCCATTGTTAGTTATATCAGCTTTTACACAGAAAAGCTTATTTTATTTTATTTTTTAAATTTCAATAGTATTCTATTATTTCTAATTACATATAAAGATAGTTTTTAGCATTCATTTTTGTAAAGTTTTGTTACAAACTTTTTTCCTCCTTCCTTCCCAATCTCACTTTTTCCAAGACAGCAAGCAATCTGATATAGTTTATACATGTACAATCATTTTAATATATTTCCATATTAGTTATGTTGTGAAAGAAAAATCAGAACAAAAGGGAAAAACTACAAGAAAGAAAAAGCAAACAACAAATATAGTATGCTTCAATCTACATGCAGTTTCCACAATTCTCCCTCTGGATGTGGATGGCACTTTCTAATCCAAGTCTATTGGAATTATTTTAGATATTGTATTGCTGAGAAGAGATAAGTCTATCATAGGTGATCATCACACAATCTTGCTATTACTATATATGATATTCTCCTGGTTCTGCTCACTTCACATAGCATCAGTTCAAGTCTTTATAGGCTTTTCTGAAATCAGCCTGCTCATCATTTCTTATAGAATAATGATATTCCATTACATTCTTACACCATAACTTATTCAGCCATTCCCTAATTGATGGACACCCATTCAATTTCCAAGCCCTTGCCACCATAAAAAGAGTTACTACAAACATTTTTGCACATATGGATACTGTCTTTTTTTTTTTTTTATGATCTATTTGGGATATAGATCCTATTGAGACACTTCTAGATCAAAGGATATTCACAGTTTTATAGCCCTTTGGGATATAATTGCTCCCCCAGAAGGGCTAGATCAGTTCATAACTATCAACAATGCATTAATATTCCATTTTCCCTACATCCTCTCCAATATTTATTATATTCTTTTTGGTCATTTTAGCTAATCTGATAGGTGTGAAATGATATTTCAGAGTTATTTTAATTTGTATTTCTCTAATAATAGTGAATTAGAGCATTTTTTCATGTGACTATAGATGGCTTTAATTTATCTGTTCCTATCCTTTGACCATTTATCAATTGGGAAATGACTTGTATTCTTATAAATTTGACTCAGTTCTCTATGTATTTTAGAAATGAGGCCTTTATCAGAAATACTGGCCATAAAAATTGTTTCCTAGCTTTCTGTTTCCCTTCTAATCTTGACTACATTGGCTTTGTTTGTGCAAAACTTTTTAATGTAATCAAAACTATACATTTTATATTTCATAATGTTCTCCTTTTTCCTGTTTGGTCATAAATTCCTCCCTTCTCCATAGTTCTGAAAGGTAAACTATCCTTTGTTCTCCTAATTTGTTTATAGTTTCACTCTTTATCTAAATCATGAACCTATTTTGACCTTATCTTGGTATAGGGTATGAGATGTTGATCTGTGCCCTAGTTTCTACCATATTATTTTCCAGTTTCCCCTGCAATTTTTGTCAAAAAGTAAGTTTTTATCTTAGAAGCTGGAGTTTGTCAAAGTATATTACTATGGTCATAGACTATTGTGTCTTGTGAACCTAATCTATTCCACTGATCCACTATTTTTTCCTAGCTAGGTTTTGATGATTCTGCTTTGTATTATAGTTTTAGGTCTGGTATGACTAGGTCACCTTCCTTTGCATTTCTTCCCCATTACTTCCAGAAAGGAAGGCACAATCACAAATATAGAAGCTTACTTCCCCAAAAGGTAGGAAACACAATCCTTTTTCCCTTCCCCTTCCTCCTGACTTCCATAGAACACAGTCTCAGTTCCAAATATAAAACTGTCCTTAGACTCCAATCACAGGCATTCTTCTTATTGCTTCTCTGCCAGGGCTGGCTACTTCATCCTGATTCCAAAGTAGTTACCATGGCTGGTACTTCCAGGTCCCATGGGGAACAGGAGAAGGAAAGTTTTTCTCTTCATACTGGTTCCATTGTTGTGATCTTCATCCTCTGGACAACAAATTAAGAGTAGCAGAAAAAAAGGAACAGCTCAGCTTCATCGTTTTTAAAGATGCTGATGTGGTTTGAGCAGGAAAATAATATGTGTGTGGTTGATGTGATACCGGATGATGGAAAGCGCCAAAAGTTGGGGTTCAATCATGTGAAAAATTCACAATGGCTATTCCCTTTGGCAAAAGGTACATTTATTTAGGGGAATAGATTACAGACAAAATGAAGGATTACAATAGACACCAGGAATGGTAAATATGAATTAGAGTGGGAGAGTATATGAAGAACAAGTTCCTCAATGGAACTCACAATTACCCAGTAGAAAGGGAGCACCCCATGAGATTGGAGCATGCCCTTAGCTGACAGGCTAAATCCTGAAGGGGACAATATCCCAAAAGAATTAGGTAACTATAAGGAGAAGTGGGATTCAGAAGCATAGTGGAGTTAGGAGAATGCCACATAACATGGGGGAAGGGAAAAGGAAAAGACACCTCAGGCAGAATGCAGTTATGGATTGATCCAAAGAAGGTAGTAGCCATGGGGTGACCCATAAGTAGATTTTAAAGGGAAAATTTAACCTCAGGGACATGACTGGGATTTCTGACAGGACATAACAAGGTGAGACTCCTTAAGACCCCCACAGAAGGTAGGTCTCAGGGGTTGACATTACTTGGATTTCTGACTGGAACTCCCTAGAGGGTGGGACCATGAAGCTAAATTGATCTCTATCTGTGCTTTCTCCCTGCTTGCCTCAGGGATCAACTCTTCAGCTTCTCTAGGTTCAACCACTCCTCCCAAGGCAATGATTCAGGACCTCATCAATCCAGGCAGTTAATCAAGGTTACCTGGTAGATGATGCAGAGGTCTCCATTTTAGGCAATCTAGACTTGTTCCAAAAACCTCTCAAAGATCCCTCTGTGTCAGATAAAGCGGGCCTGTCAAGACATGCTTTAGAAAATATCAGTTTTCCCTTTTTCCATCAGGAAATTTATCCTTTCAACAATCCTATTATAGATGTTTAACTAATTTCATGAAGCACTTCATAGCACCAACATTATAAATTTTTCTTTTTTACTTAGTGGTAGTCACAAACTATGATTATTAGCAGCTGTAATTCACTGTAGTCCTAACACCTCTCAGAGTTATTAAAAGGCTTAATTTGATTTATACTTTAAAGTTTTTCTGCATAAGCAGAGGTTGTAGCAAATGCTACTCAGTATGATAGGATTTTAAACAATTGCAGTTGATTAGAATAATGCTCCAATCCACCAAATATTCATTGAGTACCTACATAGCACAACCCAGAGACCTTTAATGACTGACTCCAAAAACAAAAGAAAAATAGTACCTGTCCTCCAGGAACTTACAGTCTATTTACAATGCATACTAAGTATTGTTGATGAAGAGTATGCTCTTATTGAGTTGTAGTCTTCCAATAATATGTGAAAACTTGATCCATATAAAATTTTCCTTTTCCTATTTCTTAGCTATACTTGTTTTTGTTAACGTATCATTAAAAAAGATTCAATTCATTCCTCCAAGGAAGATGCAATGGAAAATATTAGAAAAGAAAGCCTTTTGACAGTTTTTATGTAACATATAGAATTGATATTATAATATCAATATTATGTGCAGATTCTTTCTATTTACATGAATGAACAAGGCTAATTAAGTAGGCAGTTGTTTTTCTATAATTCACTCTGGGAAATGATGCAAATATGAAGTAAATGGCTTAACAATAACTGTTGGCATTCTCCTCCAATTTTATTGTCATTTTTATTCCTATTCCTAAAAATAAATATCTAAAATAATCATGGGGCAAAAGTCTTTGCCAACTTTGAAATAAAACTCCATTTTCAACAATTAAAAATCTAATCAGATCTTTTGTCCTACTGTTGCACACAAGTGTATACTCAATTAACATTAAATGTAAGCACCTTTTTTTCTCTTTTTTTAAAAAAAAGTATAGTAATGGAGTGAGTACAGAGGGACTGCAAAAGTTGTACTGAAAATCAATACACAATGCAAATAAATTATTAATGCTTTAGGCAGTTCAAAGGCAACCATAACCCCCCCTCCCAAACCTGTTATTCCACCCTCTCTACAGCATAAATATTTTGTGAGGGGAAAAAAAAATGCATAATCTAATCTAAAATAAAATGTATTTTTAGAACCTTAAATGAAAGGTACAGTTTAAAATTATTTTATTACCTGGGCACTATAATTTGTTATTAGGGAGATGTACCAGATTTTCATTGACAATATTCGGTATATCAGTGTCTTCTTTCCAATGCTGATTGAAACTACTACTTTCATTGAATGGCATTTAATTAAAGAGAAAGTGAAGTATAGTTATTGTTGTTGTTTGTCCTTCATTTTCCAAGAGGACTCGAACATAGGGAAGGAGATGTCAAGATTTGCAAGTTAGCTAGATTTAACTGAGGGAGGGCTAAGCAAAATCACTAACTTCAGTTTCTGTCTTCCAGAGCCCTCTGAGTACAGTGGCAAAATATTGACCACTAGAGATGGCCCTGAGGCAGTAGGAGGCTTCGGCCTTTTAAAGACGTTTTTAACCGGTCTCTTTGTGTCTGAGTCAACAGCCATTTAGCAATTAAGCTAAGTAAAAATATGGCAAAGAATGGCCTCTTTTACCTAGTCTCAAAAAAAAAAAAAAAAAAAAAAATCAGTCTGGGAAAGGGAAAACCCTCAGGGTTTCTGGTCAAAACAGAAACAATTGCTATTTACATTCACTTTGAGCCATCAGAAACCAAACATTAAATCCAAGACTAAATAAGGCTTGGACTGGGACCATTGTAGACCAATCCATGAGAGCAATATAGTAGAACCAGCTGGAATCTGATTCCTGGTTCTTGGTAATAGCTATGTGATCCTGGTCAAGTCACTTAAACTTGGTTTCTACACCTATAAAATGAAGTTAATCCTAGGTATTTCACTGAGTTTTTTGGGTAGAAAGCACTTAATAAATGTGAAGTGGCAATTTGACATTTGCTAAATGCTTTTCATTGTCTTTAGACTTGATCCTAATATAAGATTGAGTTTTTTCCCTCTTTTACAAAGAATTTCATTTTAAAAACAAAGATATTTCCTTTCCAAGGATACTTCCTTGGAAAGTTCTTTGAAATAGGATACATACTGTTTAACTTATATTGGATTACTTGCTGTCTAGGGGAGGGGGAAAGTGGAGAAGGAGAAAAATTTGGAACACGAGATTTTGCAAGGCAAATGTTGAAAACTATCTTTGCATGTATTTTTAAAAATGAAAAGCTATTATTATTATTTTTTAAAGAAAAAAAAATAGAATATGTACTTTGACAAGCTGAAAGAACATAGGGGAATGTGCAGAAGCTAGTCAGGTGAGGCAAAGAATGAGGATGAGAAATTCAGTTATCAAGTGTTTGTTGAAGAGATTAGATTTGTTCCCTCCCAAACAGGTTTTTCCTGTTTAGTAAATGCAGGTAAGTTTGCATCCTATCTTCCCCTCCTTCCCCAATTCTATTGACCCCCAAGAACAATGAATTTGGAATCAAAGGACTTGAGGTTTACCACAGCCGCAATCACATACCGACTGCCTTTCTGTCCTTGTTCAAGCCACTTAATCTCTCTGGGCATCAGTTTCTTCAATCTGTAAAATTAAATGATTGGAGTAGATTTATTAAAAGTCCTGTCAAACTCTAAATCAATCACTATGACCCTTTAAAACAGCAAAAATATCAATAACCATAAAGATATGGAAATATTCACACCAATAAATAGTTTAACATTTGAAAGATATGCTCATTTTTTCCAGGAGATGGTATTTGCTGAATGGGTAATGAAATTATCTACTCTGAGTATTAGAAATGTATTCCTCTTAAATGGAAAATTCTTACCAAACTCATTTCTCTCTTCTCCTGAAACTAAGAAATTCTTCCTCAGAAATAATGTCATATTGGAAAATGGTTTAAATAAACTACCTTCTTCAATATGAAATAAGGCCTGTCTGAACACTTTCAATCTGTAAATTTTTCTGTGGGCTAGATTTCTTTCTTAAGGAACAGGCCTTAAACCAAAAGTAATCTGATTCTAACTAGCCACCGATAGGTCCATGGCCAAACTTCATTTGGTCTTTGGGTCCCAATTGACTCAGATTGAAAGTAATAGCAGTCATTTCTGTTCTGGCCAGAAACTCTCAGGGTCTTTCCCTTCCAGATTTATTTATTCACGTATTTGTTTGATTATTTATATATATTTTTTGGACTAGGTGGGAGAGGGGGGGTTTGTTGTTGGGATGTTTTATTTATTTATTTTTTGCCTCAATTGCTACCTAGTCTAAATCACTGAATGGATGAGGTCTCAGACAAACTGAGACCTGTTGAAGACCTTACCTTAAAAAGGCCAGTTTTCCATTTCATCAAGGGCCATCTCCAGTGCCACTGGACTCAGAGGCTCTGGAGGGGAAAGTGAGGCAGGTGATTTTTGCTCTGCCCTCCCACTTAAATCCAATTCACTTGCATATCACTTCTCTGATGTTATGGTCTTCTTCAAGAGCGAATACCACAAACAACAAGAAGTGTTGCAGAAACTCCATGTCCCTGTGAAGAATTTGGTGATTTTTTTTTTTTTTTTTTTTTTTTTTGGTATTAGTCCACAGAGACAATTTGTCATACATTTAATTACAGGGTGGCCAGTTTTTTTGGACACATATCTCTGAACTCAGTGGGGCTTGTCATCTGAGAAAATGAATACACTCTGTCATTGGATCCATTCCTGACACCCTTCCAAACTTCCTTAGAGCTACTAGAGTCTCAAATGGTATGGCTTTTGAGAATCTATGGTCACCTCTATGCCACATTAAGGTATCATAGAGTTGTGGATTTCAAGTTGAAATGGAAAGCTTATCTAATTCAATCTCCTTATTTAACAGATGAGTAAAACCTGATAAAGAGAGGTAAAAGGACTTATTCAGGGCTACACAGGAAATACGTGGCCAAGACCATGTTCAATTGTTCAGTCATTTGTGTCTGGCTATTCATGATATTGGGATCGTTTGCCATTTCCCTTTCTAGCTCATTTTACAGATGAGGAAACTGAGGCAAATAGGATCAAGAGATTTACCCAGATCACACAACTAAATGAATGTCTGAAGCTATATACGAACTTAGGAAGATGAGTCTTCAGACCCAGCCTTCCATCTTCTATGACACATAACTGTCTTTGTCCATTTTATCCCAAATCCATTTCACCTCAAATGTGCTTGATCTCAGAATATAAAATTTCAGGGATGATTAACATTACATTAACCACAAAAACAATTAAAAATAAGCAAAAACCTCTCACAAAATCAAGAAAGTAAGCTGAACATTTAAATAAAAATGTTTTAAATTTTTAAAATTCTAGTCACTAGTAATCAATGAAAAACTTTCAGAGGCTAAAGTTGTTAGAAATTTAATTGCTTTAATACTAATTGGGACGAGATGATTTGATTGTGAAGCCATTTAGAAGATCATTTCTATTCCTTTTTAAAATTAGTTCAAAGGACACAGCTTATGTCTACAATTGGCTGGCCTAATCAAATTTTACAGAATACTAGAATTCTATCAATACCTGAAGATAACTATGCTTATGACTTCAACTAATACAAGTCCCAGACAATGAATGATCTAGATTCACTAGACTTTATTGCTGCAAGTAAACAGAAACAGGAATCAATTGCTTTCTTTGAAGTCACTATAATTTCCTAAATTTTGCACTTGTCCAGAAAAAAAAAACTTCCATTTATCTTGACAGTTGCCTCTAGTAGGACCTGAGGCAACTGTTGGCAATTTTTCTATCATTCCCCACCTCTCTCATCCTCTCTCCTTACCTTTTCCTATTTTCTTTTCTCCATTCCTCTTATCTACCAGAGTATATAGGGCATTGTTTGAGATATTCAGGCCAAGCTAAAGAGTCTGCTGATTCCCCAATTAAATAAAAATGTTATAACATAAACCATAGAACCTTAGACCTCAAAGGAAACTTAGAGATCTTATATACATAAGACACTTGGAAAAAAATCTATTAAAATAGAAAATATCAATTGTTTACTTACTCCTTTTACTATGGGTTAAATAAATACTGGAGGGAAAATGTTGCATATAGTATCTGAGGAGCCAGGATTATATCCCATTTGTGATGTTTATTAACCTGTATGTCCAGGAATGCTCTCCCTTCTCATCTTTGCCTCCTGACTTCCTTCAAGTCCTAGCTAAAATTCCATTTTCTACTGGAAACTTTGCTCAGTTCCCCCTCAATTCTTATAGGCAACTAGGTGATACAATAGATTGGAACGCTGGGCCTGAAGTGACAAAACCTGAATTCAAATCTGCTTTCTGATAGTTATGTAGCTCGTGTGACTGGGCAAATCACTTAACATCTGTTTCTTCAATTGTTAAATGGGGATAATAATAGCACTTACCTTTCAAGATTGTTATAAAGATCAAATAAGATAATATTTGTAAAAGAGCATAGCATATTGGGCCTGATATTTAGGAGGTACGATAAAAATGCATATTATCTTCTCTTCCCTCCACAAATTATTTCTTTTGCCATATTAACCTGATTGTACACAGTCGTTTGCCTGTTTTCTCCTCTATTGGTTGGTGAGCTCTCTGACAGCAGGGGTTGTCATTTACCTTTCTTTGTACACAGTATCTTGAATATAGCAGATGCCTGATGTTTATTGACAGACAAGACCTTTCTCTTGGAGTCTCATTGTTTTCTTCAAAATGATTCTTCCTCCAAACATAACTTTAAAGCTCAGGTTGGGAGACCTTGGTATAGTAAGAAGTAAGTAGTAAAAGTAAGATCTTCTTACTATAATCTGTGTTCTAGTCTCAGCTTTCCCATTTATGAGCAGAGTAGGTTGATGTAGAAAGGTCCCAGCTTCAAATCTTGTCTCTGATACTTGCTGACTTGTGACAATGGACAAGCTGAGTTAATCAATCTAATATTTTTTCCTCTATAAAATGAAGCTGATGTCTATATTATTTACCTGAATAAGCTGTGATTTTGGTTATTACTTAACCTGTATAGGTCCCAATTTTCATTTGAAAAAAAAATTTGTATAAATGATCTCTAAAATCCTTTCAGGAATTTTTAACCAGAGACTATATAAAAGGTGATTTAAAATATATTTTTATTTTTTATTAAAGCTCTTAATTTTCAAAACATATTCCTAGATCATTTTCAACATTAAGCCTTGCAAAACCTTGTGTTCCAAAATTTTTTCCCTTCCTTCTCCTCAATCCCTCCCCTAGACTGAAAGTAATCCAATATGTTAACCATGTGCAATTCTTCTATACATATTCCCACGATTATCATGCTGCATAAGAAAAATCTAGTCAAAAAGGGAAAAAAAATGAGAAAGAAAACAAAATGCAAACAACAATAAAAAAGTAAAAATACTATGTTGTAATCCATAGTCAGTCTCCACAGTTCTCTCTCTTGGAGCAGATGGCTCTCTCTATCATAAAACCATTGGACCTGGCCTGAACCAAAAGATGACGTAATTTTTTTTTCTTTTGATGATTGTATTATAATAACTGGATTTCTCTGTAATCCTCATTTTTGAGAAAGTGTCCACAGGCTTCATTAGACTGCCATAAGCGTCCATGGAACAAAAAAAAAAAATTAAGAACATCTCTTAATTCTTGGCACACAAAATTAAATTATAAGTCCTGACGTCTATGATGTTGACAGGGTAATTTAAATTAGTCTCAGTTCCTTCATGAATCAATCAACAAACGTTTATTAAGTGTCTATTCTGTGACGGACATCGTGTTAAATTGCTGGGGATACGAAGAAAAAAGTGAAAGTCCCTCGCCCCAAAGAGATTATGTTCTATAGGGCGGAGAAACAGCTTCAGGGATCAGAAAAGACAGTTTCTTGCACTTTAATTGAGATTTAAAGTACAACTGGGATTTTGATAGATGCAAATGAGGAGGAAGTGTATTTGAGGTATGGGGGACGGCAAAAGCAAAGTCATCAAGCTCAGGAGATGCAGTGTCTGTTCCGAGCGACTAGAAGGCCCCCAGTAAGCAGCAGCAACGTACAATAACGTATAGTCTGGAAAAGGAGGCTGCGATCGGAGTAATCTATAAAATGGCACTGATGCTTGCTCTGCCTACCCCACAGGGCTCGTATAAGGCTAACAGAAATAACGTAAGAGAAAGTGCTTCTAGACGCTGGGTTAAGTCTGCAAAATGGGGCTGCCATTTACCTTGAGCAGCCTAAGGAATAGCTTATAGGAACAAAGACATTTGTGCAATACCGCCCGGCTAAAACAAGCCTGCGATAACCAAGGTGGATTTTAGTCAGAGCGTGCTGATGGTCATTTTGAGCCCAGTACACTATTCCTTTCAGACGGGGGAAGTTAATACACGGTAAAAAGGCAGCACTTCAATGGAAAACAAACTACAAAGCAGAGAACCCCCAGGCGGCAGCGATCTAGGGAGCCTCGAACGCGCATGCGCTCTGGATCTGGTGGGTTGGAGCGGGTTAAGATGTGGGGGTAGGAAAGGAGCCCCTGCGCTCCCAAGCCTCAGCCCCGCCCCCTCCAGCTGCTCGCCTTCCCAAATAACCCAAATCGGCTGCCGGGGCTTCCTCATGATTGGCCTTGGGCTCCTTCCGTTTCCGCCCAGCCCTCCAATTCTCACCAATCATGATGTGCGTTGGGTTGGTGAGCCGCGGAGGTGGGGAGACCGTCGCTGCTTTTGCTCCTCCTTTGCCTTCTACCCCCTTCTCCCGCTGCTGCCTCTGCTGCCTCCTCCGCTGCTCCGCTCCGCCGTGCGAGTGTCTGCTGGGGCCCGAGCAGCGGGCGGCGGCGGCGGCGGCGGCGGCGGCGGCGGCGGCGGCAGGGACATGGAGCCCGGGGCCGGGGGCTGGGGCGCCGCGCGCGGGCAGGGGGCCGGGCCCCCGGGCGGCCAGCCGCCTCGGGAGCAGGAGCGGAAGCTGGGGCAGGAGAAGCTCTCCGGCTTGGTGAAGAGCGTCCACCGACGGCTCCGCAAGAAGTACCGTAAATGGCAGCAGCTTTGTGGCGGGGTTGTGCCCGTCGCTGCGTTCCCTTTCATCCCTCCCAAATCACTGCTCGCCCGTCCCCAGCCTCCCAATCTTTTAACCCTCTTCTCTCGGCCCCCAGGGGATAGGGAGAACGGGGGGGGGGGCATTGGCGATGGGAAAGGGGGGTGGCTGAGAGAAAAGGAATGCAGCCCCCCACGCTTCCACCCCTTGCCCAAGTCACTGAGGTCGCTGAGGGTCTCCCTCCCCCCTCCCGAGCTTGGGACTGGGGGTGAGTAGGGGGACACAATGAGAATTAAAAGTACTTGAAAAAGGAGTGAAGGGGGAAAAAAATAGGTAAAAACCGTTATCACCGGGAGGACGAAAGCTGCCCCCCTAATCCCTTTCCTGTCACTTCCCTCTTTTTTGTTGTTTATCCCCTATTTCCCACCTTTCCTTCCCTCCCCCATCCACCGAGTCGCTGGCTTTTGGGGGGCTGCGAACTCAGCAGGCCTTGCGTGGGTGTGGTGTTCTTTAAAAGCGGATTCCAGATCTCCCCCACCTTTTACCCCACTTCTTCCTGTATTAAAATGTTTTTGACTTGGGGAGAGGAAGGAAAGGAAGTTATAATTTTTAAAACTGATGGATCCTCTTATCAGTCATTAATGTCATAATCTTTTCCCTGGCTGTATCTGAGAGTCCAGTCCTACAATCAGTGGTAGATAAGTGGCCACTCAGAATGGTAAGAGCTAGTTGGAGAACCTTAATAACTTTTATTTGTGTGTGAAGGAAATTAATAAAATAGAAGAGATATTATTGCAATCTTAAAATGCAGGTGGGCAAACAATATAGAATATAGGTGGCTTTGTTCTTAAAATCACACTTTCTTATAAGTATTAGATGTTTTCAATGATAAATAAAAATGTTTATCTTTTTCCTTCCAATGATTAGGAAGCAATTTTCTTACAGTGAATTTCATATCTAGCAGAATAACAGGCTCCCTTTCCACTTCTATATGCATCATTATTATTTTTAGTTTGCATACAATGTAACAAGTTAAGATATTAGTAGTACAGTACTCTGATATAAATCTTATACTTATCATCTAGATAAAAAGTTTAATATATACAAAAATTTAATTAAGTAACCTAAATTCAAACTAAGTATCCTTGTTCCTTTTTTGTGGTTATAACATTTCTCCAATCATAAATTCAATCTTACAAATAAAACTTGACAAATTTAAAGCTAATTTTCTTAAGAACTCAGACCTTATAAAATAATCTGTTGCCCTAAAAGGTTTCTCATAATGGTTTTAATAGGTGGCATCGGGGAAATAGTCTTACTGGCATAATTAAAATGTAGAAAATTTTGTTTTGAAAAGGATGTTTTATCTCAGCCCACAATTTATTCAATAAAAGGAATAGTTACCATAGCAACTGTTGCATCATTCTTGATCTTAAGAGAATGCCCTTACATAATGGTATTTATTGTAGGTTTTTGCATTGTTTGGAAAGATGAGGAAATAGTGAATTACTTTCCTTAATATTTGTCTTGATAATTTATGCAAAATATATAAGAAACTTGAGCAAAATGCATCTTATGGTAGGGAAATAAATGGTAGACAAATCGTTTAGAATTTTCATTTGTACCAATATTTTACTTTTCTCTGATTTATAAAGGAATAGGATTTACTAATTTAAACAGACTACTAATTAAACTTGTGTGGTGATTTCTTAAAATCTGCTTGCACTTGCTTAGTTCCCACATGTTAAAACATGTTTTTAAACCTGAATGTTAACCATGGGAACACTACTTGTTGATAATTAGAGTTCATAATCAAAAGTTGTATCCATTTCTGTGTACTCAAAAAAAATTTTGTCCAAATTCTAGCAGGGCTAAAAGATTCTAGACTTCCCTAATTATTTCTGTTGGATTCTGCCATTGCTTTAGATTTCTATGTCTCTCTTATTTTGTTCCACTAACACACAAAACCTTATTAGTTAAATAATTGTCTCTCCGATTAAATTCTCCTAACAAGTATGGTGATATGCAATTCACAGGTAAAAATGGTAGTGCCATCTATGGAAGAGTAACTGGATTTTGTACATGATTACACTTTAAAATTTATTTTCTATTATATGTTAGAATTTTATGCTAATATGGTAATCTACAATTTATTTACAAATAAAGTTCTTTGGTATGTTGGATTACTTGAAATAGATATTTTCCTACGGAAAGAATTGCTCCTAAACTAGCCCACCAAATCCTTTGTAGCTAATTTACCAAAATTATAGTACTCTTGTGGGATGGGGGTCAGAATCTTCTGAATTCCAATTTTTTAAGCAGTTGAGGACACATCTTCCACTACTGTTAAGTGCCAGCTGCAGAGAAGACTGTCTTAAGCTGTTTTCTGTCTCTTGAAGCTGAGACTAAATAAAAAAAGCATTCAGGGGGCTTGGGGTGGTAGAGCCTGACCTTGGACTTAGAGTGACCCAAGGAAAGGAATGGCCTTGGGGGGGGTTCCTAGAGTGTTCTTTGCTTTTTCATTCTTCTTCTAGAATACAACTCTTTTTGATCCTTTCCTGCTCAATATTACTTTATCCAGGACTTGGATTCCAGGTAGTGACAGGGATCTTCAGGATCTAGAGAAGGAAGAAAAGATTTTTCCAGCAGCATTGAGAAAAGTTGTTGAGTTTTTATAATAAAAAATTTTAGGTTGGGTGTGTATGTGTCAGGTACTGCCTGTATATTTAGATGGTTTTTATCTTTAATGTGTAGAATTTCAAATATAGACATGAACCAAAAATCTTTCAAAAGTATCACAGGAATTATAGACATACTTATAATAAGAAACAGCATGTTTTGCTTTGCAAACAAAGACTTCATTGTTTAATCAGATCAGCCTGATAAGTACACATCAAGCTGAGAACTGAAGTAAAGCCATGTGTTTTTTCAGGTGCCTTTGTATTATTTTTCCCACAATCCTGTTCTTCTAAAGAAGCCATGAATGATTTCTATTATATTTGACAACTCTTTTTCTAAACTTATTGGGTGTCCATATCAACACTTCAAGACTATATATAAATGACAGTAGCTGTTGACATTAAAGCCATGATTGCTATTTTCTATAGTTAAGCCTTTTTAACATGTCTTTTGGTCATTTATTTTTGAGTCAGTTTTTAAAAGTTCATTCAATACTGAATATATGTACTTTAAAATGCTATGTGATGGGAAATTTTTCCACATAAAGCTATAGGTTAAAACAACTAAAATCGAACAGCTCAGGATCTATTTGTTACGGAAACTAAATTCAGAAAGGAAACGATCTTAACTGATGGGCCTAAACAAGAGTAAACTACATTTTGAGTGGTAGATTCTTTAATAGAGCTAAACACACAGTAAGTACTTAATGAATACTTACAGGTCAATTAAATTCTTCACAGCAGATAGCTAAATGAGAATGAGGTCCTGGATGGTGTATGGGGGAAAGTGTACTGAATTTGGAGTTAGAGGGATTTGTGCTCAAATTCTAGATCTTCTACTTTTACTATCTTATGAGACTGGACAAGTTTTTTCCCCTATATAGATCTGTTTGTAAAATATGGGGTTTGAGGTTGAACTGGATAATTCCTAAAAGTTCCTTAGAAGTCTGATTCTAAAGTCCTATGAGATAAACATAGCAGTTTGTAGATGAGTTTAAAAAATGAAGAGATTTCAAAGAAAAATCTAGATATTTAAGTTTCCCACAAAGCAGAGATTTGAAATTCCTTAAGGAAATTAAAGTAGCAAATCATCTGTCTTTAATTAAGAGTTTTCTGGATTTCTTTTCCCCAGAGTGTTTTAAAAGGCCCAAAGGAAGAATATAAAAAATTAATATCAAAAATTTAACAAGTCTACTAACCCTCCCCCCCCAAACAAACAAACAAATAAACAAACCCACCCAACAACAGCAAAAAACCCTGAGTAAATTATTTTTGGTTTCAGGGTTCTTTTAATTTCTGCTACCTTAATATGTTTTTATTTAATTACACCTATTCTAGTACAATGTCAGAAAGTACTACCTTTTGTGATAGCATCTTTGCTAAATCAGCAGAGTTAGGTGAATACTGGCCATAGAAGGACTGTTTAGATTAGCTTTGTGCTAGGACATTTTGTTAACTGATAGCCAAGAGTTGGGTGAAAAGAGATAATAAAACATAATGATTTATGCATAACAGTTCATTTTCTTGTCTTTTCATTGTGTCTTAATTTACAATTACAAATTGTAAAAATGAAAAACATTTTCAAAACTAAAAGTTGATTTGTCGTGTGTGTGTGTGTGTGTGTGTGTGTGTGTGTGTGTGTGTGTGCCTTTTAAGTAGTTGTAGTGTTTGATTTTTTTTTAAACAAATGTTACATTTACTCATAATTAAATTTCCAGGACTGTGTATATAGCTTCACTTTTTAGGCAATATAATTAGCCCCAAATTATGTATTTCTTGGGGAGTAGCACAGCTTAGTTACATCTAGTAGCTGTGAAGGCAAGTGGGAACCTATTAAAGGTTTGGTAATCAGGAGAGATCATTCTTAGAAGAGGATGTCACTTCCAGGATCTACTTGTTCTACTTTTCAAAGATCTCAGTTCTTGTCTTGAAACTGGTTTCTTTGCTGTTTCCAGTCTATTTTACCTTGAATTCATCCATTGTTTCTTGAAGTCTAAATAAATAATCTGAAATCACAGTAATATCTAATAATTGCCCTTGGATCTCATCAATATATGATAATGTATAACTTTTAGATATTGAAAAGCCTCATTGAACAAGTTGAGCCTTTTTTTAAACTAAACTCTGCACTGTATTGAATTTTGTTTTTGACAATTTTGCTTTAAGAACTTTGTATTTAAAAAACCCTTAAAATATTTAGATGGTAGTTATAGAATAAAGTGAAAAACTAATTAAATACATATAGAGAGAATTTGTATTGAGGTAAGAAAAGCAACTAAGAAACCCATATTGGGAAGTGAGAAAAATCTCCAATAGATTGGTGGCAGTGGTAAGAGAATGAAGAGAAGAATGATATATTGGATAGAGCAGGAAAGAATCAGAGGTGTAGAGGAATGAATGATGAGTTTAATACTATTAGAAATGGGGGAGTTAAAGACGCTATTTTTGAGAAGAATTAAGTGAGAAAAAAGGTTTAGTTTTTTCCTTGCTGAATTTGAAATAGCTGTGCATTTAAATAGAAAAGGTGTATTTTTGGGGATTGTAGGTGAAAAGTCAAAACTTCTGGTAGGCTGATTTGGAAGCCCCTCTGAACTTGGCTATGCTGAGAGTAGATACCTTCTCAGAAAGGATACCATTCACTTTTTTTTTTTTTTTTTTTTTTTGCTGAGGCAATTGGGGTTAAATGACTTGCCCAGAGTCACAAAGCTAGGAAGTGTTAAAGTGTCTGAGGTCACATTTGAACTCAGGTCCTTCTGACTTCAAGGCTTGGTGCTCTATCCATTGCGCCACCTAGCTGCCTGCCAGTCACTCTTAATAGATATTTACCAGCTTGTATAAGAAAGCATGAGTCATTGAAAGAATGGTCAAAGGCCTTCCTGAAGTCAGGAAGGTCATATTTGGCTTCAGACACTTATTCCTTATGTAACCTTCAGCAAGCCTTTTAACTTGTGCCTCAGTTTCCTAAGATGTTAAGTGAAACTAAGAATAGTTGGTGAGAATCAAATATGAAATGATAATTGTAAAGCACTTAGCACAGTACCTAAAATACAGCAGGTGCTGTATACAGGTTTGCTTTTATTATTATTTCAGGCTGCAAAGGGAAGGCTAGAAGACCAAAGATTATGAAAAGACATTTGCATTTGGCAAGAATTTAGCATCTAACTTTTTTGTAGATCTAGTGTTATATTCATATTAGCATTATATTTTATCTTTGGCCACTAGTTAGAATTTGGACTATGCAATTTCCAATAAATACTTCTGAGCCTTCATTCTGTGCAGCAAAACATTTACTATGTCTGCCAGACAATATAGAAAGGAATCTCTGATTTACTTAAAGGATTGGTTCAAGTTCTGCCTCCTCAGTTCAAGTGCCATATTGATCACCCTAAATTCTCCCTGCCTCCACTCCAATTTGTATTATCTGTATATCTGTTCCCTTCCATAGAATGTAAATTATTTAAAGTTAGGAACTTTATTTATTTTGGTATCCTCAGATACAAAACTATCTGTGGGAGCTACCTGATTTGCTTCCTGTAAGTCTCTTGAGAGTTGCCTATGCCACTGTGACTTGTCTACCTGTGGTCACAAAGCCAAGAACTGCCAGAGGGCAAGGTTTTCCCGACTACAAGGTTGAGCTCCATTAATTAATTCCATTATATGTGTGCTAGGTACATAGTATGAACTTAAATATTTGTTGAATTATTCATTCATTCATAATAATGAATAAAAAAATGAAATCTTACTATGTGATAGTTGATTCCGGCTGGTTTCTGCTACCAGCTCTCATTGATAATCATGAGAAAATCATTTGACTACTCTGAGTTTTATTTTGTGTTTCCTAATCCAGCCTGTCCTTTGTCTTGAGTGGGAAGTGGAGAGAAAAAGAGAAAATTTAAGACAGCATTTCTCAAAATTGTGATTCTAAAATCACATTTCCCTTCAAAAGAATTTTCATAAGACTAAGACATTATTTGCCTATTGAAATATTCCTCTTTTTCCAACAACATGTCTTTGGAAAGCTAGATTTTTTTCAAATACATCAACTGACATAACGAAGTAAAAGATTGGATGCAGAAGCAGATAAGAGAATTCAGCTGTCTTCTGTCATGTCAGATCTGAAAAAGATTTGTCAAAATATGTAAGACAATTCCACTCTTCTCTTTTTTTGTTTTGAAGAAGTTATTTTTATAAAAATAAAGTTATATTATCTAATGGGCTTATTTTAAATTAATAAATGCTTAAAACATGGATTTTAATTTTTAGTGTGGTAAAAATCACATTTGTGTGTCTGTCTGTCTGTCCATCTGTGTCCTACATAAACAGAAGCTTTTTAGAATCTTTAATTTCTAAGTGTAGAAAGAGATTCCTCAATACTCTTTTAGAGTGTAATGGGGATCTGAGACCATAAAGTTCGGGAATTGCTATTTTAAGAGAAAAGTTTCAATCCTTGGAGAACAATTTTCTAAACTGCTATGTTAATGAATTAATTGGGTTTAATACAACATTTAGGGTAAGAAGGTTAAATGCTTAAAAGTGCTGTTGTTTTTTCAATGTTTCTTTTAGATAGTTTTATTCATAATGTGTTAACCTTTGAAAGATTTCCATTTGCTCAAAAACCATTTTCTAAGAAAAGGAAGCACATGTATATGGACAAATTTTGCTTTAACTATTTAGTTATAGATCCTTTCATAACTGCTTTCCCTTTTAATATGTCTGCTAAGTTGGGAAAAAAACCTTAATATTTTGTTTTTAACAGCATCTTCAATTCTAAAATACAAAAAGCCAGTTTGAACAAATATAAAAGAACATCTTAGCATAACTAACATTAACCTGGCCAATGACAATGTATTATTTATTTATTTTAAATGTCCTTACAAACTTATCCCATTCGATAATCCTAAAGAATAAATAGTTTTTGTGTTGTCGGGTGGAGTTGTGAACTGATCCAGGTATTCTGAAGAGCACTTTGGAACTAGGCTCAAAGAACTATAAATAAAGTTGTGCATACCCTTTGATCCAGCAGTGCCACTACTGGTTCTATATCCTAAATATCCTAAAAGGCTAAAGGATCCACATATGCAAAAATGTTTGTAGTGTTTCTTTTTGTGGTGACAAAGAATTGAACATTGAGGGGATGCCCATCAATTGGGGAATGGCTGAATAAGTTTATGGTATATGAATATAATGGAATATTATTATTCTATAAGAAATGACAAGCAGGCTAATTTCAGAGAAGCCTGGAAAGACTTATATGAACTGATACTGAGTGAAGCAAGCAGAACCAGGAGAACTATATTAAGCTGTACACAGTAATAACAAGATGTTATGATAGTCAATTATGATAGACTTAGATCTTAGCAATACAGTGATCCAAAACAATTCCAGTAGCCTTGGGCTGCAGTGAGAGAAAGAATATGGAGTCTGGATGTGGATTGCAGCATAACCATCTTTCTTTTTTGTTTTGTTTTGTGGTTTTCTCCTTTTCTGATTTTTATTTCCCAACATGATTCAAATTGGAAATGTCAAAAAATACTGTATAGGTATAACCTATGTTAGATTATTTACTGTATTGGCGGGGGTGGGGGGATTGGCAGGTAGGGAGGAAAAATATTTGTAACTCTTAAGATTGAATGAATGAAAAATCAATCAATTCAGCAAATAAATATTGAAAACCAGTTGGAAAAATGATATACTATTAAAACAAAGAATTCATTTTCTTATTGGACTAGGAACAATCTTACTTTATTAATCTAGAGAATTTCCAAGTAAGCAAACATTTTTTAACAATGCAAGTCAGCACCTTCGGCAATATACTCTTTTGGAGAGTTACCAAGAACACTTACAGGTTAAGTGATTTGCCCAGGATCACACAACCAATATGTTAGAGGACTTGAATTCATACCTTCTGATTATTCTCACAATTCACCATGCCATTCATTCTCTTACAATTATTATTTATGATAAAATAAATGTTAAAATTTGGATTTAGACTATATTTTAAATTATACTTAATATTCAGGAGATAAATCTTTTATAAAATTCTTTAAATATAAAAGTACCTACTTGTCTTAGACCTTCCTAATTAAGTAAGTTTCCTCATGTGAAGCATATTAAGCCAAAATTAAGATCAATTTTATGATTTCTGAATGGCTGCTTAAACGTTAACTTCACTAAGCTTTAAGTGCCTAATATACGCATAGCACCTTGTTATGCATTGGAGAAGATGAAAAATTTAGATAAGACCCTGTTTCTGCCATCATGAACTTTGTTTAATGGAGCTATATGAGATATGCATTAATAACTATAACATAACAATTCAAGTGAATTTTAAAAGCTTTGCCAATTGAAGTATACCGTGATGGAAAGAAAAATTAGGATAAAGCTCAAAATAATATTATACTAGATCGAGGATAGTCTTGAATTTCAGGCAAAGAAAATTAAATTCCTTTGGTAGGAATTACTGAAGTTTTTTTTAGCAGAGGTCAGTGCATACAGATTATTCTGGCAGTGAAAAGTGAATTGGGGATAGCTAGAAGAAAGTAAAGGGTTAATGGTGAAGTGGGGAGAGGGGAGAAACTTGACCTTTTAGGAAGCTAAAGTCCGTTTGGGTGATAGTAATGGGAGTCGATAGAAGAACACAAATGTGACGTTGCAGAAATAATCAACTGGTAGATGATTACATGTGAAAAGTGAAAGAGAATTCGTAGAAATATTGTTCTGAAAATGGAGTAGTCTAAATATATCTGATTTTTATTAGTATGAATAATTTGATTCCTCTTTTTAAATTTAATTTTAGAATGAAAAATGTCAGCAAAACCAAAACTGGCTCTAGGCACTTTTACTGTTTGTCCCACATACTTGGTATACTCATTTTCCTTCCTCATCTCTGCGACTTAATTTATTTACATCCCAAAGAAAATCCCAATTTCTATTGGAAGCCTTTCTGAATTCTTCTTAGTTCTAGTACTCTCCCTATTATATCCTTTTTATTATATTTACAGCATGTGTGTACATTATTTACATGTTGTGTACCAATATTTACAGGTCAGAGATTTAAATTTTGCTTTTTTTTTTTTTTTTTTTTTTTTAATCCCTAGTACTTAGCACAGTACCTGGCACATAGGGGAAAAACTGTCCTAAACCTGATAAACAAAGAAAAGTATTCTTTTCTAGTCCTTCCTGAATTTCTGCCATCTTTAAGTCTCTCCCCTCCCTTCCCTTCTTTCTTTCCCATCTCTTATATAATCAGTATTATACACACACACACACACACACACACACACATACATCACATAATATATGATGCTCATAATTATATAACAAGAACAAACATGCAGACATTTCATTCAGAACTTTCTTTTGTACCCCCTTGGTCTGTGGGATAGTAGACTGATTCAAACTTGGATCAATTCCTGAATTGCATTGGTCTCACCAGCTTCTAACATGTTTGTACAAGTCCTGCTCGTCTGGGTTCCAGAAGGTCACTTTGGACATTCTTCTTTCAGCATAGCTCCTGAACTGGCTTTCCTGGCCTTGGATTCCTATCCCCTTATTCCTAATTTTATTATATCTACAGCAGAAACGGTTACCAAGGACTGTTGTTCATAGGGCATGCAATTTGGGCCTGTTATCTTTTCTTTCATTGCTATCAGTGTGTATAGTTCTGGTTATACTTTTATTCTTTATTTACTTCATACAGGATTTTATGTATTTCCTTGTGATTCTTAGTATTTTATAGCAACACAGTATTTCATTATGTTATATATCATAATTTATTTAGCTTTCTCCAAATGTTATAGAAAGTATACAGTACTTTTTACAAATATAGTAACTATGAAGATTTTTGTATAAACAGGTCTTTTTTTAATCCATATATATTTGGGGGAAAGGGAGTTAGAATCCTAACAGTGAAATTTGTGGACCAAAAAATAATTATAAAAAATAATTTCTGTTAACTTTATTGTATATTGAGCTACTGTTCTGCAAAATATTTGCACTAATCACATTGGAATGCTAGTTTCCTTATAACACTGAACACTTTATATTTTTTTATTTTTGAATATTTTTGCCATTCTTGTAGGTTGTAAGTTTATGTCTTAGAGGTCATCTTAATATGTAGTTCTCTAAATGATATTTCATGCCAAAGTTAGGTAATTTAATGGCCCCTAAATTTGAGAATATTTACTTTAGAATTTGTAACTGACTTTTCACTTGATTATTTATTAATTACATCCAACTGAGCTATAATCTTTAGAATATATGAGTCAGAATGAGATCATATCCTGTATTTACCACTAATTTTGACTGTTGGTAGATTTTTTTTTTTAATCTGCTTCCCTCCTCCCTCATATTTTTTTCACCTTTATTTTGATAATAGCTTTTTATTTTCAAAATACATGCAAAGATAGTTTTCAACTTCATGCTTGCAAAATCATGTATTTTAATTTTTTTCTTCCCTTCCCTCTATCCCTCTTCCCTTGTAGTACATTTACAATTCTTTTAAATATATTTCCACATGTATCATTCTGCACAAGAAAAATCACAAAGAAAAAAAAAGAGAAAAAAACTAACAACAACAACAAAAAAGTGAAAATATTTATGTTGTCTGACCTTTTAATTTATATATCCATGCTACTTATCAGTATAATCTAGTTTCTCTGTTTTATCTCTTTTAATCAAGTTTTTATTTTTGTTGTTGCATATTATCTGGACTTAAGAAAGGAATAGAGAAAATGTGAATACTGCAGATTAAATTTAAAAGCATATGATACTTTAAAATTTTTTTCCATAGAGAGCTTAGTTGTACATAAGACAGAAAGGGAAGGAGGGAGCATAAGAAAAAGAATAAATTAAGGAAGGTGCTACTTCCAAGTAAAATAAACTCTAACAAACATAAACAGAAATATTGAAAGCCGATCTTTTTTATAGGTTCAAAGAATTAGAAACTGAAGGAGATGTCCATTGTTTAGGGGTTGGCTAAAGAAACATGGTATGTGCACAATGGAACATTATTATTCTATAAGAAATGATGAAGGAGATGATTTCAGAGAAGTCTAGGAAGACTTAAATGAACTGATAAAAAGTGAGGTGAATAGATTGATTTATACAGTGATAACAGTAATGTAAAGACAAAAAAGTAAGTAGAATCTTCACCAAGTTATTTCACGCTATTTCTTGGGTACTTAGTATTTGCCTAGGCACTGTGCTAAATATTGTGAATTTCAGATATAAACAGAAAGACATTACTTATCCTCAAGAGATTTTCTAATGGGGGAAACCTGTTATATTAAAAGAAACTGAAGTGGGAGATGAAGGGTGTGTGTAAGGAAACGATGAAGGTAGCCAAAGCATACAGATTGATGAGAAACAGAAACAGGACTGACCTGGGCAACCTCCTTAAATAGAATTATTAAATAGAACTATCCAGTTCCAGGCAGTGGTTCCATAGCTAAAAGCTGGAGTGATCTTCTAAGATGAAAGAGCGGAAGAAGTTTCTTAGGCATGGTAAAGACTCCAGAGTCTCGAAGCCTGATGGGAAATGAAGACAACCACTAGAAAAACAGGATATTATTAAAAAGGACAATTCTGATGAATTTTGTAAACCAGTAGAGTAAAATGGTAGAATGCTGAGAACTATTTTCATAATAACATTGTAAAGAAATACAGCTGTCAAAGGGGGTAAGACCTCAGTATTCATCCATGATTCCAGAGGAAACATTGTCCACCTTCTGAAATCAAATTGATGGATTTAGGGTTCAGAATAAAACATATATGTTGTATGTACATACACACACACATTTATATTTGTATATAATCAAAAAGGGAATTTAATGTTTTGTTTGAATATACATCTTTATTACAAGGAATTTTTTTTTTCAGTGAGGGGAGTAGAAAATGGACTAAATTTGTTTAAAAAAAATTTAATTGAGCAGTGGGAGAAGTAGGATATGTAATGTATATATTTTAAGGGAATGTCACTATATTGTTTTACTTAATTGGTTTGCTTTGTTATACTAGATCTCTCATGGAGTGGGGCCAGTCTATAAATGTTATGTAAAAATAAAACACATCTAAATAAGACTTTGATTTACAGTTTTATTTGAAATATTAAAATTGTCTACGTAGCTTGTAAAAATATATATTCCTTCAGTTATAGTTTTTATTTGAATCACTTTAAAATGCCTTAAAATATAATCATTACAAATGTAATATATGTTAAAATTCTATTCTTTTTAGTTGGAGACTTTGATAAGATCTGGCGAGAGCATTGTGAGGATGAAGAAACACTCTGTGAATATGCTGTTGCAATGAAAAATCTTGCAGATAATCATTGGGCAAAAACTTGTGAAGGAGAAGGTCGGATTGAATGGTGTTGCAGGTAATTGGTTTAAGCTTTTAAGATAATTTATTTTCTCCTTAAATTGTTTAAAAAGATTTTGTTACATTTACTACTAACATTTAAAGTAAAGCATTGTTTTCCTTTTTTTCTAGTGTTCTAGCTTTTGCTGTTATAGTTTCATTCAATTATAATTTATTAATGGAGAATTCATTTTACTAGGAAAGGATCTTGGCTTTGTTTCATTGACTTCAGATTTTGTCCTGAAACAGATCTTTAAAGATAGTCTTTCCCCTTCCCCCCTTTATTAAAGTTTTTTATTTTTCAAAACACAATGCATGAACAATTCTTCAACAAGGTTTTGTGTTCCAATTTTTCTCCTCCCGTAGATGGCAAGTAGTCCAATATATGTTAAACATGGTAGAAATATGTGTTAAATCCAGTATATGCATATATATTTATACAATTATCTTGCCGCACAAGAAAAATCATATCAAACCAGAAATAAAGTTGAGAAGCAAAGTAAAATGCAAGCAGGGAACAACAAAAAAAGTGAAAATGCTGTGTTGTGAACCACACTCAGTATAAATGGCTCTCTTCATCACTAAACAATTAAAACTGGTCTAATTCATTTCATTGTTGGAAAGATCCAGGGTTCATCAGAATTGATCATCATATAATCTTGTTGGTGTGTGTACAGTGATCTCTTGGTTCTGTTCATTTTGCTTAGTTTTCATTTTGCTTCATGTAAGTCTCTCCTGGCCTTTCTGAAATTACCCTGCTAGTCATTTTTTGCAGAACAATAATATTCCATAACATTCATATACCATAACTTACTCAGCCATTCTCCAGCTAAGGGGCATCCACTTAGTTTCCAGTTCCTTGCCCCTACAAAAAAGGGCTGCCACAAACATGTTTGTACATGTCGGTCCCTTTCCCTCCTTTAAGATCTCTTTGGGATACAAACCCAGTAGAGTCATTGCTGAATCAAAGGGTATGCACAGTTTAATAACTTTTTGAGCATAGTTCCAAATTGCTCTCCAGAATGTTTGGATTCATTCACCATTCCACCAACAATGTTTACAGTTGTCAGTTTTCCCACAATCCCTTCCAACATTCATCTTTATCTTTTCCTATTATCTTGGCCAATCTAAGAGGTATGTAGTAGTATCTCAGAGTTGTCTTAATTTGTATTTCTCTGATCAATAGTGATTTGGAGCACCTTTTCATATAAATATAGTTTCAATTTCTTCATCTGAAAATTGTTCATATCCTTTGATCATTTATCAGTTGGAGAATGGTTTGAATTCTTATAAATTTGACTCAATTCTCTATATAGTTTAGTAATGAGACCTTTATCAGAACTAAAGATGTTCTTTCTGAGGTATTCTCTGAGATGAAGATGCTTAAGATTCAGAAGGGTTAAGTAAATTGGAAGATTTTTTTCAATATCACAGAGTTTCATTTTCTTCTTTCTGTCCCCAAGGTCTAGCATGGGCCTTACCTGTATATACTGTTAGTATTTTATTTACATTGACCTGAATTACTTAAGGTCATAATTAATTGGTAAGCTGCACATTTTTTATCAGTGTTTTTTAAATTTTTTTTCAGTTTTTTAATTCAGTGTTCTTTTTACCACTCCATTCTCAAGTTATTAAACATATTTTAGATAAACATTCTGGAAGTCCTTTTCTTTTAGGAAGTTTTGTTTACAAATTAGAAGACATTCCTCTTATTTATCACATTTCTAGTTCTTGAGTTTTGGGTTTGTTTTTTTTTTATTGTGCTGAAGTTTAAACTTTGATATTTAAATTTGAGCATTTAAAATGTATGATTGTGTATGCTGAGGGAACTTGAAAAGGAATTTATAGAAACCAAAGTTTTATCTATTCCATAAGAGTATTAAAATTTAGCCACTTTAGCCACTTATCTAGATGAAATCTTTTGATTATCTTTTAGTTTATGGTTTGAGTCAATATTTTTAGCAAGTAAAATAATTGATAGCTTAAACAAATAGGTTAGACAGGATGAAGAAGAAAATGTAGCTATATTTATTTTGAAGAGAAAACAATCCTAGTTTTTTTTAATGTAAAATAGTTTTAAGACTAAATATAAATGAAATGCACTTAGATATGCTCTTTCATATAACAAAAAATAATGGTAGTATAGTTGAGTCACCAATCTAGAATTATCAGTCCTTAAGAATGTCATTTTTGGCTTTTTAATCCACAGGAGTATTTATTTGAACTTAGATTTGTACAAGTCTCAAACTTCAGCCTCCTTTTTTGAAGCAATAAAAGTTTGCTAAAAGTTATGTATAAATATTTTATGGAAGAGGTGATTTTTGCCTTTAAGATTTTTTTTGGTTAGTTTGCTTAAAAAAGCATTAGGTTCCATTGAAATATATCAATAGTCAGAACAGTTTTAGAGAGGAGTTATAGAAATCAGTTACTTAAAACTTATATTAGACAAAATTGTTTTCTACTTTTCCCCCCCATTTTGTTTCAATCATGTCTGACTCGTTTGGGGTTTTCTTGGCAAAGATTGGAGTGGTTTGTCATTTCTTTCTCCAGTTCATTTTACAGATGAGAATCTGAGGCAAAACAGGGTTATATTAGTTTACTACACAGCTTGATGGCAGTGTTCTACCTACCTACCCTGGTATCTGCTTAGGAAAGGAAGATAATGTTCACCATTGTTATCACTAGCTTCTGTTTATTACCCTGATGATATTCTGAAACAGCATTGTAAGGGTAAAATAAAATTAAAAGATCATAATAATAGCTACTTTCTAGTTCTTCCCTTTAAACCCTTATGGGACTTTCAGTTTTTAGCAAACAATATTGTCTTGATATTGCACTACTTAAATGTTGATTAGAAGAATTTGAGATTGTTTTTAATTTACTAGTTTTGATATTTTAATTAGATTATTGTTTCATTGTATTATAGAGTTTTGTATGTATTAGCTCTATTTCAGAGCATGTCTCAGATACACAACAGGAAAAAAAAACTTTTTTAAGACAACAACTAGATAATACCTCTAATCCCTACTGCTTTGAAGGTGAGGCAGATATATCCACACTTAACAGGGAGGGATGGGTCCAAGGTCAGAAGTAACAGAATGAATTAAACTTTCTATGCTGATTATGATTGATAATCATGACTGTGAAAAAATTCCTGTTGCATTTTTAACTTATGCAAAATAGGGAGACTCAGTCTCTTATTCTATCACTGCCTCAATAAAGATCCAATTCTAGAATATGAAGCCCATTTTAAAATGTTTATAGTTTATAGCATTGTACTAAAATTTGAGGACAATATAAAAGATGAGTAAGGTAAATTCTTTCTCTCTTCCAAGAGTTTTTTTTTTTTTTTTAATCAAAACAAATATAGCAATTTCCCTCATAAGTGGATACAGAAGATAAATTTTTTGGTCTGTAAATTAAAATGGTCTGCCATTCTGTTGAAGTTTTGTTTCTGAACATTATAAAAGACATAAAATGACAGTATCAAAAAATTGTTGTGTTAGAATTAATGACATAGGTACAGTGATGATCCTTTGCATTTTCCTTAATTATACTTTTATACTTATTAAAATTAGAAACCATGATTTTTGGTAGTAATTCTTCTCATTGGTAGGCCTAAAATTTAAGACAAAATTTTCACTAATTTTTTATGTTAAACATAGTTTTTACTAATGTAAATTATGGACATAAAACTTAATTTAGTAGAGGAACTAGTGACTGAGAATTGTCATTAAAACGATTCATTATGTTTGCTTTCTTAAATATTCTGTTGGAAAGATTTCCACTAGACTGGTTTGGTGTTTGGTTTGCTTTGACTTTTCTGTAGGTATAATACTATAGTAGTATAATATAGTATAGTATAGTATAGTATAATACTTGCTGTGTTGTACATTCGACATGGAGTTTGGCTCTCTGTTAATTACCTAGATTATTAAAGTTGTGTTCTTATATACATCGTCAAGTAATTCTTACAATTAGATGTGCACTGTGTTTTGACTACTCCATTGTCATTGGAGTCGGTTTATCTTCCTACATGAAATCTTAAAATTTGTATTATTTCCCCTTAGTTCAAGTCAAATTTAAATTGAATAGAACAAAGATATAGTTATCAGGAAAATATTATGAACAAAAAATTGGTATAGTTTAGACATGAAATTTTAGTTCATAGAATTGTAAGGAATCTCAATGTCTATCTAATTCAAACCATAGCTTAATAAGAATCTTCTTCAACATCTCTAGTAAGCAATTATCTTTGAAGAGAGAGAGAGAAATGACCTCTCAAGACAACACTTGTCACTTTTAATGAGTACTAATTGTGTTTTATACTGAGGTGTTGCTATCCAAAATACTGATGGAAATGGAGAAGGGGAGTTAATCTCTAGCTTGCACTATTACAGATAAGTTAGTTGCAGTGCAGATGACATACAATAGTTAGGATTAATTTTTACCTTGAAATGGATTGATTTGGGACTCAGCTATGAATGAGCTCTTTGGGTAAGAAAAGGAAAATCAATTTTTAAAGATTTTTATTTTATTTTTTTGGAAATTCAGATATGGAACTTGACATTTATAACTGTTTAATTTCATTTTATTTAATTTAAACTATCTTTATGGCCAATTAAAATTTTGGGGTAGTGACCCTATCGTCTGGTTAGTTAACAATTTCTCCTTACTTAACATCCTGCCATTTTGCAACATACTGTTTATGACTACATCTAAGTCAATAATAAAAAGTCAACAAGAACAGACTTTTAGGGCAGTCTACTGAAAGCTTCTCTCCAAGTTAAAATGGATCTGTTAATGACTTTGTGGGTCCTATATTTGAGTCAATTCCACCTCTTACTAAGAGCTCTATTTTCATCTAGCTCAGTGGTCCTCAAACTTTGTTGATACTCTTTAAAAATGTGTGCATGTGCATGTGCGTGCACACACACAAGCCAGTCACTATGCTAAGCATGTATCTCATTTGATTTCTATAGCCACCCTTAGAGGTAGGATCTCCTATTAGCTCCTTTTCATGTGTGTGTGTGTGTGTGTGTGTGTGTGTGTGTGTGTATGTATGTATGTATGTGTAAACAGTCATATAGTAGTTAGTTGACTTGCCCAGGATCACACTGCTACTAAGTGTCTAAGGACAGATTTAATACTTTTTTACTAATAATTGTGTCCATAAATGGTTTTCACTACTGATTGTAGTGATTGGATCTTTTCCAACATTCCATAGCAGCCTTTTAACTCTGCCCCCGCATATTCTCATCATGAAAGTTCACTCTGTCCCTGTGATCCCTTCTTCTGATTGATTTCTTCTTCCTCAGACTTCCATTTTAAGGAAATGCACAGGCTAATTATGTCTTCATTTCTTATAGGCCCATATATCTATGTCCTCAATGATGAACCCAGTGACTCTTAGTAAGCACTTAATAAATGCTTATTGATTTGGCTTTTGATATGTGTTGTAATACAAAAATAGAAATTAGAGGATGATTACAGAGGTTTAACCCCCTAAGAATTTTGCATGGGGAGTGACATGGTTTGACTTGTCCTTTAAGAAACTGGCAGAAATGATAAGTTTTTGAACTATGGCTTTGAACAGAGAGAAGAGAACAGATATGAGAGATGTAGAGGTAAAAACCACAAGATTTGGTGATAAATATGATATGGAAATGGTTGAGGGAAATTGTCCTCAAAGTTGACAGTGAAGTCATGAGAATGTGGATAATAACTAGTTGGGTTGTGATGATTTTACACATTTTACAGTGGGGAAGTAGGAAGGTGAAAGGTGGGTTTAAGTTTGAAGGGGAAGATAACATGTTCATTCATTCAATGTGGCTCATTCTAGCATAATGAAAAAGTGGGGAGACAATCCTTATTGTCAGTTGCCACCAAATATAGTTCATATTCAGAGGGAGTGGAAATAAGGAAAATAGGTACTTTGTACACAAGGAGGAGATGGGGGATGGAGTGGAAAAGGAATTACTGATAGGTTGGTAGAATTGGGGTAAATGTTAAGGAATAAAAAATAGATGTAGTTATATTGGAAACAAAATCCATGATTATCTATATGGCAAGGTGAGTAGGATGCAGGCTATCTTCTCCGTGAAATTGAACTTTTGGTTTATAATCTAGTTCATTTCATTCTATTTTATATTTAAGCATAGCATGAGATACTATTAAATGTTTTACTGAAATCTTCGTTTCAACATCTAATTATATCTTTCCCTGGTTTGCTAGTTGTAGTTTTATATAAAGAGAAAATTTGGTTGGACTGTCATGACCAGTCTTGTTCCCTTTTAGTGATCTCTGCTTCTATTGATATATTTTCAGGAACTCCTTAATAATGTGTTCTGTAATTTTAGATGAATTTCACATTAATTTAGCTGGATGACTAATCTCAAGCATATTGGACTATAGTGGGGCTAATTTTCACTTTCTGTATGCTTTTGTCTATTTTTAGATAGTAAAGTAGATCAAAGTAATTTAGAATCAATTTATTGCTGTAATATGTGATATTGAGTTATAGGAAATTTTTCTTGTCCCATTTATTTAGTACCTGCAAGTCTAATATTTACAATTTACACTGTGAATCATATTTTGCATTCATTATTTATATATGTATGACTTTATTAATATAAAGGACCATCATATGAATGTTTTATTATGTACTTACATATCTGTAATATGAAGTGTTCATAAAGTCATGCTGTGTTTTGTTCAAAATAATAACCAAATTCTGACATGTTTTATGTGATTTTTCTTTTTTATGTCTGACCCATTCGTCTAGAATTACTCATCAAAATATTCTTTTGTAGTTCCTCATGGGCTAAGTCATTGTATTTATAAAATCACCAATTTGGGAATATTTTTAGTGTAATACAAAATCAGATTGATGTTGAAATATATAAATTATAGAAATGGCTAAATTTAACTATTTGTCTTTCTAAAATACTTTATGATGCCTTACTTTAGTTGCATCTATTTATATTAGCAAAGAGGTATTCTTATTTGGTTACAATTGATAGATTGGTATTATATTTTTATTTTAGTTTTCCTTTTGATATACCAAAGGTTTTTCCTTTGGTCTATTTTCATTAAAATTCATATTTAAAACATTTTTCTGCTTTGACAAATAATATAAATTATTTAATATTTTATTAAGCTGTATCTTCTCACAAGGAATATAATTTCTGCTTAAGAAAATCCAGAAAAGTGTATAAGTGCCTCATTCATATGGGTATCTTTTTTCATACCAAATAATAAATTCTTTATTTTTGTCATCACTCTTTTATGTTAATACCCTTCATTCTTTCTTGAATATTCTATAATCAGTTTGAACTTAGAGTATGCTCAAACTTTTGGTTTAATTATTGTTGATAATTTTACCATGTTTTCTTGTATTTATATACTGTTATATATAACTTCATTTTATCTTTAGTGTATGCAGAGAATATTTCCAAAATGGTGGAAAGAGGAAAGCCCTTGAAAAAGATGAAAAAAGAGCTGTACTTGCTGCTAAAGGTACACCAGCCTTAAGTGTTAATGATTCATCTAAATTTGAAGATCATTTAACCAACTTCAGCTTTACAAATCCTGAATATATAACTGAGTAAGTTTTTTTTGTTTGTTTGTTTTATTAAATTGTGTTTTAATGTGACATTGTAAATATATACATGATAAACCAATGGAATTTTTTTTTTCACAAATTATTATGAAGTTCTATATTTACTTAATGCTTTAATAGATATTTATTTCACTTTCAGAATGTAAAATTAAAGCTAGCCAAATCTATCTGAACTCAATTTAATCTGAATATAATAAGTGTTTTTACTTTTGGTGATATAGCAAATTTCCATTTGTTGATGATTCATATTAGCACAAAGACTGAATAAGATTTTTATGTTTTGTGTTGTCATAGAATCAAAATTTTAGAACCCCAAAGGAATGGTAAGGGTTATTTAGCCCAACTCTCATTTTGATAGTTGAGAAAATCAGAACCCAAAGAATTTAAGATTCCAAAGGCTCTAAGTTATACAGATGACAGTGACTTGAGTCTGGATTTGAACTCAACTCATTTAGACAGCTTACTTTCCTCTTGGTGCTCCTTGCATGCTCAATCCTTTCCACTACATTTCAGAAATAGTTTCATTTAGTTGCTTAGACTTCTGCATTTGCTTGTCTCCATTTTAACCAAGGCTTTTTATGTACTCTAGTAGTAGAATAAGAGGTAAGAAATGGTGCCCTAATTACATACGAAATTAGGAGCATTTAATCTGTCCTTAGCCAATGAAAAAGAAATATTTATCAGTCAGTGTAAGCCATCATGAGGAATGTATTATTATTATTTTCTAAGTGTTTAAAATTCATATTCCATTACCATAGTGGCACATATATGTGTATATGTGTGTATGTATATGTATATGTATGTGTGTGTATATATATAATGAGAATCAGAAATGTTACTTATTTACTATCTATTCTGGATCATATAAAAATCTAGTTTGTAAAAAAATATATATTTTTAGATTTAAGATTAGAATTGAAATGTGATATCTCAGATTATATAACCTACTAATGCTTAGAATATGAGGAAGGCTGATATGTTTAAATACTATTGTTTTTAGATCTCAGTTAAGAAAATTTTGATAAAAGGATTAAATAAGTTAAATTAAAAATTAGGCAATCCAAAAACATTTCCCCTTTATTCAATAATTTAAAATATCTAGATTTTTAGTGAATGGATTTTTAAAATGTACTTTATGTAACTAGTTATATTTTTGAATATTTAACATAGCTGAGTCATGCTTACAGACAAAATTACATATGAAAATTCTAATTTACATAAAAGATAGAACCAATTACCAAATGTTGTTGCTGTCATAGTATTTCTTATAGCCAGCACCCTAGTCAAAGCCCTCAAATAAACTAGTATCTTTTCTTAGTATCTTAACTGTACTCTTTTTCAGTTTCACTCTTCTTCATTCTGTCCAGTTGCCAGATAAATCTTCCAAAACAGATTTTGACCCCATTTAGTCTTTTGCTAAAAACAAAACAACTCCCTTCCACCAAAGTTTTCAATAGCTTCTTACTAATATAGAATTAAATCTACACTTAAATTCATAATCAGTCCCTAACCTGACATATGAACTTTTCTTCCTGCTCTTCCTTCCACATACTCTTTGTTCCAACAAGATAATGTATTTACTTAGTATCTTCTACAGAAGCCTATAGAATTTTTACCTCTTTGATTATATTCACCTTATTTTCTCTTTATAGAATGCTTCTGTTGTCATCTCCCCCTACCTACCCTCCTTTTCTTGGAGTTGTAGTCATCTTTCAGGATCTATCACAACATGACCTATTTTCTGTAATACCATAACTTAAAATTACTTCTGGCTTTTGGATTCTTTCAGAATTTAATTTTTATAATTTAATGTCTCATTTATTTAAAGAGTCAGAATGACACAATGGATAGAGTTTAATAATGTGGACTGATTTTTAAATCCTGTTTTTTGGTACTTAATATCTATATTATATATATATCTATATAAGGCAATTTCCCCTCTGGGACTTCAGTGTCTCCTTATTTATAAAATGAATCTGTGGAGCCCAGATGACTAGAACATTGTTATAGCTTTAAATCTGTGATTTCCTGAATTTCCTTTCTGATGTGTGGAATATTGAATACTTATTTGATATTTCCGTCCTTTCTATATTTTTATATGAGTGTCTATTTATTTATTAAAGCTTTTTATTTACAAAACATGCATGGGTAATTTTTCAACATTGACCTTTGCAAAGCCTTCTGTTCCAAATTATCCCTTCCTTCCTCCCATCCCCTCCCCTAGATGGCAGGTTGTCCAATATTTGTTAAATATGTTAAATTCAATATTTATATCTTTATCTTATTGCACAAGAAAAATTGGATTAAGAAGGAAAAGAAGAACTGGGAAAGAAAACAAAATGCAAGCAAACAACAGAAAGAGTGAGAATGCTATGTTGTGGTCCACACTCAGCTCCCAAAGTCCTCTCTTTGGGTGTAAACGACTCTCTTCATCACTGAACAATTGGAACTGGTTTGAATCATCTCATTGTTGAAGAAAGCCATGTGCATCAGAATTGATCATCATATAATCTTGTTGTTACAGTATATAATGATCTCCTCATTCTGCCCATGTCACTTATTATCAATTCGTGTAAGTCTCTCCAGGCCTCTTTGAAATCATCCTGCTGATCATTCCTTACACAACAATAATATTCCATTACATTCATATACCATAACTTATTCAACCATTCTCCTATTGATGGGCATCCATTCAATTTGCAATTTCTTGTCCCTACAAAAAGGGCTGCCACAAACATTTTTGCACGTGTTGGTCTCTTTCCTTCCTTTAAGATTTCTTTGGGATACAAGTCCAGTAGAGTCATTGCTGAATCAAGGGTATGCAGTTTGATAACTTTTTAAGCATAGTTCCAGATTGCTCTCCAGAATGGTTGGATCCATTCACAGTTTCACCAACAATGTCTCAGTGTCCCAGTTTTCCCACATCCCCTCCAACATTCGTCATTATCTTTTCCTGTCATCTTAGTCAATCTGAGAGGTAGGTAGTGTTATCTCAAAGTTGTCTTACTTTGCGTTTCTCTGATCAATTGTGATTTGAATCACCTTTTCATATGACTAGAAATAGTTTCAAATTCTTCATCTGAAATTGTTCATATCCTTTGACCATTTATCAATTGGAGAATGACTTGAATTCTTATAAAGTTGAGTCAGTTCTCTATTTTAGAAATGCTGCCTTTATCAAAACCTTTGAATGTAAAAATGTTTTCCCAGTTTATTGCTTACCTTCTAATCTTGTCTGCTTTAGTTTTGTTTGTACAAAAACTTTTTAACTTAATATAATCAAAATTTTCTATTTTGTGATTAATAATGATCTCTAGTTCTTCTTTGGTCACGAATTCCTTCCTCCACAGATCTGAGAGGTAAACCGTTCTATGTTCTTCTTATTTGTTTATATCATTCTTTATGTCTAGATATGAACTCATTTTGACCTTCCCTTAGTGTACAGTGTTATGTATGGGTCAGTGCCTAGTTTCTGCCATGCTAGGCCAGTTTTCCCAGCAGTTTTTGTCAAATAGTGAATTCTTGTCCCAAAAGCTGGGGTCTTTGGGCTAGTCAAACACTGAATTACTATAGTCATTGACTATTTTGTCTTGTGAACCTAACATATTCCACTGATCAACTACTCTGTTTCTTAGCCAGTACCAAATGGTTTTGAGGACCACTGCTTTATAATATAGTTTTAGATCTGATACAGTTAGGCTACCTTTATTTGATTTTTTTTTTCATTAATTTCCTTGAAATTCTTCATCTTCCAGATCAATTTTGTTGTTATTATTTCTAGGTCAATAAAATAGTGTCTTGACAGTTTTATTGGTATAGCACTAAATAAGTAGTTTAGTCGAGATAGTGTTGTCATCTTTATTATATTCGCTTGACCTATCCATGAGGACTTGATATTTTCCCAATTGTTTAGATCTAACTCTGGGTGGAAAGTGTTTTGTAGTTTTGCTCATAAAGTTCCTGACTTAACCTTGGCAGATAGATTTCCAAATATTTTATCCTATTGACAATTATTTTAAATGGAATTTCTCTTTGTATCTTTTGCTGTTGGGTTTTGTTAGTGATGTATAAAAATGCTGATGATTTATGTGGGTTTATTTTTAGCCTGCAACTTTGCTAAAGTTGTGGGTTATTTCTAATAGTTTTTTGGTTGATTCTCTAGGGCATAATTTCTTTATCTTTTGTAGTATCTAAAAATCTTTTAAAAGGTTTGCTACTGTAGTCTAAAGAATAGAGCAAAATCAGATTAGAAACTGAGGATCAGCCTTGCTAGTCTTTTTTCAAGGAGCCTACAGTTCAATAAAAGAGAAGATTTGTGCAGAAATAACTTTGATGCAAGGCAAGGAGTGGTACGTGTCATAACAGAAGTATTAACAGTCTTAGAGAAGGGTATAAAGTTATTCATTTGTAATCAGAGAAAGTTTTACAGCGTTACAAAGATGTGAGTTGGGGGAGGACTATGTAGTCCAACCAAATGAAGTTTTGATATAAACTTATCTCTTTACAATTTCCACCCCATTGTTTCTTGTTCTGCATTCTGGGGCCAACCAGAATATGTCTGAATCGTTTTCTTTGTTATCATCTTTCAAACTTTTGAATACTATTCTCATCCATAAGAAGTCTTCTATAGGCTAAAATATCTCCAATTCTTTCTTTTAATTCATATGTGGCATTATCTTATAATTGATCATCTTGATCACTGTCCTTTAGGTACTCTCTGCTTTAATGGTCCTCTTCTTCACACTAAGCCCCCATTAATCACCATCTTCTCAATAGACTTTCCTTTCATTTATTATCCTACTTCTCCTGATTCTCCCACTTGTCTGACAACTCCTCAGTCTCCCTGTTGGTTCTTCATTCAGGATATAGTTCCTAACTATGAATATATTCCCCTTCAAACAATTCATGATTAAGTTATACTGGTTTACTTGTTCTTCCTCAGATATGCCATTCAACCTTTGTTGCTTATAAGGATCTGTATTGCCAGTACATGGTCTGTAATTAGCACTTAATTAAGTACGTCTTAACTTTCTAAAATGTGGTACCCTTTCTGAGCATGCCCAGCTCTCACCCACCCTTTTCTAGTTGGACAGAGAGCATAGCAGTGCGGACCAAGAAGGAGGAAAAAGAGGGAAAGGGCAAATTCCTTCCTTATCCCTTTGGGAAACCAGGGTGGACCTAGCACTAACTGAGATCAAAAGCTTCTCGTGTTTAGTGTTCTAGAGAAATGTTAGATATAGAGAAATGTTTCTTTAAACATTGATCTCACTTTGTTTAAAAAAAAAAAGGTAAAAAAAAACCAAACCCCCCCACCCCAAGATGTTAGGCTACCTCAGCCCTCTATTTTAAAAAGTGTGATGTTAAAAAAGACAAATTATTTTAGTTAAAATATGTTAATTATTATTAAAGCTGAAAAAAATAAGTAAAATGTCTCACCCAGTACTGAAATTTGTCAAGGACAAGCAGTCACCTTGCCAGTTATTATATGCACCCTAAATTATAGTTCATGTGGGCCCCATGATTTAAATTCATCAAGAGCTTGATACTGTTTTATTATACCCCTATATATTTTGCTATGTCATAGTGACTAGAAAGGTCTTTGGATTTAGAGTCAGAGGACCTTGATTTGATGAATCTAGGCTTTACTTCCTATATAATTGTAGACAAATTACTTTCAGATCATGAGTTTGCTGAACTATAAAAGAGTCAGTTGGACTAGCTCGTCTCTAAGGCTTTTATTAGCTTTAAACAGTGAACCTATTTCATTGGCTATCAATTTGGTATTAGCCAACTCTTTTCTGCTTTTTTTCTCATTAAAAGGATCATTCTCTTTTGCCAAGAAAAGTAAAGTAAGACTTGAATACTACTTTCCTGGCTTATTTTTTCATTATCTTATTGACTTTGAGCTACTTGGCTGTTCCTTTTTTTTAACCTCTTATTTTTCTCACATTAGGTTTTAAAAATTCTTTTGACCATGGCATTTCCTTCATTTTCTTCGTTCCAGGTTTATTGTTACAGGTATATTTTCTTCAGAGCAGTTCCATGCTTTTATTTTCTTTCTCTGTTACTTTTTCCTCATCTCTTGTGTCTATTATAACAGTATTAGTAAATCAGTGAGTTTATTGTGTTGTCTGTATTTGTCTCTTGAAGTCATTCCCTTTTTCCTTTTTATCAGAATAGTATTCTCTGTGAGATAAATCCATCTCATAGATAGCTAAATTCTTCCAAGTCACTTTTCAGTTTGCTCAGCAATTATCAAGTAGGGAACTCTTTCTTTGTTGATTTATATTTTCTGGTTTTATTAAATAAACAGTTGGCTATTGTTTCCTTATTACTGATTCTAGACTGTTTCATTGATCTAGTTTTCAAATTTTTTAAAAGTAAAAAGGTGTTTTGGGTAGTTGCTGCTCTATAAACATAATTTGAAACCTAAAAGTGCTAGAAAAAATTCTCCCTTCATTCCTACTTTTTTTTGTTCACTTTTTTCCTCCAACAAAATAGGTTATTTTATCAAACTATTTGGTGTCTTGACATTACATCTGTAATACCAAGTATTCTTTATGTAGATAAATTTTGTCAGCATAGTCATTTTTATTATGTTGACACAACTGAAACATGAACACTAAATAGTCCTCCAGCTATTTAGGTCATCTTTTCTCTAAGCAACAATTGCTTTTGAACGTAAATAACACAAAGGAGCTTTTTCATGGATAATGCAAAAAAAAAAAAAAAAATGTATATTAAACCATTTTATACCACTTGGTTTTTTTTTAATGATAAATTCTGAGTTATTTACAAAATTCTCCTGTTTTTCTCGGGTTTATTTCTTCTGTGCATAAAAAAAATCTTTGTGAACCTCTTGGGTTTTTTGCATCACTATTACTATGTTCCCTCCTAATCCATCTCCCTAAGTTAAAAATCAAGAGAAAAAAACTTAAAATTCTCTTCTAATAAATAGTATAGTCAAGCAAAATGAATCCACACAGTGGCTATATCCAAAATATGTCTCTTTCCTTTTTTTCTCTTCTCAAAAAACAATAAAACTTTTGCAACTAACATGTGTAGTCAACAGAACAAATTTCCACATTATCTTGTGTCCAAGAATGTATGTCTTTACGCTTTGTGCCCAGTACCTCTGAAAACAAGCAGCTAGCAGCATATGCTTCATCATTGGTCTTCTGGAGGCATCTTTAGTCATTTCTTTTATCCAAGTTTTTCAGTTGTTTTTATTTACAGTGTTGTCCTCTTATAATAATGCATAATGTATGATATTGCATATAGCATGTAATATTATGGTATATAATATCATGGATACCACTTGATATTATACTATTACATATATACGATGCCATTTTATCTTCTAAGCTGTTTTTCTAATTCTTTTCTCCAAAGATTTTTTTTTTTAATCTTTTGCTTTGTTTCTTCTAAGTGCTCATTTAGTCCATCTGAAAAATCCACTTTTGTTCAAGTTTCTTCTTATATCTATTATAGAGTTAACTTTCCTTTGGGGAGAATCACTGTTATCTACAACAGATTTTATGTGGATTGATCCAGGGATTAGATTTGCTGAGTAGAGTAGGATAGACTGAACTGGGACTTTGTGCCAGGTTCAAAGTCCTCTCCCTGTTGAACTTGTGAGTGAGGTGGTCAGCCTTCCTTGGTTTTATCCTGAGACACCTGGCTTTCCTAAACTGACTTTTTACCTTCTGGAGTGTGTCTTCTTCCTCTCTGTCCATCCTCCCCCCCTTCCCTGCCAGTTTGTTGTTGTTGTTGTTGTTTTTTGCTTAGGCAATTGAGGTTAGGTGACTTGCTCAGGGTTACACAGCTAGGACGTGTTAAGTGTCTGAGACCAGATTTGAACTCAGGTTCTCCTAACTTCAGGGCTGGTGCTCTATCCACTATACTACCTAGCTGTCCCCTTCTCGGTCAGTCTTTTGAGGTTTACTCCTGGTTTTTTTTTCGGGTCTTGTATAACATTTCAAGATAGCCTGGTAGGGACCCTGAGTCACTTGGTATCTGAGCTGTCCTGGTTTGAATGCAGACCCTGGGTCTTCTAAGGTCTAGTTACTGACCCCTCTGTGACTTTCTCATGGAATTTCTTTTTGGTATTGCTGAGAGAAGTGACATGGTCACCTAAGGTGGCACTGCTTTGCAGATCATCCTCTTTCCTTTGGGCTTCTTTTGACTTGGTATAATTCTGTGGTGGAAAAAAAAAGTCATTACATGCAGTTTCTCATTGGATTTTATGATCATTATTCTGTCTGGGGGGAATTTCAGGTTTTTATTAAATGCTAAGTACGTTCCCAACCTGTAGTTGTTAATAATTTGCTGTTCTTTGGATGGTAGTTTATGTCCTTTGAATACTTAATGGAGAATGGTTTTGTTTATGAATTTTGGTTAGTTGCCTATATATTTTAGATATCAGATCCTTAATGGAGATAAACTCCTCCCTCCCACTTAATTTTGTTTGTACTAAAGCTTTTTAATTAAATGTAATCAAGAATTTTTGTTTTTTCTATTCTAAAACAGAATGTAAATTTTATGAAACTTTTTATTTGGTATTTTGCCTGGTATAAATTAAAATTAAGGTTATTAGAATTTCATTATATTTTAACGGAATTTTTTTTTTAAAGTACAGTGACTCTATGCAAGAAAATCCTGAATGGAGTTCAGACAGATCAGCCTTTTGGTAGTATTTTGTATTTTCAATTAATTTTGAATAAATTATATTGAAAATGGAGGGGGTGGGGGAAGAATTAGAAATAATGTATATATATTTCCCTTAAAAATTAAGTCTTCTATATAGAGTATTATTATAGTAATAAATGCTTAGTAATTGTCAGCATGGCACATTTAGTACAGCAAATAATCTTAAATGCCTACTATATATCTGACATATAATAATAGAAGATAGCATATAATTGTGTGCTCAGAATGGCTAATTAAAAAGTATATAGCATTTTGCCCAAAATTGCTTTGTATAGCCTATATGAAATTCATAGAATACCACCTCATTATTTTTGCTTAAACTTGGCTATCATTCAAGAAATATAATCATTGTAGATCAGTAGGAAGGGATGAGCCTTGTATTTTTAAAAATCAGAGGCATTTTAAATTTAGTACATGTTTAGACTTTTCCATTCATCTTTAAAAATTATCTTTATCTGTTTAATCTATGCTGATGAAGTTTGCCTTTTCTTACCTGACTAAAAGCAGCAATATGTAATAAATCATTCCTAAACCTTTACCTAAAATAGTGTTTTTAAAAAACTTTTATTTATATCTTTTATTTTTACCTCACCTATATTTCCCAGAGTATCCCTCTCTCCTAGAAATACTTCCCTTGGACATGATAAGTTTCCATACAGTTGAAACAGCAGTACTAATTCCTCAATTATAGCACATTAAAAATCCTCTTACACTTCCCACTCCCTCAGTTAATTTTCTTTGCTGTATTCCATAGGATCTCTGAAGCTAGACTAAATTTTGTCCCTACCTTTACAATTGCTTCCAGAATGACCTTGAGGAAACTGCTTTACATTCCTTTACCATATTTTTCTCTTCTATAAATTTGAGGCTTTGGGTCTTTACTGCTTGACAGAAATGAAGTCTATAAAGTCTTAAGCTTCTTAATTATAGTACTATGGGGTCTGCAAGGTGAACATCTACCATAAAGGAGAACCGAATGAATTCAGCAAATTCTTGAGTTTGCTTCACATAGATGCCATAGTATCTTAGACATTCTTAGATAAAATCTGAAAATGCTTGTTATCACGTAGACAACAAATGAAAATGAAAGTGTCTTTTAAGCCAGCTGCTCTTCAGTGTATATTGAGTGTTCTACAGTGTGCTAAATACTCTAATAATCAAATCACAATACGGGAACAGCTTTTATTTTGATTGACCATGTATGGAAGAAAATGGCATCAATGAATATATTGATATATATTTATGTGTATTATTCCAGATCCCAAGCATTTTCCATAGTTTACTTGTGTAGTAATTCCTTAAATTCATGGTATGGTTGAAAACTATCAGTAACCTGGGCTGTAGTCCTCACTATATTATCATATTAAAAAACAAACTGAAAAGGTTTTTCTCAAATTAAGGGATTGAACCAGATTACAGAGTTGTAATAGATTGCATAATTTAAATATTACTTATCCATTGCCTTTTCACTAATGTTAATCCATGGTCAGATAGTTTCCGTAACCATTGGTTTGTATTTGTGTTCCCCCTTTTAAAAGTTTTTTCCTCAATATTCTTGAGCTTCTTGGCTCTTTATAATGATGAGATGATTTAAGGCAATTCTAATGGATTTATGATGGAAAGAGCCATCCATGTCCAGAGAGCAAACTATAGAGACTGAATGTGGATAAAAACATATTTTAAAATATATTCTTGACCTTTTATTTCTCCAAATAAATAAAATATTACTGCTAATTTGACTCATAGCATTGAATTTATAGGGTAATTTGTGTAATGTACTCGTTTTTGTTGTATTGGGATGACTTGGTGTAATGAAAATTGAAAAATTCTCAGATTTCTTAATTTCTGCAAAATTTCCTTCGTAATTATAAATTTCCAAATGTATTCTATGTTAAATGGAATTTCTTGTACTTTGTAAAGTTTTGTTCATTGAATATTTTTACATCATACTTTTTTGAAGTTATCATCTTAAGGTGGTTTTTTAAAATAGATTCTTTGTAATTCTCTAAATTTTCTAAATTATTGCAAAAGAGAACTTTGTTTCTTCTTTGCAGTGGCTAATTATCACATTGTATCAAATTAAAGTGGATATAATGGGTATCCTGCTTTACTCTGGCTATATTAGGAAAAGTTTCTAATGTTTTTCAACTTTATAGTAATGCTAGCTGGTTTTTCCTATATTTTTATTATAGTATCTTATTTTCCATATATTGAAAAATTATGCCCATTTTCATTATGATTACCTTTAAATTTTTCTAATATCAAACCATCTTTGCAAAATTCCTGTCACATATTGAACTTGAACACTGAGATAAATTTTTGGAATGTTGCTTTGTAGGATGACTAATATTTTGCTCACTTTTGTATTAATATTCATTAGTGAAAATTTTCATTGCTTTGTTTTCCTTGGTTTAGGATATTGGTGTCTCAGAATTTTAGTGGAATGTCTTTGATTTTGTGAATATTTTATATAATAGGGTTCATCCTTTCAGTAATTCATCTGCATATCTATTTACAGAGGATGTCTCCATTTTCTTTTTTTGTTCATTTGGGCATTTTATATATCTGTAAATATTTATTTCATTTAAATTTTGTTTTTGTCATACAATTTTGTAGCAGTTTCTAAAATTTTTCTTTTACTCTTTGTTTCTCCTTTGGCTCGTTGGCAATTTAGTTTTTCTCTTTATTAAAGGCAAAACAAATTAGCAAATGGTTGATCTATTTCATGGTTGCTTTTTCAAAAATAGCACATAGTTTTGTCTGCTTAATTGTATTTTTAATTTTGTTGATTAAATCACTGATTTTTCAGAATTTCCATTTTTATTGCTATTGTTTGGTTATTTCAGTTTTCTTGCATGCCTAATTAATTAGACCTTTTACTCTTTTGTAAGTACAAAAAGTACATAGATGTGTATGTGTTTTTACATATATATATATATATATATACACACACATACTTTTTTGACACTTTGCCCCTAGAAATTAATTTAGCTACTTTCATAGTTTTGTAAGGCTAAGCTAATTTATTTATCTTTAATGTGTTCTTTGACATCCCTCTTTGTGATAAAATTATTTAGTCTCTATTTAAGACTGATCTCTTTGTTGTTTATGGATTACAAATTCTTTAAACCATAGTGCATCATTAGTTCTTCTAAAGAATTCTTACATATTGCCAAAAGTGGATATTTCTGAAACTTTCTCTTAGATAATCAACAAAGTTCTTGCAAAGACAGTCATGTCACTTCCCTACTCAATAAACTCCAGTGTCTTCCTATTCCTTCCAGGAGCAAATACAAAATGACCTGTTTGACATTTAAAATCTTTTATAATGTAGTCCCTTCTTACCTTTATACTCCTTTTAGACCTTATTTCCTGATATGTTCAATGACACAATTCACTATTATTTTTTGGTTCTGGACCTCCTCACTTATTGTCCCTAATATCTGGAATACTTCACCTCTTCCACTCTAACCACTGACCTTCCTGGTTTCCCTTAAGTCCCAATTAAAATCCTACTTTCTACAGGAAACCTTCCCTAACCCCATTTTAATTCATTTGACTTTTCTTTTTTAATTACTTCCTTTTTATCTTGCATATAGATTGCTTTATATATGTTTGCATGTCATACTCCTTCCCTCCTATTAATGTATGAGCTCCTTGAGAGTAGGAACTGTCTTGCTGCTTTTTTACTTCTTATTGCTAAGCATAGAACCTAGCAAGAGTAAACATCTCATGTTATCTTTTTGTCTAATTCTGAAAACAGTGTATTGAAGGATCCACTGATTACTATCTTAAATAAGCTTTAGTTTTTCCTTTAAAAGCTTAAATATTGTACAGGATGGGGCATGGGGCGGGTGTACATATAATTAATATTTACTTTTAAGCATAATTAAGTTTCCTTGCAAGTGCTTGGAAGTAACAAATTCTTTTAAAAGTTCTTTCCTTGACTCCATTATGCTTAACTTTTAAAGATAACCTAGGATTATTAATTCTCTTTTGCTTCTTGGTATATCATATATCAGATATTCTTCCCCACACTAATAACTGGAACTATCTGATTCCAATGTGGTTCTATGGTTTGTATTTTCTCTTCTACTTGGAGCATTTTTTTCTCTGACTTGGGAGTTTTCATGCTTGAGGATCACATTTCTGTGTGTGTTATGCCTTTCTTTTTTAACTCATTGTCTTTTTTTCTTCTTACTGAGTCTTTAATTCCTGCCAAGAGAAAACCCCATGAGATTATGGTAGATGTTAGTTTGGCTGCTGAATGCAATTGGTGAGGCTCTGTACTACCTACTATTAGTCCCAGTAGTTTTCTGTCTTTATAACCATTACAACAGTATTCATGCAGGGGAGGTATCCTAAAAGACTGCGGGGGGGGAGCAGGGGGGGAAGGAAGGGTAAAGTCTGATGAAGGTCTTTGATGGTTCCACTCAGATTTCTTTGGTCTCAAGTCATCTTTTGTCTCTAGCCATTGCTAAATGAAATCTATGGCATTTGCAAAAGAGCATATGGGGTAGTAAGCCAATATCTTTTGCTCTGGACATTTTTTGGTAGGAGCTTATTTTTCCTTCTTATTTAATGAATGATTGTTGATTTTATCTTGTGCTTTATTGGCATATTTCTAATTTTTTGAAGATACAGCTTACTTGACCATCATACTAACCTATTAAATTTAATTTTACTATATTTGATACATTATTGTGGCCTGCTAAAATATTTTTGAATCTTGATTGCTTCACTGCTGTTTAGTGGTCCTTGAATAATCTTGGAGAGTGGTAGAGGTGTGACAGTACTAAAGATAGGCAGATATATTAGATTGATGTGGATCTCTAATATCTTATTTTGGTTATCTTAATTCATTCACCTAGCTTTGAATCCCTTAATTGTATTAGAATCCCACCCATATATCCATCTTGTCCACTTCAAACTTCATGTTTTTTCACCAAGTGAAAGACTTGATTATGGCATTTTGTTTAAATCCAGGCATATTCCCAATAGCTGCAAAGATACCTGAAACCTTCAGTATGCTATGGGGATAAAGCCCTGTGTGCTCTGGCTCACTCTCCAATAAAAGAGTAAAGCACACATCCTACCTTTGCTTTTAATAAAATCCTGCAAGCTTTCTTTGAATTTTACATTTATCCAGATCAAAAAGATCAAACATCAAATTTTGCCTTTGACTTGACAGTAAAACGCCGGCTAGTCACAGCCTCTTGGTGCCTTTAGCCTATTCCCTAAAATTATATTATAAAGCAGATTCCATAAATAGAGTATGTTCACTGGAATTTGGAATTAAAAAAACAAACCCCCAAAACTCAGCTCACATCATGCTATGGTATTTTCAGAAATTTTCTCGTTTGAGAGTCTTCTATTCTGCCTCAAAAAAGACATCTCAGTTATCCAGAGATCATTTATTCAAAATCCAATCAACATTCTGAAGGAAAATTAAAGCAGCTTTTGAGCTTTTAAAATAAGTCCCATTTTCTGACTAAAACATAAGTAATAATTATGATCATGATAGCATTTATATTGTTTGCAAGATACTTTATAAATATTATTTTGTTTTTGTCCTTGCAATAACTTTGTGAGGCAGGGGCTATTATTGATATTCCTTTTTACAGATAAGGAAACCAAGGCAAAGATCAAAATGACCTATCCAGAATCATATAGCTAGTAAGTGTCTAAGGCAGGATTTTAATTCAGTTCTTCTTGACTACAGGTCCAGTGTTCCATCTCCTGTACCATCTAGTTGCTTTGATAATTTATTAAGAATCTTTTTTTATTATTTTATATTTGAATTTTTGTAATAAGCTATATAGTATCTTAACCAAAAGTCATTTTTAAGGTGGACAGGTACACTGGTACCATCAAGATGGCAGTGAGCAAGATGAAAGAAAAACCCCAAAAAGTAGAAACAGAAGAACTCAAAAAACAAAACTTTTTTGTCAATCTTCTATTTTTGATTGTCCTTCAGTATCTGGAGAAAGCAGGCAGAATTGGGGTGCTCTCCCGAATTGGGTAAAATATCTTTAGGATCCCAAGGAGTTGAGTAGAGTATACAGGGTCTCCAGTGACTTGTCTCCCTGGGAAAGCCGAAACAATGAAGGTCCCATGCAGGTTATTCATAGGCCACATGGCCATTGCCAATTGTGGGTGGGGGACTCTCCCCCCCACTAATTTGATACCATTTACCATGGGGACAAATAGCCTTATGCACTTTTTACATCCCTCTGGAGCTTCACTGTTTGATCTTCATAATGAGTAAGATTCTTCTGTGTTCACTATAGGCTTCTCAAAAAAGGCATTTTGAATAACATTGTTTTGCATGTGGAAAGAGTACCATCTAAAATGCCTATTTTCACCCCTCCCCCATGTTTAACTCTTTTTTTTTTTTTTAAATCACTTAATGTGGATCCAAAACTAAATGCAGGAAAGTTATACCAAAGGAGGTCAGTACTCAAAATGTAGAAATTATTGTTTAGAGGATGGAATGTTTTAAAAGCTATTAAAAAAAAAATTGAAATTAGACAAAGCAGAGAGATCACTTGGAATGTTTGATATATTATGTTGATAATTAAATCTAATAAGCAATGCTTCATTTATTCAACATTATTAAGGGTTTCACTTTAGATCATTAGCCTTTATTCTTCACTTTACCATCTTTTTTATTAGCCTTTTTAAAAAGTTACTGATTTATAGTTTTGGCTTCATTTTTACCTTTCTACTCTCAATGTAGTAGCACCCTTTTCCTCTTAAAATTGCTTTGTCTTATTTTGTATTTTTGAGCATATTTATTTTTCCCTGTATTGGAAATATAATGGCATTTGTTTTGTATCTTAGTCCCTGCCATAATACCTTGCATATAGTAGATATTTAATATATGTTGAATTAAATTGGATGGAAAAATCTTTATTTTCTTTAGTATTCCTTGTTCCTATTTAATTAAACGAGAAGTTTCCTCCTCTGTTATTGTCTCTTTTAAACTTTGAAGATGTGTATTAAATTATAAAACAGTTCTGCATTGTTTAAGGTTAGCCCACACATATTTCAGTGGCAGATAAATGGATTGTTTTCTTCTTTTAGCCTTATTGTTCCAAAAAGGGTGTATCAGTAGGATTACAGACCAAGTAGGTGGGAGTTGTATGTTATTAAAGTATTAGGAACATAGATATTGATTACCTATGGCATAATTTATATAGGAACATTGATATTTGATATTCATTGTTTATGTCACCCTGGTTTACCTAGTGAATCTTTTTATCCTAAATTCTCACAAGTTTTACTTTCTAGTCTAATTTAATCTAGGAAGTATTAAAATTTTATTGCTGGGTACTAGAGATATAAATTACAAAAGGAAAAATAAGAGCTTATATTTTATTTGGGGGTATTGGTATAGGACTTAAAACATAGAGTAAATCTATTATATTTACTAACTGTATTATCTTGACAAATCACTTAAATTTTTCAGATCTGTGCTTCTATGTATTTATTTTAAGATGAGTGTTGAACTAGATAGCCTTTAAATAACTTCCTAGTCTTGATCTGTGAAATAAATAGATAAGCACATAGTGTTTGAATCAAAAAGAATACTAACAACTAGTTGTGTAGCAAGACAGATTTTCTATAGAGATTGACATTAATCTTGACATGACCTTAACTTTAATGGAAACTAAGGTTTCTTCAGAAGCCTGTGGTAAGGAAGTAATTAACTTGTCCCCTTTTTGAAAATCATTTACAAATTTTTAAAAAAATATTTTACAGTCTTTAGTCTAGTGGCATACCTGCTGGTTGCCAAAGTTCCTCTAAAGTATTTATACTGGTTTTTGTTACCTTTTATAATCTCTCACAACTTCTTTGTAGCAGAGTGGTAAGTGATTTCTCAGGATGCCTCCAGCTCTAACTCTAGGTGGCTTTTTGTTTAAACAAGCAGGGAAGAGTACAATTTTGGAAAGTTGAAACTTTTATAGGTTGTTTGACTTTCTTTGACATTTTTTACTTTTGAAAAAGTGCCAGTTACTCAAGGCTTTCTGATACTTTGAAAACCTTGTACTGTAAGTCTGATTCAGAACATATAATCATGAGAAGCATAAATCACTTATTTTCTATGCTTCATTTCTCCCATTTTAAGAATGACTCTAGCAGATGGTATTAACTTTTAGTGTTTTGTTAGAAATGAGACCACTGGAATGTAAAAGTACTTTAAAAATGAAGGCAAATATTAGAAATTAAGTTTTCTCTCAGAGATAAAAAACTACGTAGGAGCAAGATTCACATTATCCCTGTCTTGATGTCTTCCAAATAGTTTTTGAGATTCAAATTTAAGGATTTTTAATCTGTTAAGACTTTGGTTCTTTGAGGAAAGAGTAGAGGAATTTCATATAAAGGGAAAAACATAAGCATACTATAAATATGTGTTATAATTAAGTCGCACAAAATCTGTAATAATTTGCTGCAAAACTACAGTATAATTATTTTGTAATACTCTTCAATTTGGTTTAGTTTAGTTTCCTAAAGATGCTTAAAAAAAATTTGAAAATAATATATTTGCCATACATTCAGATTATGTGAGAGAAATGTGTCTTCTGTGTAAATTGTTTTGAACGTACTTTAATATTTAGTATTTCATTAAATTGTCATTTCATTAATAATGGGTACTTCTTTCACAAATCCAGATGGAAGTCTGTGAAGGCCATTTATGAAAACTGAACCTATGAATGGGATAAATTTGCCTGAATTTAGTCACATGTGCTAAAAATTCTATTTAGAGGTTGTAATCATTTAGTTATATTGATGATGGGGGGGGTGTTGAACCCCAAAAGTATAGGGGTTGGGGCTGGTGTTGCATATTGTCTTAAAGTAATTTGTAGGCTTAGACCTTCTTCAAATGAAGAGGCAAAGATTGCAGAGTAAATGCATATAGAGTTTTTAGTATAGAAAAGACGTTTTAGCAATTAAGGGGAAAGATGAGAGCTAAGTTTTCTCACGGAATTCAGAGTTAACCTGGAGGAACATGCCATTGAGGTGTGGTAAGTTCCTAATGAACCTGCAATTCTGATGGACCCATTGACTGGCAGGCTACCCTTAGACAGGAGTTAAGGTCCTGATAGGTCTTAGTGAAATTACTGTACAAATAAGTCTTTTATAGGGGAAGGAATAAGTTGGAGGAGAGAGAGATTGACATTATTTATAACTTGTCTCTCTGATTGGACACTAAACTTTTTAGGGCAGTAAGTCTTGTCAAGGAACAAAAGGTCTACTTTAAAACTAGTGACCCACTTAAGGCTCAGTGCTCCTCTCTGCTCGACTCTGGGAGTAGTTGAGGCTGTAAATTCTGGCTTTTTCTCTGTAGTATCACTCCCTGTTTTGTAGGACCTGTCCAGATCTCTAATCTTGGGGGGCTTTTTCTCCACCTTCATCAGTATCGTACCTTCCTACTTCGAAAGTTCAGAATTGCTTTTGAATAGGAATTTTTTAAAATAAATATTTATTTTATAAATTTTTTTTTAGGCTGATCTAACAATATATATAAGCTCCTTTAGGGTAGAAACTGTTTAGAATATATGAAAAATGTTAAACTATTTAAATACATAATCCTTCAAAAAGATAAATAGGATATATTCACATAAGACAACAAACAGCCAGTGATTATTTTTTGAGTTCTCTATTTGCAACAAAATCTCTAAATGCTTATCCAGGGTCAAGCTAAGTAGAGGAGAGGGAATTTTGGAGGAAAAAGGGAAATTAAGCCTGATTACATACATAAGTATGTTTGATATTTCCTTTCATAATGATTTTAGAAAGAGGAGTTTCATATTATCAAATTTTTAGAAACCAAATTCCTATCAGAATTTTTTGGAAGAAAGTTTGGGAATATTTAAAGGTTAGTGGAATAAAAGCTCCTCCACAATGAAGAGATTATATGTTATGAATTCTTGCTTCAAGGTGCTGTTTATTCCTGTTTCATCTCATGGCTAAAGGTCTTCTACATAATTGGACCCAGTAAAATTGATGAGTGCAAAAAGAGCATTTCAGAGAGCTATTCAAATGTAGCCACTAGTATCATAGGATGTATTTTTAACTAGGCTTTTTGGGTTTTATTCAGTACTGGTTTTGTGTACTAAGAATATTGAAAATAACAGTGTATGCAGTGTTTATCAGAAAAATGCAAATTAATAGGAATATAGAACTGTACATTGAAAACGGAAAACAGCGAAGAAGAAAATAGAAAACTTATTGCTATTGTAGATAGTTATCCTTTACAAGGCCATTTACTCAGTTTCCCCCTTGTCTAGAATTACCCTTTTGTTCAGTCAATAATAGTTTTTTCTGAGTAATAACTAAATAAATCATCTATTGACTAAAGTAAAATTTAAGTACTTGCCATTATTCATGAAGTTAATCATATGTTAATCATATTCCAACCAAACATGTTAATCATGTTCCAATATTTATAAATAAGTATTATGGAATGGAAATTTTTTAAATAAACTATTAAGAGCTCACCGTCTGGTAGACTGTAAGCTAAGCCTGTACTAAGTTTTGAGGATACAAAGAAAGACAAAAGTCGGCCATCTGGTCTTAAAGAGGTCAATCTAATATGCAGATAACAGTCAAACAAATATGTACAAACTATGTACAGGATAAAAAAAATGAATAATTAGTGAAGGGAAAGCATTAAAATTAAGAGGATTTGAGAAAGACTTCCGGTAGAAGGTGGAATTTTAGTTAGGGCTTGAAATAAACAATTGCCTTAGTGTCTAAGATAAGAAAGTGACTTATTTAGGTAAGTGGTATTTTTGGAGCATAATCTTGTTTAGCAAAATTTTTTGTATATGTGCCTCCAATACATTGTTTTGAACAGTCTTAGTAGCAGCAAGTATGCCTCCCTTGAAGGATGTATTTAATATTTGGAAAAAGGTCATTTGATTCCAGATTTATATGCAGAATGATATATAACATTTTTGGACATGAATGTGGGGAATTTGTTTTGCTTGATTACTCGCATTTCCTATAAGGATTTGTTATCTGTTTTGCTTCTTTTTTTAATCGATGGGGAAGGTTTTTCTGTTTCGTTTTTAATATCCTGTTCTTTGTTTTTAATGTTTCATTTACTGTTATTTTCTATTTTTGCAGCACTATCATAATTCTCGTTGTTCACCCCTCCCTCCAATTGCAACCAATAAAATAGCACTGTCAAGTCAAAGAAATCTACACATTGGCCCATATGTTTCATTTTTGTACCTCTAATCTGTCACTTGTGAGGAGATCAGAAGTGTGTTTCATTATTGATCCTCTAGAATTATAGTGGTATTTTGCATTTATCAATTTTTAAGTCTTTGAAAAAATGTTTTCTTTATGAATTCTGAGATGGGAAGCTGGAACTGACATCTACATGAAACTCACTCATTTGATCTAAACAAAGACAAATTAAACATAAACAGTTCATAGTAAGCATTGAACTCAAGCAAACGGGTAGGGACAAGGAAACAAGAGAAGAGGGATGAGAGTTGGATTGAACAAAACAATCTTTAGAGGCTGGATCATAAGAGAGGATTAAAAGAAAAGTAAGTATAAGCATTGTGATCAGGGTCTGGCATAGAAGAAAGGCAATACAGTGGAAACAGGTCACATCAGTTACAGATCACTAGTGTAGTCTCATTCCTTTTCTTAAACAACCTTCTCTAAATTGGGGACACAAAGACAAAAGAAGTAAAGGTATTGGGGAATATAATGGAAAGAAAGAATTAAAATTAATAGAATTAACTTAACCTTTACATAGAAAGCATAGCAGAATGGATTAAACAATAGATTGCAGTGATATTCGGTATATAAATAACACAATTATAATATTCACACAGTTTAAAAATGAGGGGATAGAGCAGAATTTATTATGTTTCAGATAAACTATAAAAAAAGTAGGTATAACAGTTATGATTTTCAGTGAGATAACTGCAAAAAAAGATGTGGTTAGAAGAAATAAATGGGGAAACTAATGCTTAAAAGCATGATAGATGAATAAATAGGACAAGGATTTTTTTGCTAATTACAATTGAATAAAAACAACTAAAAGTATTTCAGGAAAGGTTTCAAACTTAAATGGAGACCAAGTAGTTGGTGCATTAAAGAACAAATTATAGAAACATAATTTCATCTGCTGCCATTGAAATACATATATAAATCTAGAGGTGTTTAAAATTTGGAGTCCTTTCAGATCAGAAAATAAAAAACATTAAGCAGTTAATAAAAACTTTTGATATTTAAAACTCCAGAAAATATTTGGTATCATCAGGTAATATCTATTTTCTTCATGTTCTAATATTTTCAAAAAGCCTATTTATGAAATTATTAGAAGATACAGCAAATATACATCCTCTCTAATATGCAAAAGAAATATGAACATGTCATTTCTGTCTACATTAAAGCTGCTATTTATTTCAGATTGGGTCTCTTAGGCTGGTTTCTAAGATCTTTTATTACATTTACATTTTTTATTACATTTTATTCCATGCCACGATATATTGTTGACTTTATGAATTTCATTTAGCCATGAAATTCCAGGAACATATAAGTTAAATGAAACCTACATTTTAAGTTTGTTGTTAACTTAATAGATAGTTTTTCAAAATGAGCTATTTCTTTCATGATATACAAATGATGACTACAAGAGTTTCCTGGGGAAATTTCTTGTTTAGTTAAAACAGAAATTGTAATCACATATGTTGCCTAATTAGATTTTGTTATATCCAGTCTGCTATGCAAAAGATTTTGTTTTCCTTATGATAACTGACATTTGAATTAATATTTTTATGTTTACAAAGCATTTTCTTTACATTATCTTATCTGATTCTTGCAACAACCCTAGTGAGTTAGGTCTATCAGTATTATTGTTTCCATTTTACATTTTACACCTTATTGAGAAGGTGATTTGTCCATGATCACATGGATACTAAACAAAATCACATAGCTCCCTTACTCTATATTTAGCTGTATGCATTGTGTCATTTTGCCTTTTCAAAATTTCTACAACTTATGTAAAATTACTGTAGATTAAATTTGGACATCATCTTTTTTCCCCCTTATTTTTGGTGCTACCAACCTCACAGTCTCTATAGTATTTTGTTTAAATGTCTGATTTATCCAGATACCTAGATTTGCTTCTACTTTATTTACACCAATAATTAATAAGTTGTACATTTTGTACTATAGCTTGCAATGAATTATCCTTATGTGATCTTATTTGAGTCTGAACAATTCTGTTGAAGTGTAAATACTGAATCAAGAAACAAAAGGTAATTCTTTAAAGAAAGTTGTTTGAAATTCAAGTAAATGCCATCAGATGATGGTTTGGTGGTTTTTTTGTTGTTTTTTTGGTTTTTTGTTAATTTGGAAGTAAGAGAATAAGGATCCAAGTATATAACCAAGGTTTCAATAGCTATTTAGGTTAGAAAAAAAGACTGGGCTGAGTTGTTTTAGTCCTTTGCCAAATTCTTTTAATCTCTGAGACTGTGAGGCAGAAATGGAGAGCCAAAGGAATATTACCAGAATGGTATATTGCATATAATGATATTGAATATTTATTGAATTAAAGGTGAAATATTTCATTCTGATCAGGATATATCAAATTAAATTCTGGGTACCATATTTTAGGAAGATCATAGGCAAAAAGTGCATCGAAAATGGTGAAAAGGTTTTAAACCATTTCATACAAGAATAGGTAGAAGGAACTGGCAGAGGTAGGTATGGCACTATGTAGCCTAGACAAGGTTTCATCATAGGGCAGTTATAATGTTAGTCTTCAACAGCTTGAATGATTGTTGTGTGAAAAAATGATTAGAGTTTTTTCTTTTTTTCTTTTTTTGTAATTAGGGTTAACTAGACAATTTAGGGTTAAGTGTCTGAGGTCAAATTTGAACTCGGGTTCTCCTGACTTCAGGGCTGGTGCTCTATCCACTATGCCATCTAGCTGCCCCATAGAGTTTTCGTGTTTGCACTTCAATGGAGCTTTCCCCAGAGCATTTGGGACCCATTTTATGTTTCTGACAATAACAGCAATTTCCTCCTTAGTAGAGGTTTTCAGAAGCACACTGGATTAACATTTGGGAAAATACTGTAGAAAGGATTCTTAGATTGATCTTGATTCATGAAATTGCTCCAAACTTTGGATTCTGTGAATCTCATTTTCTTTATATGTAAACTGCAGATTAATTGTATATCTATCCTATCTGCCTCAAAACCTGTGAAAATAAATAAGGTAATGAAGAACATTATCAACTATGCAAACCATACTATGATTCCACGCTCATTTAGAATAACAAGATAACAGACTACTATTAAATCTAGGAGCAGTGCATGGACTCATGCACACCTGCATATATTTTCTGTGGAATGAAGGAAGGAAATAACCATTTGTTAAATGCCTCCTGTGTGCCAGAGTTGCTAGGTGCTTTATAAATTATCTCATTGATCTTCACAGCTCTGGATTGTCAGGCTTATCTCCATTTTATAATTGAGGAAACTGAGGTAAGCAGAATCTACCAAATTCTTAATAAGCACTGGAATTGAAAGATTTATGTTTAGATTATAGTTCTAGTATTTTTTAAATAATTGGCCAGGACTTCATTTTCCTTATTTTAAAAATGAGAGAGAACTGAGGAGAGATCGTTTATTCATGTCTAAATACAGTGATTCTCTGCTGCTTTCCCTTGTTGCATAATATCAAAATTATCAAGATCTATCCTAGTTATCCAAAATAACTCGGCTGCCTGAATCATCAGTGTTTATTTGGATATGCTATTTTCTTAGCACTGGGAGTCTTTCTAAACCAACTGGTAGCAGAATTTTACTATGAACTCTTTTCAGTACTTAGCTTTAATAAATTTTTTTAAAGCTTAAAACACCTTGGTAATCAATAAGTCTTGACGTTGTCTTAATAGGTGAGAATATTTTCATTTTTTAAATCAGATCTATGCTGCACTATATCAAAATAGATTTTTCTTACCTTGAACTTGTTACTTGTCTTTGTTATGAATGTGAACACCAATCTTTTAGTTCATTTTCTTAACATTCTCCCCAATATTGAATATAAAAATCATTAAAGTCATGAAAATATATTTTCAGAACTTTTGCCCTTGAGATTTCCAGCTTTAGAAATAAATCAACTTCTGTAAAGGGTTCTGGAAACATAAAAGATAATACTTTTAAGCTAGTGCCAAAGATTATACATATTTAAATGAAATTAAAATGAAATCACATATATATATATAGATAGATAGCTTATCTTTATGTTTTCATAATTTATCATTAAGTCATTAGTATTCATACCTGTTTTGTCTTAGAAATAATTTAGAAGTTAATCTAATAAAAATTAGCCTTTACTTTCAATAATAGCCATGTATCTTCTATTGTCATTTACTCCTATTATATGGCTTCTGTGCTCACTGTTGTCATGAAATTGCTTTTTTAGGGGTCATTGATCATCTAATTGCCAAATTCAGTAGCTTTTTCTTAATCTATAACCTTTTGCTCTCTTAGAGCACTAAACTGTTGATAGCCTCTTTTTTTTGATATTCTCTAGTTATGTTGGTTTCTATAACATGATATCCTAGTTCTTAGTTTTTAGTTCTTAATCTTTTTTTTCTTCTCTTTCTTATCCCACCTCCTTGGCATAAAGTTTTTCTAAAAGGCTACCTCAGGTTGATTATTTTCCATTCTTTCTCTCATAGTGATTACATACTCTACAGTTTCAGGTGGATGTTTCTTCTAAGATTTCTTCCAGTTAAGCCCTTTACTTATATAACACTTAGCTAGATTTTTAAAAAATATAATAAATAAATAATATAATAAAAAATATATATCTTAAACTGATCTTAAACTTCAGAGAAGTTGCTTAAATCCATTATGATTCTGCCTAGCCTTAAACCCATTATCATCTTCTAAGTAGATCTAAGTGTAACCCTGCAGATTAAAGGGGAAGAGGGGAACCAAAACATCTTATTAATCATTTAATGTACATGGCTAGGTATCAAGCTACAAGCTTGATGGTGGTGCTAAAAAATTAATCAAATAGCTCTTTCATCCTGAGGAATCTTTTCTCCAGTGATTTTTTTAAAATGCATTATAAAATTCTTACACCAAGGAAATGTAGAGACTGAAGCTTTTAAACTTAGAAGACATATTGTGTCAGTGGAAGAAGGCAATATCTACAAATACTTTGGTTTCCTCCAGGCAAGACGCTGAACAAAAAGATATTAAAGAGAATATTTAACTACTAAATAACAACCTACAAAACAATGTTTTCCCCATCATCAAATGATTCAAGTATGGTTTATCAGTGGAAGTTACATTAAAATAAATTGCATTACCATCTGCTTTACCATCATATATTGAGAACTAGTATGCCTTTCCTAGGTAGTTTAAAGCAGAAATGTCCTATATGTGCTCACTGTTTAGAATATGAGCTCCTTGGGACTGGGAACTCATTTATTTTTCTGTTTGTGTCCCTTGCACATAGCAAAGGACTTCGCAGTATAGCAAGAATCTAACAAATACTTTTTCCCTTTCATTCCTCCTGAAGTAAAAGCTGAATATGAAGAAAATGCTTAAAGTAATTAATCATCCACTTGAAATCTTTTTTAAAAATTACTTATTTTCAACATTCTTTACTTTTTAAATTTTGAGTTCCAGATTATTTTTCTTATTGCAATCCCTCCTTTCACTCACTGAAAAGGCAAACAATGTGATATCAGTTATATTAACCTTATTGTAAAACAAAGCCAAAAACGTGAGAAAGTTATACTTTGGTTTGCAATCAAGAATTCATCAGTTCTCTCTCTGAAGCTGGGATAGTATTTTTTCATCATGAGTCCTTTGGTATTGTCTTTGATGATCATTGTGTTGAACAGAGAAGTCAAGTCTTTCAGAGTTAATACTTGCTACAAATTTGCTGTTATTTGAACAATGATTTTCCAGTTCTTCTCACTTATAGAGCATATAGGTTTTGCCATATTTTTCTGAAACCTCCCCTTCTTTAGTTTTTGTAACACTAGTACTCCATCATAATCATATGCTACAATTTTGTTTAGTCATTCTCCAATTAATAAACATGCCCTTTGCCACCATAAAAAGAATTGCTGTAAATATTTTCTACCTATAGTCATTTTTCCTTTTTTTTTTTTTTTTTGCTTTTTTTTTGGGGGGGGGTACAGACCTAGTGGTGGTATTATTGGATCAAAAGATATGCACATTTTTAAAGCCCTTTGAGCATATTTCTCATTGGTTGGATCAGTTCACCAGCAATACTTCAGCATTTGTTGTTTCTGATATATGTGAAGTGGTAACTCAGAGTTGTTTTAATTTGTTCTTCTTTAATCAGTAGTGATTTAAAGCATATTTTCATATTACTCCATTTCTTCTGAAAACTTCCCTGTTCATATCCTTTGACAATTTATCAATTGGGGAATGGCTCTTATTTTTATTAATTTGCCTCAATTCCACATATATTTGAAAGATGCAATCTTTATCAGAGAAACCCGCTATAAGAAATTGTGTTATCTGTGGTACATTTTAGCAAGATACAGTTTCCCTGATTATCTCTTTTAATTTGGTCTGTTTGCTTTATATTTTTCTGAGATCATGATTACTACCCCAATCTTTTTTTTACTTCAGTTGAAGCATAATAGATCCTGCTTCAGCAGCTACAATTTATTTCATTTCTGTCTTTCTGTTTCAAATGGGTCTTTTATACACAGGATATTATTGGATTCTGGTTTCTCATCTCTTCTGTTTGTTGGGTTAGCTCATCACTTCATAAACCCTCTGATTCTTTAACATGGAAGTTGCTGTATCTTGTGTGATCTTTATTGACTCCATGGTATTTGAATTATTTCTTTCTGGCAGTTTGATGTAAGAAACTCCTTAACAAAGAAACCCTGGAAATTAGCCATAATATTCCTGGGAGTTTTCATTTTGGGACCTCTCTTAGGAGGTGATAGTGTATTCTTTCAATTTCTGTTTTGTTCTCTGGGTCTAAGTATTGGGGGTATTTTTTCTTTATGAAGACTTTATATATAGACATCTAGGCTCTTTAAAAAAAAAAAAAAAAAACATGGCTTTCAGGTAGTCCAATAATCTCCTTAATATATATAATATATTTAATAAGGAGAGATATCTCTCCTTAATATATTTTCCAAGTCATTTGGAAAAATCAGATATTTATATATCCAGTCAGATATTTCATACTTTTGTTTTTTTCATTTTTTTTCTTTGTTCTATTGTTTCTTGATGTCCCATGGAGTCACTAGCTTCAACTTAATCCAATTCTAATTTTTAAGGGGTTATTCAGTGAATTTTTGCACCTCCTTTTCCATTTTGTTTTGTTTTTAAAAGCAGTTCTTAAGTAATGATACTTTGACAGAAGGAAATATTGTGCAGATTGCTGAGTCATGAAGATTTAGATTTGCTCAACACTGTAGCTCTGCACATTCTTTTATGTTTAAAAATAGTAGGCTAAGTTTGGTATAACTTGCTTTTAAGGGGAAGTCAACTAAGCAATTTTCAGTTATTGTAATATGTGGTTGTATCTATATAAGTTTAGATTGGTATTGTCAAGGTCACTTGTCAAGTGTTTAATATATAACATAACCAGCAATTCTCACCATAAGCCTTCAACTACCAGACTTTCAATTTTTTTTTTTTTTAACATAACTTAGATGTTTGGAAGTGTACATGTTCGTTACAAAGTTGAAAAAGTCTTCTTGCACTTCACCATACTTATCCTTCCTTTTTTTATATAACCAACATCACTATTAAAAAAAAAAATTAGTTATATTATTAGCCCTATAGGATAGAAGATATACTATCAAGGCAACATGCCTTCAAAGTTAAGATCTCCCAGGCAAAGTTTAAACAAAATATTTTATATTTTTTCCCAGTTTTTATCTTGTCATTTCATGTTACATTTGTTTGTTTTGTTTGTTTGTTTGTCTTTTTGCCAAAAAGGATTATGTGCATCCAATCTGAGCTCATTATTTCTGTGTTTTTATTTTTGTTGTCTTTGAGCATTCATCTTTCTGATTTGTGCAACATCTGTATTTCGATTAAAATGGTAATGTGTATGGTCTTTAGTTTTCCATGTTTCTTAATTGTCTTGCAGCTTCTCAGATATACTATGTGAGATAGTGGAGAAAAACTCTTTAGTAACAATGAGAATAAAATTGATTACTGGTCTTTTTATATCACCAAAACAAGTTAGAGTAAAAGATTCATTCATTGTATATATTTTATCAAATATAAGTGGTCAAAGAATGGATTCACCACCTTCTGGTATTTGGACCATATTTATCTATGTTTTCCTTTTTATTTTCAGATAATTGTAAAATGTTGTCTTTTAAGCAACAATTCGTCATTTTCATCATCTCTATTTTTAGGTTGCTTCAACCCTCAGGAAAGATCAGATTACTTGATGTTGGCAGCTGCTTTAATCCATTTTTAAAATTTGAAGAATTTCTGACTGTTGGCATAGACATTGTACCTGCTGTGGAGGTATCAGTTATTTATGTTTTTTGTTCTGATATGTTTTGTAAGTACATTTTAAAATGTACTTATTCTTCAATGTAAATTCACTTCCTTTGCAGCAGAAATGGGTAGTATACTGGCTGTGTACCTAATTGGCTGAACTTTTTTTGGGGGAAAAAAACAACTAAATTTATAGTATCGAATATTAATGTTTGATATTTACTTAGTAATTAACAGTGATCTTTAACTGCTGTTTTTTCTCTTCCCTCCCACTTTTTTGGCCATAATACCAATTGAAGTACAGTTAAAAACTTTTGCCAATTTGGAATATTAAAGAAGTGTGTTCTTCTAAATAGCTGAGGAATTAGCCTATGTGTACATTTTAAATGTTTTGATGGAAATTGTCCTCAAAATGTGCCATATACTTGTCTGTTTTATCAAATATATTGCATCATTTGACTTTCACTTGCTGACCTGAACTCTACATCAAGAGTCAAGAGAATCTGAATTCAAATTTATTCTCTGACATACTGTCTTGAGACTTGTGAGTAAGTCACCCAACCTCTTTGAATCTCTGACTTCTCATCAAGGAAGCCATTGGACTAAATATATGACCCAAGATCTTTTATTACCTTCCTGCTAAGGCCTCTTTATCCCCTCCCAACAATCTGGGTTGTGGGTCTTTTTTTTCGGGGTTGGGGGGAAGAGGAGGCCTGTAGTTCCAGTGGAGCCCTGGAATCCTACAACTTTTTGTTTTCCTAGAAAATTCTCTAATTTGTCTCTTTTCCTCATTTCCTTCTCAAGTGGAAAGGCATACTATCCTAGGCTGTTTGAACTATGTGGTTGGCTTTTTGCACAATTAATGAACTAATAAAAGACCAAAGTAATTTATTCTTTAAATGGTGTGGGGGGGGAGAGGGTATGAGTGTATATTTAGTTCTCTAGAAGTCAATCCATTATTTAATAATTTTCAAGAGGTTACTGTTTTTGTGCCTACATTTACTGCTCTAAAATTTTAACATTGATTCCAGTTTTTCCTATTTGTTCCCCAAAAAGCAAAATAAAGTCCTTTTCCCACATAAGTCTTTTAGATATAAAGGTGACTATCACATGTTTCCATATTAAGTTTTTCTACTTCTTCCAAGCAATCCTTATATAATATACTTATAATTCCCTTTACCTTGTTAGGTGCCCTTTTGGATAAATCTGTGTATAGCACCTAGTCCTAAACATAGCAATTTAGATAATTTCTGACCAAAGCAGACTATAGTAAGACTCTTAATTCCCAGAGTCTTGACACTGTTCCCACAAATGAACTCTTGTTTGACAACCCTGTTCGCTACTGACTCTGACAACAGTCAACTAAAACCTCCTACAATCTTTCATGATGTTCTATCCCTACTTCTTCTAATTGGATTATTGATTTTTAAAATCCATATCCAATACTTTATCTCTGTTAAGTTGTTAGTATTGGTCCAATATCTCAGGCTAAGATCTTTTTGAATTTTAGAATGTATATTTTCCCCCATAGATATTTTAAATAAATATTTTCTAAGCTTTTAAAAGAAATTATTAAATGGCAGCAAATAATTTATTCTACTTATGATCTGATAATCCAGGCTTAAATAAATGTAAACCTACCCATTTCTGACAATTTTCTTACCTTTTCATAATGTCTTTACCCAAAGCTGTACAATTGGGTGTGGTTGAGATATGTGAGGAAAATTAAAGTTAATCACAAAAATATTTAGGAAATGTTCAGAGATTTTGGAATAACATCTTTTTTGAATGGATGATAATTTGGGGTAAGGCCTTGTGGAAGTATATGTGTGCTTTATTATGGAGAATGGAAACTGTATGCCCATGATTGTTCTAATTTCTGAGCAGACAGTAATTTTCAAAGTCTTAATTTATTCTACTTTTCTTCTCCCCAGAGTGTCTATAAATGTGACTTCCTGAACCTGCAGCTTCAGCAGCCACTTCAACTTGCACAAGATACAATAGATGCCTTTTTGAAACAGCTGAAAAACCCAATTGATTCTCTTCCTGGAGAGCTTTTTCATGTAGTTGTTTTTTCTCTCCTTCTTTCTTATTTCCCATCACCTTATCAGCGGTGGATTTGTTGCAAAAAAGCCCATGAACTTTTAGTATTAAATGGACTGTTACTCATCATTACTCCTGACTCCTCTCATCAGAATCGACATGCTATGATGATGAAAAGCTGGAAAATTGCTATAGAGTCTCTTGGCTTTAAACGTTTCAAGTATTCAAAATTTTCTCATATGCATCTAATGGCTTTTAGGAAAATCTCTCTAAAAACTACTATTGACTTGGTTAGCAGAAACTATCCAGGAATGTTATATATTCCACAAGATTTCAACAGTGTAGAAGATGAGGAATACTCCAATCCTTCCAGTTATGTCCGGTCTGATATAGAAGATGAACAGCTGGCTTACAGTTTCACGGAGCTTCCTGATGCTCCATATGACTCAGATTCCGGAGAAAGTCAAGCAAGCTCAATTCCTTTCTATGAGCTAGAAGATCCCATATTACTTTTAAGTTAATAGTATAAGGGGGGGAAAAAAAAAGCCCTTTTCAATCCAGACTGCTTTCTTGCCCAAACTAATTTGAGATATTAACATGGGCTCAGTACTTAACACGGTTTGCATAGAAAAATTGCAAAGGTTTACAGAGTTTGCTATTTTTTTCTACTTCTAAATTTTAAAAATTTATTCTTATATAAAAAGCTTAAAATTTCATGCAAAATGACTCCTATTGTAGCAGAAACTACTGTTACAATCTTTAGGATTTGTAGCACTAAAATATAGAAAGGTACATTTTTCTCTTCAGTGCTGTTGTGTGAAATGAAGCATCATTTTGCTGTTTTTTTTTTTTTCTTTTAAAATACTGTTGGAATTTAAGATGAAGTGGGGAAAAATTTGAGGTATTTGCATAGAAAACTGTAGTTTGCACTTTTGACTCACAAGTTAAAATTGATGTGAAGTAAAAGATTGGTTTGTTTGGAGGGTTTTTGGACGCACTTATCAATTTTTTTTTCCTTTTTTGGTAGCAAAAATATTGTCTGTAGCAAAAAGCTATTTTCCGTTCAATTTTGGCTGATGAACCAGTATTGCCTGTGCTTTATGGATATTAGTAATAATACTCATTGTGGTTTCTTTTCTTCTGCTGTTCATAAAAAGTTTAACTAGAATTTGGTAAGGATGAGGAATGTGTGGCATAGTATCACATCCATGCAAGAGTGTCATACATTGTGTCCTTTTATAGATTTTGATAATTATTTTTTACTCCAAAGTTTAACGTTTGGGGGAGAAACTTTGTAAATGAATTCCATTAACCTAATTACGCAGTTAGTATTTTCATACATCTCATATTGATTTGTACATAAATATTCTAGTAATTACTTGTGGGTGACTCTTAGTTTACTATATACAGAATTTTTAAATTAGGCAGCAATATGCTGCTCCCCACTGACCCAAAGCAACTATGTTAACATTTGAACTTGTTTAAAAAAAAAAAAAAAAAAAAAGCTGTGATTTATGAATCATCTTTGTTATGGTCTTCACCTTTTTGTTTAAGTGGTAAAATTCAGTTCTGGGGTTTTAAAGAAAAATATAAAATACTCCATCTGATAATATCACAAAAATTGTTTTTGATAGTCTAGTGTTCTTATTTGTCTGTATTCTAAAAGAGGAGCTTATTGTCTTGGACTTAGATGGCAGTATACTTAAACCTTCTCTTAAAATCCTTTCCCTTCTCCCATCCTTTCCTTCCCCCCCCAAAAAAATAGATGAAGGGAAAAAATTATCTAGGTGAAGACAAGCTAGTTTTAACAACTGGAATATTTAGGCCATCTTATCTTATTTTCATCAGCCAGAAACTGTCTCATAACCTATCATTTTTAAGAGTGCCACTGTGTGGATTTTTTTTCAAGTGGTTATTACATTTTAAAAATACCTCATACTGAGGTTTTGCACTGAAATATCAAAATTTCAGATTTCATGGTTGCTTTAAAGAAAAAGACTGCATTTTCTATAAATTCATCCTAAGATTCATAAACTGCACTTCTATATACTCTGATATGAATTGTTTTGTGCTTATTGTGACTTGCTGTAGTTAAGGTTGAATGTCAAATTTTATTTAGAAATACAAATATCCTTTTAAGAGGTAAGCAGTTGATTGTTTACACCTATTATTTCAAATTAGATTTTACTTGCTAAATTACTGAAAATTAGATTTTTTTAAAAAAAACTTAAAATGTTATTTCTCTAAAATGTATGTTGTTGAAATTGGTAGAATATCATTTGGAATAATTCACTTTTTCTAGGTAACATAATATTACTCAAATTAAGACTGACTTTTCTTTCTAGTGAAGCTCTGCAGTCATCTCTTGTAACCAAAAGGAGTGCTGAATTTAGGATAATTGCAAAACTACATTGTGGTCAGAGTGCCTACACTGCCATACTCATTTTCTTTGATTTCACTCAGTTCAGTTACAAGAGCAAAGAAAACAAAATAACATGTTTTAAAGCGCTTTGAAAGTAAACAAAATATCTTAGGAGAAAGGAATGTTATGTTAGCATGGCTTTAGAGTCAGCAGTTATGTTACAGCTAAAATGTTGGTGCTATACATTCTTGAAATTGTTTACATATGTTGCTGATTTTGCTTATGCTCCAAAGTGTGCATGGTGTATTTTAATTAGTACTTTCAAGTTGTCTACAACCTTATTACCATCTAGTGTAAATGTGTTTGAATTCATGAATATCATTTGTTACTCTGAATTTACCATTTATTCAGAGATGGCACAGAATTCAAACTAATACGTGTTCCACAAAAGCCATTTAAGTGTTTTAAGTGTTGAAATTAATCCATTCCTATGGCTTGGTGGTCAGGATATATGTAATGTTATATAGGAGCCTTTGAAAAAATGTAATAGTTTTATTATATAGGTACTTTCAGAATGACTTCATGTGGGTATGAAAATTCAGAGGGATAGTCATGCCTTCTAGGCATTGTTGAATACAGGATTGTCCGAGTATTTGAGTTTTAAAAGCAACTGATGATCTTTTTGTTAAATTCTTCAGGATCATGACTAGATCAGGTGTTATTATATCATGGTTGCCAAGGAGTGGGAGAGTAGCACACCAGATAATGTATGTCTGAGTTGATGTTGTCCTTTTTTTCACTTTTTTGTGAACAAAAGCACATTTATTAAAAAAAAAAAATTAATATTCCCAGCTCCCTGTCTGTTACTTATAAACTGATAGCTTTGCAGACTTTTACTTAAGATGTTTCAGTAAATAATATCATGGTCAGCTGGTGATTGTGGTGTAATTTGGTACTTAAATACCACCTAAAGGTATAACTAGTAGAAAATTCAGTGTTTTCAACTGTAAGAAGTGGTAGTATCTTCTTCATCCCTTTCATTTTACATATGAAGATTCAGTGGACCGCAGAATTTAAATGATTTTTCTCTTTTTCCCCTCCCCCCATGTTAATTATAATTATGGCAAGAATCTGATTTCACTGTGTGAGTATTCCTTGGAATAAAGTTTAATAGGAAAATTGAGTGTTGGAGATGTACATCTCTATAAATGGACCTTTATAAATTATCTAGGATGAAAAATTCATCACATACTAGCCAATCTATTCAGAAGTTAAATCCAAATTTAGATTAGTCCATAGACAAAACTCATAGAAGCATTATAGACCAAGCATCTAATCCATCATGTCATAAAAAGATTAGTTAAAGAAACTGATGGTAATTAGTTCATGGGAACATGATCATTGACTTAACTACTGAAAGGTACTATATGGAAGAATGATTAGATTTAATCCAAGTAGAACCAGGTCTAACACAGACAGATTTGAGCTGAATAGAAGAAAATACTTTAATAATATTAAGGATCTCCAAAAATGGATCTAACTGCTTCAAGAGGTCAAAATTGAGACTAGATTAACTTCCTTTTGGAAAGGACAAACCTGATTCTGATGTTTAGTTATTTGCTTCAGAGCCATTCTTGCTTACTTCAAAGCTTGGACTAGAACAAGTTTCTTTTTTCTTTCTTAATAGCTTTTTATTTTATGCAAAGATAGTTTTCAACATTCATCTTTACAAAACCTTCTTGGAACAGATTTCTTAACCTTTTTTGTGCCATAGATATCTTTTATAAATTGGTAGATAGATGTAATGGGCTGAGGTTTGAGTTGATGCACTGAGGTCCCAAGTACGTGAGGCTAAATAGTAATTGGGCTATACTCTATTAATATACATGATTGGATAAAGAATAGGCCCCGCCCACGCTCTGTGCAAGTCCTGATGTGTTGTATAGGAAATGA